>NC_088910.1:71895530-72520530 GCF_963576675.1 Euphorbia lathyris
TCGTCTGGAGTTCCATCTTGATATTATCGGTCACTGTCTGGCAGAAACGCAGGCTGAAACGGACTGCAAATCGAAGGTCTGTGCACCTGGTAAATAATTATTTACTTTTTACCTTTATGTCGCATCGTACCTTTTTCACTATTTACGGGAATGCCATTCCCCTTTTCTATATAAGGTGGTGGGGTTTCATTTCAACCCCACACCTTCTCTCTCTTCTCTCTCTCTCTAACTTTTAATTTGGATTATTCTCGGGATGGATTTGGATCAACATGATGGCACGAAGGGCATGGAGGAGGGTTTCGTGAACCTTACTACAGTGGACCCTTTCCAGGACCCCACATCTCATCTGAGCCGGACCCGCTGTAACCAGGTAAGTACTTTCTTACTTCCTCGTCTTTTGACTAAATTTCTAGGCTTTAGTATCCCTACTTTGAACATGATTTGCATGCTAACCCCTAGGTTGCCTTAGAAGACCTTAGTTAGAAAACATGAATTTCTTTGCTTGCAAGTAACACTTTATTTGTCTTTTTGGAAGAATGCGAATTATATGCCTGTGAATAGTAAACATGCGAGCAATGCATGCCAACAGTAAAAACGTGAATAGCACGTGAATAGTAAAAACGTGAATAATGCACGTGAATAGTAAAAACTTGACTAGTGCACGTGAATAGTAAAGACATGAATAATGCACGTGAATAGTAAAAACTTGACTAATGCACGTGAATAGTAAAACTCGAATAATGCACGTGAATAGTAAAACTCGAATAATGCACGTGAATAGTAAAAACTTGACTAATGCACGTGAATAGTAAAACTCGAATAATGCACGTGAATAGTAAAAACTTGACTAATGCATGTGAATAGTAAAAACTCGAATAATGCACGTGAATAGTAAAACTCGAATAATTCTCTTTGCCAATGCGGACGAGAGTAGGTCAAAGAATAATGAATTAATCAAATCCTATGCATACAACCCTAAGGGAGAGATTTCACAAAATGACGGTTCAAATTGACAAGATGTCTCTAGGTTAGATTTGACCGAAAGAATAGCTAGATTAACGCGCTTTCATCAGATGCAAGCCTAGGAACAATATTTAAACTTACCTATTCCGTTCTTTCCAGTTCATCGACATTTCTGGGACTATGGTAGATATTCACGTGTGGTATTCCATGCTAGGCGCCGCGGCGAGAGCCCGTGTGCGAGAGTTGGGCTTTGAGTCCTTTATTTTAGCGCTGCCCCACGCCAACGGGGTGTGCGACCGTTTCGGCCTACGGGCCTTATGCGAGAGATGGGTTGACTCGACCCACACCTTCCATCTCTCGTTCGGGGACATGACGATCTCGCCCCGCGACTTCTCTTTACTGACCGAGCTGCGGGGGAGTGGTACTCCGGTTCCCTTCTCCTTTGATACGATGCGTCCACGGGTCGACCGTGCTAGGTTGGCCGCTTTGATCGGGCCGGGAGTTTACACGGGTGTCAAATCCACCCCGGCGAAGTTCATCACTACCTCGAGGCTTTTGAGTCGTAGGGACTTTTGTGGGACCGACGACACTGATCTGGCTGTCCGCAGCTTCCTGGTATATGCTTTAGGCGAGACGATCTTCCGCACCAAGAGCGGGACGATACACGCGGGTCTTATTTAGGCCTTCAGTGATTTGGACGCGGTGGTGTCTTACGATTGGGCAGGAGCGGGTCTAGCTTACCTGTACAAGTTTTTGGATCTGACTTGCCGGAAGCGCAAGGACTTTGGCGGTTACACTTTTGCTCTTTTGGTACGTGGCTCATCCTTAACTTGCCCCTTTTATCTCCTTCGCGCCTTCTGTTCATAACCTTTGTCTTTACAAGCAGGTTTGGGCCTACGAGAGGCGGATTCTTCCCAGCGAGCGTCGGCGCAGGCCACGGGTAGTGACGCCCCCACTTATGGCTCGGTGGAGCGAGTTCGGTCTAGGTACCGGGGAGAGGCGGACGGTGGCGCAGCTCCTACATTGGATTGATTCACGGACCTTGGGGCAGGTAAATATCTTCTAATCGCACTAGATTTTTATTTGATCAGACCTGACTTTTTCTTTGTGTTTTCAGATACGATTCAGGTGGGACGACCTTGACTTCGGTCCCGATTACGCGTACGTCACCCTGATCGAGGAGCAGCAGAGCGTGCTTACCGGCCCTTGTGTGCGGGCATGGTACTTGGGCGATCGGGGCATCACCGGGGTTAGTGCCTCGCATTGGACACCAGGCGAGATCCCCGTCTCCATGTTTGCGGTGCGGACCATGCCCTTATCGGTCATTCGTCGGGATTTGACCCGCCGCTTTGCTGGTAGAGATGTATGGGTCCATGCCGGAGGCCGTGTTCCCTATTTATCGATATTATTGAGCGCGAGGGATGCCCCAGCGGTGGCGATGGAGGTGGACCCTGTGGCGAACGTGTTTTCGGGGGAGGCTGTCGCCGCAGTCTTTGGTCAGGAGGCGGTTCCGGTGAGTGGGTCGGCCTATTTATTTTTTATTTACGAGATGGTCAGTGGTATTTATTGTGCCTCTATTTGCAGGAGGGTTCCTGGAGGAGTGCTCACATGTCAGATTTCTTTGATGGTGCTCGAGCTCAAACGTCTATGAGCGAGCCGCCCTATTATGTCGGCGAGTCCTCCGGCGCCGCCCGACCGGAGAGGTCCCCTTTGGGCGTACCCATCCCTGACTTTGGGAGGGATTTCGCGACAGTTTGCTACGACCAGTCCGGAGTGGCCTATGCCGGTGTCGAGATGGCCCCTCCTGCCTTTACGTCGAGGATACCGTTTGATCCCTCAGACGCTCTCCAGACTTCGAGGGAGACGTGCACCGATTATGTGGGGCTATCTGGTTTCCTCAGAGATCGACTCAGCTTGCATTGTGCTGACCATCTGGTATGTATCCTCATTTTATTTTAGTGTAGTGGAATGTATGCATATATGTATGTATGATTTCTATTCTTGCCCGTATTTCTTCTCTTTCTATGTATGTATGATTTCTATTCTTGCCCGTATTTCTTCTCTTTCTTTTTTTTTATGTCTGTTTTTTTTCTTTTCCTTTTTTTTCAGAGTGATCTTCATACACATGAGCGGAGACGGAGCGAGTCGGTGCGGGAGGCCGATGCCAGGGTTGGCCAGGTCTACCGGGAGAGGAACGACTACTGGTCTGGGGTGATGCGGGCAGAGACCGCGGGACGCCTCGCCGCTGAGGAGAGAGTGCGAGAGGAGACCGCGGGGCGCCTTGCTGCCGAGGAGAGACTTTGAGTCGCCGAGGAGACCCTATCTGCGGAGCGGGCGTCACATCTGAGGGACTTCGAGGCCCACTGGGATTTCCCTCCTTATTAGACTTGTCATGTATAGCTTCGTAGCTTTTATTAGAATTACCCCGATGTATAGCTTGTGTATAGGGAGTGGGGTGGATAGTACGTAGGCTTTTTATTGTGAAAAGAAAGGTAAGAAATGTATAACTCATGATTCGTATTACCATGCGTTCAGTAGATTATAACGATTCCAATCATTCTCTTCAAATATATTCATGCCTTTATTTATTTACAAACAACAGAAATACTTAGCCTCTCATACATTATTTTTATAATTGCTCAAGATATAACTACCGTTACCAGGACCTGCTTTTTTTCCGGTTTTCAGATCCCAGCGATTTTTCATCTCTCCTTTTACTATCCCGGAATTTTCAAACGAGTGCCCTTTCGGGTTTTCACCCATTGGGATGTCCCTTATTGTTGCATAGGCCGCCCTTTGCGGGTTTTCGACCTATCGGGAATTTTTCTTTCTTCTTTTTTTTTTTTTTACGAAAAGTATTTCTTAAGCCTATCCAGATTGGTAGGTTCGGAGAACTCCATGCCGTCCATAGTAGTTAACTTCACCACTCCTTTGCTTGGTATCTTCTTCACGAGGAATGGCCCTTCCCCGTTTGGCCTAAACTTGCCCCTCGGGTCGGTGTGCGTCACACGGATCTGTTTTAGCACCATATCCCCTTCTTTGATAGGACTAGCCCTGACCTTTTTGTTGAAGGCTCGGGCCATCCTTCGCTGATATAACTGCACATGGTAAAGGGCCTCCGTCCTCTTCTCGTCCACCAATGCTAACTGTTCACATCGCTTCTTTACCCATTCCGTCTCAGGAATTTCTGCTTCTACCGCGATTCTCAACGATTGCTTTTCAATCTCGATCGGCAGGACCGCTTCTGCCCCATACACTAAGGAGAATGGCGTTGCCCCAGTTGACGTCCTAACCGTTGTGCGATAAGCCCATAAAGCGAGTGGAAGCTGTTCGTGCCAGTCCCGGTGCGATTCTACTGTCTTTACGAGAATCCTTTTAAGGTTCTTATTAACCGCTTCTACTGCGCCATTAGCTTGTGGACGATACGGAGAAGACCTGTGATGTTCAATACCATACTCTCGGAAGAGACTTCTCGCTTGTCCTTGAAACTGGACCCCATTATCTGTGATTATGTGATGAGGCATTCCGAATCTGGTGATTAAGTGTTTTTCGATGAACTTCCTCATCTTCTTAGACCCTAACTTGCCGAACGACTCAGCCTCTACCCACTTGGTGAAGTAATCAATGGCGACTGCAATAAATTTGTGCCCATTCGAAGCATTAGGCCTCACCTCCCCGATGATATCAATGCCCCAAGCTGCAAACGGCCAAATAGGTGCTAACACATGTAATTCCATGGCTGGTAGATGACTATAATCCCCGTGGATTTGACAATCATGGCATTTCTTCGCATATTCATTATAATCTCTTTCCATGGTGAGCCAATAGAAGCCTTGCCTTACGATTTTCTTTGCTAACACTGCTCCTCCCATATGGGCTCCACAAATTCCCGACTGTACCGACTCCATTGCTTCACGGGCTTCTCTCTCATCCAAGCATCTCAATTGTAATCCATCGGCGTGCCTTTTGTAAAGCAAATCGTTGTGACTGATGAATTACTGAGCTAACCTTCTGATCACAGCATGATCCCTAAGTTCTGATTCTGCCGGATAAGTTCCACTTTTCATGAAGTTCACGATGTCGAAATACCAAGGCTTTTCATCCACTCCCAATAGCATTACGTCTTCATAGCACGGTTTGTGGGACCTCCTCAGCACCAAAGGCTTCGAGGCAAGGTTCCGAGGGTTATCCCATACTGACACCAAAGTGGCCAAAGCATCCGCGGCCTGGTTCTGTGCTCGAGGAATGTGATAAAAACGACACTCGCTGAATCTCTGCGCCAATCCCTCCAACTGGTCTAGGTATGGACGCAACCTTTCTTCCCTTACTTCCCAGTTTCCCTGTGCTTGTTCGATAATCAGTTTGAGTCGCCCCAGATTTCAACGTATGATGCTCCCAGCGCTGCTAATGACTCCAACCCATAGATGCACGCTTCATATTCGGCCATATTATTGGTGAGAGGGAAGGATAGCTTCTTTGCCATTGGATCCTTTCTCCTTCTGGTGAGATAAGTAGCACTCCTACTCCGGCTCCATTTGAGTTAACCGCTCCATCGAAGAACATTTTCCACGGTATAACTTCTATTGCGTTTAAGTGCTCATCGGGGAAATCATAATTTATCTCCTCCTCTTCTGCGTTCAGAGGCTGATTGGCCAGAAATTCTGCTACGGCTCTCCCCTTAATAACCTTTTTCGTTACATATTCGATGTCAAACTCGGACAAGAGCAATAACCATCAGGCTAGCTTCCCTGTTAGAGATGGAGTTCGGTACAGATACTTCACGGGATCCATCCGGGAAATAATGATCACCTTGTAGGATTGAAAATAGTGCCGTAGTTTCTTTGTTAGCCAAACTACTGCCACGCACGTCTTTTCGATCATGTTATACTTAAGCTCGTATTCCAAGAACTTCTTACTTAGATAATACACCGCGTGCTCCACCCCGGTGTCTCCCTCTTGGGCCAACATTGCCCCTATAGATCGCTCCTCGATCGCCACATAGAGGAGAAGCGGTTTTCCCAGTTTAGGCGGTCTCAGAACAGGTGGATTAGACAAATAGTTCCGGACGTTCTCCAAGGCTTGCTGACACTTATCATTCCAAATCGTGGGTTGATCTTTCCGTAGCAACTTAAAGATTGGCTCGCAGATTGCGGTGAGTCTTGCTATGAACCGATTGATGTACTGAACCTGCCCCAGAAACCCTCTCACTTTTTTCTCATTCTTTGGCACTGGCATTTCTCGTATGGCCTTTACTTTGTCGGGATCTACCTCAATCCCCTTGTTTCCGATTACATAGCTTAAGATTTTCCCCGATGAAACGCCGAAGAAGCATTTTTTCGGGTTTAACCTTAGTTTGAATTCTGCAATTCGGGCCAAAAACTTCTCGAGTGCAGCGAAATGCCCCTCTCTTGTCTCCGACTTGACCATCATGTCGTCCACATAAACCTCTACCTCTTTGTGTATCATATCGTGGAACACTGCCGTAGCCATTCGCTGGTAAGTTGCCCCGGCATTTTTCAAACCAAACGGCATCACCCTATAGCAGTATGTTCCCCATTCAGTTGTGAACGAGGTTTTTGCTTTGTGTTTCTCAGCCATCTGAACTTGCATGTAGCCCATGAAACCATCCACATTCATATGTAAGATGCTTGATGCTGCACTGTCGATCAATACGTCAATATGAGGCAACGCGAATTCATCTTTGGGGCACGCCTTGTTAAGATCTCTATAATCGACGCACATTCTTACTTTGCCGTCCTTCTTAGCGATGGGCACTACATTTGCGACCCAAGGGGATAGTCGATTACTTCGATGAACCCTGCTTCTAACTGCTTCTTCACTTCTTCTCTGATCTTATCTGCCCATTCCGGTCTCATGCGTCGGAGTTTCTGCTTCACGGGCTTCGCGTCGGGGTATGTTGGAATACGGTGAGTTACGATTGATTGATCGATTCCTGGCATGTCTTCGTACGTCCAAGCAAACACTATTTCGTATTTTTTAATTATTCTCTCAAATTCTTTCCTCTCTTCAATAGTTAATTCTTGAGCCATTTGTATAAGTTTAGGATTTTCATCCGTGCCAAGATTGAAAGTTGACATTTCTATTGTATTGATTTCAAATCTAGGCATGTTATATGAATGAGAATGCATGGAATGATCACGATCAACATCAAGCAAGTAAGCAAAATCAGAATTCATTTCATTGATAGTGTTGGTGAGTACATCATCGGATTCAAATAAAGCAGTAATACAATTCTCATCATCAGGGTTCTCGGGTTTCTCATAAGCTTTGGAGGTACCGGGTTCATCTACCGCTCCCACAGTTGCTTCAATAGTGATCACCTGGTCCTCGGCATTCAGGTCTAACATCATGATCTCATCGACAAAGCAGCTTGCCTCTCCTTTGCCCCAGCTGGTTACATCATTGAAGATCTCAAAGCCCGGCAGAATCTTTCCTTCGGTGCTAGTCCATGACTCGGGAGTCCCCGAATAAACCTTTCCGTGCCCCTCGTTCACAAAATACCTCTTTAGGCCCACTTTTCCTTCACCACCTGTGTTGGACGGACCTCCCTGCTCATATCCTAAACCCCTCCGGGTTTTCTGACTCTTGAAATCCGAAAATTCTGGCAACCCTTGATGGTGTGCTCCCAAGCCCATACCGGGGATAAAACCTCCCTTCATCCTCTTCACCACGTCGGTGGTCATGCTAGACTCGTAGATCCCAGAAACTTGGAATCCGGAGAAAAGCTGAGGCTCAATTCCCAATGCCGCCACCGAACTCAATTTCTCAGCTCTAATTGTCACTATCTCCTCCCTGAAGTGGAATTTGATCATTTGATTGAGCGTGGAGGGCACACCTCCCAACTTGTGGAACCATGGGCATCCCAACAACACGGCAAAGGTTACCGGGATATCCAGCACCGTGAACTCTGTTTCCTCCTCGTGCGGCCCCACTTTCAGCTTGGCCTTAAAAACTCATTCGATGTGCCTACGGCTATCATCATAAGCCCTGATCACAGTTTCCGAGGCCGTCAAATCTCCTCTTTCTACCCTCAACTTGGACAAAAGTTTTAGTGGGCAAACATTAATGGCCGATCCATCATCGACCATCACACAGCTAGTCTTCTTCCCGTTAATTTCCGCTCGGATGTATAAAGGCTTGTTGTGAGCCTTCCCCTCTTCTGGGAGATCCTCGTCAGTGAACGTGATTTCGGTTTTTTTCCGGGCCATAATCGCCCCTACTAAAGCTGCCGACTCAGTATCGGTAGAAATAACCAAATTCTGCAGCTCTTTCATCAGATTTTCACGGTGGTACTTGGAATGGCATAGGACTTCCCACACCGTAGACTTAGCTTGTGTTTTCTTCAACTGCTCGAGGACTTGGTCATCTGGCTTGGGAGCCGATCCTTCCCCTATCTCAGTCTCAATCATAGGTGCCTTTCCCTCAGCCACTCGACCTGATCTTGTCATGACGGCGATTTCCGGCTCATCATCAGATTCATCCCAAATATTGATAGGAATCCTCCGATTAGCATCCTCCTCGTCCGAAGAACTTTCCCAAATGTCCACAATCATTAGATCCATTACGTGAGGGACGTTCGGATTCAAATAAAAGGGATCCGCTGATCCATACAAAGCCCAGCCTATCAAATCATCATAATCCCTGAGGGATACTCTATTCATCCTTCCTGCCGCCAACAGAATTGCACCTCTCTGTATGCACATAAGCTGCACCTTATCACTCATTGTTTCATGACACTGTTCATAGCGGTGCCTCCACCTCCTAGCATAATCCACGAATGGTTCCTCGGGGAATTGCCTGATCCTATCTAGATCTTCCAGGGATCCCGTCCATGGAACATACATCTCATATCTCGCCACAAAAGCACTCCTAAGCGGTATCCAATGACCCATTTCTTCCTCTGATAGGCCCTGGTGCCACAACAAGGCCTCTCCCATTAGGGTTTCCGGGAAATGTTCATGTAATTCACCTTGCGGGAACCCGGCGTCATACATATGGTTGCGGAATAACCTTGCATGCTCAACAGGATCTTGGTACCCACCATACCTAGGCATTGCCAACACTGCCTCGGGTGTTTCATAAGAGGGTGAGTCCGGGGTTTGCTCCGCCAGCATCCATACCGTATACTCTTTGATAAACCTCTTTGTCATTGCCGCCCAATCGGTCTTGACATGCATCGGAAGTGACATATACCACATCAACGGCTCACCCATCAATGAATTACAGAACAAACTGGTGATCTCTTCTTCCTTAAAACCCAAAGGCCCCATGGCCGACAAGTAGAAGTGAAGGTGTTCCATGGGATCTTTGTTGCCATTATACTTACTGACCCTCGGTAGCGGACGCTTGATAGGTCCGATCTGCATCGTGAAGCGCTCTGCAGTCCTGTCCTCAACTCTCTGGTACTTTTCTAGGAATAAATCTTGTAATCGATCCCAATCATGCTTGCAAGAGTCGGGTAGTGAGTGGAACCACCCCAAAGGCTCGCCTATTAGCGAATGGTGGAACCACTGAGCAATCTCGTCCACCCCGAAGGATTCAACAAACATATCGCGCATATATTCACGTAAGTGCACATCGGGATTCTCTCCACCACTAAACAGACCCAATTCTGGCACAATAGTCCGAGATGACCCTTCCCTAGTCTCTTCGGCACTATCTTCATCATACGGTGCTCCACCGTCCAAACCTTCATCCATCGGTTCACCCTCCTATTCCTCGCCAAGGAAGGACACATATAGACCATTTCCTACATTTCTCTTTTCATCGGAGTCCAACAACTCCTCTTCGTTTTCCTCGAAGGATTCCATCACTACACTTTCTTTCAGACCGACTCCGATCATGCTCACCCTATGATTAGGCAATGGATTACGCCAAGTGGAAGGGTTTGCTAACGAAGGATCAGCTATCTTCTTCTCCTTAATCAAATCTTGGATCTCGTGCTTCAACCTCTCACAGTTCTCAATAGTGTGCCCATAACTACTGTGGAATTCACAGTATCCCCTTGCTTGTATCTGTTGAGAAGGCGGATCTTTGTTATAATGAGTAAGAGCTTTCAACAACCCCTTTTTCTGCAATCGTTCGAAAACTTTTGCGTAGGTCTGATCGAATTTGGCGAACTGCCTCTTTTCGATAGCATTAAGATCAAGCACCTTCACCGCTGCAGATTCTGCACTCGTACTTGGCCCTCCGGCACTATATCCAGACATCGTCCACTTGGTATAAGCTTTCTTCGGTTCTCCATCCCCCTCAACTGTCAAGGCGCAGCTATACATCTGGTTGAAATCGGTAAAAGGCATGTACCGCAGCTCATTCTTAATATACGGCAATGTGTTACCGACTACCATTCGGATCTGATCCTGCTCAAGCGGCTTCTGCTTCATAACCGCGGCCTTGGCCCTCCATCTTCTTACAAAATCGGAAAAAGACTCCCCAGTCTGCTGCTTAGTGCTCTCAAGCTCCTTCAAAGTGACCTCAAGCATGGTGTTGAAGCTATACTGAGCGATGAATGACTTCGCTAACTCTTTCCAATCCCTCTTCGTCACCATTGGCAATGCATGAAACCATGTGAGGGCAACCCCCTCCAGATAAGTGTTAAACAGCCCCAGGACTTGATCCTCAGTCAGGATCGTGTGTTTCATCACAGCAACATACTGATTCATGTGGGCAGTGGGATCCCCAGTTCCATCGAACTTTTTCATGTCAGGGAGCCGGAATTTCAAAGGCAAAGCAGTTGCCGATAAACAATTCTTCAAGTTATAAAAGTCCTGACTCCCGGAACTTCCCCCACGTAGATCCTGCACCTCCTGAGTGATGCGTTGCTTCCACTCCTCTTCCTTAGCCTTCTCTTTCTCAAGCTGTTTACGGATATAGTCCTGATAGTCATCCTCGTTCCCAAAGCAAGGACCATCGTTCACCTCATTCTCAACGTGCTTACTACCACTCTTGTTGTCCTTCAATGCCAGCTCAGCTAGCTGGGCCAAAATTGCGGCCATCTGATCATTGATATTGTTCACAAAGTTTTCCAATTCGGCCACCTTTTCGTCGGTCGCAGACATACTGGCTGTAGACTGAGTATACTCGGACGAAGATGATTCAGAAGCCACGACTGCCGATTCAGAACTGTCAATTTGTAGCTGATCAAACTGCCTGACTAGCCGGTTACTCTCGCGAAACCACAACCGCTTAATGATGAAGTCTGCGCGAATGGTCTCCATTAGTATGTATGCATGATTTTATATGCATGATTCGTGGTGTGTGCGTTTATTTATTTACGGATATATAAGATAAGAAGAACAAACGTTAGTCTAATTTACACATATCACAACATCTCTCTTCCACCCTTATTCCTCCACACACTCGATGGTCCAAGTCTCTTTCCTAGGATTTTGGTTTGGGGCTCACATTGCGGTCCAGGGGACGTGTGATGCCGACGATTTATTGCGAAAAAGTAAATCACTCATCAGACAACACAGTTCGTTTTAACGTATCAGCGTTCAGTGACTAAGATATCGACCAAGTTAGATTATTCTTTCGGGATAACTCGTCTTTTGTCATTTTACGAGACGTATTAGTTCGGGTTTTGACTCCCTTTGAGCGCATCTCGGTTTTTAGACGTGGTACGAGTTATTCTTTCAGTCCAACCGTTTGTTATCGACAATGACTCGTTCCCTTTTATTCGCGTGGGTTCGTGTCTCGATTTTTGGAATACGACAGGATCTTTTGGATCTATCGAGAGACGTAACCACGCGTTCATTCAGTGATGAAAGGACTTTTATTTTAAGGAACGGACTCATCGCGTAACGTGTTTGTTTTTAGCGTTAAGAATCTGTTTGCTCGTTTTGGCTACGTAAAAAGACGGCGAGTCTTATTTGAGCGCACGGTAATCTTTCGGCTAACAACAACTCTTTATTCCTTCCAATCTACGGGATATATCACCTTAGCGTGGTTATAGAAAATCAACGTTTCGTTGAATCGCATGCTTATTCGAAGCAGGGATATTACCGCTCTCCTCATTTAGACACGAATTGAGCAAACATGCCAATGGGACCATATTTCTTGTGGTTTTGGTAACGGTCGAAATGATCGAGCCATTAGTCAAACCCACAGTCTCATCCATATGGTGCGATAATGCGGTTTTTTAGCTTAATTCGGCTTCGTGATTTTAAACGGCGTACATACCGGCTCGAGGCACGTATTTAACGGCATTGGTTCATTTTCTTTAACTACCCTCGGGATGGATATACATCGTAGATACAAAATGACTTTGGTCGTTTGTTTATTTTTGCTTTTCTTTTATTTTCTTAGTCACTTTTGCGGACACGTCCATTTCTCTTAAGAACGACACAAGGCATAACGTAAGAGCTCGTCTTTTATTCGGAAGGGACGGGCCACGTTTGCGAAACTCTTTACGTTACAACGGGGTCATTCGAAACAGAAATGTTCTTTGTTTTCGTTTTGTCATAATCTCGTTTTATCCCAACCTATTTAAAGAATGTGAATAACGGCTACTGTTAATATAGTCTTTTGAATCGGGATATA
The DNA here is from genome assembly GCF_963576675.1 of Euphorbia lathyris. Classification (NCBI taxonomy): domain Eukaryota; kingdom Viridiplantae; phylum Streptophyta; class Magnoliopsida; order Malpighiales; family Euphorbiaceae; genus Euphorbia; species Euphorbia lathyris. The sequence goes on from NC_088910.1 coordinate 71,908,056, forward strand.
ACTATCCATAATACCAAACCAAATTGAACTAATACGCGCTTACGTCACAACGCATTTCCTGAACATGTGCCTTCTTCGGGACACAGAAAGGGACCAGGCGGGTCGCACAAGTTCATTCATACGAGATGACTAAGTCGTCTTTAGTTCGAATCGTTTCGATGTTTTGGGGTAGCTTGTATATCGGTTTAAGAGTATATCTTAACGTATCGTTTCATTTTCTTTACATATTTTAGGATTAGACACGTATCATGGCAATTTGAAAACACGAACTGATTCATTTATCACATCAAAAATGGTAACGGGTAATCCTATGGCAACTTCTAAGGCTACTATATGCTGCCACGGCTGATCGCGGGACCTCACAAGACCGCACAAATTCGCCCCTAACGAATGGATGGGGACCCTTTGGCGCCTTACTGTAAGGGGGAACTTACACTAGCCTCTTTCGAGCGACGAATGGACTCTCGCTAGAGGTTTCGCGGAAATTACCCAAAAGGTTTGCAATAATGCTTATGAATGCATACGAAAAGAAATAATATGATCCGTCCCCGTTAAGGGCTTAATACACGCCTTCCGGAATCAAATTTCTCGCTTCCCCAGCAGAGTCGCCACTTGTTAGACGAGGTGCCGCGGCCTAATCTCCCGGGCGGACCGGGGGGTGGACACCTCATGGCGACGTAAGCGGTGATTGGCGCCGAAAGCAACCAATCGTGGAATCAAGCTGCTCGGCAGGACCGGAGCTCGGAGTATGGAAGAGTCGCCACCCACAAATGGGAAAATGAACACCGATCCCTTGCGGGAGACCGGTGAGGGTTCGGGAAACTTAGGTACGAGCCGAGAAGGCTAGCTCCTTTCCGGAGAAAGGCTACTAGGCACCCCGACATCGCCCGGTTATGAACCACCGGCCTCCTACTCAGCGTGTTATGCGATAACGGACTAATCGCATATCTCTTTAAGTTTAAAATTCATTTGAAACCTTTTCTTTCTCGTTTTGAAAACCGTTTTGAGCATATATTATTGAAAGCCACTTTGGTAAAGAATCACCCATTTACATCAGTTCAACATACATAGGAGAGAGAGGGGGGAGAAGAAAGAATTAATTTATTTAACAGGGTGTCTTATGCTTCGATTCACATGTCAACCCTACACTAAACTCACTTCCCAAAAACGAGTTTATTTACATGGTTCGTACCTTAATCGCCGTTGGAACGATTTAGGTACGTTTCAAAACCCCGTTTGATGACGTTCACTCGAATCGCCGTTGGAACGACTCGAGCGTTTGAAAATGTTGAGGTAAGAGTTTTAACAAGAAAACGTGATTAAGCATACAAGTCAATTTATTTTGTACAAATCATTTGAGAAAACGGTTCAAAACTCTATTATTTACAATAAAAACGATTTTATTACAAGGTTCGCCTAATCCGTCGTTGGAACGGATTGAGGTTTCAACACGTGATGTTTTGGAAATGGTTTAAAAATGACAAGAAAACGTTATTCACACTTCAGGAACATCCAGAAAAGCTTTAATTTAAACCAACCAATTAAACTCTCTTTTTGTGATTTATTTTCCCTTTTTCACTCAATTAACCCTTACTTGAATATAATTGCAACAAATAACAAATTAAACCCAAAATTCACACCACTAAATACATTTTAAAATAGATACATTTTGGATAAAAATGGTATTTACACCTATAGATTAAAAATAAGGTAAAACCTAATATACACTATAGTTATGGGTATGTACCAACAAAAGGAAAATAATACTAAGGATAGTATGCTTATTATCCTAAAAACTTATGAAAATAATGCACAATGTTTATAGATGAGAAAATAGCATTTGACCCAAAAATAGTTTTTACATAAGAAAATAACCTTTAACCCCAAAATAACTATTATAATAAATATATAGAAAATAACTTTCCCAAATATACATTAAACATCAAAATAATAACTATTTATCCTCAAAACATCCACTAATTAATTACCCCAAAATACCCAAGTAAATAACATTCTAAAATAAAACCCAATATAATTTAAATGAATAAAAAAGAAAATATATACATATAGTTTTATTAAATCAAATTAAGGAAAGATAATATCCAAACACATTAAATAAATATATGTACAAAGTATTTAAAAATAGCTTGAAAGTATACATTACATAAATATACATATATATATAAAGGACCAAAAGCCCAAAAGTTGAGAAGGAGGGACCAAAACAGCATTTTTTTACATTTCAGCAGATTTACCGACGAGAAATCTGTCGGTAAACAGCAATCAGTGACAAAAAGAAGAATTACAGAAACAGTCCACAACTTTCCAGATTTGTTTAAAGGCTTAAAATTAGATCTATTCTATCGTTTTAGAACTCCGAACTACCCAAAATGGATCATAGTTTATAACGGAGGTTCTCAAACGATGTTTTTTATTTAAAATGTTATTTTGAAATATTTTTAAAAACTTATAATTACAACGTTTTTTAATACCCGAACTACCTTTGAATCGGATCACGGTTCGTATTGGGATATTAAAACGAGGTTTTTATTTTAAAACAAAACCGAACGTTTATCTAATACGGGATGAAAATAAATAAATACGGGAAATTAAATAAAACGTGACAAATAAATAAATAACTAAATAAAGAAAATTATAACATAAAAATAAATAAAGAAAATAAAACAAATAAAATAAATAAAACGAGTCTAGTCCTCGGATAATACCTCAAGTTCGGTATTGACGGTTGAAGTCGGTTGATTCCACAAATCGTGCCTTTCCGGTGTTTTTTGTGTTTTTGGTAAAATCTTAACTTTTAGGAAATTCGAAATTTTTAGGAAAAAAAAATGTTTTTTCCCAAAAAAAAGTCACTTCTCTCTCTAAAATGTTAGAGTAAGAAGTTCCCCTCCCAAAAAGTCCTTCTCTAATGCATGGGGATCCGCGCCTTATATAGGCACCGGATCCCCGGAAACTTTGGGCGACGCCCGAAGAAAATTGGGCGTCGCCCAAAGTCTGTTGGGCGAACGCCCAACTATTGTTGGGCGCGCGCGCCCAACTGACTTTGGGCGTTCGCCCGACGATCGTTGGGCGTCCGCCCAACGTCGCTGGGCGCTCGCCCAGCTGCTGCCGGGCGCGCTCGCCCAGCGGCCGTCGGGCGTGCGCCTCGCGCTGTCGGGCGTACGCGCCCCCTGGTCGTCGAGCGCGCGCTCCGCGCTGCCGGGCATCCGCGCTCAACGGACGTCGAGCGTGCGTCCCGCGCTGCCTGGCGTGCGTCCAAGTGTCGTCGGACACGCGTCGGCTGTCGCTAGGCGCTCGCACCTCATCGCTGAGCACTCGCGAGCCGTCCACTTGACGACCGCGCCTCACATTAACTTGTCTTTTCTTATTATATATTTTTGTTTTAAAACTTCTGGAATCAACCGCTTCGACCGTTTTGTTTACAGGTTTTCGTCACAGGTCCTCCGACTCGGTGTCTACAGTTGCCCCTACTTTCCTATTTTGACAGTGATGTGTGTGTTTTGAAAACGTTTTTTGCTAACGCAACACATGCAATGTAAAACATATAAAAGTAAGAGACACGTAAAGAGTAGGAGGAAGAATACCTGATCTTTGCGCTGCGCGTTCCGGCGTCGTTCTCGATCCTTTCCGTCCTTGCCTTTGAATCGGCCACCGGCGGATGTTCTTCTTACGGATCCCAGCCTAAGTTGACTGCGGGTAAAAACGGCTCAAAAGCAACCTTGGTGCACGACCGCGAGTAAAATGGCTCAAAAGCGACCCTGGTCTACGACCGGGGGGGAATGGCTCAAAAGCAACCCTGGTCTTCGACCGGAGGGAAAATGGCTCAAAAGCAACCCTGGTCCACGACCGCGGGTAAAATGGCTCAAAAGCGACCCCGGTTCACGACCGGGGTAAAAATGGCTCAAAAGCAACCCTGGTCCACGACCGCGGGTAAAATGGCTCAAAAGCGACCCTAGTCTACGACTGTGGGTAAAATGGCTCAAAAGCAACCCTGGTCCACGACCGCGGGTAAAATGGCTCAAAAGCGACCCTAGTCTACGACTGTGGGTAAAATGGCTCAAAAGCAAAGGTTCTTTTTAACAATTCTGAATTCTTTTAAAACACCGTTGTCTGTATTTTCTCACTGGAGCTAGTGTCTTGGAGGTTTGAATGGTTCGATAGGAACGTCTTTTTAGTCCGGAATGATTCAAACTAACAATTATTTTTCTATTGACTGTCGTTTGTATTTTGACTGGTGCCGCTGTTCTGTAAAAATCGGCTGTCGTCTGGAGTTCCATCTTGATATTATCGTTCACTGTCTGACAGAAACGCAGGCTGAAACGGACTGCAAATCGAAGGTCTGTGCACCTGGTAAATAATTATTTACTTTTTACCTTTATGTCGCATCGTACCTTTTTCACTATTTACGGAAATGTCATTCCCCTTTTCTATATAAGGTGGTGGGGTTTCATTTCAACCCCACACCTTCTCTCTCTTCTCTCTCTCTCTCTAACTTTTAATTTGGATTATTCTCGGGATGGATTTGGATCAACATGATGGCACGAAGGGCATGGAGGAGGGTTTCGTGAACCTTACTACAGTGGACCCTTTCCAGGACCCCACATCTCATCTGAGCCGGACCCGCTGTAACCAGGTAAGTACTTTCTTACTTCCTCGTCTTTTGACTAAATTTCTAGGCTTTAGTATCCCTACTTTGAACATGATTTGCATGCTAACCCCTAGGTTGCCTTAGAAGACCTTAGTTAGAAAACATGAATTTCTTTGCTTGCAAGTAACACTTTATTTGTCTTTTTGGAAGAATGCGAATTATATGCCTGTGAATAGTAAACATGCGAGCAATGCATGCCAACAGTAAAAACGTGAATAGCACGTGAATAGTAAAAACGTGAATAATGCACGTGAATAGTAAAAACTTGACTAGTGCACGTGAATAGTAAAGACATGAATAATGCACGTGAATAGTAAAAACTTGACTAATGCATGTGAATAGTAAAACTCGAATAATGCACGTGAATAGTAAAACTCGAATAATGCACGTGAATAGTAAAAACTTGACTAATGCACGTGAATAGTAAAACTCGAATAATGCATGTGAATAGTAAAACTTGACTAATGCATGTGAATAGTAAAAACTCGAATAATGCACGTGAATAGTAAAACTCGAATAATTCTCTTTGCCAATGCGGACGAGAGTAGGTCAAAGAATAATGAATTAATCAAATCCTATGCAAACAACCCTAAGGGAGAGATTTCACAAAATGACGGTTCAAATTGACAAGATGTCTCTAGGTTAGATTTGACCGAAAGAATAGCTAGATTAACGCGCTTTCATCAGATGCAAGCCTAGGAACAATATTTAAACTTACCTGTTCCGTTCTTTCCAGTTCATCGACATTTCCGGGACTACGGTAGATATTCACGTGTGGTATTCCATGCTAGGCGCCGCGGCGAGAGCCCGTGTGCGAGAGTTGGGCTTTGAGTCCTTTATTTTAGCGCTGCCCCACGCCAACGGGGTGTGCGACCGTTTCGGCCTACGGGCCTTATGCGAGAGATGGGTTGACTCGACCCACACCTTCCGAACTACCCAAAATGGATCATAGTTTATAACGGAGGTTCTCAAACGATGTTTTTGTATTTAAAATGTTATTTTGAAATATTTTTAAAAACTTATAATTACAACGTTTTTTAATACCCGAACTACCTTTGAATCGGATCACGGTTCGTATTGGGATATTAAAACGAGGTTTTTATTTTAAAACAAAACCGAACATTTATCTAATACGGGATGAAAATAAATAAATACGGGAAATTAAATAAAACGTGACAAATAAATAAATAAATAAATAAATAAAATTATAACATAAAAATAAATAAAGAAAATAAAACAAATAAAATAAACAAAACGAGTCTAGTCCTCGGATAATACCTCAAGTTCGGTATTGACGGTTGAAGTCGGTTGATTCCACAAATCGTGCCTTTCCGGTGTTTTTTGTGTTTTTGGTAAAATCTTAACTATTAAGAAATTCGGAATTTTTAGGAAAAAAAAATGTTTTTTCCCAAAAAAAAGTCACTTCTCTCTCTAAAATGTTAGAGTAAGAAGTTCCCCTCCCAAAAAGTCCTTCTCTAATGCATGGGGATCCGCGTCTTATATAGGCACCGGATCCCCGGAAACTTTGGGCGACGCCCGAAGAAAATTGGGCGTCGCCCAACTTTCGTTGGGCGAACGCCCAACATGGTTGGGCAAACGCCCAACATGGTTGGGCAAACGCCCAACTATTGTTGGGCGCGCGCCCAACCAACGTTGGGCGCGCGCGCCCAACTAACGTTGGGCGTTCGCCCGACGATCGTTGGGCGTTCGCCCAACGTCGCTAGGCGCTCGCCCAGCGGCCGTCGGGCGTGCGCCTCGCGCTGTCGGGCGTGTGCGCCCCCCGGTCGTCGAGCGCGCGCTCCCCGCTGCCGGGCATCCGCGCTCAACGGACGTCGAGCGTGCGCCCCGCGCTGCCGGGCGTGCGTCCAACTGTCGTCGGACACGCGTCGGCTGCCGCTAGGCGCTCGCACCACGTCGCTGAGCACTCGCGAGTCGTCCACTTGACGACCGCGCCTCACATTAACTTGTCTTTTCTTATTATATATTTTTGTTTTAAAACTTCCGGAATCAACCGCTTCGACCGTTTTGTTTACAGGTTTTCGTCACAGGTCCTCCGACTCGGTGTCTACAACTACCAATTGAGAATTGCTTTTAAGAACAGCTTTATCTGGTTTGATAACGTTAAGAATTCTTAACCCCTGTAGCCATGTCTCATACTCAGCTACATTGTTAGACGCTACAAAACCCAACTTAGCAGCGTAACGAAGCTTTAAATCTCCAAGACCTTTGATAAAAACTCCAATACCAGAGCCATCCTTATTAGCACTACCATCTATGAAAATTTCCCACATCGCCGAACTTGCTGGTACCAAACCTTACTGATCAGGAATTTCTATCAAAAAAATCAGCCAAAACTTGGGCTTTGAATGCTTTTCCTGGTTTATACCGAATGTCAAACTCCGTCAGCTTTAAGGCCCACTCAGTAATACATCCTAATGTTTCCAGTCTTTGTAAGATTTTCCTAAGTGGCAAATCAGTCCTAACAATAATGGTATGACTTTGAAAGTAGTGTCGTAGCTTCTATACCGTGATAACAACACCATACGTAAGTTTTTCTAGCTTCGGATATCTAGTCTCTACATCCCTCAAGACACGACTAGCATAGTAAACTGGAAATTGCTATGTTCCCTCTTCCCAAATCAGGACTACTCCAATCGAGTCTTCGGCTACACTAATGTAGAAATCCAAAGTCTCACCTGAAAGAGGCCTACTCAAAAGCGGAGGAGAAGCTAGAAATTGCTTTAACTGTTCGAAAGACGTTTGTAACTAGGCCGTCTAGTTGAAATTTTTGGTACCTTTTAAACTTTTGTAAAAAGGCATGCAGCGTTTAGCCGAACAAGAAATGAACCTTCCGAGAGCATTAGCTTTCCCGTTCAACTTTTGCACATCATTTATCTTCTTTGGTGGCTCCATGTCAATGATTGCTTGAATCTTGTCAGGGTTCGCCTCCATACCTCTTTGCGAGATCATAAAACCCCAAAAAGATTCCTAAAGACACCCCAAATGTACATTTCTCTGGATTTAACTTTAGATTATGCTCTTGCAAGGCCGCAAAGACCGTAGTTAGATCCGTGGCATGCTCCTCTACTGATTGGCTCTTCACTATCATGTCATCAACATAAATCTCCACTAAATCCCCGATGACATCCCCAAAGATTGTATTTACCAGTCTACGGTAAGTAGCTCCGACATTCTTCAACCTAAAAGGCATTACATCATACCTGAATGTGCCCTCATCCGTCCTAAAACAAATGTTTGCAATATCCTCTAGATTCATAGGAATCTGATGATATCCGGCTGATGCATCTAGCAAGGAATAGATTGCATACCCCGTAGTAGAGTCAATCAAAATGTCTATGCAAGGTAAAGGGTATGAATCTTTTGGGCATGCCCGATTTAGATCGGTAAAATCTATACACATTCTCCACTTCCTATTAGCTTTTTTCACTAACACAACGTTAGCAATCCACTCTACATAAACAACTTCCTCGATGTGCTTGCAATCAAGAAGTTTTTTAACTTCGTCTCTAATGACCTTCTGCTTGTCTAAACCATGGTTTCTCAACATTTGCTTAATAAGTGTGGCATCCTTCTGAACATTTAATGAGTGCATCATAGTTTTCGGTGATACTCTTGTGATATCAGCTTGGACGTTTGTTTTTAAGGTTGAAATAATATCTACTTTCGGCTGCTTCGGAATATCTGAAGCAACCTTAACCGATTTCCCTTCTACCAACCAGACTGTTTCTTGATCTCCCACAGGCTGGGTTCGCTCCCTTTCCTCCTCAATAGGGTCCTGTGTTGGCTTCATTTTTAACGAAGCCAAGTAGGTCTCTTGAGCGATAACTTGATTTTCTTGAGCCATTGGCATACCTTCCCTTGTTGGTATTTGCCATGCCAAGTGATGAATTGACACAGCACCAGCGGACTCAACCAAGAGTGGTCGACCAATAATGACATTATATGGGAGCATCGAATCTATCACAAGAAATTCGTCCTTCGAGTCCCACTTAATCGGTCCATCTCCAATGGTGACCTGCAAATGAACACTCCCTAACAAAGGTACAGAATGCCCAGACATCCCCACCAATGGTGACAAAGTAGGAACTAACCTATCATGATCTAATTTTAACGCTTCATGCTCCTTCTTGGCAATTATATTTACTGAACTCCCTGTATCAATCAACACTCTTCGGACCTTATAAGCCTCCATATTGATCTTAATTACCAAGGCATCATTATGTGTCTGTTGCTTAAATTCCCGAAGGAAAAATTTGTCGAAGAACTAGTAATTCTTTCCTTACTCTTCTCCAAACTCGTTCGCTTGGCTGAACGATCCTCCCTTAGCCCTACGGCGATTACATTAATAACGCCCCTTGGGGCCCTTTCCTCACGATGCTTGTCTTTCGGCTATTTGACCTTGATAGCTTTCTTCAAAAATTTGTCTAACTTTCCAGCTTCGGCCCTCTTATTGAGCTCGACATTAATATCTAAAGAATAAGGATTTTTCCTCAAAATAATGCTAAAATTAGCATTATTTTCTTAACTACACCCGGGTTAAAAATAACGCACACTATAGTGCTTGTTTTTTTTTAACCCAGGTTAGCTGAAACTAGTTATCCATTCACCGGTTTCAGACTTTGCAAAGACCCCAGTAAATCAATTATCGGGGTCACTATCATGTTTGCCAAAAGAAGACATGGAAAGATGAGACCGTTTAATAACTAATCGGTCTCTTGACATCTGTGATTGTATCACCGGTGTCATAGGTGTGCGAATCTCATTTTAGTGAGACTCGCACGCCAACTCTGTTTCCTCTTTGGAAGTAGAGTTCTCCGGAATTATAATTGAAGGGGCAAAATGTTGTTTGCCCCTTCAATTTCGGAAATCCCTTAAAATCTACCCAATTCCTAAAATCAATTTATATAAACATTGAAGTTTCTTTTGTTCTTCACTCTTTTCACACTTTACTCCTCTTCTTCTGTAAAATCACAGTTAATCTTCAACAAAACACTCTTCATTCGTCTTCAAAGATCTCCATACTCTTCATTCTATAAGGTAATTAATATTGTATAATTTACATTTCTAAGTAATTATATTGTTAATATTTGCATGATAATGTTAATATTTGTATAATTTATATTTCCAAATAATTAAAATGTTTATATTTGTTATTAAATATATTTTTAGTTAGTAAACGAGTATATTTATTAACTAATTATCTTTTAGTTAGTAAATGAGTATATATATTTTAGAAAATGAGTGTATTTAGTTAGTATATGAGTACATTTCGTTAACTAAATATTTTAGTATATTTAGTAAATGAGTATATTTAGTTAAGTAAGTATATTTAATAGTTAATAAGGTATGAAAATATAAGGTATGAAAATATTATTATTTGCTAGTAAAATTGTATATTTAGTAGTTAATAAGGTATGAACATATTATTATTTGCTAGTAAAATTATTTTTAATTAGTAAATGAGTTACCAAAATATATTTAGTAGTTAATAAGGTATGAAATTTTTTATATTTGTTAGTGAATATATTTGTTAGTTGATAAGGTATGATTATACTTAGGTAAATATTTGGTTTTTATGTATTTACCATTCAAATTAGTCAAAATATTATAGTAATCAAATTTTACTATGACTTATTTATGTATCTGAACTCTTAAGAGACAATGGCATATGGAAGAAGAGTTGAACAAGTTATACAATCTCATCCACAGAATGTAGAGTATCTACAACACGTTCACTGTTCACAAAATATATGGATGAACACGGTAAAATTGCAAATTTAACATATTAGTGTTACTAACATTAAATGTATACGTATTTGAATAATATTATAACATATTACGTTTATAAATGTATAGGATGATGGTGTGGTTTTATGATGTCAAAGAGCATCGGGATTCAAGACATGTCATAACATAGACCCAAGGATTGAAGAATATCTAAAATCATCTGGATTTAGTTGTATTGCTAGTGTTGGCGGTATATCAATTAATTGATCAAAGTTTAATCACTACACTAGTTGAAAGATAGCGTTCAGAAACGCACACTTTTCACCTTACCGTCAGGGAAGCAGCTCCGACATTACAAGACGTATAAGTGATAACAGGGCTAAAAGTTGATGGTGTGGCCGTCACTTGTGAAGCGACCCTATATTAGAAACAATATTGTCAAGATTTTTTAGGACGAGTGCCTCCTGCTGGCGAGTTAGTTAGTGCACAATTAAAACTTAGTTGGTTGAAAGACAACTTCAAAGAGCTTCCTGTGCATGCTACTCCATTTGAAATCTAGTGTCATACTCGTGCTTTTATACTACAGATATGTGGTGGTTTGTTGTTTGCTGGTAAGAGTGGTGGTGTAGTGCATCTAACGATGTTGCCACTATTAATCGGCCTAGCCACAGATGATAGGGTAAAAAAATATGCATGGGGGGCTGCCATGCTAGCATTATTTATATTGGGAGTTGTGTAAAGTCACTAATCCAACTACTAAACAAATTGGTGGATGCCTATAATTCCTACAAATGTGGACATACGAGCGAATCCCAATAGTTCGTCCACAGTTGTTGAATGTGTCCCATCAAATTCACGCAGATCGTCCACTCGCTGCCAAGTAAATAAACTTTTTGTAATGTTTATTATGGTTATTGAGAACTCTATATATGTATAAAGTAACATGTATGAATGATGTTGCTATATATATTTGTAGGTGCAAATTTCCCAAAAACATGACACAAACAACACATTATAATCTCAAGCAAATTATATTTGCATTGGATTATCAGAGAGATGATGAGGTAAATACCTATTTTTTTAAACTCACATCATACGTATCCAATTAATGTAACTCGCTATTTTTTTGTATGTGTTTTTTGTTAGTTTATTTGGGAGTCATATACTAATGTGCTACAACTGTTACTTCCATATTGTCGTGCTAGAGAGTGTGTGTGGCGATCTGTTGTTCCCTTAATATACACTTTCATTGTGGAATTCCATTAACCTGATAGATGTCTTCGTCAATTTGGTATGAACAAACCTATTCCCCAAGACCCTTTCCAAATTGACTCATACCATACACTTGACATACAAGGGTATCATGGAATAAATTGGGAACAATGACATGAACCTTCCATTGTTTTATGGAATGAAAGACAATCTAGGTTAGCAGAGTCACTTCCATTAGGAGTTAGATTGCATTCCCAAGCACAATATATACAATGGTACTTACAACACACAAAAAGATGGATTGATCCTACAGGCGTTGCTAGGCCGGAAATTGTAAGTGGTATTAAATTAAACTGAATTTGCTTCATATTGAGAAGAAAAAAAACTAATGTTTGGAAAAATTTATGTGTGTAGGCAGGCCGACTACAAAATCTATATCATATGCAACCTGATGATTTGCAAAATGTGAGGGATATGGCGGTCAACATGTTAGGTGGATTGAATGAAGAGCATCGTATGGTAAATACATATAAACCACAACTTGTTCCACCTCCATTGTCAATTCCACGTATGGATGAGTCGAAAGTCGAAACAATGAGGCGATGGTCTTTATTGTCACGGCGTGAGAAATTGCCATATCCTCCGGCACCAGTGGGCATTCAACAATACCTACTCAAAGGATTTATGATCTTTATTCCTATACTGCGAAGGAGGCAATGCCCCAAGTACCGTCACAAGTACCACAAATCATTCCACAACCCACAATTGAGTCAGGTCCACAGTCTGCATAGGATGAGGGTCCCCAACCGACACAATCACATTTTGGGTTGGTCGGTGAGCACTTTTCACCATTCCACTTTCCATCACCACAACAACATTACGATTTCAACTTTCAATTTGAAGGAACTGATATAGGAGAACAATCAAATATGTTCTACACTCAACAACAAAATATTGTGCCTTCTTTTGAAAATCCAAATTATAATACGACTCAGTGGAATGAACAAGACAATTTGGTGGGGGATTCAACAATGGACTTTATCTAATGGTTATTTGGTGGTGGTGCTTCTGTTGCCGGTGATACGATGTATGAACCACCTATACCATATAATCCCCACACAGGTCTGGACTTAAACATGTCAAGTTATGGTCTTTTTTCACTCACTCAACAAGATACAGGAGCAGGGGTCCAAGCCGTGGATGTAAACCAATATGTGGGCGGGTCTAGTAATCCTGAAATGCCAATTGTGGATGAAAACCAAGATGTGGTTGGTAGGGGTGTTCAAATATGAATAACCCATCCATTCTCCACCCATCCAACCCATGGAACATGCAGTGATGGGTTATATTTGGATTCCATGGGTTGGATGGGTTACAAAAAAATTATTTGACTTACCTAGGTTGGGTTATAGTAACCCATCTAATTAACCCACCAACCCAACTTAAAGGAAATATAGCATTCATTTGTGAAAACCTAATACCCATCCAATTAATTTTCTTTTTTCATTACGTAAACTCTACCCGTCCAATATCTTCCATTCAAATACTGATATGTTACCCATTAATATGAATATCAGAATTTCTGTATATATAAAGTTAAATGACTGTAATAGTATAAAATTACCACAATTTTTTTTATTGTTTATTGTCAAATGATATAATTTTACTTTTTTTAATCACTTCTATTGTTATTACAAATTTAAAAAACGGTCATAATACTATCATAAAATTAAATTATTTGACTAACTTTCTAATTTACTATAACCCATCTAACCCAAGTTATATGGGCTGGGTTAAAATTATACTATAACCCATATAACCCAAGTTTGAACACCCCTAGTGGTTGGGTCTAATAATCCTGAAGTGGATCAAAATGAACTAGGCCCTCGACTTATTACTGGTAAAGGATGTGGTACGGGAGGTTGTTTGCCATATGTATCTCGTAGATAAGTTGTATATATTATTTCTAGCATACTTCAATATATATTATTTCTAGCATACTTCCATATTTATTATTTTTTATTAGTAGCATACTAAAATTTAATATACTTCAAATTATTTCTAATATACTAAAATAACATAAATTAACTTTTTCACACTTTAATATATATTTCTTCATACTTCAAATTATTTCTTCATACTAAAATTTATTTCTAGCAAACTTCAATTTATTATCTGCATACTTCAAATTATTTCTAACATACTAAAATAACAAAAATTATTTCTTCATGCTTCAAATTTTGTCCATAGATATCCATTCAAATAACATAAATAACATGTTCATTCAAACATACTAAAATAAGATAGATAAAATGGCCTAATCATCATCCTCGGGGTCTTCCTTAGGATCCTCCTCGGGGTCCTCTTCGGGATGCTCTTTGGGTTCCTATTCATATATATCTATTGCATCTACATGACTCTCAATTCCAAGTTCATCCCTCAACTCAGATATTGAATTGTGTACAACATGTGACAATCCACGTGACATTTGTGCCAATATGTCGTTTGTAACACGGTCAACTAATGTTTGAACTACCTCTTCCACAACACGCTCTATATGAAAAAACACGGACATTACATATGCTACATACAAAAAGTTGTAAAACAACAACGAGGCAACGAACGAGATAAAAATGTTTGAAAAGCGTCATTGTCACTACCAAGCGATAAATCGAATGTTGATATGGTCGGTTCTTCTTTTATGATTTCTTCATTATGAACCTTAGCTAGTCGAACCTCCATTATATCTATTCCCCTTTGCAGTTGTTCTTTCACAATGCATTTCTCGGTTGTTGTTCGTCTTGGCAGCATGGATGATATGATCTTCGACCTTTTATACAATGGCAAACACAATATACTTCAAGCTCACATCGAACTTCCCATAACCTCATCCATTCAGGTGGACTATACTCATTAACTATACAATTATCAGGTAGGTTTTTCGTGTGGTATCCATCAAAAAGTTGTCATGCATCTGTCCGCACCAAATGATAGTGGGTTCTAGCATTGGAAAATTTTCTTTTTTTCCCATACCATGTTTCACAATCTGGATCAATGTAGATATCTAGTATATCTCCGTTAGTGAAATGATTAGTACTCCAATTATCCATAACCTATTCAATCAAAGCATATAAAATTGAATTACAAATATATATGGATAAGTTTCAACATAAGTTCCAATCTATACATAATTAAGTATAAAGATTTCAATAAAGTAAACAAATACATATCAATTTCTCCCTCGTCATCTAGACGAAGAGCTTGCATTTCTACCAGTAGAATTTTCCATCCTATTTTGGTCTCCAATATTGATCTTTCTAGGCATGACTTCTTATTATGACCACATTGTTTGCAAATGCTGCATACATAACTAGTCATCCCCGTCTTAATCAAGTCCATCTTATTCCTAATTCTTGTCGACTTAGGCCTTCATTTCTCACGCTTCAATCTTGGATCAACAAGCACCATTGGCGAACTAAACTCAGGCCAATATTCTTGATGAGCTAACAGTTGGAATGGATAATTATATACACACAAAGTCTCATCCAATGTGTGTGCCACGTCAACATATTGCCATAAATCTATATGTAGGTGCATGCGCACAGTAATTGCATGAGAAAAATGTAGTATATAATTTTGGAATTTGTAGTATGAACATTTACGTGCCTGAAGATTAACATTCTGGATGTTGTCTTTCTGTTTAATAGGATCATAATCTGTCCGAACCTGACAAAGCCCAGTTCGAGTGTCGTATTCGATGATAGTGTGACCATTTGCTTTTTGTCCATACCTTTTCAACAGATCTTTGCAAACTGGTGTGTATTTTTCACCTTTATCAATCAAATTATTGAACACTTGTCTGTGAGAGTCAAAGGGGTAAATTTCATCAATGGTGTACAACTGTTGCCCCATTTCACACTTTGGTGTACAACCTTCATTTTGTCTCACTAATATGTACGACCTTATCGGTGACCTCCCAACATGGTGTACAATAGGTAAAAATGACTGATCAAACCTATCATATCACATTTTTCAACTTATTCCTTACAAAATATAAGACCGAACTTATATTCAATTACCATTATACCATCATCCCCTTATTTTCTTCATTTCTTTCTCTCTCCCATTTTTTAATTTTTTTCTCTCTCTTCCAAATGAACCATGTCCTCACCTTCCACTTTTAAATCCATCCAACAGACACACCTATTACAAGAACAATTATTCAAACACATCTTCTCACAATCACTTTCCTCTAATCTATTAACTTCAGCAAAATCTGGCAATTTCCTTTCAGCTACTTCGAGATTTGGCTTGCACTCCTGGAACTGAACTTCCACTTGCTTATGGTCCTCACTAAGCTTCATGTATCTTTCTTTCTGCTCTTCTAGCCTCTTTTGCTGATCTTCAATCTCGATCATTAACTCGGTTTTCTGATTCTCCACCTACATTAGGCTTCCTCAGATTTCTTGTTTTTCTGCCTCGAGTTGCACTTTGAACTGTTTTTTTTTCAGCTTGCAATGTTTTTAATTCCAGTTGAAGATTTTCAATCTGAGTAGTTAAGGTCACGATCTTGGCTGAAGTTTCATACTCGCATTTTACATGTCTCTCTTGGACGACAGACAACTTGAGGCTATCTGTTGAACTTTTTTCTAATTCAAAATTTTTATCCTAAAGCCCAACATTTCTACACCTAACAGTTCATTCTCTTTGATTTAAGTTGTTTATTTGCTCTTCAATTGAGTTTTCTCGTTGTGTAGAGTCTCATCTCAAAGGTCTGATTAAAAGCAAAAAGCCATATAATCCATGAAATTTCCTTTATATGCCATGCAATTTTGAGAGAGACTGATTACAACCATATAAGCCATGGATTTTGAGAGAGACTATTTCAACCAGAGAGAGACTAATTAATGCCATAGAAACAACCAAGAAATCTCTTCAGCCCTAATATATCGAGTTTTACAAGTGTAATTTAGAGAGAGATTGAAAGTTTCTGTAGAGAGAGGAGTTAGAGAGAGGACATAGAGAGAGAAAAGGAAAGATGGAGGGAGGGGTTGTAATGAAAGGGATGAGGGTATTTCAGTAATTTTAAAATAGAGAAGGTTATATTAGTAATTGTATAAGAAGTGGGTCCTACTTTTTTAAATGGGTAGATGAAAATGCTGAGGTGGCGTGTTGACCATGCGTTGACCGGTCATTTTTACCTGTTGTACATTATGCTGGGAGGTCACCCATAAGATCGTACATATTAGTGAGACAAAATAAAGGTTGTACACTAAAGTGTGAAATATGGCAAAAGTTGTACACCATTGATCAAATTTACCTGGAGGCAAAGTAATGCACCATTTTTGCAAATGTGTGCAATGCTATGTATAGGCATTTGTCTAATGCTTTTCAGAACATTATTGACACATTCTGCAATGTTTGTTTCATATTCCCACATCTTGCACCATTATCATATGATAGACTTCATCGATCCATCGGTCTCTCCATTGCCCAATTGAACGATGCTACATCCATTGCCTTGATTGCCTCCATTATCTTCTGAAACTTCCTTGGTTGTGCTTGTGCACCTAAACAAGTTAATTGAACCTTGTGTGAAAACATATATTACATAATGAGATGGATTTGTTTGAAACATATATGCTAACACGTATTGGCCCGGTATAAGAGTTTTTTTTATTCCTGTCTAATGGAAACTGTGGTTGTAATTGCTTACAAAGTGTCGGAGGCAAAACCTATGAAATGCCATTGGTTCAGCCCAACCCAAGTTTGGGCAAGACATTGCATACAAAATGCCAGCATGTCAATCCGAGATGACATTTAAGCCAATGTGTTGCATGACATACCTCCGTATGCAATCCATGAACCATGACCAGTTAGACTGATTCTCACTTTCTACAATTGCGAATGTCATAGGAAGTATGTGGTTGTTGTCATCAAATGACGTTGCCACCAACAATGTATGTTTATACTTTTCGTACAAGAATGTCCCATCTATCAATATGACATGTCGATAATGTTTGAAACCCTCGATGCATGGTTTAAAAATCCAAAAAACTCGCTTGAATATTTGATGTTGTTGATTATGTGTTTCATCGGTCACTAGACAACTCACACATCCCAGATTATAATGTTTCAAGGCATTCAAGTATCGAGGTACAGTAGTATGTTATAAGACTCTTCTCAATTGCCAAAAATCTTTTCTAACACCTTTTTCCTAAACCATGCCTTTTTATACGACACACAAAACTTGAATTGAGTCTTGATGTTTGTTTGTATAACCTCGACACTCAACCTAGGATCTTTTGCAACCATATCCATGATGCAGTTTGCAATCATTTTACTATCAAGCTTATTATGGTCTTGCGTCAATATTGAGCCAAAGCATGTGTGAGGACATGATACACACTTATTATTCAATAACTCAATTTTTTCTTCAAATGTGCCCTTAACCACTAATCACAATTTGTTGTGATTTCCAACATTTCAAGACTAATTTGTGTGGTTGGGACTCAACTGTTGAGTATGATACATTTCGACTCATTGAATATTTCTTCATGGCTGATTGAACGTCCTCTTTGCCAACAAACACTAATCATTTTCTCAATTGTGAAACCCCATCCCATACGCATATCTCTTCGGAATCATTTGAAGCCCCATATGCATGGTCTTCCTCTATCATTGAATATGCATGAGCGGGAAATGTAAAGGATGATAAAGGAGCAATTGCTGGGATACCATAGTATTCAGGCACATCAGCTGGAGCTCTGCTTCCTCTTTTAAGAGATTTCCGGAATTGAAGGGGCAAAACAACATTTTGCCCCTTCAATTATGTTTCCGGAGAACTCTGCTTCCTCGGCGTGCGAATCTCACTAAAATGAGATTCACACGCCTATGACACCGGTGATACAATCATCGGTATCAGGAGACCGGTTATTCATTAGCCGGTCTCGTCTTTCCATGTATGCTTTTGGCAGACATGACATTGACCCTGGTAATTGATTTACTGGGCGCTTTATAAATTTTGAAACCGGTGAATGGATTACTAGTTTTAGCTAACTCGGATTAAAAAACTGAACATTACAGTGTGTATTATTTTTAACTCGGGTGTAATTAAGAAAATAACGCTAATTCTAGCATTATTCCGAGGAAAAATCCAAATAAGAAGAGGGTGAAAAAGGGAAGGAGGAGCGTACGTGTGTGTAAAGCAAAGCTGTAAAAGAGAAAGACAAAACACATATTTGTTGTCTTATTCCTGAGCAGAGCACTCCCTCTCACTTCCCCACTTACTCCCTTCTTTGACCACTTTCTCACTCCACCTCTGCCTGCGCGTGGTTTCTTTCTTTTCTCTCTCTCTGTCTCTCGTCTCGTGATACCAAACCAACCTCTCTCTCTCTCTCTCTTCTGCGGAGAAGACGAGCTGCCCCTTTCAATTCAGAGAAGCAGTAGACACAGACCAACCTTTTCCTTGTTGTGTCTTTCTTTCTTTATCTGTCTTTGTTTTTCATAACTGTCAAAATGTCAGTTCTTCATCATCTCATCATCATCTTCCTCCTCCTGGTTTTCCTCGAGCTTCATTTTCTAGGGGTTTCCACAAAATAGCTTACTTTCACATGATTCTTTTCTCTCCTTCATCATTTCTTTTCAATTGATTAGTATGATTTAGAGAAGAGAATCCACCTGGTTTTTGCGTCGGGACATAGAGTAGATACCTATAACTGACCCAAAAGGAATAGGAAATCCTTACTGTTTCCTTTCCCTGCTACATTTTTTCATTTGATCGTCGTTTTGTTGCTCTCTCCTGTCGTTTTCCTTTTCCACTCTATCATTGTACGTCTTCCCTGTTTTCTCCACCGTGGTTTCTTTTACGTTTTCTCTGCTGTTTTTCTGGGGGCTCTTTTTGCTACATTGCTTTCTCTTAGCTTCATTTAGGGGAACCTGATATCTTCACATGGATTTTCTTCTACTCTCTTGGCATTTTGTTTATGGATGAGAATTTGAGTGGTTTTTTTGGTTGCTTTTAGGATCTTACTCTTTATTTTCTTGCTACTCTTCTTCTTTTCTTGGTTTTGATTTTGGAGAGATGAATGAAGCAAATGGGAATGCAGCACCATGTATGGCGATAACAGAAAAGAAGCCTCGCAGACCTGGTGGCTGTGTGGGGATTTTCTTTCAGCTGTTCGATTGGAATAGGAGATTTGCCAAGAAAAAGATTTTCTCCAGGAAATTGCTTCCTCCAGGTTACTCTCCTTTCTGTCTCTCTCTCTAAATTGCGACTTTATTTTGATAAGGAAATAAGGAATACTCATTTCACCAAGAATTATAGACATTGGTTGATTTTTTATTTTGATTGTTGTGATTCCTTTAGTTCGTGCCAAGCAAGCGACAAAAAAATTTGGAGGAGACGAGAAGATGCCAAAGATGAAACCACATTTGGTACCTGTAAATTTCTTGATTTGGTATGCATTTAGAAATGCCAAGTTGCTCTGTTCTAATCAAATACTTGTCTTTCTACTTGACTTGTCTAGATTGCTGATGAGAACAGTGGGGGTTTCCCAAATGTTAGAAAAAATGGGAATGGGAGTGATTGTACAGATCAAAAGCATGAAATGCGAGCTGCAGGTTTGGTTGTTAGACTTATGGGTCTTGAATCCTTGCCTGCAGTGAACCGAGATAAGCACAAAAAAGGTTCAAATGCTACTAAATGCGATGTTAAAGAGGACAAATTTTTTAATAATCATAATGTGTCCGATATTGAAGTTTTGAACTCGGAGAAGGGAAGCATTAAGGTTGAATCTAGGCCTCAAAAGCTTCAAAAGACTGGGCAGTTTGACAGAAGGGCAGTGACTAGGTTTGGAACTGAGGCTTTGCAAATTAGGAACGTACTATCGAGGTCAAGAAAACATCATCACTCCAAGCTTGCTTCCCCAGTGAAGAGTCCTAGGATTTCCTCTTCTAGGAATGTGTCTAGAACATGTAGGTTAATTGGCGCTGCCACTCGGATTTTAGAGCCTGGGTTGCATGCTACCAATAGAGCAAAATGTGCTCTTTCTTATACTAATTCTATGAACTATACACCAAACAATGAGGTTTTGATGGATGGCATTGGATTGGGAGCAATGGCAGCAGATTTAGGGAACCAGCAAGATAATGCTGTGAATTATGATATCAGTGTGGCCAAGTCTTTCACTGGACAAAATTCTTGTAAAAATTGTGGCAATTTGCTTGAAACAAAGAATTTTCCACAAACAATGGAGGAGCGGGTATTGGGTTCTCCATTCTCAGCTGAAAAAATGTCTTTGCAGGGATCAGAAAGGATTAAGCCAAGGCCAACAGTTTCTGCTCTTGAACAAGAAGAGCCTGAAGTTCATCGCCGTAATCTGGTTGTACTATCTTCTACTGCTGGAAGATTTGATAATAAGCGAGCTTGCAACGAATCAATGTTGGATGGGAAACCAGTGTCGATGGAGGACCAGGTGCAACAGCAATTCAAAAGCCAGCAGCACAAGCCTCAAAAGGATGATACAACTTCTACCGCGTTCCAGCAGAGGATTGACACCAGAACAGTTATGTCAGTAGATAGGAGTAGAATTCCACCAAAAGCCAAATTAAGTAATCTGCAAAGTAGAAGAACTTGTTCAACTGGCAATGCTATTTCTGAGGCCAAAGATTTTGTTGCTTTGAACAGAAGTTTAAGCAGTCGTAGTAGTCTGCCTAGGGTGTCCAGCAAGGTGGACAATTGCACGAGTAATACTGAAAGAAAATTTTGCAGCAGAAGAGATGATTCCTTATCACAGGTAAGGACTCCAGTACATAAGAGGAGGACAGTAGGTGTCAATCCACAGCTTGAAAGTACTGTAGTTGTTAAATCAAAACCTGTGAGACCCAAAAACATCAAATGTGATTTGGTGGGTGGAAAAAGGTTGGAGCCAAATGCTCGCAGTGTAGATCGTGAATGCATCAAAGCCAAAACAGCAACCCAGGGGGCATCTAATAAAGCTAGTGCCTATAAAGATCATAATGTTGTATCTTTCACCTTTAATTTGCCAGTGAGGCATAATTTTTTTATATCCTCAGGGCTTAATGGGACAAGAGATCACATTGATAAGAATGCTTGTTGCCAGAATGGTCTACTACCTGAAGAAACGGATGGAAAAACATTTTCTCAGAAGCAAATGCCATCAAATGAAGATAGCTTAGGGGCACTTTTGGAGTTAAAACTGAAGGAACTGACCTCTCAAGAAGAGGATGAATTGACAGTTGGAGGTGCTGCACCTAAGAGATCAACAGCCGTGATTCTACAAGAGCTCATATCAGCTTTGACTGCACAGCAGCCTTTTTCTCCAAATAGTTCTATGTTCAATGTAGAAAAGGCTTTACAGGTTGGTTTGCTTTCCATCAATTTGGTGCCGTTTTCTTTTGTTATATTGCATTTCGTTATTGATTTTCCAGTTAACAATGTTATTGATCTTCCAGTTAAGTCTTGTTCTCCATGAAGCATATGCCTACCTGAATTGTTTTAGCTTTGCATTTATGCTCTGAAAATTCTGATACTGCTACTTCCCTTTTTTCCAGTATATCAGTAAGAATTCTCATGCTTTGGTTTACAAATATTAGGAAATGGAAAACTGGGATGGAGCATAATTATCATTCGACAGTTGATGTCAATATGGTGCAATTAGTGTTGCTTTCTAATTTAAAATCTGTTCTTATTTCTCTTTTGGCTTTTACCTAGACCCTTGGTGTCTCAATTAACGGTTGCCATCTTCATTTTCAAATTAGATACAATGTTTTTCCACACTGAACTTCACAAACTCACAGAGTAGACATGTGAAATTAATGAACAAGATTGGTAGCTACAGGATTTTAACAATGATATTCTCTTACAATGTTGAGCTGTTGTTCTTTGTTTAGCAAAGTTTTGAATTTGATACTTAAAATTTGATTCACAGTTTGCACCTTGGCCAAAATTACCGAGATGGAATTTTTGTTTGGTAATCAATTACCTATTGTTAACATAAATAGGTTGCATATCCCTTTGTTAAGCATATTATGAAATTTATCATTCTACTGGACCAAGCAAAAGGAGTAGACTTCTTTTTGCTTAAGCATTTCTGTTTCATTTTTGGTTTTTTAGCTATTGCAAATTCTTCTTCCTTTAGAATTTGGAAGTGTAATCTTGACAATAAACCCTAAGAAGTTAGATTCTATTGTTACTCTTCTCAGACTGGAGGAAGAGCAAGGACGGCTCCTGTTGGATTTTCACATGATGGAGTCCGCCTGAGTCCTGGATCTGTTCTTGAAGCTTCATTCTCAAATGAGAGTTGCTTGTCTAGCAGCCTGGATGATTGCTCAGGTAAAACAGTTCAGAATAGAATGAAAAAATATCAGCATTTTGCAAATTAGTGTTACTGCTAAAACAATTTTATTGTGTCACTGTAATTTGTGTTGCCCTTTTAATATTTTCTATGCTCTTCATATATCTTCAAGTTTTACTTCTAATTCAGGGCGTACGCTGCTCTATGACTCCATGGATTACTCGTATGATCAGTTGCATCCATTAGAAACTGATGTTGATCTTCTCGATTCTGCAACCTCTGTGAATGAAGGAAGTGTTGGTAGAAAAATTGTGACTGATCTTCTCAACCGTATATCTATGGCATTACAGAGCATCCATCTTGCTAGTGGTGGATTGATGGGCAGCAGATTCAATTATGTAAAGGAGGTTACGTTGAACGCGGAACTATTGTTTAGCAGTGCCGCCCTACAAAATTCAGATAGAATGAAGAGTTTTCTTATAGGTCCCTTTCTATTTGATAACCTTGAAGTTCTTGTTGCTGCCATGTGGACAAATTTTGAATGTCTTGTGGGATTTGAGGATAGCAAAGATGGCACTCGTGTTAAAAGGTTTTCTATTGATTGCCTGATAGAGTATTTGGACTCCAAATATGGCAAGTACTGCAACTCTGGATTCCAAGCTTGGAGAAGAGTCCAGTTGTGCAAGAATACAGAAATGCTGATTGAAGAGGTTGTAGAGGAGGTAAGAAGGTGGACAAATTTTGACGGCATGATACCAGATGAGATAATAGAATGGGAAATGAGTCATTCCTTGGGAAAATGGACAAATTTTGAGATTGAAGAATTTGAAACTGGTGCTGAAATAGATTGGGAAATACTTCAAGTTTTGGTTGATGAAACCGTGATGGAGTTGTGGGATTGCAGGCTAGGTTTCTTTTGAGAATGCCACAGGTTTCTTTTTCTTTTTGTTAGTAATATAGCATAACATAACTAGACCTGGTGAAAGCCTTCAATATGATCCTATTTTATGTTTTATAATGGCTATTGATATTGTAAATGCATGTTGGTAGCTAATTCCTCAAATAGTTGCATTCTACTTGTGTTTTGATACGGAGAAGCCTGCAAATCTCACTGCTGTGAGTTATGCAGCAAGGGTGGGAATTTCGGAGATTGTCTCTATAAATCGTTGTATCATGCCAGAAATTGCTATCCCTTAGCCATAGAAAACAGACAGACAGTTAATTTGAACTGACAGAAATATTAGTGATAATGCTAAATGCTAAGTTTGAAAGTTTGAAATGAAATGCTCAACTCAACTTAGCTGACTAATATTTCATTTCCGCCATAAATTTGTTCCGTCACCCTCATTGCGCACTTTTTAGCTTTAAAATTACCTAATCCAACAGCGTCATATTCTAGCTTTGACAAGAATGAAGTTGACAAAAGGGAATGTTTCTCATAGAACTTGAGTGCCCAATTTCAGCGGTTAAATTTAATTGCAAGCTCACATGACGTGATGTCTTCGTATCAGTTGCAACGCTTTGACGTTTTAATTGTGAATTCAATTTACACTTATTATTATTATTATTATTATTATTATTATTATTATTATTATCATCATCATCATCATCATCGTCAGAACTTGCATGGGGTAAATTACATACGTCGTGTATAACATTTACCTCTTTTCATACTTTGGTGTACAACTTTCAATTTTGCACACTAAAGTGTACAACCTTTTGGTAACCTTCCACTGAAGTATACATCAGGTAATTGTGACCGGTCAACCCGAAGTCAACGCACCACCTTAGCAATTTAACTTTTCTAAAAATAAAAATTAACCCAATTAATTTAAAATTATTTTTATACCCTTTATAACATCATCATCTTCTTCAACCTCCATTCTTATTTTCTTTCTACTCAATTTTCATAAATTATTTCTCTCTCTAACTCTCATCTCTCTCATTCTCTCTCTAACTCTCATCTCTCTCTTATTTTCTCTCTCCTCCATTTTCTTTTTATAAACATCACTTCTCTCTCTAGACTTCACCCAAATTGTCGTGAAAAACTGTTTTCTTCCATATTTAATGACTTTGCTATGGCCTTGTACAGAATATCCATTTCTGACTTCATCTTCACTGCATAGTCCTGCAATATGTCACTGAAATACATACTCTTTTTCCATTATAAAGATTTAAAACTTTCAACATCTTCATTTGATACACAAACATAATCAATTACTTGGAATTTGGAATACCTGAAATTATTTGGGTATTGTGGCCAAAGATTGAATCTTCTTTTATCTTCAGGAAGAACCTTGAGACATAGGTGATGATTCCAGTCATTTCATTGGTAGCTCGAGCATATTTTTGTTTCTCTTCAATTGGAAGATAAAAAAACTCATATTCAATCCCACGCACCTTATCAAGGAATGAACTGAAATGCCATGTCCTACTACCTAATTCCCATTTAATACATATTAGCGTGTACTTATTAGATAAGGTAAACTTGATCTAAAATGTGAGCAATATTGAACTATTTAATTTGTAGGATAAAATTAAAATTGAGATGAGAACCTGGAAGCAGCCAGTTGAGGTGAGAGCAGATTTGAGTGTGTTGCTTTTTTGAAGGAGAAATTTTGCTTACATTTCCGAAAAAAAGTTAGAAAGAGAGGGGAAATTTAAGAGAGAGGAGAGTTAGAGAGAGAAAAGGAGAATTAGAGAGAGAAGTGACGCTTCTAAAAAGAAAATGGAGGAGAGAGAAAATAAGAGAGAGATAAGAGATAGAGAGAGAATGAGAGAGATGAGAGTTAGAGAGAGAAATAATTTTTAAAATGAGTAGAAAGAAAATAAGGATGAAGGTTGAAGAAGATGATGTTATAAATGGTATAAAAGTAGTTTTATATTAATTGGATTAATTTTTTATTTTTAGAAAAATTAAATTGCTGAGGTGGCGCATTGACTTCGGGTTGACCGGTCACAATTACCTGATGTACACTTTAGTGGGAGGTCACCAAAATGTTGTACAATTTAGTGTGCAAAATTGAAGGTTGTACACCAAAGTGTGAAGATGGGTAAAGGTTGTACACCACGTATGTAATTTACCCTACTTGCATGTGATAATGTATAAAACTGAAAAACGTTGACGGTTGAAACCTAATTCTACATAAAATGATACTATCACTTTATAGTTTGAATATAATAAATTAGGATAAATTACAAAACTGGTCCAATTCAGAGATTCATTTAGATATTTAGACTTATTACAATACCTCTTACAAATCTATACTTTCAAATTAAACTTTCCTAAAATACTTTTAGTATATATATAACAACTTAACAAATTCTTTCACTTTACTTCTCATCATTTGCAATAACTCCAATTTCATATATCAATCAAAGATCCAAAAGCTTCAGGTAAGTATATTGTTGATTTTACATACATAATTTCTTTTATATAGGTTACTTTTGGGTATTTTAAAACCTTTATCGAATAATATTTGGAGATTTTATCCAATCTAATGGGTTCACAATTTACGATTTTGCTTCACAGAATTGTAAACTGCGAAACAATTGTCTTTAAAGAATCGTAAACTTTGATCCACAGTTTGGTATATTGCATATGAGAATAGAACTATTCACTTAGCTATAGAGAACTGCGAAACAAATGGACTTCGCAGTTACAATAATTGCGAAGGACTTCGTAGAACATTTCTTTTGAGTTTATTTCTTTAATATTATTTTGATAATTTGTTTGTTTCTCAACAGTAGCAGTATATCAATCGACCATTTTTGTGTGTGTGATCATGTGGAATAGACAATGGAAAACAGAGGGAAAAGCCATGACATACGAGGGTGGTGAATCGAAGTTGCTTCAACACATGTTGATTCAACGTCATTTATGGCCATGCAAACTACATGCGGTCCAAACAAAGTTCTTAGAATAGTAGTTCTGATTGTTGAATCAAGTGATGTTGAGTGCTTTATAGAGTATTGCCGAATGAATTCAAGTGATGTAATCCCACTATATGTTATTTTTGAACTACGAACAATAGATGCACAACTGCCGCGAGTTTTGAAGAAGAAGAATGTTATTCAATCAAGTTAGGATCCCACCATTGAAGTTGACACTCAGATAAAAAATATCACGGATTTCAACCTCACATCTAACCATGGTTTAGATAATATTAGCTCGAATTCGTTTTTTGACCCTGAAGAAACGGCAACGAATACGATATTTGGGGTCCTTATAACCCAATAATGATGATGATGAACAACCTATCCCGTGGAAATAACCTCATTGCGAAGGTGTTACCGAAACAAATGGTTGAGCTGAACATGTCTCATTAAGTGTCTATGAGACGGATGATGAAGAAAAAAGAAGAAGGAGGACTGATCCATTTCGATGGCTGTTAGAGATCCATGATGGACTTGCTAAATCTAGTAAAAGGGGTTGTCAGTTTAAAGCTCATGAAACAAATGAGAATTGCAAGATGCATTTGGAAAATATGCAGTTAAGGATAGGTTCTAATGGAGAGTGTACAAGTCTAACAAGTCATCTTTTGAAGTTAGATGTAAACACGATGAGACATGTAAATTATGGGCTAGAGATATTGCGATACAGAATTCCGATATGTTTAGACTTAAGAATGAATGATATAGACAAACACACATATGTCAGAGATCAAATATAACTACATCATAAGCAAGCAGGGAAACGAGTTGTCAGCATACTACTTGCAAATAGAGTGTATCGATCAAAAGACATTATTAAAGATTTTGAGAAAGTGTATAAAATCAACTTGTCTTACATGCAAGCTTAGAGAGCAAGATGTTGGGCTTTAGAAGATGTTAGGGGTTCATTGAAAGAGTCATATATGTTGCTACCGGACTACTGTGAGATATTGAAAAAATGTAATCCAGGTACGGTGACACATATTCAAACTGATGATGATGATCACTTTAATTACTTCTTCTTAGGTATGAGTTCGTCACTTAGAGTGTTTAAAAAACATATTTGACCTGTTATCTGTGTTGACAGAGCTTTTTTAAAAGGTACATATTCCGGCCAAATGAATTCAATTGGGTTGAAATCAAGTTTAGCCTAACCCAATTAAACAAACAAAAGGGTAAAATTATCTGAATGGTAATTTTCTTTTAATTATATATATAGGGGTGTGATCTGGTGTGATAAGAGCTTATGGTGTAGCAAGGAACTTATAGGGTGACATAAAAAAACTACATAGTTTTGGTAAGGAGAGAGAAAATTGTTTTATTTATTTTCTTTAAAATACATTTTCCCGACCTTTTTTACCTCGTTTCTTAAAATTTTTTATAATGTTAGACTCGTCTAAATTAGACGGTCATTTTGAGATCCCTGAAGCTCAGGTAAAAAAATCTCTAGTGAACGGAATCCGACGATTGGGTGGGTGTTTTCTGGCGAGAAAACAAAAATGCCTAGAAAATTCTCAAAAAATTCTAGAAAATGTAAAATATTATTCCGAGAAACTTTAATTCTTAGGTTGAAGCGGGATTTTTTACGGCCAATAAAACGTTTTCCTTAATTTTATCTATTTTACATGCTTCAACAATTCATTGGGTCAAAACCGTAAGGAATATTGCTTTGAGCCAAGAATTAAAGTTTCTTAAAATGATGTTTTACATGTTTTGAATTTTTTTGATAATTTTATGGGTATAGTTTTTAGTCTTACCTTTCAGCACTATGTGTTGGAAAAACCAGCACATACTGCTGGACGCCAGCACATTGTTCTAAATTAGTGTACAAATTGTTCTAATTAGTGTATCAATTGTTCCAATAAAATAATTATATTGTTCTAACAGAATTCTTAAATTATTTCAACAGAATACTTATATTGTTCCGACAGTGTACGAAATTGTTCCAAATCAGTGTACCATTTATTCCAACATAATACTTATATTGTTCTAATAGAATAAATTAGTGTACCAATTGCTCCAACTCAGTATATCAATTGTTCCAACAGAATTAATTCTTATATTCTTCTAACAGAATAAATCTGTGTACCAATTGTTTCAAATTAGTGTACCAATTTTTCAAACAGAATAGTTATATTGTTCCAACAGAATACTTGTATTGTTCCAACAGAATTGTTATATTGTTCCAACAAAATACTTATATTGTTGGGTCGTAGCGAGATTCCTTACAGTTTAGTCCCAATAAATCATTTTTCTTAATTTTATCCATTTTACATACTTCACCAATTTATTGGGACTAAACCGTAAGGAATATCACTTTGAGTCAAGAGTTAAAGTTTCTTAAAATGATGTTTTACATTTTTTGGAATTTTTTGAAAATTTTCTGGGCATTTTTTTCTCACAGAAAAACAGCCACGGGATCGCCGGATTCCGTTCACCAGAATTTTTTTATCTGAGCTTCTGGGATTTTAAAATGAACGTCTAATTAAGACAAGTCCAACGGTATACAAATTTTCGAAAAACGAGATTGGAAAAATCAGAAAAATGCATTTTAAAGAAAAGAAATAAAACAATTTTCTTTCTCCTGCGATGACATAAACACTGACATCACCATCCTCCTCCATTCTCTTATGCGCATCATTCTTTTCCTTTTATTTATAAATTTTCCACATTCTCCTACTTAATTATAAAATTAGTCAGTGTCACACTATAAGCTCTGTAACACCATAAAATTTTTATGATACCTGATCTCTTATATATATATATATATATATATAACAAAGTTAATGTATATATATGTATAGAAAATAATGTCAGATATTATGATTAATACTTTTTTTTTTGTTTGTAAGTGTATTCACCGCCGACAGCAATGACTATTCACTTTCGCAGATGGTTTGCACCTCTATGGATGGGACTGCTGGCATGATTAATACCTATTTAATATATATATATATATATATATATATATATATATATAATTATATATTAATTAAATTAGAGTTTAATTAAAATAGATTTTTAGGAAGACTTTTGGTTAAATAAAAAGCTAATTATTCTTCCTCTAAAATACTACATGTGTGCCGCCACCCCATTACCCAACTAGGTTTGGGATTATTTTGTTTGTTAAATTAAATTGGAAGGAAGATAATTAAGTGCATTATCTCTAATTTAATAAATAGTGGATTAGGAATAAAATATATATTTTATTTAGGAAAAGTAAAAAAATAAACATTATGTCCAATCATAATGAGGTTCAGGTCCATAAGCCCATGTTTGTGTTTCTAA
Source organism: Euphorbia lathyris (assembly GCF_963576675.1). NCBI lineage: Eukaryota > Viridiplantae > Streptophyta > Magnoliopsida > Malpighiales > Euphorbiaceae > Euphorbia > Euphorbia lathyris. The sequence continues at coordinate 71,938,221 of NC_088910.1, forward strand.
TGGAGATTATGATTAAGGATAAGGTGGAGTTAGTGAGGAGGAAGTTGGGTTTTGAAGGATTGTTTTTGGTAGAAAACGTGGGGCATGGCGGGGGCATTGCCCTTCTTTGGAAGGGAAAAAATATGGTTACTTTGTTGAATTCTGATATTAATTTCATTGATGTGCAGGTTCAGTTACCTAATGTTCCTTTATGGCGTTTGACAGGAATCTATGGGTTTCCGGAACGACATAGACGACGGGAATCATGGGATCTTCTTAGATTCTTGTCAACTTGTTCATCCTTGCCTTGGTGCTGTGTCGGAGATTTTAATGATATTCTCCGTGTTTCTGAAAAGAGAGGAAGGAGGGAATAGACAGGCTAACTGGTTACTTGATGGGTTTCGGTTTGCTGTTGCTGATTGTAATCTTTTGGATTTGTGTATGTCAGGTCATCCATTCACGTGGGAATCGAGCCGTGGTAGTCGGAAGTGGATTGAAGAAAGGTTGGATAGGGTGTTGATAAATGCTAGCTGGCACAATCTGTTTTCTGGTTCATCTTTGAACAACATTGCAACAATTTGTTCTGATCATTCGACACTTTGCCTGAAATTTAGGGTTTGGATTGCGTGTTCTTCGGTTAAGAGGTTTAGATTTGAGAACTCCTGGCTTAGGGAGGAGCAATGTGCATCAATCGTTCAACACGCTTGGGAATGTTGTGAAAATGGTTCAATTTCGTTTAAGCTAAAGCAGTGTACAATTGCTTTATCTGAATGGAGTTCATCTTTAGAGAATAATTTTCATAAGGCTCTACAGTCTGCAAGGAGGATATTGGATCGATATAAAGGTAGAATTGACTCTTTTGGGGTGGTTCAATTTAAGGAGGCATCATCTATGTATGCTAAGGTTCTTCAGCAAAAGGAGAATTTTTGGAAACAAAGAGCCAAATTGTTTTGGCTACAAAATGGATATTCCAACACCATGTATTTTCATGAATATGCGTCTGCCAAGAAGAAGAGGAATAATATTAATCAGCTCAAGGATGATACGGGGTCATGGCGTACGATGGGTAATGGTCTTGAGGAAATTATTGTGGATTATTTCTCATCTATTTTTCAATGTCAGAAGCACCGGTCTTCTGATATAATTCCGGTTAATCAACTTGTGACTAAGGAGCAAATCTGGATTTGCTGCTACCGGTTACTGAGGATGAAGTTAAGGTGGCTTGTTTTTCAATGCATCCTAATAAGAGCCCCTGGCCCAATGGATTAAATCCGGCATTCTATCAAAGATTTTGGTCTATCATTGGCAATGATGTAAGTAAAGCGTGCTCAAAATTCATTGATCAATGCCATTTTCCATCTAGTTTGAATGAAACTTTGATTGTTTTGATCCCAAAAAAAGAAGCTGTCGAGCGGGTTACGGATTCACGTCCCATCGCATTATGTAATGTCCTATTCAAGATTGTGTCGAAAATTATGGCAAATGGACTGAAAAAAATTCCCCCTTCATTATTTCTGATACTCAGAGTGCGTTTATCCCTGGTCGGTTGATCTCGGATAACATTATCGTGGCCTATGAAGTTCTCCACAAACTTAAATGTCTTAAGCAAGGGTTTAGGGGGTTTGCGGCTCTAAAATTGGATATGAGCAAGGCTTACGACAGGGTCGAGTGGGGTTTTTTGGAGCTGATGTTGTTAAAATTGGGGTTCAAGGAACAATTTGTCAAATTGATCATGGTATGTATCTCAACTGTCAGTTATAAGGTTTTGCTTCAAGGGGCTGAGTTGGGACCAATTGTGCCTAAGCGAGGGCTCAGGCAAGGCGACCCTTTATCGCCATTTCTCTTTCTTGTTTGTGCTGAGGGTTTTTCGATTCTTCTTAAGGATTGTGAGGCAAGGGGTGTATTACATGGTTGTAAAGTGGCTAGATCTGCTCCTCGAGTCTCCTATTTGTTCTTTGCAGACGATAGCTATCTCTTCTTCAAGGCGAATGCTTTGGAAGTTTCGGTTGTGCAAAGCTGTCTAAAAAGGTATGACTTGAATTATGGACAATGTATAAATTTTTTGAAATCTTCTTTGTTCTTCAGCAGTAATACTAGAAGAGAGGATAGGATTACTGTTAGTCAAACTTTGGAGGTTCAGGAGGTGCTCGATATGGGCTTTTATTTGGGAGCACATATTTCTGTTGGCAGAAGCAAGTCACAAACCTTTGTTTTTTTTTTTGAAAGATAGGCTATGGTCCAGAATGAATAACTGGAAGGAGAAGTTCCTGTCTAGAGCTGGAAAAGAGATTTTAATCAAGGCTATACTTCAATCCATTCCAACTTACCTGATGAGTATTTTTCTTCTACCCTTAAATTTTTATGATGAAATTAATAAATTGCTAAACAAATTTTGGTGGAAATCAAATGGTAATTCGCCTACTGGTTTGTGTTGGCAAAAATGGGAGAAACTTTGTATTCCGAAGGTTGAAGGGGGGATATGGGTTTCTGAAGTACTCATGAATTTAATTTGGCTTTATTAGCGAAACAGAGTTGGCGATTGGTGACAAATTCTGATTCTCTGGTATCAAGGGTCCTTAAGGCATGTTATTATTCATCTTCTAATTTTTTGCAGGCTGGTATTAGGCATAATCCTCTTATGTGTGGAGGAGTATCTAGTAGGAAGAGAGTTAATTTTTAAAGGTTTAATGCAAAAGATTGGTAGCGGAATGGAGGTTAAAATTTGGGAGGATTATTGGCTGCCGGATATCGAAAACCCAAGGCCAACCACTATCCCTCCGGCTGATTTGCAAAATGAATTTGTCAATTGTTTATTGGATCAGCAGGGGAGATGGAATATGAATCGTATCATGTCAATTTTTAATGACAGGGATTGTAGTTTAATTTTGTCTATTCCAAGAAGGCAAAACGGCGAAGTTGATTCGTGGTTATGGCAACCTGATAGACGAGGTTTGTATTCTGTCAGATCCGGCTATCATCTGGCGATGGGTTCTTTTAATCTGGTCAGTTTGCTCCACCCACATCCTAATTGGAAACGTCTTTGGTCTCTTGGTGTGCCTCCAAAGCTTAAGAACTTTGCTTGGCGTTGTTTTAATTCGTGCCTTCCCACCAGAAGCTGTTTAGTGGCGCGTCAGTTACCAATTCTTGATGTTTGTCCGGTGTGTAATGTGGCAGGTGAGTCTATTTTACATGCCTTAATTTCATGTTCCTTTGCACAATTGGTTTGGGTGGCTTATTTCAATGATGATAGAATGAGGTTGATCTCCTCCTTTGAAGTATGGTTCTCTGATGCTTTAAGTTTTATGCCAATGGATAATTTTGGGGAAATTTTGGCGGTAGTTTGGTCTATATGGTCTCATAGAAATCGGGTATTCTGGGAGAATAAGTGGAGTTCAACTGGTCAGGTCTTTAATTCGGCTTGACAGGTTTGGTTGGAGTGGATTGCGGCTCGTACCACCCGTATTTCAAATAGTCAGCAGTGTGCTTTTGTTGATCACTGGACTCCCCCGCTTGTGAATTGGTTGTGTCTCAATGTGGATGCTGGGCTATGTCAAGATGCTGGTTGCAGTTCTTATGGTTTCATTTTGTGAGACCATCGTGGTAAGTGTATTGCGGGAGTTAACGGGCCATTTGAAGGGGGTATTTGACGCTTTAACATCTGAAGTTATGGCAATTCGTGAGGCTCCAAGCTTGCTCAAATAGAAAATTTTTCATATGGTCTATGTTCAATCTGATTGCTTGGCGGCTGTTCAGGAAGTTCAGTCTTCGAAGCAGGATTTCTCATATCGGGCGGTGTTAATTGAAGATTGTAGGGTATTTTTAAAAGAATTAGTAGCTTGCTCTATTTCTTTTGTAAAGCGTTCAGCAAACACGGTAGCTCATGCTCTTGCTAAAGCTGTCGGTTCTGAGTCTGTCCGTGGAGAGTGAGATTGTCCACCTTCATTTCTTGTTGATTTGTTAAACGTTGATTCTTAATAAATAGTTTTAATTCAAAAAAAAGTACAAAAATAAACATTGTGGTTTGAGCCATTTTTAAATATAAACTATGTGGTTTAAAAGTTGATAAACAGATTTATTAAGATTGATTCCGATAGCAAATACAGTCCAAATTGATTAATGGTATTAATAAAAGTAAAAATAACAGTTAAAGTCAAAGGTTATCTTTATACTTATTTCTTTTATAATTTACTTTTTTATTTTTATTGTGGAGGCTGAGTTTCTTGAACATCAACTACCACTTTGCTTGTTCCATACAACATGCCAACATTTCTTCAAGTCAGTCATTTTGACATTGAAGCTATTCTATGAATTGTTGAGACTCTTCAATGTCAACTTTGCCCTTTTGATTTCCATAGCTTCGTTTACTTGATGATAAAAATGTTGATTTTCATCTCATCCGTGAACAGAACATGAAATCCACTATCTATATCCCGATTGGATTTCTTTTGAAATTGAAGATATTGGTTTGTTCTTATCTCTTCGAAGGATGTACAAAAATGAGAAAATTTATGTTTATGTGGATTGAATCAATTGAATATACGGAGAAGAGAAATAACTAGAAGATATCGGCATACATTTTCATATAGAGTAAATAGTGAAATATAATCACAATAGTCTTCAGTTTTGAATAACAATTGTTCAAAAATCAATTCTTGGCTTTAAAAAGCCATTGTTGAACATTAAGAGCTTGAGGAGAGAGAGAGTTCAAAGAGAGAGAATTTGAGGAAAGAGAAATGACGGTGGGTAGAGAAATTGTAAGGCGTAAGATAGTAATTGGGTAGGAAAAAAATATAAATTAAATTATAAAAGAAATAATATAAAGATAAAAATACTTTTTTAACCTTTGAGTTTGACTGTCATTTTGGCTTTTTTTAACACCGTTAGTCAGTGATATTGGAATATCCTTTACTTTTCAATAATGAGTTTCTGATTACATGAGAAGGAAGAAAATAGCCAGACAATGGGCTAGAGACCGGCAAGCCCTCTCTGACGCCTAAGTTAGTATAAAGAATACGTAACTTGAAAGCTATTTAGTGAAAATAGTTGTTATGTACTTGTCTTCTTGATTTATGTGCTATTTATAGGCATTAATAGGACTGATATTAGGATGATAAATTTTGGTCCTGAATATGAGCTGCGAATAATAGTAATGTCATGAGTGTATATGCATATATATGAACTGATTACTATGTGTTAATAAGTTCATGTTCTTACAAATGGAGGTGTGGAGGGGAAATCGACAGGGAAGTCCATATTGTTGGTCCCTTACAACGTAACAAGTTAGTTCTAAGGGGGGGGATAGGAACTATTTTAAAATTTAAGTACGTTAAGGCTGACTTCTTTTTCCTTTAAAAAGATTACACAGCGCGCTGAGTCAATAAGACACTAGCTTAGTCAACTGGTGACTAAGTCAGCTTCTTTCGTTGAGTCAGGAGATAGCACTTTGAGTCTATTCCTGAACTCAGATACTCAATATACACAACTAAGCTTGACCTCTTTACTTGGTCAGTTTTGTTTAAGCAAGCAATATATATATATTAAGGAGTTTAAGGTTAGAAAGATATTACTCAGCAGATTTATCCAGGTTCGGCCTCCAAGCCTATGTCTTGTCCCCGGAACACGTTCTGAGATTTCGAATTCTCTACTGAGCTCTTTAACGGTAGAGCATCAAACCTTTTACAATCTTAGAAGCTGAGTATAACAAGAGTACCTTCCTCTATACCTCTACTCACTCCTAATCTCTCGCTGAGTACTATAACCGAGTACTCAGCCTCTCCTTTCTAATCTCTAGAAATGATAAAGATTTGTCCTAAACAACAATTGCTAAGACACCTTAGATGATTGAATAATCACTCTAGACTTTTACACAAAAGATATGAAATTTGGTGTAAGAATTTGCTTTGCTTTTTCTTGCAGAACTTTGAGTAGAATTTTGGTCAGCGTAATGGCTTGATCAAGTTCTGTGTCGAATGAAGCAACTGAAGGGCTCTATTTATAGAGACGTCTGAGACATCGGTCATTTCGAATTTCGAAATAACCGTTGGAGAGAAACGGCTTCCTGTCATTGTCACTCAGTTTTGCTCAGAGCTCTCGGCCAATCAGATTTGAGTATCTTCTGTCCTCGGTCAGTGTTGAGCAGCTTTTAGTCAGCTCGGCAGAATGTCTCTCCATTTATGGTAAGGTCAACTAGACAGCGTTCTGTGTCTTCTGAACTTTACCCAAAGTGGAAATACTTTGTCTGGAAGTTGTTCTTGCTCAGCTACTGTCTTGTACTCTTTGTCGATTCAACTCAGCAGCTTCGTCCCGAAGTTGTTCAACGAAGGTCTTCTAGATCCTTCTTCCGCTGAGCTGCGTTTTGTACATAATGACAGCGTTTTGACATACGCAGGCCGAGTTGCCTTGAACTGTTTGACTTGGGCTTTGACTTCCGTATTGGGCTTTGGGCCTTTTAATCTTTATGTCTTATAAACAATTTAACTCAACATTGAACAAACACATTAGTAGAATAAATCAAAGCATTTAAACTTAGTGTGTTTAGAAAATTTTTAATTACTCTTAAACAATTTTGTCAAATCAAAATTATGTGGAAAGGTGTTTCAACAAACTCCCCCATTTTGATGTTGGCAAAACTATTCAGCGAGGAACTCAGTGTTGAGCTCCCCCATGATAGTTGACCTATTATTGCTTAGCAAACTCCCCCGTCAGGGTTGAGCTACTGACTTAGTTTTAACTCTAAACATTCTAAGGTTTAATCGAGTAGGTCTAAGGTCAGTTTTCAGATATAGGTTAGCTCATGGAACATATTCTATTTTACTCAGTATTAAGCGGAAGGTGTAACATTCAGAGAGCACTGAGTAGTCATTTTGTTCAATAGTTTTTATGAGACAGTGTTTCGTAAGTATATAAGACAATGTCAAACATTTGATCAGCATGGGATACAATCAACAAGTATTTAGACAGTAAACACAGTTGATGTAATTGAAGATACATAATAACATAATACTCAGCATCGTATGAAATAATTTAAGTTAGGATAAAAGATGCAAGTATTGTATTGAAGTGAAGTAGTCAGCATACATAGCAAAAGATGAGCATAAAAGAACATATAGACTACAGACTAAGTTAAACAACACTGAGCTAGCCTATTTCTACTTCTTTTTCTTTTGCTTAGACTGACTGCTTCTAGGAGCCTTCTGCTGAGTTCTAGCCTGTTCTTTCTCCCCCGTTTTGTCAGCATCGGGAGGAGCAGGAATTCTAAAAGAGTCGGTTAAGACAACGGCGGTTAGCATAGCGGACAGCTCCTTAAGTTTGTCGGCACTTTCATTAATGCCGTCAAAGACAATAACGCCTTCATTTAAGACCTCTTTTGGTATGCCGATTTCAGCGGCACTGAGTAGTTCCAGTATGTAGGCTTGAGACTTACCTACCCAAGTAATTGAATCTGTCAAGGCAGCAAAGACTTGATGAAAGGTCTTCAGCAGTGCAGAGTCATAGTATTGGTGCTGGATATTATTATGACGCACATGTGTGAAGGTCCTTTGGGTAGTGACCAGAATCTCATTTTGCTTCATCTGGTCAGTGTCCATCTCTTGTTTATTTAAGTTCAGCAGACGAACTGCTTCGCTTATTTGCTCCACCGAGCATTGAGAGTAGGAGGCCAGCTGATTGTTGGTCTTGATTTGCTCAGTGTGAAGCTGGGCGAAAAGCATCTTAACTTCATCAGAAGTTGCATAATGGGTGTTCGCAGCTGACAAGGTCTGAAATTGGCCTTGAAGAGTGTTAAGATGTTGAACCGTTGTCAGTTGGAGCTCAGCCAGCTTTGTTATTGAGTCATGCTTAGGCTGATGTGATTGAATTGAAATCATATCACTTAGCAGATCCTTCAGTCCTTAAACCTCATTTAAGAGTTGAGTGACCTGGGACAACTGAGTTGATGTATTGTTACTAGACCCAGTAGTAGGTTGAGCAGATTGATGAATGTCCTTAATGAATGACTGCACCGAGTGGATGAATTTTCTACCAGACTCGGTGGCATGGAGATAGTTGAGGGATTCATCATCATGTTGCCTAGTTTCCTCAGTATGACCAGTTTGTGGAGGAGTCAGAGTTATGATTGGGTCAGTGAATGGAAGTGTGTTTTCAAGCTGTACTTGATTTTCTGGAAGGGTGGATTGATCGGCAGTAGTGATGGTCGGTGAAGTAGTAATCCTGATGCTGTCAGTGATGATTGGTGCAGGAATGTTCTGAGTCAGCACAGTGCTTGGAGCAACATGATTAACTAGAACTTGCTCGATCTGACTCGTTGAGTTTGCGGAAGCATTCAAGTCGGCTTGTTCCTTTGGTGAAGAAACAGAGGCTTGCTTTTCAAGAGAAGCTTGCTGAGAAGAAGGGGTTTGCTTACTGAAAAACTTCAGTTTAAGAGAAGAAGGATCTTTAGTCGGTTTTTGAACAGGAAGGTCAATGACAGATTTCTGACTTGCCTTAACTAATCTTCTTCTGCGAGGAGGAGTGTCAGCTTGGATAGATTCTCCTGAGTGAGAAGGAGACGTCTCTTCTTGATCAGCATTAAGCTGATTAGCTTGTTCTTGTTCTTTATCTGCACCCAACTCAGTATTAGTTGGGTCAGCAGCTTCTTCTTCACTAGCTGTCTCCTCAGCGTCCTCAGCGTCATCCTGACCGCTTGCTTCTTCTTCTGCTTCCTGATCATCCTGATCATCGTTATCTAGTTCTTCTTCCACCTGAGTGATGAAGTGATCATCCAGTTCCACATCATCTTCTTAATGCTCAGCTTCAGTTCCTTGACACTGTGTGTAGTGAGAATCACCAGGAACAATGATGTCAGTGGGGATAGCATCAATAGGGGTAAGCGTAGAAGACTTCTGCTTCTTTTGAGGTTGCTCATCAGCATCTATTCTTTCCTCTATTTCAGGCTCATCTTGCCTGCTCCTCTTCTCAGCTGACTTAGGTCTCTCCTGACCTTTTTCAGCAGCTGACTTAGGTTTCTTGGCCTGAGGCTCAGCCTTCTTTGAAGGAGTCCCAACAGCTTTCCTCTTTCGGGCAGCTGGAGCCTTTGTCCTTTTGCCCTTCTTTGGGACAGTTGACTCCTCATCAGCCTCATCAGTATTTTTGCCTTTCTTAATTGGCTGATTGAACTTTAAAGCCCTCAGCGAAGCAGCAGTTATCTCAGATCCTCTAGCCTTAGTTTCCTCAGTTAGATCAATTTGATGATCTAAGAGGATTCTGGTGATGAGCGAGCCCAGCCTGAGAGTTCCAGTGCTCCTTTGGAAACCAGCAATCAAGAATACTGGCATGTTGATCGGCTTGTATGTCAGCATATGCCATATGAAGCATTGCTCAAAATTCGTTGCTGAGGTGGTGCAGTTGATCTTGGGATAAATGTAGTAGGTCAGCAGATAGTGGGCCATCTTTTGGTGCTGACCCATTGAGGTGCTGGAGATTTCTCCAGAGTGGCCAGCGGGCTTGCAGAAGGTGGTATTGTACCCAGTTCCTTCATGATCCCCAGATCGCCTCAGTTTTGTTCCCTCATTCTTTAACTTCAACAAGTTAGCAAGATAGGTAGGGTTTATAAAAATGGTCTTTTCCTTTACCACAGTTACCAGATAGTCCTGGTTATCATTAGCAACTCGGAGATTGTGGTAGAACTCCCTTACTAGGTCAGGGTAGGTGTGATCTCTAATGGAGAACAGCTCGGTCCAGCCATTCTTCGATATCCATTCACAGAAGGGTTGTTCAGTTTTTACGAAGGCTTCTGAGACCCATCTAGAGAAGTCTATCTTCCATTCTCTAACGTTTGTGAAGACTTTGGTGTAGGTTCTGACCTTGGTCGGCTTTCCCTTAGATGAGGTGGCTTGGCCAGCTTTGCCTTTGCTCGGCGTAGTGACCTTTGTAGTTTCAGGCGAAGTAGCTTGCCTGGAAGGTTCATTGGAACTGGTCTTAGGGTGACCGGCACCGGAGATGTTAACGGAAACCTTAGTCATAGTTTCAGAAAAAGATTGGGAAGCTTTGAGAGTTTTTAGAGAGAGAATGCTTTGCCAGAGAATTCGGTAAGTGTAAAGAGATAACAATGGGGATTTGCCCATTATTTATAGCGGTGATACGTGGATCTTATCGAATCCATGTGTCAGTTTTGCCTTGGGATTGTGAACCGAAAATAATCCTGGCTTTTATGACACATTCGGCGCATACGTCATCCTAGGTGGCTATTCGCGTGCTCTAGCATTGAATGCAACGGACCTTATACTCAGCGTTTAGAATACTAAGTATTTTATATTCTGAGTGGTCAGTTTTATACATACGGATGATTTCTCACTTTGAGATAACTACTCGGTGTCAATGTTTGCTCAGTATGTGATATTTATTCATTTAGCATTAAACACTCAGCATACATCTATTCACTTAGCAAACAATGGATCATTCAGCATGTTAATTCACTCAGCATGATTCTATATTAAGAGATGGAATTTACTGAAGAGGATTAAACATACCAATGGCTTCTCTCAGTATGCTGAACTGTTCACGAGCCAGTGGCTTTGTGAAGATATCCGCAAGCTGCTCATCCGTTGGGACGTAGGTCAGCTTTATCTCACCCTTGAGTACATGGTCTCTAATGAAGTGATGTCTTATGCTGACATGCTTCATCCTGCTGTGTTGAATTGGGTTCTTGGATAGATCAATTGCACTTTTGTTGTCACATTTGACCTCAATTGTCTTTGTTTGAACACCATAGTCTTCAAGCTGTTGCTTAATCCATAGGACTTGAGCAACACAGTGTCCAGCAGCAATGTACTCAGCTTCAGTGGTAGACAAGGCTACTGACACCTGCTTCTTGCTGAACCAGGATACAAGACAGCTTCCTAAGAAATGATATCCTCCAGAGGTGCTTTTCCGTTCTAGCTTATCTCGTCCATAGTCAGCGTCAGTGTATCCAACGAGTGTAAAACCATGAGTGTTGGGATACCATAAACCTGCGTTCACTGAGCTTTGCAAATATCTAAGGATTCTTTTTACAGCTATGTAATGAGATTCCTTAGGGTTAGATTGATATCTAGCACAGTAGCATACTGAGAACTGAACGTCCGGTCTACTTGCTGTTAATTAAAGTAGAGAGCCTATCATACCTCGATACAATTTGCTGTCTACCGACTTACCATTCTCGTCAGCGCAGAGGACAGTGTCAGTGCCCATAGGAGTGGATATTAGCTTGCAATTTTCAAGATCATATTTCTTCAATATCTCCTTGGCATATTTAGCTTGACTGATGAAGATGCCATTTTTCCCTTGTTTGATTTGAAGTCCAAGGAAGAAGTTGAGTTCTCCCATCATTGACATTTCAAGCTTAGTTTGCATTTGCTTGCTAAATTCCTTGCACATTGACTCATTAGTAGCACCGAAAATAATATCATCAACATATATTTGAGCCAGCAGGGTATCTTTACCCTTTCTCTTAATGAATAAGGTTGTATCAGCTTTGCCCCTGACATAGTTTCTAGTCAGCAGGAAACTGGTCAGCCTCTCATACCAAGCACGTAGTGCTTGCTTGAGGCCGTACAGAGCCTTTTTGAGTTTATAAACGTGGTTTGGGAATTTAGAATCCTCAAACCCTAGAGGCTGATTAACATAAACTTCCTCGTTTATAACTCCATTAAGAAATGCACCCTTAATATCCATTTGGAATAATTTAAAGTTCATGTAAGATGCATATGCACATAAAATTCTAATTGCCTCTAGCCTTGCCACTGGTGCAAAGGTCTCACCGTAGTCAATACCTTCTTGCTTACTGTAGCCCTGAGCTACAAGTCTTGCTTTGTTTCTGACCACGTTCCCTTGTTCATCCAGCTTGTTTCGGAAGACCCATCTTGTTCCAATAGTCTTCTGACTCTTTGGATGAGGCACCAACTCCCATACATCATTCCTTCTGAATTGATCAAGCTCCTCTTGCATTGCGATCATGCAGAACTCGTCGTACTCAGCTTCAGCGAAATTCTTTGGTTCCTGAACTGAGACGAAGGCCACGTTGCTGAGGTATCTCTTGAGTTGATTTCTTGTCATCAGGGTATTCTCAGCGGCATCAAGGATTGCACTCTCTGAGTGCCCTCTTGGAATCCTTATCTCCTTTGGTAGATTTATGTCTTGTGCTGTCTGTGTTTCAATAATCTCTGCAGGTGAAGACTGGTCAGTGAAAACTATATTTGGTTCACTTTTACCTTTGGTCAGCCCTTGAGGGAATGACTCAGCGGCTGTATTTTGATCAGCGGGTACTGAGTGTGGACCATCCTCGGTCAGTGGCAGATATCTTCCTGCAGGGTTAGTTTCGTCGAACTCAACATGTACTGACTCTTCTAAAACTTGAGTTCGTTTATTAAAAACTCTGTATGCTTTGCTGTTTGTTGAGTAGCCTAAAAAGATAGCTTCATCAGCTTTTGAGTCAAATTTAGCTAGGCTATCTTTGGTGTTTAAAATAAAACATTTACAGCCAAAGGCACGAAAGTATCCAATGTTGGGCTTTCGTCCTTTCCAAAGTTCGTAGGGGGTTTTCCTTAGTATAGGTCTAACAAGAGCCCTATTAAGAATATAGCACGCTGTGTTAACAGCTTCTCCCCAAAAGTACTTTGGAAGCCTATGCTCACTCAGCATTGTCCTGGCTATTTCAACCAAGGTTCTGTTCTTCCTTTCAACAACCCCATTTTGTTGAGGCGTCCTAGGAGCAGAAAAATTATGGTCAATGCCGCTGGTTTCACAGAATTCAACAAACTGTTGGTTTTTGAATTCTCCACCATTATCACTTCGAATGTGAGCCAATTTTAGGTCTTTATCATTTTCAAGTTTTCTAACCAAATTTGAAAATGTCTCAAAGGTCTCATCCTTGCTACTCAGCAAGATGACCCAAGTGTACCGAGAGAAGTCATCTACAATGACCAAGGAAAATCTTCTTCCACCCAAACTCAGCGGCTGGACTGGATCGAAGAGATCCAAGTGTAGTAACTCTAACGAACGCTTAGTTGAGACAATATTTTTACTATGAAAAAGATTGTTTGGTTTGTTTTCCAGCTTGGCAAGCGTGGCATAGTTGATCTTTTTCAAATTTAAGTTCTGGCAGTCCCTCAACCAATTGCTTTCTTGCTAATTTGGCCAGGAGGTCCATGCTTACATGACCAAGTCTCCTGTGCCATAGCCAGGAATTTTCTTCCTTTGAAACTAAGCATACAGTTTTTGAAAACTTTTTCTCCAAGTTCAGCATGAAGACATTATCAATGCGAGGGGCAGTTAAAATTAACTCATTAGTTTTACCCTCATATATTTTACATCCAGTGTCATCAAATATAACTTTTCTCCCATTATCACATAGCTGAGCTACGCTGAGTAAGTTATATTTGAGTCCGCTGACTAGGGAGACTGACTCAATAGTAGGATTACCTCCAACGGTTCCTGACCCTACTATCTTACCCTTTTTGTTGTCTCCAAAATTTATGCTTCCTCCTCGTTTACGCTCGAATGTGATGAACTGAGTTTCATCACCAGTCATATGCCTTGAGCATGCGCTGTCAATATACCACATCTTTGACTTCTCGGGACATCTCAGGCTTACCTGCAATGTAACTAGTTACTCTTAGGTACCCAATTCTTTTTGGGTCCTTGCTTGTTAGGTTCAACAGGTAAAGCATCATATTTAATTTTATGGCGGCATACTTGGACAGTATGGCCATTCTTTCCACAGAAGTCACAGCTGACCTTCCGTTTAGGATTTCTCACTAACTGGTCAGCACCCCAGTGCTGAGCGTGCCAACACACCTTTGTGGTGTGTCCTTTCTTCCCACAGAAGTCACACTGGACATTCCGCTGGGGATTCCATCTCTGCTGACCAGTACCTCGGTACTGAGTATTCAGAGGAATATTTCTTTTGTTTGGAACCTTTAGTTGGTTCTGGATAGTTGTGACGTCCTTTCTCAGTTTCTTAGAATCTGATTGGACTTCAGAGACAGACTTATGTATGATCTCCATGTTATCATGCAAAGTTGAGTTGTCCTGAAGAAGGAATCTGAGGTCACTCAGCTTGACCTCTTCTCTAACTTTCTTATTACACTTTTTGACAAGTGTGTAGAGGTCACTCAGGGCATTTACCATTTCATTTCTGAGCTGGGGAAGTGATATTACCTCATTTGATTGCTCCTCATCGTCAGATGCAATGGAGGGGTCAGCATGCTCAAAGACGCACGGCTCAGCAAGTTCGTCAGCCATAAAACAGATCTTTGCTAACTCAGTGGCATCATCTTCTGATGATGAAGACTCATCACTGTCGCTCCATGTTGCCACCATTGCCTTTTTACCGTTCTTCCTTTCTTTCCTTAGCGTGGGGCAGCTTGACTTGATATGGCCAGTTTGATGACATTCAAAGCATGTAATGGGCTTTGAGTTGTCCTTCTTGTATTTGCTGTCGCTGGACTCAGCTTTATACTTATCAAACTTTCTGTAAGGCTTCTTAGAATATTTGGCATTCTTTCTGAACAGCCTTTTCATCTTCCTTGTGAACATAGCCATCTCTTCATCATCTGTTGAGCTCCCATCAGTGGAGTCAGCTTTCATGACAAGAGATTTTTGCTTCTTGTCTTCAGACTTTTCCTTCATCTCGAAATTCTTCATTGAGATCTCATGGGTCAGCAATGAGCCGATGAGTTCATCATATTTGTAGGTAGTTAAGTCTTGAGCTTCCTCAACAGCAGTCTTCTTTGCTTGCCAGTTTTTAGGAAGACTCCTAAGAATCTTCTTGACTTGTTCTTCCTCAGTGAAGATCTTCCCAAGTCTCTTGAGCTCATTAATGATGTTTGTAAACCTTGCATTCATGTCAGATATTCCTTCATCATCGTTCATTTCGAACAGCTCGTACAGTCTCATCTGTTGGTTCACCTTGGACTCCTTTACTTTGTTGGTTCCTTCGTAGGTGACTTCCAGCTTCTTCTAGATCTCTTGCGCCGACTTACAACCTGATATCTTATTATATTTTGCAGCATCAAGCGCACAGTGAAGCATATTTATAGCCGAAGCGTGATTTTGTAGCTTCTTGAGATCATCCTCTGTCCATTTGGCCTCAGCTTTGACAACTATTTGGCCAGCCACAACTTCAACAGGAACAAACGGGCCTTGGACTATTGAAAGCCATGCACTCATGTTTGTTGCCTGAATAAAGTTTTTCATCCTATTCTTCCAGAAGGTGTAGTTAGACCCGAAGAATAGGGGAGGCCGAGTAATGGACAGCCCCTCAGGTAAGATCTGAGTTGTCTGGTTTCCTGGGAGAAACCGAGTGCTGTTTTCAGCCATAGTGGGGATCAGCTCAAGGTAGTTAAACCTTTAACAGTGAGCTTTTAAGCTCTGATACCACTTGTTGGTCCCTTACAACGTAACAAGTTAGTTCCAAGGGGGGGGATAGGAACTATTTTAAAATTTAAGTACATTAAGGCTGACTTCTTTTTCCTTTAAAAAGATTACACAGCGCGCCGAGTCAATAAGACACTAGCTTAGTCAACTGGTGACTAAGTCAGCTTCTTTCGTTGAGTCAGGAGATAGCACTTTGAGTCTATTCCTGAACTCAGATACTCAATACACACAACTCAGCTTGACCTCTTTACTTGGTCAGTTTTGTTTAAGCAAGCAATATATATATTAAGGAGTTTAAGGTTAGAAAGATATTACTCAGCAGATTTATCCAGGTTCGGCCTCCAAGCCTACATCCTGTCCCCGGAACACGTTCCGAGATTTCGAATTCTCTACTGAGCTCTTTAATGGTAGAGCATCAAACCTTTTACAATCTTAGAAGCTGAGTATAACAAGAGTACATTCCTCTATACCTCTACTCACTCCTAATCTCTCGCTGAGTACTATAACTGAGTACTCAGCCTCTCATTTCTAATCTCTAGAAATGATAAAGATTTGTCCTAAACAACAATTGCTAAGACACCTTAGATGATTGAATAATCACTCTAGACTTTTACACAAAAGATATGAAATTTGGTGTAAGAATTTGCTTTGCTTTTTCTTGCAGAACTTTGAGTAGAATTTTGGTCAGCGTAATGACTTGATCAAGTTCTGTGTCGAATGAAGCAACTGAAGGGCTCTATTTATAGAGACGTCTGAGACATCGGTCATTTCGAATTTCGAAATAACCGTTGGAGAGAAACGGCTTCCTGTCGTTGTCACTCAGTTTTGCTCAGAGGTCTCGGCCAATCAGATTTGAGTATCTTTTTTCCTCGGTCAGTGTTGAGCAGCTTTTAGTCAGCTCGGCAGAATGTCTTTCCATTTATGGTAAGGTCAACTAGACAACGTTCTGTGTCTTCTGAACTTTACCCAAAGTGGAAACACTTTGTCTGGAAGTTGTTCTTGCTCAGCTGCTGTCTTGTACTCTTTGTCGATTCAACTCAGCAGCTTCGTCCTGAAGTTGTTCAACGAAGGTCTTCTAGATCCTTCTTCCGCTGAGCTGCGTTTTGTACATAATGACTGCGTTTTGACATACGCAGGCCGAGTTGCCTTGAACTGTTTGACTTGGGCTTTGACTTCCGTATTGGGCTTTGGGCCTTTTAATCTTTATGTCTTATAAACAATTTAACTCAACATTGAACAAACACATTAGTAGAATAAATCAAAGCATTTAAACTTAGTGTGTTTAGAATATTTTTAATTACTCTTAAACAATTTTGTCAAATCAAAATTATGTGGAAAGGTGTTTCAACACATATGGACTATGAATACACCTCCTTCATAAGGGGTGTTTGCAGGGCCCTTCATCACGACAGACCATTACCGATGGTGATGACCTGCATATATAGCAGCAAGCGTACATGAGTTAGCAGAAATTGAGAAGGAAGAACAATGCACAACTGGGTGAGTAAGATACATATATCTGTAATATTGAGAAGCCACCTGGGTGACTCATGCCGGAGTAGGGAAATCTGCGACTCAACACGTAAATGGAGGTCCCTCGTACGTTTATCCATGATCGATATAACTAGAGTAAGTATAGTGTTGGGTTGTGGACTCTTGAGAATTTAAAAGCTTCATATTTATACTGTGGGTGGGTAAGTGAAAGGTCTAGGAAGGGAAAAGGGTAAATGAGAGTTATTAGGTCTCTCTGTATGCGGTACGTAATTAATGAGCATCATTTGGTTTTGCAGATATCAAGACTTGGGGATTCTAGGCCTAATAATGACTTAGATATGCAGATCAAGTTGGATTTTGCTTCCAACACCACGCCTTTTGAAAGATTGACAGATTTGGAGATGTATTGCTTATTGTTTTTACCTTATATTAATTACATTCAGAAATTTGTCTAGTTCAAATGTAAATAGATTATGAGCATTAGTTTCTAATAAATTTAAAATCATTGATATACAGAAATTCTTGTTCATTTGATTATGTTTCATTACCAGATTTATTCGAAGAAGAAGACAAAGAGTGACATTACGTTTAAAAAAATGTCATCTAAACAACAATAAAAAAGACATTAAAATAAACGAACCTGTTATCTGAAAATAAATCTATTGACATGATTAATTAAGACCTATGTCATCTGAAACAAGCTACAACGATATAAATTATTATAAAAACTGTCATCACGAATACCAATATGCCAATTTCCCATATATCTACTTGACCTTTTTAATTATTAGTATGTCATCTGATGACATTAAAGGTGACGTTAATAATAAAAAAAGTTGCATCGTAACAAGATTAATATGACAGTACGCAACTAGGATAATGTCATGTGTCGTATCTTCACATGACAGAACCTAACCGTCGTCTGAAGGTGCAACATACGACAACAAGCCCCATGACAGATTTATATCTTGTGGGACGACGGTTACGGTTTTTAACCGTCGTCTTAGAGGCTATTTGGCGTAGTGCCACAATATCAATACCCAACGTGGCAAAGGGCCAAGTTAGTTGAATAACCCTCATGGTCGTGGCTGGTGACCGAATAATTGGTGCAAATTGTTGACATTCCACACACTTTCTTACTAGTTCCGCAGCATGTAAAGCCATTTTAGGCCAGTAGAAACCTTGTAATTGCGATTTTCTTGCTAGAGCATCTCTACCTTCGTGGGCACCATAAATTCCTTCATGAATTTCCTGCAAAATCAATTTACCCTCACCAAAACCAATACACTTCAACCAAGGTCGATCATGTTGGTCCCTTGTGAGTTAAGAATAAGTTCCTAAGAGGGGGGGGGGGGGGGGAGGTTAAGGAACTATTTAGAAATTTTTCTTTTTTTGGGCTGACTTGTTTGAGTTATGAGTCAAATTTTTTCACTTTGTTCTTAGCACAATGATATTGGGTAAGGTCAGAGGCAGCTTTAGTTGATCAATAACTAAGGTTGTTTCCAACGTTGAGTCAGGAAGTAGCAGTTGGAAGTCTATTCCTAAACTCAGCACCAAATCATACAACTCAGTATTTGTTCAGTTAAGTGTTTACTTAGACAAAATAGAAAGCAAGCAGATAAAGGAGTTAAGGGATAGAAAAGGTTACTCAGTAGTTTTATCCTGGTTCGGCCTCCTGTCTACATCCAATCCCAGGAATCCTTCCGAGCTTTAATACACTACTGAGCCCTTTTGGGTAGAGCATAAACCCCTTACAATAGTCAACGAGTATACAGAGTACCGTCCTCTATATTCTATACTCAACACTATATACCTTTGAGTGCTAAATACCGAGCAACTCAGAGTCTCCTAACAATTTGATAATTGATAAGGTTTTTGTTCTAATAACAAAAAACACTTTGAAAGATCTAAACACTTAATCTTTTACACAAAAAGAGAGAGTTAGTGTAAGATTGCTTTGCTTTGCTTTGCTTTTGCAGAGAACTTCAAGGAAGAATTTGGTCAGCGTTTCGACTTGTTGAAGAACTGCTTCGATTAAAGCAAATGAGAAGCCTATTTATAGTGACACTTGACCCATCGGTCATTTCAAATTTCGAAATAACCATTGGAGGGAAATGACTCTGCTGTCCCTTTCGTTCCTCAGTGCTCAGTGTCATGGCTAATGAGAACGTAGTCTTTTCTGCGTTGATCAGTTCTTCAGTTGCTTTTGGTCAGTAAGCGTCAAGTTGTCTCTCCATTTTCGGCAAAGATTCCTACACAGCTGCTCTATTGCGTCTGAACCTTTCCTTATTTGGATTAGCATTGTCCCCAAGTTTATTGAGTCAGCTCTTGCTTTGTCTGTGTTGTCCGTTGAACCCAGCGGCTTTGTTGTGAAGGAGTTAGCCAATCTTCTGGATCCTTCTACTTGCTGGGCTGAGTTGAATCACAAGCCTTTGATTTGTTTTGACTTAGCTTGGGCCTTAACCTTGCTTATTGGGCTTTGGGCTTTATCTTAATGTCTTTCACACTTGTATAATTTAAATACTCCAAACAATACCCAACAAACACATTAGTAACAAATAAATCAAAGCACTTAAATTTAATGTGTTAGAATTTTATCTTAGAGATTTAATTCTAATTTAAATAGATTTGTCAAATCAAAATCATTGTGGAAATGTGTTTCAACAAATTCCCCCATTTTGATGTTGGCAAAAATATGAAACTTATAACACAGCATAAACCTCCCCCATGATTGCTGACCTTACTTTTGCTTTTGAGTTCTCCCTCATAAGGGTTGGCCTACTGACTTAGCTTTGCTTTTAAGGTTTTTAAATTTCAAGGCTGAGTTCTAGGTCAGAAGCAGGTCAGTTTAAGAACATGTTCATTTCACTCAGTCCTGATACTTGTAAAAAAATTTATTCTATTAATTAGGCATGATCAGGTGTCAGAGTTGAGAATGAATTTGAGTTGTCAAGGACACTGAGTTAAAGTACTCAGTGGATTATACTTGAATGAATTTTATTATGTTCTTAGGTTGAGTTATTTGTTCAATATCTTTTAAGTGTTAGACATTATAAGCAAGTCAAGATATTTATAATGAATGCTTTATTTATAATAAAGGCAGTCAGATAGAAGCATAATCAACACAATATAGAGATGAAAGGTACGTTCAATAGATAATCAACACAGTAGACAAGCACATCAACAGTTATACACTTAAAAAAAAGAAACTAGAAGATCAAAGAAGCTATCTAGCTATCTAAGGAGTCTATCTATTTCTTAATGTTGCATTGAACGGTTTTGGATTTTCTTGGCTGTTGTTGATGTTGTTTCTTTTTCTCAGAGTCTACTGGTTGTTTGGAACCTGAGGAAGAAGACTGATGTTTGACTTGTTGAGTATTAGGATGAGTAGTCCTTTGTTCTTCATTGGTTTTGCCTTTTTCTTTCTCC
Source organism: Euphorbia lathyris (assembly GCF_963576675.1). Lineage (NCBI taxonomy): Eukaryota > Viridiplantae > Streptophyta > Magnoliopsida > Malpighiales > Euphorbiaceae > Euphorbia > Euphorbia lathyris. The sequence continues at coordinate 71,958,513 of NC_088910.1, forward strand.
CCCTTTTTTGCTAGCATCAGTATTGGGTTGTGAAGAAGAAGGGAGAGATTGTCCAGCAACGCTGCTTTTGGAAAGTTGAGTTGAAAACTTTTTGAGCTCACTTGAACTTGCGGAGAGTCCATTGAACAGAGACAATCCAGAAGCCATTTGTTCTGACGGCACAACACTAGTTGCACTCATGTTACTGATAATGAATTGGAACGCTTTAGTGTGCCAAGACATTGAGTCAGTAAGATGAGAGATGCACTTCTAATGAAGGCTCAGTATAGTGTTGTCATGGCTCAAGCGTTGATGGGACATTTGTTGGATATGTGATAGCTCCCATTTGTATAGGGTTTTTAGGATCATTTTAGCTCGTTTTTGCTTTATTTCCTTTCAATTCATAATCGTTTTGTTATCTTTTAGTTAGAATTAGTAATTTCCGTTTTTTTGGCATTTTCTGTGTTTCAGGTGTTTTTAGGCCTATTTGAGCATTTCCAAACCAGACCCAAGCCTATTGGAGCATTTCAGGATTATTCAGGGACCATCAGAGCACTTTTGGGATTCATCAGGGACCATTAGAGCATTTTTCAGAAGCCCATGGACCTAAATGGATAAAAGTCGGAGCAAAATTGCCCCATTTAGGACCTGTCTCGTCGAGACAGGCCCTCGTCTCGTCGAGATAGGCCCTCGTCTCGTCGAGACAGGCCCTCGTCTCATCGAGACACTCCTTATCTCGACGAGACGAGGCGGGGAAAGGCGCACCAGCGCCTTCCCCCTTGCTGAAATGTGCGGATCGGGCCCTAAAGCCCATTAAAAACACTTTGTAAATGTCCTTTTTACCCTTGAGGCATTAGGGTTTCCTCCCTAACTCTATAAATAGGGAGCTAATCCTAATCCTTGGGGGGGGGGGGGAGGGATTAGCCATTCAATAAATCAGAGAGCCGCTAGGGCTTTCTCTCCTCCACAATGTAGATTTATATTTTTAGATTAGATTTCCTGCTTTCTAGATTAAGTTTATTTTTAGTCTTTATTTCTTTCAAGAACAATTGATGGGAGAAGTTCCTCATCTTCTATTTCTGTAATTGGAATAGGCAAAACGGGTTCTAGATTTCTCTCTTTCCCTTTTATCTTTTGCGATTATATTTAATTGAAGCTTTTTCCATTGTTCCTATTGTCCTTTTGCTATGATTGGTTTGTCTATGAACTGATTCCCATCCAATTTGGGATGGGGATGAAAGTGATTATATGATTAGGGATCTAGGACCTTTGATTGATCAGTTTATGCATGCTTAATGCCTAGAAATTGTTAGGAATAGGATTTATGCTAGAATGAAAGTTGATAATGATCAACTAGCCTGTTTATGTATATAATGTGCTTAATGCCTGTGACCCTGACTTAGATAGGATTATAGATAGACGAGAACCTGACCATGGAATCGTCTATACCGAATTTGTATTAACCTAACTTCGCTAGAGACCACTAGGAATGAGGCTTTGTGACTGGGCTACGGCTTTAGTCTTATTTGTCAATAAACCTAATGCTTTGCATGACCTAGGGTATATGCCTAATCAAGCCGTCACCCGAATGCTTGTGAATAGGAAGAACGAATACTGATCACATTAGTCTTTCACTTAGGACAATTACCTTCAATCATTGGTAAAACATAAATCTGAACTCCCTAAACCCATACATAGGATTTAATCAAAGGATTCCTCAGCCTAGATTGTGCCATCCATTAATCCACCTTCTACCTTGTCAATTGTTCACTTTATTTTGTTATATTATTGCCTTTTAATTCCATTAGTTAATTAGACAAAACCCAAACTATCATTCAACCCTTTAAACAATTAGATCACTTTAGATAGATTTACTAGTTATAACAAATAGTCTTTGTGGTTCGATCTCGTGCTTAGCACAATATTACTTGTTGCGATAGGATACACTTGTCCTATTAAATGCTATATACTTTACGAGCATCAATATGCTGATGAGTTTCCTTTGTATTGTGGTAGATGGCAGAGGTCTTTTTGTCAACAACTTCCATGGCGGCACGGTTGATGTTGAGAAGTCGAATTGGCTCACTGACTTGATCAATGGTGCACTCAGAAGAAGAGCTGACTGTCTGCTGAACTTTAGAGAGCTCAGAACTCAACTGTTGGAAGTGAGAGTTCGCTTGATCAGAGGTCACAACATTTGAGTTGATGTTCAAGAGAACTACAATCTTTTCCTCAAGACAATCCATGTGCTTGATCATCATTAATTGTAGTGCTGCCATGCGATCAACAAACGCTGAGTAGCGTTGCTGAGAAACCAATGCAGTTAAGGAATTGAGGAGTCCTTTAATACTGTTGAGCTTATTCAGTAGCTGCATTGTCTCGCTGAGTGGAGTGGACTCAACAGAGGTGGTGGCGGAGGTCGAGGTCTGAGACTTAGCCATATCATGGGCTAGGTCAAACGCAGCTTGGAGAAGCCGTTTGCCTTCCTCAGTGGCATTTATAAAAGATTGTTCAGGAGTTTCCCTTTTGGGGTCAGCATTAGTCTCATCAGCCTTTTCCTTGCCCTGCTCGGTAGATATGGTTTGAGGTTGAGTATCAGGGACATGAGTTTCAGAGTCATGAGTTGCATGCTCAATGGTGGAAGAGTTGGGAGCAACGGTATTGGATTCAGTGGGGCCCAAGTTGGGTTCAGTAGAGGCTTGTTCCTTTGTGTTAGGAACAGAGGCTTGATTTTCCTGAGTTGAAGGCTCAGTCAGTGGGACGACAGTTTGGAAGAATGGGAAGGTGATGTTGATTTGTGATGGGTCAATGGGTGTGTTATCAGCATTCATTGCCTCATCAACAAAGTGAACCTTGGGTTTAGTGGTCTTCTTTTTATATTTTCTCTCTCAGCTTGACCGTGTTTATGATTATGAGAGGAAGTGGGGATAGGAGCTGCTGATGGAGGAGGAGTTTGGTTTATCTGAGTAGGTTCCTCCTCAGTATGAGTTGGTTCATCCTGCTGGTCAGTAATGGGTTCGTTGGTGAAAGGAATGTTGTACACAGCAGGTGTTGATTGAGCTGGAGCAGTGGAGGAAACGGGAGTGGCTTCAGTAGCCATGCCTTGTGATTTGAGGAAGTGAGAATCCTCGGGAATGGCAATGGGCAGTGGTGCAAGCGTTAATGGTTTGACCCTTATAGTTGTGGCTTTCTTCTTTAGAGGCTGCTCATCATCTAAATCATCAATAGAGGGCCGTTTCTACTGTGTCTCAACAAGCGTAGGCTCAGAGTCTGGTTTGGAGACTCTGACCTTCTTGGTTACATCCTTGGGGGACTTGGGCTCATGAGATTTAGGCTCACCAGCCTTTCGTTTCTTGCCCTTGCTGGGTTTAGTAGCTTTAGTGCCTTCGTCCTTCTTTCCTTTTGGCACTTGCACTCTACTATGTGCAAGAGTTTGAAGACACTCAGCAGTGATCTCTGTGCCTTCCTCAACCTTCTCACCGTCAAGGTCAATCTTGGGGTGCTTCAGAATGGCAGTAATAAGTGAGCCCAGTCTGAGCTTCATAATACTGCGTTGGAATGCACCGACCAAGAAGACGGGCATGTTCAACAGTTTCTTCTCCAGCATGTGCCAGATAGGCACTGCTCGAAGTTGGAGGCAGATGTGGTTGAGGTAATTTTTGGGAAGAGGAAATTGGTTATCATGTAATGAGCTTGCCTCTGAGGTTGGAAGAGGGAAGTGGCGGAGACTTCACCAGTAAAGCCCTTAGACTTGCAGTACTCCTTGTCATAGTGAGCATCTTTTTCATCCCCAACTTTTCGGAGCTCAGTTTCTTCTTCTTTTAGCTTCAGTAGGTCAGCTAAATATTTTGGAGTGATGGTGAGCTTAGTGCCATTGACAGAGCTGACCAGGTGGTCACAATTGTAGTCAGCAACCTTCAGATTCTTGTAAAACTCCTTTACAAGTGCGGGGTAAGTCAGTCTGGGGAGACCAAAGAGGGTTCCCCATTTTAGGTCAGCTATCCACTTGTAGAAGGGCTTAGCTGACTTAATGAACTCAGGTGAGAAGTATCTGGAGATGTGGATTTGAGGATTTTCGATTTTCTCTAGTACCTCGTACACATTTAAGAAAGTGTTCATTGCTTAGGCGTTTTTCCAACCTTTTTAGATTTTGGCTGAGATGACTCAGTAGACTGTTCAGGGGTGTTCTCAGTTCGTTCGGTTTGAAGCTCATGCTCAACAATTTCAGTTTGCTGAGTTTCAGGTTGTTCAAGGTCTTGGGTTTCAGTCTTAGGTTGTTCGTTTTGTCCGGGGTTCGATTGATGTTCAAGTGAGTCTTCGTAGTCAACTTGCTCCTAAAGTGAGGAGGGATTGATGTCAGAGGCTCTGTCCTTATACTGTTCAGAGCCGCTGGAGGAGATTTGATCATCATGAGAAGACATGGTGTTCTTGGGATTTTTGGAAGCGATTTGCAGAAGTAGAAAGGAATTGAGAGAGAGAGAGAGATTGCGAGTATTCAAGCGTAAGGAGAAATGAGATAAATTTCTTCTCTATTTATAGCCGAAGATGAGAGAGGTGAGGGGTCAAAGACCCAACGGTTAGAATTTCAACCACTCAGAGCCATTAACTCTGACATTAATGCTAATTACGGCGCATGGTTCCTTAATGATGATTATTACGTCATCCTAGTCACTACCTAGATACACGTGATAGCCTTAGAAGATATGTTTTCTACTTTGTATCAACTCAGAGCATGCAAGTCAGTTTATCACTCATAACAGTTTATACTCAGAGTTATTGGAGAGGATTAAACATACCTACTGCTTCTCTCAGCGTGCAGAATTGCTCACGAGCCAGTGGCTTCATGAATATATCAGCGAGCTGCTCCTCAGTTGGAACGTAGGTCAGCTTGATCTCACCCTTGAGTACATGATCTCTAAGAAGTGATGTCTCATGCTGACATGCTTCATCCTGCTGTGTTGGATTGGATTTTTTTGATAGGTCAATAGCGCTCTTGTTGTCACACTTGACCTCAATGGTTTTTGTCTTTACTCCATAATCATCCAACTGCTCCTTAATCTAGAGGACTTGAGCAACACAGCTTTCAGCAGCAATGTACTCAACTTTAGTGGTTGACAGGGCTACTGATGACTGCTTCTTGCTGAACCAAGACACAAGACTGTTCCCGAGAAAGTGACATCCTCCTGAGGTACTCTTTTGTTCCAGCTTGTCTCTTCCATAGTCAGCATCAATGTATCCAAGGAGTGTGAACTCAGAAGTGTTGGGATACCATAGCCCTGAATTCACCGAGCCTTGCAAATATCTATGGATTCTTTTTATAGCTTTGTAATGAGATTCCTTAGGGTTAGCTGGATATCTAGCACAATAGGATACTGAGAACTGAATATCTGGCCTACTTTCCGTGAGATAAAGTAGAGAGCCAATCATACCTCTGTACAACCTGCTGTCTACTGACTTATCATGTTCATCGGCTGAGAGGACAGTGTCAGTATCCTAGAGGTTGATATTGACTTACAATTCTCCATGTCATACTTCTTCAATATCTCCTTTGCATATTTTGTTTGGCTAAGAAGTTGAGTTCTCCCATCATGGAAATCTCAAACTCAGTTTGCATCTGTTTACTAAATTCCTTGCAAAGAGACTTGTTAGTAGCACCGAATATAATATTATCAACGTATATTTGTGCCAGTAGGGTATCCTTACCCTTTTTCTTTATGAATAAGGTTGTATAGGCTTTTCCTCTGACATAATTTCTAGTCAGCAGGAAGCTTGTTAAGCGTTCATACCAAGCACGTGGTGCTTGTTTCAAACCATACAGAGCCTTCTTGAGTTTATAAACATGGTTTGGGAACTTTGTAAATTTTGTATAGGTTATGTTTTATGTCTAATTAATCTTGAATTTGATAATAGGTTAATTAAAATAAAACATAAGGGATGCAAAATTAATTTATGGTCTGAATTGAAAATTAAAATTAATTTAAGGGTTAATTTGATTAACTAAATATTACATAAATCGTTTATGTAATTTAATTGAGTCTTGGCATGTTTGGTGTTATGGACATTATTAGACCCCTCTATAATTGTTATTTAGTCTTTTGGTATTTTTTGGAAAAATAGGGCATGCATGTCCTGCCTTATCTACTCTCTATTGTATTTCTCTTCTCACCTAAATCCCTTCAAATTAGTTGAAGTATTCTAAAGTAGTATAGAAATTAAATATTGTTGTAAATCAAGGCGCTAAGGAAAAGATGGAGGACCTGAAGGATAAATATGTAATAGTTAGTATTTACCCTAGGGTGACCTTTTATTCCGTTTCTGGCTCAACGCAATAAATTTAGATAATATGTCCATAACCGCCAATGTCGAATGTATGGTCTGATGTATGCTAAAGAAAATCAAGACTAGGTTAGATTATGAGACCTAAAATAAAAATCTCTCACTAAACAAAAGTTAAGTCAATAAGCAAGTTATAAAATCGGTTGCCCCTCTAATATTATAATTCACCCGATAGTATTTGGGGCCTTTGGGTGACTGGGAGTCTCAAGGTTTGGGGTTTTATGGATACACCTGAATTATCGAAAATTATTTTCACGAATATATAAGGTTAATGACTTAAAGTAGCTAAGAGTGATTGGGCGAGTCGTCTGGATTATTTAAAGATATTGGGCAATATGGTTGGGATTAATATTAAAACATATTAGTTACTAATGTGGTTAGTAACCCAACAACCTAGGAATCCCATAATTGATATGACAAGAATGTGATTGATTACATGAATCTACCTATTAAAGGAAGTGAACTTGTTTGAGTCATTCGAGGTAAGCTTCACGAGATAGGATCCAAACTGACTAAAGAGTTTGTGAAATTCTTCGAATTAATATAGAGGGTTATTAATTTGGTAAAATAGTGGGAGCAATTTAAATAACTAAAGTCATGTGTCTAAATTGTATACTTAAAACAAATGAATAACATCTGTCACTCTTTCTCACTCTCAGGTTATAAATAAATTACTCGTAATCATGTCTAAAATGGATCTGCGTATTACCGATAACAAACTGAATGGTTCAAGCTTCATCGACTGGTTTTGCAAACTCAAAATTATTTTGAAGTTCGAACAGATATGGTATGTATTAGATACGCCGATACCCACTGCTTCAGCTGATGATGCTCCCATTGAAGAGATCGATGTTTACCAGAAGCATCGGTCTTATGATGATCATGCGGGATGTATCATACTTGCGGCTATGACACTAGAGCTTCAGAGGCAATGTGAGAACATGGATGCCTATTCTATGATTGCACACTTAAAGGAGCTGTTTGAGAAGCAGACTTGATGCGAACACTATGAGATAGCGAAGTTGTTATTTTGCTCCAAGATGCAAGAGGGCTCTTTTGTTGTGACACATTGTGTCAAAATGATTGGTTTCATTACCAAGCTTTCTAACATTGGATTTGTGATGGACCATGAATTAAGTGTTGACTTAGTTCTATAATCCATCCTAGAGAGTTATTCATAGTTCATCATGCACTATCAAATGAATGACTTACAGACCTCTCTTGAAGAGCTCATGAATATGCTCAAGTCTGTTGAGCCCAATCTGAAGAAAGACAATGTAGTGCCTGCACCTGTTATTGAGGTATCTAACAAGAGGAAAGGGAAGTTTCCCACCTCTAATAGTTCCAAAGAAAAACAAGGGCTCGAAACCAATGCAAGCCAAAGGTAAGCAAGCAAAGAAGCCCAAAGGGGAATGCCACTTCTATGGTAAAGACGTGCATTGGAAGAGGAACTGCAAGGAGTACCTAGCTTCTCTCAAGAAGGGAAAGGATGGTGCTTCAACATCTGATATGTACTTAATTGAAATCAATTCAATTTCACAGTCTGAGTCTTGGGTATTTGATATCGGATGTGGGTCTCATATTTGTACAAATATGCAGGAACTAAGACAAACTAAGAACTTGAAGAAATGAGAGATAAACTTGTGGGTTGGAAACGGAGCAAGGGTTGCTGCACTCGCAATTGGAGATTATGTCTTAGCTTTACCATCAAGACTTGTAATAAAATTGAGGAATGGTTTATATGTTCCTCAGATATCTCGTAACATTATTTTTGTTAGCTGTCTTGTGGATGATGGTTTTGTTGTTTCAATTAAGAACTCGAGTTGTGATTTTTATAGAAATGGGATTTACTATTTTTCAGGAATATCATTGAATGGCATTTATGTATTGAATGATAAAGTCTCTGTTTTCACAATTGATACCAAAAGACATAAGATAGATAATTCAACTTACTTGTGGATTGTCGTCTAGGCCATATAAACAAGAGATGCATGTTTAAGTTAAATCAAGATGGACTTATAGACTCAATTGATTGCGAATCAATGGGAACATATGAATCATGTATAGAAAGAAAGATGACAAAGACACCTTTTAGCAATAAAGGAGAGTATGTATCAGACACTCTAGAATTAACACATTCAGATGTATGTAGTCCTATATCAGTCCAAGCAAGAGGAGGATTCAGATACTTCATTAGCTTTATAGATGATCACACTAGATATGGCTATATCTACTTGATGAAGCATAAGTCAGAAGCGTTTGAGAGATTCAAAAGCTTCAAGAATGAAGTACAAAATCAAACAGGAAAGACTATCAAAATACTTCGATCATATCGAGGTGGCGAATATCTTTCAGATGATTTTCTGAATTATTTAACTAAATGTGGAATATGCTCATAATGGACACCTATGTATACACCACAACACAACAGTGTATCAGAGAGGAGAAATCGTACTCTTTGGATATGGTACGATCTATGCTAAGTACTACTTTTCTTCCCAAAACATTTTGGGGATATGCTGTTGAAACAGCTCTCTTTACACTCAATCGTGTACCCACCAAATCCACTAGTTCTACTCCATTCGAACTGTTCTTTGGAAAGAAATCCATTTTCTCATTTATGAGAATATAGGGATGTTCAGCACATGTTAAAACACATTGCATCAGATAAGTTGGACTATAAATCTGATAAATACTTCTTTATTGGATATCCTAAGGAAACAGTAGGATATTACTTCTATCATCCATATGATCATAAAGTAATCGTATCCAGAAACACAGTGTTTCTAGAGAAAGAGTTTCTCGAAGAAGCACGAGTAGGATGCGTGATTGAACTTGAGGAAGTTCAGGAAGAATCAGTTGCTGAAACGGTGGAAGAGATGGTGGAACCCGAGCCTGCCTCATTAGATGAGACACAAGTGCCATTGTCCACTCGTAGGTCACAAAAAGTTCGTGAACTCCTAGAGAGATATGGATTTCTAGTTGGAGACAATGAGGAGGTTCCCGATGTTTGATGACGAACCCGAAACCTACAAGGAGGCTCTTACTTGTTTAGAATCCAAAGCATGGCTTGAAACCATGAATTATTAAATGGATTCCATGTACACCAACCAAGTGTGGACTTTGGTTGATCCACTTGAAGGGATAAAACCCATTGGGTGCAGGTGGATCTTTAAGAAGAAGACGAACATGGATGAAAAGGTTAGCACTTACAAAGAGAGGTTGGTAGCGAAAGGTTATCGTAAAATGCAAGGAGTTGACTATGACGAGACTTTCTCTCCAGTAGCCATGTCCAAATCCATCAAAATCCTACTTGCTATTGCCGCTCATTTTGATTATGAGATTTGGCAAATAGATGTGAAAACAGCTTTCCTAAACGGAAATCTGCTTGAGGATGTATATATGATGCAACCTGAAGGTTTCACATCAAAGGATGCAACAAAGGTTTGAAAACTTCAGAGGTCCATTTATGGACTTAAGCAAGCAACAAGGAGCTGGAACAGACATTTTGATGAAACCATAAAACAATTTGGTTTCGAGCAAAAATGTGAAGAGGCTTGTGTTTACAAGAAGGCAAGTGGGAGCTCGGTCGTTTTCCTAGTACTATATATGGATGACATATTACTGATGGGAAACGATGTAGATATGCTACAATCGGTGAAAGTCTGGTTATCTAGTAACTTCTCCATGAAAGACTTGGGTGAAGCAGCTTACGTCTTAGGGATTAAGATCTATAGAGATAGATCGAGAAGACTACTTGGACTCTTCCAGTCTGCATACATTGACAAGGTGCTAAAGCGCTTTGACATGAATGAATCGAAAAGGGGTAACTTACCCATACTACATGGGATTAAGTTAACTAATCGAGAAGACTGTTTGGCTCTCCCAGTCTGCATACATTGATAAGGTGCTAAAGCGCTTTGACATGCATGAATCGAAAAGGGGTAACTTACCCATACTACATGGGATTAAGTTAACTAATCATCAATGTCCGAAAACGAAATATGATAGGAAATGCATAGCTGTAATTCCATACGTCAGTGCAATTGGTTCGATCATGCATGACATGTTTTCAGGAGGCCTGATGTAGCATTTGCATTGAGTATGACAAGTCGCTATCAGGCAAATCAAGGAAACGAACACTGGATAGTTGTCAAGAACATTCTTAAGTACTTGAGAAGGACTAAAGACATGTTCCTTGTCTAAGAAGGTGGAGAACTGAAAATAGAAGGATTTTCAAATGCTAGTCATCTAACAGATGAGAATGATTACAAATCCCAAACAGGATACGTGTTCATCCTAAATGAGGGTTCGGTCAGTTGGAAAAGTTCCAAACAAGGAAGCATTGCTTTCTCGTCGACTGAATTAGAGTACATCGCAGCTATAGAAGCAGTAAAGGAGGTGGTTTGGATCAGGAAGCTCATGACAGAACTAGGAGTGGTGCCTGACATTCTGAATCACATTACTCTGTACTATGATAACAATGGAGCCATTGTACAAGTAAAGGAACCACGGTCTCATAATGTATCCAAGCATTATCACAAGCGATATCACTTCATCAGAGAGATTATAGCCAGAGGAGATGTGAGAATAGAAAGGGTACCCACAAAGGACAATGTTGTAGATCCGTTAGCGAAGGCTTTGACCCAAAGAGTTCATGATCGTCATCTGAATTCTTCTAGGATTAGTTTCAGGAACAATTGGCTTTAGTCCAAGTGGGAGATGTTGGGGTCTAGTGTCCTATAGACAATTGTTGTAGGATGTAAACTATTTGTAAATGAATTGTTCATTATCGTTTGTTTTATAAGATATAGTAAGTATAACTATATATAGTCATTAATTTTTTTATCAGAACTAATTAAGTTAAATAAAAGAAATCCCAAGTTTATTTAAGTGATCGTGAAGTGTTCATACAAGCATGAAGTGAGACTAAACTTTATAGTAAACTAATAAACTTCAAACAACCCCAAGTCAAGTAATATGTTTATGGGATTAACACATTGCTGTTGAGACTTACACGTAACAGTATCTTCTGTTGTGAACAGAGAGCTGATCTCAGAAGCTTTAGATATGGAGATATCTAGAGAGTTACATGGATCTAGTGAAGGGTTCATTAGGATTGGGGATCCTACTTGAGATAATAGGATTGATGGATTTATCTGAATGTCACTTGTTCATCTCAAATGGTATTAGTAGGTATAAGTAATCCTCAGACTCAAACAAACATTAATTAGTGATCTGGATTATGGAGTGTGGTGCTTAGACTCTGTTCAAGCATGATCCACTACAGAGGGGACTCTAGGGTGTGTGAGGCATGCGTTGGGTATCACACGAAGTAATTGGAGGATAGTTAATGTTAGATTGAGCATTCATTAGTCCTGATAGATAGGAGATATATCCATGGTCTCTTGTGGAGAATTAACTAGAAATCCTTGCAAGGCGATATGATTGAGAGTAGAAATGTAGATTTCATTTAACCTATCTATTCAGAGTTAATTCTACCTGGACAAGTTAAACGGATGTCTCAATATATGTAACTTGACATATTCATAATTACAGATTCGTCTAAGGATATAGTCGATGAAGGATCGAATTATACTGGACCTAATACGGAAAGGTAAACGTCAGTATCAACCTAGCTTCTTATCACTCTAGGGGAATGTCTAAGGTTCTATTAGTAACAGTCCTCGAATTCATTCCGTTATATATTTAGTTGAAATTAATCAGGTTGAATTAATTCCAATTAATATATATGGCTAGCAGCGGTAAGAACCTAATGGGTCGCACATGAGACTTGGAACCGGAGGATGGGATATAACTTAAAAGGATATGTATATATGGGCCGAAAATTGTAAATCATTGGGATAGAATAATTTAATTAATAATTGTAATTGGATTATGATTATAAATTAAATTATGTGATAATATTAATTAGGAGTTTTAATGTGATTATATCTCTAATTAATTATCCCTAACATAAATTAATAACTAATTGGATTAGGATCATTATCTAATTATATTAGGATATGCTTTAAGATAATGATGGATATTTAATTAATTATCTAATTAGTAATCATATTCCAAATTGGATTCTAAATTAATTAATTAACTAATACAACTAAGGTCTGGATTTGAGAAGGCTATAAATAACCCATCTACCCTATGTATTTCAGCCAAGCATTAATTGGAGGCAAGGAATACTTCCGACATCCCGACTAAATTACTCTTCCGTTTACTCTCTCTTTGATCTCGTGTCGATTCTTGTAGAGACAATCAATTTAGATTGTTATTCATTGGTTGATTACTAACTGTTTTCTTTTCTATATATTTCATTGTTCATGAAATACGGCTAAGAAGTTATGGGCACTTCGTTTCCAATGGTATATTGTGAAGGAAAATAGGCTAACGTTTGGCAGCGGAAATATAAAAATTTTAACCTTTTTCCATTAAACCAAGATCCGTTAATCGTTATTTCATATAAAGAGGGATAGAAGGAAATACTTTTTGATGAATTATCTACCGTTGCAAGCGAAGTGCCCTCAACTCTTACTCCGAGTTCACGAGCACAAAACAAAACACAAGATCAAATCAAGTTAGAATTCAACCGTATAAAAGCAATCAAGAATAGATTTCCTCTAATTAATCAACACAATATCAAGGAATAAGAGAAAGAGATGAAAATCAATTGAACGGAAGGAAGCGGTGGATGATCTCTTCCTCAACAAGGGGTGTTGAAATTCTCTCTCCAGGAATACTAGGGCTAACCGAAATTTGCTAATAGGAGGGGTATAAATAACCTCTTGTATCTAAACCCTAGTTAGATAGAATTAGATTACTTAATAAGAGTTATATTCTGAATAATACTCTTGTTATTATTATCTATAACTATATCTAAATATAAAGATAATATTAACTTATTTAATAGGATAACAATTAGAAGTAATTTAATCATAATAAACCTTCTAATTGAATTATCCTATAATTAATTTAATCCATAATTATAATCTAATTAAAATTGTTAAAATCAAATTAATTATTTATGTATTTTATATACATAAAATCGCACCCTATATACTGGGCCTTAGTGGACTCAGTTGGACTTCCATCAATTAATTAACATCTGTTTCTCTTTTGGGCTCCAAGTCTTATGTGTGACCCATTAGGTTCTTATTGCTTCTAGCCGTATACAACTATTAAATTAATTTTCTCAGAATTATATTTAAACTTTGTATAACGGAATGAGTACGCGAACTGTGATTGGTAGATCCGAAACATTCCCCCAGAGCTATAAAAAGACAGGTTGATTCCGTCGTTGACCTTTCCGTATTAGTTACAGTATAATTCGATCCTTCATCAACTACATCCGAATTAGTCACATATAGCGAGACGTTCGTTTTACTTGTACAGGCCGAGTTAACTCCAATTAAGCTATTACCTTGCAAGGATTTAGAGTTAAGTCTTCCACAAGCGATCCTTGGACGTATCTCCCATTTATCAGGAGTGACAAATGCTCAATCCAATGTATAACTATCCTGCAATTACTTCCTGTGACACCCAACGTCTGCCGTTCACACCCCAGAGTCATCTCTGTTAAGGATCGTGTTACACCAGAGTCAAAGCGTCACATTCCGTAATCCAGAATACCAATTAATATTCCTTTGAGTCTTAGGATTACTTATACCTATTAATACCAATAAGATGAACAGGTGACAAGGATAAATCTACCCATCCTGTTATCTCAAGTCGGGTCCCCAATCCTAATGAACCCCTTTCATTGGATCCATGTAACTGTCCAGATATCTGCATATCTGAAACTTGTGAGATCAGCTCTCTGTCTCGACAGAAGACATTGTTGCATGCAAGTCTCAACAGTGATATGTCAATCCCTATTCAAAACATATTACTTGACTTGGGGTGGTTTTAAGTTTATTAGTTTATTATAATGTTTCGTCTCACTTCATGCTTGTATGAACACTTTATAATCACTTTAAATAAACTTAGGGATTTCCTTTTATTAGAATTATTTAGTTCTTTAAAAGAGGTTGCCTTTATATAGTTATAAAACCATATCTTATTAAAACAAATGACATAAAGAACAATTCATTTATATTAGGTTTATATCCTGGAACAATTGTTTATAGGACACTAAACCCCAACATACTCCCACTTGGACTAAAGCCAATTGTTTCTACAACTTATCCCAGTAGAACTTAAATGACGATCATGTACTTTCTGGGCTAAGGGCGTTGTCAACGGATCTGCAACGTTGTCCTCTGTAGGTACTCTTTCTATTCTCATATTCTCGTCTTGCAACAATCTCTCTTACAAGGTGATATCGCTTTAGGTAATGCTTGGATGCATTATGAGACCGTGGTTCCTTTGCTTGTGCAATGGCTCCATTGTTATCACAGTACAGAGTAATGGGATTCACAATGTCAGGCACCACACCAAGTTCGGTAATGAACTTCTTAATCCAAATTGCTTCCTTTACTGCCTCCGCAGCATCGATGTACTCAGACTCGGTCGTAGAGAAAGCCACGCTTCCCTACTTGGAACTCTTCCAACTGACCGCGCCCCCATTCAAGATAAATAGGTATCCTGATTGGGATCTAAAATTGTTCTCATTTGTGAGATGACTGGCATCTGAAAATCCTTCTATTTTCAGATCCCCTTCTCCATACACTAGGAACATATCCTTAGTCCTTCTCGGTTTTAGGACACTGATGATTGCTTAACTTTACCCCATGTACCAGGGAAAGTTACCTCATTTCGATTCAAGCATGCTAAACCGCTTTAGCACCTTTTTAATGTATGTAGCATGTGAAAGACCAAGCAGTCTTCTTGATCTATCTCTATAGATCTTTATCCCTAGTATATAAGCTGCTTCACCAAGGTCTTTCATGGAGAAGTTACCTGATAACCATACTTTCACCGACTGTAGTAGAGCTATGTCATATAATATGAGAAATGCAACTGAGCTCCCACTTGCTTTCTTGTAAATACAAGCTTCTTCGCAATTTTATTTGAAACCAAACTGTTTTATGGTTTCGTCAAAACGCTTGTTCCAGCTTCTAGATGCTTGCTTGAGTCCATAAATGGATCTCTGAAGTTTGCAAACCTTGGTTGCATCCTTCGATGTGAAACCTTCAGGTTGCATCATATATACATCCTCAAGCAGGTTTCCGTTTAGGAAAGCTGTTTTCACATCCATTTGCCAAATCTCGTAATCGTAGTGAGCGGCAATAGCGAGCATTATTTTGATTGATTTGGACATGGCTACAGGAGAGAAAGTTTCTTCATAATCAATTCCTTGCTTCTGACAATATCCTTTCGCTACTAACCTAGCTTTGTAGGTGCTAACCTTTCCATCCATGTCGGTCTTCTTCTTCAAGATCCACCTGCACCCAATGGGTTTTATCCCTTCGGGTGGATCAACCAAAGTCCACACTTGGTTAGTGTACATGGAATCCATTTCAGAATTCATGGCCTCAAGCCATGCTTTAGAATCTGGACTGGTAAGAGCCTCTTCGTAGTCTTCGGGTTCATCGTCTAACACGGGAACCTCATCATCATCTCCCACTAGAAAACCTTATCTAACTGGGAGTTCACGAACTCTTTATGATCTACGAGTAGGTGGTGGCACTTCAGTCTCATCTAATGGGACTGCTTTGGGTTCCTCAACCGCCTCTCTTGTTTCAGCTGGTGTTTCTTCTTCTTGAACTTCATCAAGTTCAATCATGCTTCCCTTTTCTGTTTCTTCGAGAAACTCTTTCTCCAAGAAGGTTACGTGCTTGGATACTATTACTTTCTGGTCATCTGGATGATAGAAGTAATACCCCATAGTTTCCTTAGGGTATCCAATGAAGAAACATTTCTCAGATTTAGAATCTAGTTTATCTGACGCTACGCGTTTGACGAATGCTGAACAACCCCATATTCTCATGAATGAGAAAGTAGGTTTCCTACCAATGAACAATTCATATAGTGTGGAACTGGCGAATTTAGTTGGCACTCGATTTAGGGTGAAGAGGGCAGTTTCTAAGGCATAGCCCCAGAATGTCTTTGGAAGTAATGTTATGCTCATCATAGATCGCACCATATCTAGTAAGGTACGATTCCTCCTTTCGGATACACCATTGTGTTGTGGTGTATAAGGAGGTGTCCATTGTGAGCATATCCCACATTCAGTTAGATAATTCAGAAAATCATCTGAAAGATATTCACCACAATGATCGGATCGAAGTATCTTTATTTTCTTTCCTGTTTGATTTTCTACTTCATTCTTGAAGCATTTGAATTTCTCAAAAGCTTCGGACTTGTGCTTCATCAAGTAGACATAACCATATCTGGTATGGTCGTCTATGAAGCTTATGAAGTATCTGAATCCTCCTCTTGCTTGGACTGACATAGGACCACATACATCTGAATGTATTAATCCTAAAGTGTCTGATACATGCTAACCTTTATTGCTAAAGGGTGTCTTTGTCATTTTACCTTTTAAACAGGCTTCGTATGTTTCCAATGATTCACAATCAATTGAATCTATAAGCCAATCTTGATGTAGCTTAAGCATGTGCCTTTTGTTTATATGGCCTAAACGACAATGCCACAAGTAAGTTGAATTATCTAGCTTATGTCTTTTGGTAATTGCGAATACAGAAATTTTATCGTCTAACACATAAATCCCATTTAATGATATTCCTGAAAAATAGAAAATCCCATCTCTATAAAACTCGCAATGTTTGTTCTTTGTTGAAATATGAAAGCCGTCATCAACAAGACAGCTAATAGAAATAATGTTTCTAGGCATCTCTGGAACATACAAACAGTTCCTTAATTCTATTACAAGCTCAAAGCATAATCTCCAATCGCGAGGGCGGCAACTCTTGCTCCATTTCCTACTCGCAAGTTTATGCTTCCCTTCTTCAATTCCTTAGTCCGTCTGAGTCCCTGAATATTCATACAAATATGAGATCCACATTCGGTATCTAATACCCAAGATTCAAACTGTGAAATTGTATTTATTTCAATATAGAACATACCAGATGTTGAAGTCCCGGCTTTTCCCTTCTTGAGGGTGGCTAGGTACACCAAACAGTTTCTTTTCCAATGCCCATCTTCACCACAAAAGTGGCACTCTCCTTTGGGCTTCTTCACTTCCTTCCCCTTAGCTTTAGTGGCCATGGCCCTCTTGCCTTTCTTAGGATGTTTAGGATTGGGAAAATTTTCCTTCCTCTTCTTTGATCCCTCTATGACAAGAGCCGGTATTGCCTTGTCTTTCTTCATATTAGGCTCAACTGTCTTAAGCATGTTTGCAAGCTCTTCAAGAGAGGTTTGCAAGTCATTCATCTGGTAGTTCATGATGAACTTTGAATAACTCTCTGGGAGGGATTGAAGGAGTAAGTCCACACTTAGCTCGTGATCCATCGCGAATCCAATACTAGAAAGTTTGGTAATAAAGCCTATCATCTTGACACAATGTGTCATCACAGATGTGCCTTCTTGCATCCTGCAACGATATAACATTTTTGATATTTTGTAGCGTTCGCACCGAGTTTGTTTCCCAAACAACTCTTTCAGGTGCACGATGATGGAATAGGCATCCATCTCCTCATGTTGCCTTTGCAATTCCGGTGTCATCGATGCAAGTATGATGCATCCCGCATGATCGTCATCAGCCTTATGCTTCTGGTAAGCATCGATCTCTTCGATGGGAGCATCATCAGCCGGGGTAGGGGGTATCGATGTATCAAGTACATACCCTATCTTATCGAACTTCAAAACGATTTTGAGGTTGCGATACCAGTCGGTGAAGTTTGAACCGTTCAACTTGTTATCGGTAAGTATATTTTGCAGATTGGTTTTAGTCATGATTTTACGAGTGTTTTAATTTAACCTGAGAGTGAGAAAGAGTAAACGTATGTTATTCATTTGCCTTAACGTGTATCAATCTAAAATTATAGGTCTTTAATTTATTTTAAATTGCTCCCACTATTTTGCCAAATTAATAGCCCTCCATATTAATTCGAAGAATTTCACAAATCCTTTAGTGAACTAGGATCCTAACTCCTGAAATTTTCACCTTGAGTTTACTCAACAAGCTAGTCTCATTTGTTAGGTAGATTCATACAATCAATCACATCAACAATGTGATTCCTAGGTTATTGGGTTACTAACCACATTAGTAACTAATATGCTATTCATATTAATCCCAACCATATTGCCCATTAGTTTATGACAACATGAGTTTACCCATCCAATTATCATAATCTAATTTAAGTATTACCCTATATTCATGAAAACGATTTCCGATAATTCAGGTGTTACCATAAGACCCCGAGCTTGAGTTTACTCAACAACCCAAAGGCCCCCAGTACTGTCGGCTGAATTATAATATTAGGGAGGGGCAACCGATTTTAATAACTTGCTTATTTGCTTAACTTTTAATTAGTGAGGGATTTTTATTTTAAGTCTCATAATCTAACCTAGTCTTGATTTGATTTAGCATACATCAGACACATACATTGGCGTTATGGACATATTATCTAAATTATTCCGTTGAGTCAGAAACGGAATAAAAGGTCAAACCTAGGGAAATACTAACTATTACATATTTCTCTTTAGGTCCTCCGTTTTCTCCATGGCGCCTCGAAATTACATCAATATTAATTTCTATACTACTAAAGAAAACTTCAATTGACTTGAAGGGAATTAGATGAGAGGAGAAATTACAATAGATAGTAGATAGGCAGGACATGCAGGCCCTATTTCAAAAATACCAAAAGACTAAATAGAGGGTCCAAATATGTCCATAACTCCAAACATATATAGACTCAATTAAATAAATTTAATTGGTTGATTACATAAAATATTTATGTAATATTTAGGTTAATCACATTAACTTTCATCCAATTTTAATTCTATCAGTTTCGTATCTTCTATATTTAATCTAATTAAAATGTAACAATTACATATTAGATTAATACAACTATACAAAAACCTTTTGTTATGCATATCCTTGTTATTTTGTTTTAATTCATTTAACATCTTTGATTTACAAATAAGTAAAACAAATTTCCAAATAAATTCTTTTATTCGATAATCAAAACAGAAAACTATTTATTTCTGAAACCTATATATACAAATATATTTAAAACTGATTTTATTTTAAAAACAATTTTTTAAAACGAATAGACACAACCTAGGCCGGGCTCGTAAGGCCCGACCAAAATTGCTACTGCCGTTTGGCAGCAGCATTGCGGCTGGGCCGCCGCTGCCCCACGGCAGCGACGCCCAGTCGCTACTGGTTGCTGCCGCGAGGCAGCAACCACGAACAGTAGTTCGGGTTGCTGCCTCGCGGCGCAACCCGGACTGCTGTTCGGTAGATTTTTTTAAATATAAATATAAATATATATTTGTTTTAAAACGGTTTTAAAACGATTTTCAGAAAATAAGAAAACCTTTTAAAGATTTTCTGTTTTATCTTTAGAACTAATAAAACTATCTTTTATCAATCTAACTATAAAACTAACAGATTTTGTTATGATGATTATCAACCAAAATAGTTAGGAATATATGCATAATTAATTTTAATTAACAATTAATTAAAACTTATTTATCTTTAGAATTAATTAATCAAAACAGTTTTGTTAATTAACCTAACAATAAATATTTATTCAATCTGATTGAAAAACCTTTTAATTTTCATATATGAAATAACAGATTTAACGCAGGCTCTGATACCACTGAAGGAAAATAGGCTAACGTTTGGCAGCGGAAATATAAAAATTTTAACCTTTTTCCATTAAACCAAGATCTGTTAATCGTTATTTCATATAAAGAGGGATAGAAGGAAATAACTTTTGATGAACTATCTACCGTTGCAAGCGAAGTGCCCTCAACTCTTATTCCGAGTTCACGAGCACAAAACAAAACACAAGATCAAATCAAGTTAGAACTCAACCGTATAAAAACAATCAAGAATAGATTGCCTCTAATTAATCAACACAAGATCAAGGAATAAGAGAAAGAGATGAAAATCAATTGAACGGAAGGAAGCGGTGGATGATCTCTTCCTCAACAAGGGGTGTCGAAATTCTCTCTCTAGGAATACTAGGGCTAGCCGAAATTTGCTAATAGGAGGGGTATAAATAACCTCTTGTATCTAAACCCTAGTTAGATAGAATTAGGTTACTTAATAAGAGTTATATTCTGAATAATACTCTTGTGATTATTATCTATAACTATATCTAAATATAAAGATAATATTAACTTATTTAATAGGATAACAATTAGAAGTAATTTAATCATAATAAACCTTCTAATTGAATTATCCTATAATTAATTTAATCCACAATTATAATGTAATTAAAATTGTTAAAATCAAATTAATTATTTATGTATTTTATATACATAAAATCGCCCCCCCCCCCTTATATACTGGGCCTTAGTGGACTCAGTTGGGCTTCCATCAATTAATTAACATCTGTTTCTCTTTTGGGCTCCAAGTCTTATGTGTGACCCATTAGGTTCTTATTGCTTCTAGCCGTATACAACTATTAAATTAATTTTCTCAGAATTATATTTAATCTTTGTATAACAGAATGAGTACGCGAACTGTGATTGGCAGATCCGAAACATTCCCCCAGAGCTATAAGAAGACAGGTTGATTCCGTCGTAGACCTTTCCGTATTAGTTACAGTATAATTCGATCCTTCATCAACTACATACTTGAACAAAATCTTATGACTATGGATAATGTCAAGTCACATATAGCGAGACGTTCGTTTTACTTGTACAGGCGAGTTAACTCCAATTAGATAGGTTAAGTGAAATCTGCATTTCAAGTCTTAAGCTATCACCTTGCAAGGATTTAGAGTTAAGTCTTCCACAAGCGATCCTTGGACGTATCTCCCATTTATCAGGAGTGACAAATGCTCAATCCAATGTATAACTATCCTGCAATTACTTCATGTGACACCCAACGTTTGCCGTTCACACCCCAGAGTCATCTCTGTTATGGATCGTGTTACAATAGGATCAAAGCATCACATTCCATAATCCAAAATCACTGATTAACATTCATTTGAGTCTTAGGATTACTTATACCTATTAATACCAATAAGATGAACATGTGACAAGGATAAATCTACCCATCCTGTTATCTCAAGTCGGGTCCCCAATCCTAATGAACCCATTTCATTAGATCCATGTAACTGTCTAGATATCTGCATATCTGAAGCTTGTGAGATCAGCTCTCTGTCTCGACAGAAGACATTGTTGCATGCAAGTCTCAACAGTGATATGTCAATCCCTATTCAAAACATATTACTTGACTTGGGTGGTTTTAAGTTTATTAGTTTATTATAATGTTTCATCTCACTTCATGCTTGTATGAACACTTCATAATCACTTTAAATAAACTTAGGGATTTCCTTTTATTAGAGTTATATAGTTCTTTAAAAGAGGTTGCCTTTATATAGTTATAAAACCATATCTTATTAAAACAAATGACATAAAGAACAATTCATTTATATTAGGTTTATATCCTTGAACAATTGTCTATAAGACACTAAACCCCAACATATTGATCTTCAGAAAATGTACATTTGTTCAATCCCCCTTTGTATGAAATAACGATTAACGGATCTTGGAAAGGGAAATAGATAAAATATATATATAAAAAATTATATTTCCGCTGCGCCTAGATTTGTCTATTTTCCTTTTAGTAGGTGTATGGGGAATAGGGAAATGTACATTGGGAATGGGAATGGTTGTGTGGGGAAGTGGAAAAATTACTGATGTGAATTGATGTGGAGTTGGGGAAGGTAGAAGGCATGTTGTCGAACAGTCAAACGACGTGTGACTGTATTAGCCTCAACGAGCAGCCACATAGCATGTGGATCAAGGGGGAAAGCTTTTGTTTCTTTCCCTTTAATTCACACGTCGTGTGGATGAAAAGAAAAAAACAGTGTTTTCCCCTTATCTTTATTCTATTTTTTTGGTCAAATTTTTTGTGGATTTTTTTGGTCAAACGCCGTGTGAATTAATTCCATAATTTAGAAATTTTAAGGATTTTTATGGGTTTTCTCTTTTTTATTAATTTTACTTCATAATTTAATTAATGAAATAAGCTAAAATGACCAAAAATGGATAAATATATACGAAAAATATGGACAATGGTTAGAGAAATTCAAATCGGTGCTGCATTTATAGTCTGAGCAGCTCTACATGCTTGTGTGAGTGGTTATTCAGGGATTGCACAGGTAGGTGGCTTCTTGATCCGTAGGAAAGCTCCTCCTATATTGATTTTTAACCGATGCCCATTTACCTTTTGGGATGTATTGTGGGGACCTCAGATTTCCACCGCACTGGATGGAAATGCATTGATGACTGTGTAGGGTCCGGTCCAACAACTTTTTAGCTTACTCGAGAATAGATGAAATGGTGAATTGTAAAGCAAGACTTGATCCCCCTCATAGAAACTTATGCTTGTTGTACCACTTTTTTGTACGCTCCTTGTACAGCTTGGCATTCTCGTACGACCCGAGCCAGAGTTCATCGAGTTCATTGAACTGTTGGAGTCTGTGTTCCCCTATAACCTGCATGTCAAAATTTAGAAACTTTAATGTGATATGCCTTGTGTTCCAGTTCAACTGGAAGGTGGCATAACTTGCCAAAAACCAAACGGTAGGGCGACATCCCGATAGGTGTTTTGAACATCGTTTGGTAGGCCCATCTATTCGTGCCACTCTTGAACGTTCCTTGATCAACCCTTAAGCACCATCTTTGATTTTCAACAAGGATGTTGGTAATATAGCAAGTTGGGAGGTGATGAACTGAAAATGCTCAAAACTCTCTTTTTATATTGTTTTCGAGAGTGGCACAAAACTATTCTAGTAATTTATTAACCCTATGTTATGCTTTTGCTAATGAACCTTGGCTTTTTAGCGATTGATGTCATTGTTTGGAAACTTATGGTGCTCAAATGAGGAAAAAGACGGGTTATGGTGTTAATGGGTATAAGAAAAGGAAAATTAGTTAATAGGCTCGAAGTGGGTTTTCTAGGGATTATGCAAAACAACTAAATAAAATGTTTAAGAAAAATTAGCCTAAATGAGTTTATTTTATCATTTATTGTTCTTATACTGAAACAGACGGATTTAACCCGGTATTTGGTGCAAACTATGTGACTTGAGTTAGGCAAAAGCTCTCAAGAATTGTGAAAGGAAATAGAGTTTATAGAAAAACTTGATGAGAGAAATACCCGAGCTATATCTCGAGATGTTAAACTAAGGGATAAGTGTACCCCCGTTGTTTATCAAGTAATAAATTTGGTTAAGTCCGAGTACCGAATCCATGGGATTTATACCCACAAGTATCAAACTACTTGGTTTTACAATCTTATCTAGGCGATTATTACCTTTGCCTTTGGTTATGGTAACTATTATAAACTACTCCTAAACTATATGTGAGCCAGATTTTGGCATAAAAGCCCTTATGGGCTGATACAAACTGCGTTAAGTTACAATATGTAATAAACAATATTTCAGATTATACACAAGTAATATATTACTCTTGCAAATACGATTTCGAATAAACCAACCAACTCCGTTAAATTTTTTAGATTGTGATTCCTTTTTAAGGTGATGCTATTTCTAATTGATTCAGAAACTAGGGCGCATAAGTGATATGGCTTGTCAATTCCTAAGGGGTTTGGGTTGTCAATCCTGGTGAGGCAACACCTATATGAATCCTAATGGATTTTAAAGTTTGTAATCAACCTACACAATAATCAAATATGAGAATCAAAGCAAGGAATAAGAATTAACAAGTATAATGGAAATGAAAATCATAAATTATATATTGAAACTATTGAAAGAGTTTAAGAGGAATATAACCAAATCTAGCACATAGAAAGAGTACAAACTAATTAACAAGGTAAAAAGAAAGAAGATTCAGCCCTTAGAACTAGCTAACCGGACTCAAAGTTGTCGTTTTGGATTTAGAGGTGGAACTTTCAAGCTTGGGAAAAAAGGATGGAACCGTAACTTCATCGGGATAATGGACGGATTTTACAACAACCAAGCTCTCAATGTGTAAGGTGCTTTTATTGCATAAAATATGAATACCTAATTGGGTGCCAAGCACCACTGTTTATACAAAAATCAAGCTCGAGGCATAATCATAAATTATACTTATATTATGTAACGTCCGGAAAAAAAAGAGATCAATATTATATTCATGCATTTAAATTTTTGAAATTGAGATTCTAGATTAATTAATTAAGGTTTATTATTTTAATAAAATAAAATATTAATGTTATATAATTATATTTGAAAATAATATCCTTATATGTTAAATGATGGTAAATAGTTAAAGGGGAATTTAAGTACGTTTTTGTACCATTTTACTTGAACAAGTTTATAGTGCTTAACAAAATATATATATATATATATATATATATATTTATTTATCATTATTAGAATAATTAAAAAAGAAAAACTGTTTCATTTATCTTAAGTTTAATTAGGGTACAACTCTATTTCATATGAAACCTGGTTTGTTTTTAGGGAAGGGAGGCCGCAACCCCAATTTTGATATTATGAAGGAAAAAAAAACTTAGTTACTGCACATGTATGGTTTGAAGATGGATCATCCGTCGCTTAGTAATTTTTCTCGGAGTAGAGGTAAGTGGTTAATTATATGTCTAGTTATATTTGTTTGGATGTTCTTTGTACTTGATTGTTAAATTGGTAGTTGATGTGGTTCATTGATTGAGGTGTTAAGTTTGTGAATATGAACCAATCGATGATGTCTGTGCCTTTTTGTTATCGATGATAATATTGATGATGGCTGAAACTACATGACTTCTTAATGAATGTGCCTAGTTGCCTACATTATTAGGGTGATATTAAATATCATGAATTAATTATTATCGAGGAAAACGAATGTTTGATGTGTTTGGTAAAGAAAGAAATTGAGGATAATTAATAGCTTGTCTTGATGAAATATACTCAATGGTTCATTCGTGTACGTGTTGATGGTACTTATGGTTGAGTTGAGATATGATTTGCTAGGCACTTGTCCTTGAGGCTAGTGTCGGAGTATCTCGGGATACAGAGATACTTTGTGTTGTTTTTGCTACGCACCGGGGGTGGTGCGGGGATACCTGGCGGATAGCGGTATCCTGTGCTGTTTATTATGACGAGATTGTGATTGAGATTGTGATATTTTGAATTGACCGATGAACCGTGTTGGTCCCGTGTAACGTAATAGGATTAGTTCCAAGGGGGGGTTAGGAACTAATATAACTTTTTCGCTTAATAATGCTGACTTAATTGAATGTTTGATAGTTTAACTAAGTTTTAGGTCAGCAAGGCTGAGTGTGATGTGAGACAGCTTTAATCAGATTCTGACTAGAGCTGTTTCAGTTGTGAGTTGGGAAGTAACATTTAAGTCAGTTTCCAACTCAGCACTCAGATTACTCAGCTTCAACTTGTACATATTATTTACTGAGTAATTTTAAGCAAGCAACACATACAGATATACATATATATATATATATATATATATATATATATATATATATATCAAGAGAAAGGGTTAGAGTTTACTCAGCAGACTTATCCTGGTTCGGCCTCTCCGCCTACGTCCAGTCCCCGGAATCCTTCCGAGCTTTTTTTAATCCTCTACTGAGCTCTTTAAAGGTAGAGCACAAACCGTTTACAATAGCAACTGAGTATGCAAGAGTACCGTCCTCTATTCGTCTACTCAATCCTATCTACCACTGAATACTATAACCGAGTACTCAGCTTCTCTCTATCACTGAGTACTATAACCGAGTACTCAGCTTGACTCTTCTAACCTTTTACAAATGATAAGAAATTGTTCTTAATACAACAAAGAACACTTTAGATGATAGAATCAATCTAGACTTTTACACAATGATTGGAATTTAGTGTAAGAGCTTGCTTTTTCTTTTCAGACAGCTTCTATTTTGGATTATCACTTAGTGAAGATTTTTCTTGTCTGTATGTATATCTCTTGTATGTGTATGTATGATCCAAGTGATGATTTAGCCTATTTATAGCAATCTTTGGGGTGCCAATGATTTGAATTCCGACATAGCCGTTATGGGAAGAACGGTCTTCTTCGTCATCACGTGGTCAGCTTCCAGAGCTGCAGGCCAATCCTGTCTTCTGTTTTCACCAGGAGCCAGGTTTGCCAGATTCGTCTTCTTGCGCCAGGTTTGTCTTCTAGCCAAAAATCAGATGGTTCATGCGTCTCGAAAAGGTCCTTGAAATAGATTTTCGAGCCTTCTGATTTGTTTCAGAAATTTTCCAGACCTTGTCTTCTAAGTTGACGGATTATTGATACTGACTTGATTATTTCTTAGCTTGACTCAGCGGCTTCGCCTTCAAGCTTTTCTGAAGAAGACATTTCTTTCGTAAGGCTGAGTTGCATTCCACTCAGCTTCTGCTGTGTGACTTACTTATGCTGACTTTGTTCTATCTTTCTTTTTATAGACTTTCAGTTCTTGTTCTCGTTAGTTAACTTACTCAACATTGAACAAACTCATTAGTACAATTAAATCAAAGCACTTAAATTTAATTGTTTTAATCATGGGAATAATTTTGTCAAATCAAAATCATATGGAAAGGTGTTTCAACAAACTCTCCCATTTTGATGTTGGCAAAATTATTCAATTAAGGAACTCAGTGTTGAGCCTCCCCATGATGGTTGACCTTATCTATTCTTCTGAAATTACTCCCCCGTAAGGGTTGGATTTCTAACTTAGTTCAACTCTAAACCTTCTAAGATGTAATTGAGTGAAACTAAGGCTTGAATCCGCTAACTTAGTTCAGTTCTAAACCTTCTAAGATTTAATCGAAAGGAGTCTAAGGTCAGCTTCAGAAGTAGGTCAATGCTTGGAACATTTTGTCATTACTCAGTTTGATACTTAGTTAAGTTCAGATATCAGAGTTGAGGTATACTGAGTATATTTTACTTGTTTAATTTTTATGTTCACAAGTTTTAATTTGTTGTTTGTTCAACGAGTAGTTACATGAGACAGATCAGCACATAAACACAGCATATAAGCATTAGATATATAAAAACAGTTTGTAGAAAGGATGCTTATATATAGATATACTCAGTGCAACAAGAATTATGCCATATAAAAACACAAGTTACAAGCTAAGACTATTGCTAGTTCTATTTTTTGATGTTGGCTTGAACTTGGTTAGACTTGGTTTTGGTTTGGCTCGGCTTGGCTGGTCTTTGTTGCTGAGTTTGTTTGCCCGAGACAGCAGAAGTTGAGCCAGGAGGCTTCTGCTGAGTTTGACGTTGAGTTCCGTCAGTTGGCTGTTTATCTTTCTCCCCCGTTTTGCCAGCATCACCAGACGGAAGGGGAGGAGCAAAGAATTGCCCCTATTGAATAGCACGAGTCAGTGTGGTGGAATACTGTTGCATGTGACTCGTACTTTCTTTAAGACCCTTAAAGACCTGCATGCCATCGACCATACTTGAAGAGGGGATTTTAATGAGAGCGCTGAGCATACTGAGTAAAAACTCAAGTGACTTCCCAATCCAAGTAATGGAGTCCGTCATCCGTGCATAGGATTGATAGTACATCCTGAGCAGCGAAGAATCGTACGAATGACGTTGAGCATTGATGTGCCGAACATGCGCAAGAGTTGATCGGGTGCAGTGCAGAATGTCATTGGTCTTTATTTGGCCAGTGTCCATTTCTTCTTTGCTCAGGTTGAGTAGGCGAATGGCTTCACCAATATGTTCAATGGAGCATTGAGAAGTGGAGGAGATAAGTTCACGAGCTCCGGTTAGCTCGACGGTCAGCTGGGTGAAATGCTGAGTGATTTCAGCAGAAGTTGCCGATGATGAGTTCGCAGTAGATAAGGCATTGATTTTCCCTTCAATGGAGTCCATGTGATTTACCATCATCAGCTGAAGTTCGGCCAGCTTGACCATGAATTCTTGCTTGGGCTGCTGAGAGACCAAGGAGGTCATAACACTCATCAGCTCCTTAAGACCTTTGAGTTCGGTCAAGAGTTGCGTGACGGAGGACAGTTGAGTTGGCTCAGAAGGAGTGGACCCAGCAGCATCGGCCTGAGACTAATCTATTGCTTAGAGAAGCATATGAGCTGAGTTGATGATTCGTCGGCCTGACTCAGAGGCATTAAGAAAATTGTAGGAATCATCTTCAGACTGGTTCTGCGTAGTCTCAGGGGCCGATTTCTAGTTAGCAGCAGGTGGTGGAGTACTTTGGTGCTGCCCAGAAGTAGAAGTGCCAGCATGGTCAGTAGTTGTACTTTGGTTATTGAGGCCAGCAGCAGGAGCTGGCTGGCTTACTAGCTGCTCAGTAGATGATGGAAGTGGTTGCTCAACAGTGTTATTAACCTGCTCAGGGTCATTCTGGAGTTGAGTGGAAACTTGAGGTTGAGGCAACTTAGAGATGTCTTTAGCGGGAGGAGTTTCCTTTGCTAACTCATTGTGTTGAGTAGCAGGAACTTCGAGCACTTGCTCAGTGGAAAGAGGAGCAGAGGTGTCGGCAGAAGTTTGACCCGTAGGAGCTTTTGGGTCGGCTTGTTCCTCAGTTTGAGAAACAGAGGCTTGCTTTTCCTTTGCTTGATCCGGAGTGGGTTCAGTGATGTCGGTGAAGAATTGGAATTGGAGCCCAGTTAAGTCAGTGATGGGTTCCCTCAATGGAGATTCATCCAACAGTTCTATGACGTTGGGCTTCTGAGCCTTTCGTTTGAACCGCTTTTCCGCACTGCCCTTTTGAGTTTTGGTGTGAGGAGAAGGGTCAGCAGCAATAGACTCGGGTGACTCGGAAGAGGATTCAAGTCCAAGGTTAGCATAAAGGTTTTCCACAACCTTGTCCGTCACTGGTGACTCAGCTCCTTGCTCAGCAGCAGCTGTGTTACTAGGCTCAGCAGAATGTATCTTGTCAGCTCCAGCCCGTTCTTCAGAACATCCTTGTTCTTCCTCTTGTTCATAAGGTGTCTTTTCTAGGTCGATCTCCTGAGCTCGTAGGAAGTGAGAATCCTTGGTGATGACACAGTCAAGGGGGGCAGCTTCCAAAGGTGTCATCCCAGAGGTCTTCTTCCTCTTTAGGGGTTGCTCAGGAGTCTCCTCACTTTCTTCTTCAGGGTCAGCTCTCATCTTCCTTTTCTCAGCTGACACTGGTTCCTCTTGAGCTAGCTCAGCAGGAGCAGCTTTCTTCTCTCTTGTCACCAGCCTAATCTTTTTCATAGTTCGATTAATGTCTTTGGCTGTCGGTGTTGAGGATGAGTCAGCTTTCCTCTTTCTTTCCTTTCGCTCAGCAGGTGCTACTTCAACCACAACTCCTTTTCCTTTCTGAGCTGCTTCTTCAACCATGGGTTCCTTACCTTTCTTAGGTTTGATAGGAAGGCTGTGAGCTAAGCCGGACAGAATTGTTGAGGTGATCTTAGTGCCCTCTACATCAATTTCCCCCTTTAAGTTGACCTGGTGATCCTGAAGAATTCTGGTGATGAGAGAGCCCATCCTGAGGATCCCGGTGCTGCGTTGAAAGGCCCTAATGAGAAAGACGGGCATATTGAGCGGCTGGTAGGTCAGGATGTGCCAGATGAAGCACTGCTCAAAGTTTGAGGCTGAGGAGGAGGAGTTGACCTTGGGAAAGAGGAAGTTGGTCAGGATGTAATGTGCTTGTTTTTTAGGCTGACCCATGCTGGTACTGGAGATTTCACCTTTATGATTTTTGGGTTTACAGAACTCAGCGTTGTACTCAACCCATTTATAATCGTTTGTGCATCGCAGTTCTACACCTTCTGCTTTAAGCTTTAGCAGGATAGCAAGGTAAGAGGGGGTGATGGTGATTTCCTTATTCTTAACCTTGGTGACCAAATAGTCATCGTTGTCGTCAGCGACCTTTAGGTTTGCGTAGAATTCCTTCACCAGTTGTGGATAAGTGGTTCCAGGGAGAGAGAAGAGGTCGGTCCACCCATTCTTAGAAATCCAGTCACAGAAGGGTTTTTCTTCTTCGATGAAGCTCCCGGAAAACTATCGAGAATGATATATGTTCAGGTTTTTGATACTGCTGAAGACCTGAAAGAACTTCCTTTCTTTAGGTTGCTTGTTTTTCTTCTTCTTCTTCGAAGGAGTCGTTTGGTCAGTGCGAGGGTTTTCACCGAGGATGCTGACCTCGGGCATTGGTTGGTCACGCTGACCATGGATCTGTTCCTGAGACTCTGAGGAAGTCTCGTGGTATTCCTGCTCAGCAGGAGAGGGAGGATTAATGTCGGAGCGGTTGTCATCGTATTTCTCACCGGAGATATTTTGGGAATCGTTCGACATGGTGTTCTTAAGGATTTTTGAGAGACTTAGAAGATTTGAGAATTCAGAGAGAGAGATCAAGTGCGATATTTTCAAGCGTAAAGAGGAATTAGTGGGAAATCATCCACTATTTATAGCCGATGCGTGTTGATCTGATAGGTTAGAATGGCGGTTCGTTTTTGAATCAATCAACGGCATTTAATTCTGACATTAATGACACATTCGGTGCATGGTTTTCTAATCATTACGCTTACGTCATCCTAAGTGGCTACTTAAATACGCGTGCAAGTATTCTACTCAGCATCTAAGATACTAAACGTTTGGTGTTCTGAATGCTTAGTTTAGCGTAGAAGGGGTTCTTACCATGTGTAGTAACTCAGCATTTAGCAATCACTCAATATATATAGCAATTCATCAAATAGTGATATCATAGCATTTATATTTACTCAGCATATGACAGTTACTCAACATGTAATAATCACTCGGCATGATATAATCACTCAACATACTCAGAATTTTATAGAAGAGGATTAGACATACCGATAGCTTCCCTTAGTATGCTGAACTGCTCACGAGCCAATGGCTTCGTGAAGATATCTGCAAGCTGTTCATCTGTTGGAACATAGCTCAGCTTGATCTCACCTTTGAGTACATGATCTCTGATGAAGTGATGCCTGATGCTGACATGCTTCATCCTGCTATGTTGGATTGGATTTTTAGATAAGTCAATGGCACTTTTGCTGTCACATTTGACTTCAATTGTTCTCGTTTGGACTCCATAATCATCCAGCTGTTGCTTGATCCATAGGACTTGTGTAACACAGCTTCCAGCAGCAATGTACTCAGCTTCAGTTGTTGACAGGGCAACTGACGACTGCTTCTTACTGAACCAGGACACTAGACAGCTTCCAAGGAAATGACATCCTCTTGAAGTGCTTTTCCGCTCAAGCTTGTCTCGTCCGTAGTCAGCGTCAGTGTATCCAACGAGTGTGAAATTGTTCGTGTTGCGATACCATAAACCTGCATTCACTGAGCTTTGCAAATATCTAAGGATTCTTTTTACAGCTATGTAGTGAGATTCCTTAGGGTCATCTTGGTATCTTGCACAGTAACATACTGAGTACTATATATTTGGCCTACTTGCCGTTAGATAGAGTAGAGAGCCTATCATACCTCGATATAATTTGATGTCTACTGACTTACCTTTTTCATCATCACAAAGCACAATGTCAGTCCCCATTGGGGTAGATATGGGCTTACAATTTTCCATATCAAATTTCTTCAATATCTCCTTGGCGTACTTAGTCTGACTAATGAAGATGCCATTCTTGCCTTGTTTGATTTGAAGTCCAAGGAAGAAGTTGAGTTCTCCCATCATTGACATCTCAAACTCAGTTTGCATCTGCTTGCTAAATTCCTTGCACATTGACTCATTAGTAGCACCGAAAATAATATCGTCAACATATATCTGTGCCAACAGGGTATCTTTACCCTTTTTCTTAATGAATAAGGTTGTGTCAGCTTTTCCTCTAACATAGTTTCTAGTCAGCAGAAAGCTGGTCAGCCTTTCGTACCAAGCACATGGTGCTTGCTTCAGGTCGTACATAGCCTTTTTGAGTTTATAAACATGGTTTGGGAATTTTGGATCCTCAAACCCTGGAGGCTGACTAACATAAACCTCTTCATTTATAACTCCATTAAGAAATGCACTTTTAACATCCATTTGGAACAATTTAAAATTCATAAAGCTAGCATATGCACACAATATTCTTATAGCTTCTAATCTAGCTACGGGTGCAAAGGTCTCACCATAGTCAATACCTTCCTGCTGACTGTAACCTTGAGCTACAACTCTGGCTTTGTTCCTACTGTGTTTCCTTGTTCATCTAGCTTATTGCGGAATACCCATTTTGTTCCTATGGTCTTTTGATCCTTTGGTTTAGGCACTAAATCCCATACTTCATTTCTCTTGAATTGATCGAGCTCCTCTTGCATTGCATTTATCCAGAATTCATCGTTCTCAGCTTCTGAGAAGTTTCTTGGTTCAAGAACTGACACAAAGGCTACATTGCTGAGATATCTCCTGAGTTAATTTCTGGTCATCAGGGTGTTCTCAGTGGCATCAAGAATGCTACTTTCAGAGTGTCCTCTTGGAACCTTGATCTCTTTAAGTAGTGTAGTGTCTTCAGGGATAGGTGTTTCAACATTTTCTACATGATTATATTGGTCAGCAAAGATAATTTCAGGTTCGTTCTTACCTTTGGTCAGCCCTTGAGGTAGTGACTCAGTAGCTCCATTTTGGTCAGCGGAAGCTGAGCATGTGTCACCTTTGGCAGTCTGACTTATCTTCCCTACTGGGTCAATTTCATCGAACTCGATATGTACAGACTCTTCTAAGACATGAGTTCGTTTATTAAACACCCTATATGCTTTGCTGTTTGTTGAGTACCCTAAGAAGATAGCTTCATCAGCTTTTGAATCAAACTTAGCAAGGTTGTCTTTAGTATTCAAAATAAAACATTTGCAACCAAAGGCACGAAAATATCCAATGTTGGGTTTTCATCCTTTCCAAAGTTCATAAGGGGTTTTCTTAAGTATAGGTCTTACTAAAGCCCTATTGAGTATATAACAGGCTGTGTTGACAGCTTCACCCCAGAAATACTTTGGAAGCCTATTCTCACTCAGCATTGTCCTAGCTATTTCAACTAAGGTTCTGTTCTTCCTCTCAACTACCCCATTTTGTTGAGGAGTTCTAGAAGCAGAAAAATTGTGGTCAATGTCGCTGACTTCACAGAATTCATCAAACTGTTGATTTTTGAATTCTCCACCATTATCACTTCGGATGTGAGCTAATTTTAGGTCTTTATCATTTTCAAGCTTTCTTATCAGTGTTGAGAACATCTCAAAAGCTTCATCCTTGCTACTCAACAGGATGATCCAAGTGTACCGGGAAAAGTCATCTATAATGACCAAGGAAAATCTCTTACCACCCAAGCTCAGCGGCTTGACTGGTCCGAAAAGATCCAAGTGTAGTAACTCTAATGGACGCTTGGTTGAGACTACATTTTTACTTTGAAAAGATTTTTTAGTTTGTTTACCTTGCTGACAAGCATTACACAATTGATCCTTCTCAAACCTGAGTTTGGGCAATCCCTCAACTAATTGCTTTCTTGCTAATTTGGCAATGAGGTCCATGCTTACATGACCAAGTCTCCTATGCCATATCTAGGAATTATCTTCCTTTGACACTAAGCATATATTCTTTGAAAACTTCTTTTCTAGGTTTAGCATGAAAACGTTTTCAACACGAGGGGCGGTTAAAATCAACTCATTTGTTTCTCCCTCGAGTATCCTACACTCAGTGGCATCAAATACAACCTTTCTACCGCTGTCACACAGCTGAGCTACGCTCAGTAGGTTATATTTAAGACCCCTGACTAGGGAGACTGACTTAATAGTAGGATTTCCACCAACGGTACCTGACCCTACTATCTTACCCTTTTTGTTGTCTCCAAAACTTACATTTCCTCCTCGTTTATGCACAAGTGTGATGAACTGAGTTTCATCACCAGTCATATGCCTTGAGCATGCGCTGTCAATATACCATAGCTTTGACTTCTCAGCACACCTCAGGCTCACCTGCAATGTAACTAGTTATCTTTAGGTACCCAAGTCTTTTTGGGTCCTCGCTTGTTAGAGTCAACAGGTGATGCATCATGTTTAATTTTGTGACGGCATACATTTATAGTGTGGCCATCTTTCCCACAATAGTCACAATAAACTACCCTTTGTGGGTATTTCCATTTTTGGTCAGCACGATGGTGCTAAGCATACCAACACACTTTTATAGTGTGTCCTTTCTTTCCACAACAGTCACACTGACTGTTATGCTGAGTGTACCGTCTTTGCTGACTAGTACCTGAATATTCAGTCTTTGAATAGAACCTTCTCTTAGCCGATGAACTCAGCTGGTTCTATATGGATGTGATGTCCTTTCTCAGTTTCTTAGAGTCTGATTGGACTTCAGAAACAAACCCATGCATGATTTTCAAGTTTTCATCTTGCCTGGTATTGTCCTGGAGAAGATGTCGGAGGTCACTGAGTTTGACCTCTTCAATCTCATCACACCGCCTGCTGAGTGCTCGTATTTTCTTATTACACTTTTTGATCAGTGTATAGAGATCACTCAGGGCATTAGTCATTTCATTTCTGAGCAGGGGTGGAGACATTACCTCAGTTGTATGTTTCTCATGATCAGATCCATTAGAGAGGTCAGCTTGCTCAGAGAGACAATGATCAGCAGATTCGTCAGCCATGAAACAGATATTAGCTGACTCAGTGGCATCAGCTTCTGACGAGGTTGACTCATCACTATCACTCCATGTGGCCACCATTGCCTTTCTACTTCCCTTCTTGTCAGCTTGATTTGATGTGCCCAGCTTGATGGCATTCAAAACAAGTAACAGGCTTGGAGCTGTCCTTCTTGTGTCTGTCGCTAGACTCAGCTTTGTACTTATCACCTTTCTTGAATGTCCTTCTGCTGTATTTGTCATTCTTTCGAAACAGCTTCTTCATCTTTCTGGTGAACATGGCCATTTCCTCATCATTTGATGAGTCAGCATCAGTTGAGTCAGCTTTCATGACAAGGGATTTTTGCTTCTTGTCTTCAGACTTTTCTTTTACTTCAAAGTTCTTCATTGAAATTTCGTGGGTCAGTAGAGACCCAATGAGTTCATCATATTTATACGTGGTCAGGTCCTGAGCTTCTTCTACATCTGTTTTCTTTGCTTGCCAGCTTTTAGGGAGACTTCTCAGAATCTTCTTCACTTGTTCTTCTTCAGTGAAGTTCTTGCCGAGTCTTTTAAGCTCATTGATTATGTTGGTGAATCTTGCATTCATCTCAGAGATGTCCTCATTATCATTCATCTCAAACAGCTCGTACAGCCGCATATGTTGATTCACTTTGGACTCCTTGACCTTACCGGTCCCTTCATAGGTAACCTCCAACTTCTTCCAGATTTCTTGTGCTGACTCGCAACCTGAAATCTTATTGTACTCTGCAGCATCTAACGCACAGTGAAGCATATTGATAGCCGAAGCATTATTTTGTAATTTCTTAAGGTCATCTTCTGACCACTTAGCCTCGCTTTTGACAGTTTTTACACCGTCAATGATTTCATAGGGAACAAAAGGGCCTTGGACTATAGCTAGCCATGCACTCATATTTGTTGCCTGAATGAAGTTTTTCATCCTGTTCTTCCAAAATGTATAATTAGATCCAAAGAACAGAGGAGGCCGACTAATAGATAATCCCTCAGGGAGTATCTGGGTTGTTTGATTTCCTGGAAGGAAACGAGTGCTGTTCTCAGCCATTACAGGGATCAGCTCAAGATAGTTTTATCTTGATTAGTGAGCTATTAGGCTCTGATACCACTTGTTGGTCCCGTGTAACGTAATAGGATTAGTTCCAAGGGGGGGGGTTAGGAACTAATATAACTTTTTCGCTTAATAATGTTGACTTAATTGAATGTTTGATAGTTTAACTAAGTTTTAGGTCAGCAAGGCTGAGTGTGATGTGAGACAGCTTTAATCAGATGCTGACTAGAGATGTTTCAGTTGTGAGTTGGGAAGTAACATTTAAGTCAGTTTCCAACTCAGCACTCAGATTACTTAGCTTCAGCTTGTACAGATTATTTACTGAGTAATTTTAAGCAAGCAACACATACATATATATATATATATATCAAGAGAAAGGGTTAGAGTTTACTCAGCAGACTTATCCTGGTTCGGCCTCTCCGCCTACGTCCAGTCCCCGGAATCCTTCCGAGCTTTTTTTAATCCTCTACTGAGCTCTTTACAGGTAGAGCACAAACCTTTTACAATAGCAACTGAGTATGCAAGAGTACCGTCCTCTATTCGTCTACTCAATCTTATCTACCACTGAATACTATAACCGAGTACTTAGCTTCTCTCTACCACTGAGTACTATAACCGAGTACTCAGCTTCACTCTTCTAACCTTTTACAAATGATAAGAAATTGTTCTTAATACAACAAAGAACACTTTAGATGACAGAATCAATCTAGACTTTTACACAATGATTGGAATTTGGTGTAAGAGCTTGCTTTTTCTTTTCAGACAACTTCTATTTTGGATTATCACTTAGTGAATATTTTGCTTGTCTGTATGTATATCTCTTGTATGTGTATGTATGATCCAAGTGATGATTTGGCCTATTTATAGCAATCTTTGGGGTGCCAATGATTTGAATTCCGACATAGCCGTTGTGGGAAGAACGGTCTTCTTCGTCATCACGTGGTCAGCTTCCAGAGCTGCAGGCCAATCCTATCTTCTGTTTTCACTAGGAGCCAGGTTTGCCAGATTCGTCTTCTTATGCCAGGTTTGTCTTCTAGCCAAAAGTCAGATGGTCCATGCGTCTCAAAAAAGGTCCTTGAAATAGATTTTCGAGGCTTCTGATTTGTTTCAGAAATTTGCCAGACCTTGTCTTCCAAGTTGACGGATTATTGATACTGACTTGATTATTACTCAGCTTGACTCAGCGGCTTCG
The DNA here is from genome assembly GCF_963576675.1 of Euphorbia lathyris. Classification (NCBI taxonomy): domain Eukaryota; kingdom Viridiplantae; phylum Streptophyta; class Magnoliopsida; order Malpighiales; family Euphorbiaceae; genus Euphorbia; species Euphorbia lathyris. Next base: position 71,995,732 of record NC_088910.1, read on the forward strand.
CCTTCAAGCTTTTCTGAAGAAGACATTTCTTTCATAAGGCTGAGTTGCATTCCACTCAGCTTCTGCTGTGTGACTTGCTTATGCTGACTTTGTTCTGTCTTTCTTTTTATAGACTTTCAGTTCCTGTTCTTGTTAGTTAACTTACTCAACATTGAACATACTCATTAGTACAATTAAATCAAAGCACTTAAATTTAATTGTTTTAATCATAGGAATAATTTTGTCAAATCAAAATCATGTGGAAAGGTGTTTCAACAAACCGTTGGATATATCTCTTCTTGACAAGCAGGGCCCTTAAACAAATGTTAATAAATAAATAATAAAAGTCGTGTTTTGATATTTGGTCACCTATTAATTATTAAATGAATGTAAACGGGAATTGTATGCGCGTGTGGTTGTATTGTGTATATAGTTAGTTATGTTACTGAGCTCCCAAGCTCACCCCACTCTCCACCAGTTTTCTTTTCAGGTTAAAGGTAATAATTGACTAGCGGCAACTGTCAGGATGATCAGTATGTTAAACTACGTTGCAGTCTATAGTTAAAACTATAAACTTATTGTAAGTTTTAAGGTGTGAAGCTTTTATCAATTAATAAATCGGTGTGTTTAAAACAGCTGTTCGTTTTAATGATGTTTTAATTGTCTATTATAACTAAATTTTAATTAAATAAACATTTTTTGATACGGGTGTTACATATTACATTCGTTCACACAAGAATTGTTAAAACTGGGGTCATGCGGCGTGTGGAGGGATGACATGCAATGTTGACTCCTTTTGGTAGTTGACTTTGACAAAAATAGAGATCACACGTCGTTTGGAACTACGATTGCTCGTGTGAAGGTAACCCACACGACGTGTGGAATAGGCACATGTCATATGGACAGTTTTTAGGACCTTCTACCCAAAATTTCTTAATTCACACGACGTGTTAAATATGTCACGCGCGTGTGGATGATATAGACCAAGGGACAGTTGACTTGGTTGACTCAATTGACTATCGAAGTCTTGTCATTTTGTCCAATTCACACTCCACATATTGTGTGGATGTCTGAAAGAGGATTGTTCTTCCTTTCACATGGCGAGTGGTGAGTTCTTTCTTGACCTTTCGTCTGTCTTTTCTTGTTTCTTTGCATCTTGTATGCGTCCCTTCAGCCTGTAAAATACGAACATTGAACCCGAGATTACTGAACTTATTTATTCATTTTTATTTATAATGAAAATGGATTTAGAATGATCAAAATTAACTAAAAATGCATGAATTATCTTTTTATGTTGATTTATTGAAATATGCATGAAATTAAATATTAAAGTTAACTATTCGCTCAAGAATAAACAGTAAATTATCTCGAAAGATAGGGATAAAATGTCCATGTCATGGGTCCTTTGCATTGCGAACCCGCTCTATGTCTAAGTTAGTTCGTGGAGAAGATTGAAGGATGATCACAATCAGTAATTTGAAGCTATAATGTAAAAATACGGTATGAACCTATTTACTTGGACCTGAGCTTATTTATACAAATGTTGAGATGTAGAAGTTGGTTATGGATCGTGGAGCTAGGTGGACCACGTGTCTCCTGTTGATAGGAGAGTGTGAGCCCTGATATTGGGGTCTAATATCCCTCAAGACTATTTGGCCTATGATTTATGGGGTCGGGAGTGGTTACAACAACGACTGGATTCTTGACTAGATTTTACGAGGCTTCCCAAGTCAAGTTTCTAATACACAATCGTTTGGTCGTGTTTTATATAACAAGGAGCTCCATCTTTTGAAATGTAGATTAAGGCGTCTATAGTTTCACATAGCGAGTTTATATTTACTTGATATCACTATTATGAATTAGGTGTAGGATTGTTTACATTAATATCAAAAATTGTTTGTATAAATTTAAGAAATAATTAGCAAAGTTGTATAGGTAATATAACACATCTTGATGTAAAAGTACTCATAAAATTCTAATATATATATAATAGGGAAAAGTACAAAAATAAACCTTGTAGTTAGGCCTGTTTTCGAACAGCACTCATGTGGTTTAAAAGTTTGCAAAATGGTACCTTGAGGTTCATTCCGTTGGCAAACACATACCAAATTGACTAACGGTGTTAAAAGTCAAAGGGAAAAGAATTAATTTAGTCCTTATATTTATTTATTTTATAAATTAACACCTCTTATTATTTAATTATCACAAACAAACTCCAAAACAAAAAATAAAAATCAAATATACCCTCTTCTTCATCTCCCTTTAATTTTTTATTTTCCTTCTTCTCTTCTCTTCTCTCTCCTCTTTATTAATTTCTCTCACTAAAATATCTCTTTAAAACAATTGAATATGATGCTCCTATTTATTTACTTGGCGATATAGAAAACCCGATTTCTCTTATACATATACTCTGATAACTTGATTTCTCTTATAATCATACAGAATCGATCGATTATTAGCGAAAATAAAAAGATTCCCGTCCGGCAATAAATGCAAGAAAGGATAAAGATTGTTCTCTTCTTGTGGATCTCTGGTTTGCGCCAAGAATGGAAATGTTACATTATCCGGTTGAAAAGAACTCTTCGGATAAAACTCGTAGGTGAAAACTTTTCTCCCGCCGACAATAACAATACGGCGGTCGGGAAGAACCTGACTAGTTGAATACCATCTCCAATTAAACAAACACGGACTATTGAGCTCAACCCAGTCACAATCATCACAAGGAGAGAATGTTCGAATTATCTTCTCACCTTTCTTATCGCTGCCGGTATGGATAAGAGTGTCACCAGCATCAACAGAGCCGGAGGAGCACCAGGATCAGTTATGATAGTGAGAGGAGAGGAAGAAAAGTGTTAAAAGCGATGTCGTATAGGATAGAACCCATCTGCCACCTGTTTTGACAGTAAAATAGTAATCTGGATAGGCGAAATGTTTAGAGAAGGTCATAAAAACATAGATAAAAGAAGAGGAAAGATGAAGAAAGATTGAACCTTGATCTCCGTTTTTGTTGTTTTCTTGAAGCAGGGTAGTGTAGGGTTTATTATAGAGTGGCGGATGATGAAGATGCTGAAGGGAAGGGTTAAGTTGTGTTATATGAAATTAAGTGGTGGATGATGAATAGGAGCATCATATTCAGTTGTCTTTAAAGGAGATTTGAGAGAGAAATTGATAAAGAGTTGAGAGAAGAGAAGAAAAGAATAAGAAATTCAAGAGAGATGGAGAAGAGAGTATATTTGATTTTTATTTTTTATTTTGGGGTTTGTTTGTGATAATTAGATAATAAGGGGGTTTAATTTATAAAATAAATAAATATAAGGACTAAATTAATTCTTTTCCCTTTGACTTTTAACACCGTTAGTCAATTTGGTATGTGTTTGCTAACGGAATGAACCTCAATGTACCATTTTGCAAACTTTTAAACCACATGGGTGCTGTTCGAAAACAGGCCTAACCACAAGGTTTATTTTTGTACTTTTCCCTATATAATATTTAGCACACAAGTACCACGGTAAATGCGAAAGTGTGTCGTGCTATCTTTTTTAATTTTTATTAGGCTTAATAGGCACCCAGCTCTCTAAACTTGTAACTTTTTTTCACCTGGCCCCTCAATTTAAAGGACAACTTCTCAACCCCCTTAACTCTCCAAAAACATCACATACAACCCCTTAAACTTGTAACTTTTTTTCACCTGAGCCCTTCAACTTAGGGGACAACCTCTCAACCCCTCAAACTCTCTAAAAGCATCACATATAGCCCATTAACGCCTACGTGGCTCTAACATGGAATAAGTTGGGATTGCACTCATTTGAAAGCGCGCGAAGGTTGGCTTTAGAAACTTAAACGGTAAAAAAATCCTCTTTCTTCTTAAATCCCCAACGTTCTTCTCCTCAGAAATCCTTCCTTCCTCTTTTCTGATTCCTTCGATTCACCTCTTTTCTGTCTCCGATCGGTCTCCGATTCAAGTTCAACAATAAGTATTCATCTCATTCATCTCCTTTATTCCTCCTCTACCTTCTTCTTTTTATTCTTCTCCTTCTTCTTCTTCTTCTTCCGGTTTGCCTCTTTCTTCTTCTGAGATAATTCTTTTTTTTGTCAATTAGGTTAGGACTTGTGTTGTTCTTGAAACCGATTTCATGGTGGGTACTCATGAATCATGTTTTTGTGGTGAATATGTTGTACTTAAGGTTTCGTGGAAACCTGCAAATCAAGGAAGAAGACTCTACAGATGCCCAAATTATGGGGTAATTTACTGGATTTACATGGAAAAATTTAAGAAAAAAATGACACGTGCCATTGGTGTGGTCAACAGTCAAGCGCGTTTTCTACACGGGTCAATATTTTGACCGGATATAGGGGTGTAAGGGGTTGTATGTGATGTTTTTGGAGAGTTAAGGGGGTTGAGAGGTTGTCCCCTAAGTTGAGGGGGCCCAGGTGAAAAAAAGTTACAAGTTTAAGAGGTTGTATGTGATGTTTTTGGAGAGTTAAAGGGGTTGAGAGGTTGTCCCCTAGTTGAGGGGGCCAAGTGAAAAAAAAGTTACAAGTTTAAGGGGTTGTATGTGATGTTTTTAGAGAGTTAAAATGGTTGAGAGGTTGTCCCCTAAGTTGAGGGGGCCAGGTGAAAAAAAGTTACAAGTTTAAGGGGCTGGGTGCCTATTAAACCTTTTTATTACTTTTGTTATGTTGTTACAAAATTTAGACGTATGGTAATAATTCTCTTCTTATTTTATTTTTATCTATAATAATTATTTAATTTAAATATAAAAATACAGGGTTAGGTTATGGTTACTTTGTTTTTGACAAAGTAATCTTTACTTTGTTTTTACCGCCATTGGATGAATTTAATTTGTTAAAATCCACCGTTATGATGAAAAAAACAAAATAAGTTTTACTTTGTCAAATATAAAGTAACCATAGAAGGTACCTAAAAATACATAAATGCAAGTTGAATAGAAGATAAAATCCTAAAAAATCATTAAATTATAGCAATTTATACAATAAGAAAGCATAACTATATATGTATATCTATCATGTGGGAGTCTAGGGTTTAGTAATTGGGTATTTCTTGTTTTTCTCTGGTTTTTATTAAAGCTGTGCTCATGGCCTAGAGGTTATGCTTCATCTTCTCTCCTAGACTTGAGGCTGCAATTTGATTTTTTTCTTCTAGACTTAAGGCTGCGATCTATGACTGGTGCGTCTAAATCAATTCGTTTTCTCTGCTGAAAGACTGCTGCGATTCATATCGGTTTCCCTTTGGCGATTTGGCACGATCGAATCGTCTTCTCCCCTTGGCGACTGCTGCGATTTTTCTGGTTTCCATTTACTGAGATTTGGATCGTCTGAATCAATTCGTTTTCTCTGTTTGTGTTGTTTCTTCCTGCCTGGATTTATTATTTTTGTCTGTGATTGGGTTGTTTTTTGCGGCTGAAATTCGTTGGTTTTTTCTCCAAATTTCTGGAATCTGTGATCAAAGGCTATGGACCGATGCTTTGAGAATTTGTTGTTGGCAGATGATGAGGATGACCCGCTGATTATTCCGACTACTGGGAATGAAAGACCGACTGATGATGAGAGCCTGGTTCTAGTCGGTCGGTTTTTATCGGAAAGAATTGTAAATTTTGGTACTATGAAAACCCGTATGGCTGATATTTGGATGCCTAAAAAAGGTGTTTGGATTACTGCTGTTAACCCAAATTTATTTTGTTTTGCGTTGTATCATAAAATTGATAAAGAACGCGTAATGGAGGGAGGGAGGAGCATGGTCCTTTGATAACAAGATGTTAATACTTGGAGAAAGTATTAGTGGGAAGCCACCTGAACAAGTCGAACTTTTTATGTTAAACATTTGGGTTCAAATATATGCAGGCGAATACAGGATTACTCGGTTGAGGGGATCAATTTTATATGTGCGTTCGGAAAAAAAAAATTTGCTAAATTAAACTTGTTTAATTTTTTTTTTTTTTGTATATATGCGTGTTATAATTTGAATGGTCAAGAACTAATTTTAAGTATTAATGTAAAAAATTTCAAAATTAAGTTAGATTTCGTTTAATAGTTCTAATAATAATAAAAAAAAAGGATTTAGGGAGGGCTGAACATATAAAAAAAATTAATAATTTGGATTTAAGATGGCCTAAGAGGCCAAAAAAATTATAACATTTTTACATTTTTCTTATTTTTAGTTTTAAAATTTTAAAATTTAATTTAGAATTATTCAAAAATAAAATTTAAATAAATAAACAGTTTCTAAAATAAATTGAGGTTGGGGAGAATTGAACCTAGAACCTTTTAAAAAAACCAAATGCTTTAACCATCTCATCTATCTTTAAACAATAAAATATTACTACATAAAGTCTATATAGACTATTACTAATATTAGGGGGGCCAAAACTACTCGTACCCATGGAAGTTCCAGCGGCCGGAGGGGCCCGGGCCCCCCTGTATCCGCCCCTGAATATATGGGATTCCAGTTGGTCTCTTTTCGGAAGCTGTAGGTAAACATGTTGGAGATTTCATCGGTCGCTTCATCGAGTATGATCCTTTCAATGACTCAACAACTCGCAGATTGAATTTTATGCGTATTAAAGTTACTATTGATGTTTGAAAACCTCTTAAGAGGTGCAAACACATCAAAAGAGCGGATTCTGGCACTTCTTTTTTACAATTCAAGTATGAAAAAGGTTATATAATTTTTGTTATCGGTGTGGTATTATGGGTCATACAGAACGTTTCTATGATACTTTATTTCTCATGGATACTAGAAACGTTAAAAGAGAATGAGGCATATGGTTGGTTGCTGAAGGTAGAAGAGGTAGTGGTCCACCTACGTCTAAATGGCTTCGTGAGCCGGGTATGGTAGAGGAAGGCTATTGGCAGGTGACGGGTGGTAGGAATGATGGCTATAATGTTAATTCATCAATGGTGAATGCGGATGTGGTACCTGGTATTGCTACTGGTGGAGCTGATATGAGTATGGGGGAGGATGACGAGTTAGAGTTGTTAGAAGCTCGGAACCAAAGACGGGAGGAGAAGGAAATCAATATACAGGTCGGGCTTAAGTTATTGGAAAAAGATATCAATGGAGATACATCGGAACACGTAGTTTCAACACCTTTTATTGATTCTACGATTCCCGTTACTATGGAAACGGCGAGGTCTGTGGAGCAGACCCGCCGGTTCAAATGACTTGCCTTAGTTGGAACTATCGGGGCCTCGGCAACCCCAGGGCAGTTCGTGTATTAGGTGAGCTTCTAAAGACTCACAAGCCACAGTTGGTGTTCCTAATTGAGACTTTGGTAGATAGTGGACGTATGGAGAGTTTAAGACGACAATTTGGGTATCACGACTATTTCACGGTTCGTGCTAGAGGGCATAGTGGGGGTTTAGCAATGTTGTGGAAAGAAGATTTAGGGTATGAAATCAAAAGTTATTCGTCTCGACATATCGAAATTGTAATAGGTGATAGTAGGAACGGGGATTGGCGCCTTATTGGATTTTATGGTTGTGCGGACAACAATAGGCAGAGGGAATCATGGTCCTTGCTTAGGTCAATTATGCAATCCTTAATCTTACCAACCTTAGTTATTGGAGATTTTAATTGCATTTTGAATATAGATGAAAAGCGGGGTGGACCTGAGTATCCGAGTCATTTAATTGATAGATTTATTGAATGTATGATTTAAGTATGAGGGGAAGCAGGTTTACCTCGGATAGGGGTCGTGGAACGGAACATTGGATTAGTGAAAAATTGGATAGAGCATTGGGTTTGGGGGGGTGGATGGCACGTTTTGTTAATTACAGGCTATCCAATTTAACTGCATCTTATTCGGATCATTCCTCTTTGTTACTTGAGTTTATTTTTATTGTGCCAAGTCGCCACACTTACTGTTTCCTCTTTGAATCTGCATTGTGAAAAGAGGAAGGTTTCAATGAAGCTGTGTGTACCTGTTGGTTGCTGAATCAAGGAGATGCGTTACTTGGGCGCATAAATAAATGCAGGGACCTCCTTGCACGATGGGGGGCTGATTACAAGCTGAATTTTTTTAATAAAATTCATAAGTACAAAAGATTGATGGAGCAATATCGTGATTTGACTGATCCCATTTCCATAAATAGATACAAAGATAGTAAAAGTCGACTAACTTTTCTTCTGGAGTAAGAAGCTGTTTATTGGCGGCAACAAGCTAATATATTTTGGTTAAAGGAAGGAGATCGGAATACTAGTTTTTTCCATGCAAGTGTCACGGCTCGCAAACGAGTCAATTATATTCACTCCTTGTTCGATGCTAATGGTATTGCGCAAACGGAGGAAATTGGTAAACGTGAGGTAGCTATGCATTACTTTTCTGACCTCTTTACTGCTTCTCCGTTACCAAATTTTTCTAATATTAATGTGGTTCCGACACTAGTGTCAACTGAGATGAATACTGCATTAATTGCCTTTCACTTTTGAGGAGTTCACACACGTAATGTCTCAAATGCATCCGGATAAATCACCTGGACCTGATTGTTTAAACCCGGGGTTCTATCAGCATTTTTGGCCTTTTATTGGACAAGATATTTTTACTGCATGCTCTGAGTGGTTGGTTCGTAATGAATTCTCTGATAAGCTTAATGAGACAATTATTACTCTAATACCTAAATATGATAATCCAGTAAGAATGACAGAACTTAGACCTGTATCTTTATGCAATGTGTTGTATAAATTAATTGCTAAGGTATTGGCTAATCGGTTAAAATGTGTTTTGCCGCATATTATTTCTGAAAGTCAGTCAGCTTTTTTCCTGGCCGATCTCTTATAGATAGCGTCCAAATTGCTTTTGAATCTTTACATTATATGAAAAGGAAGCAAAGAGGGGGCATAGCAGAGGTGGCTTTAAAAATTGATATTAGCAAGGCATATGACAGAGTTGACTGGGGTTTCCTGAAGGCGGTAATGACACGCATGGGTTTTGATGTTGCTTGGGTTAATTGGATGATGTTATGTATTACCACTGTCATAAATGACATTGCAGTTAATTCTGAGCTTGTCGGTCTAGTTGTTCCTGGGAGAGGGTTGAGGCAAGGGGATCCTTTATCCCATACCTTTTTATTATTTGTGCTGAAGTCCGGTCCCGGCTTTTAACTGAGGCAGAAATGGAAGGTTCAATCACTAGATGTCATATTTGTAATGGTGCTCCCAGTATTTCTCATTTATTTTTTACAGATGATAGTGTCCTATTTTTTAGTGCTACGGAAGCTGAGTGCATGAAGGTAAGCAATATTCTTAGTTCCTATGAGACTATGTCTGGACAGGCGGTTAATTTGCAGAAATCAGGTATTTATTTCAGTTCTAATGTAAATAATTCTAGCCAGGAGTTGATTAAAGAAATCTTGGGGGTATATGCTCCATTAGATACTGGATGCTATCTGGGGCTCCCATCTCTTGTCGGGAGGTCTAAGAAGGCTATTTTCGGGTTCCTGAAGGATCAGTTATCTAAACGGTTTCGTAGTTGGTCATTCAGATTTCTTTCTACTGCTGGTAAGGAGGTTTTGCTTAAATTTGTTGCACAAGCACTGCCTACATTTTGTATGAGTACCTTTTTACTTCCTAAATCAACTTGTGAGAATTATAAAAAATGATGAATTCGTTCTGGTGGGGTATGAAGGAGAATGGAGCTAGGAGAGTTCACTGGTGTAATTGGGATCGCATGTGTAAAAGGAAAGAGAAAGGGGGTTTAGGGTTCAGAAATCTCTATGATTTCAATCTTGCCCTTTTGGGTAAGTAGTGATGGAAGCTTGTTGAGAAACCAAACTTATTGGTGAGTCGTATGTTCAAAGCTAAATACTACCAGAATGGCTCATTTTTATCTGCTAATTTGGGAAATAATCCCAGTTTTGTATGGAGGAGTGTTTGGAGTTCTTTGCAGGTTTTAAGGGAGGGTGTGAGGTGGAGGATTGGTAGAGGTGATCACATATCAGTTCGGAATGATCCCTGGCTTATTTCGGATGATAGGAGATGTGTGGAGTCTTTGGCATCTGAGGGGAATCAGGATGTTGTTGTTGCTTATCTTTTTGTTCCGGGCACTCGACTTAGGGATATAGGGAGGATTGTGGCTTGGTTTAGTCCAGGGGATAGGGAGATTATTTTAAATATGGTTGTTCCTTTATCAAATCATGATGATTTTTTGTTGTGACATTTCACTACTAATGGTACCTACACTGCTAAATCTGCATATCGGTGTCTTAAATCGGTACGACCTGATTTGGTGCAGTAGTCGGGATGGAATCAGATTTGTTCGCTGAACGTGCCCCCTAAGTTGCGTATGTTTATATGGCGTTTTTGTGCAAAGTTGTTACCTTTGCGTATCAGACTCTCGCAAAGGCATATTCTGATCCCTATTGAGTGTGTTGTTTGTCGTACTGACATCGAACACGCGTGGCATCTATTTGCGGGGTATGGTTTTGCTGTTTCTTGCTGGCATGTTGCGGGCCTTACGGTCCCAGGAGTTACTTGGGATTGGATTGAAGAGTGGGCTTTGGATATGTTAGTTTCGGAATCAATTGAGATGGCAGGTTGGCGTGCTGCGATTTTATAGGGTATATGGGATAACAGGAATCAGCTTTTATGGAATGGACTTGGAGGGACAGCAGCTGATGTAGTGAGGAAAGCTGAGTGTTTGGTGCATGATTGGAAGGCGGCGCGGGTACCTTCAATGAGGATTAGCGAAATTCCTGGCATAGAAATTATGCGTGATGGGAAGCTCCTCGTTCGAGGTTTGTTAAGTGCAACGTTGACGCTTCGGTGTTTGCCGATACTGGACAGTTTGGTGCTGGGGCAGTGGTATGGGATAACTCATGACATTTTATGGCATGTTTCAGCAATTTTGGAAATGGGCGAGTATCAGCTCTTTTGGCAGAAGCGATTGCAATTCGACAGGCAATATAGTGGTGCATCTCATTGGATTATGCTAATGTGATTTTTAAGACAGATGCAAAGGTTATTACGAACAGAATTACCTCTGGTCATCTTGATTATACTGAGGTTGGAGGAGTTGTTGACGATATACGTATGCTTTTGATTAAACGTCCAGATTTCCCTGTAACTTTTGTTTCGAGATTAGCAAATGTTGCGACACATCCTATGACAAGGCACGCACGCTCGTTCCAATGTTAATTTTTTTTCAGTGATTTTACTATACCAGGTTTTTTACTTTCAATTCTTTGTAATGACTTAAGTTTGATTTAATATATTTTCTAGTTCCCTTTCAAAAAAAAAAAAAAAAAAAACAATGTATTTATTATTATTAAATATAGTGCAATTATTTCAAAAAAAAAATATAATAATAACTCAAACATTATCACTAAAAATAATAATAAATAAAATTTAAAACAATAACACAACATATTAAATTACCAATCATAAAATTCATTAAATTATATTATATACAACCCACATTCTTCGCCTACTTAATAGAGTGCTACTTCACGCATGTAGACAGAAGATGCAACTCTTAGATGAAACAATATATAGCATGATTAGGCTAGGTACGAAAGGAATTGTTTTTCTCAATAAAAACAAATCAACTGAAATGAAACAAACTAGAAACAGAACATATGAAATTGAGATCGATTCTGGAACAGAATCTGAGCTGAAGCCCACAAGTAATTGGTAATTTAACATCTGGAAAGAATCCTTCGGATACATGCTGAAAAACACTGAACAGTATAGATCATGATATGCCTTGTAAAAACATTGAGCAGGAAATCAATAAGAATTCTACAGCCTCAAACCAATGATTAAAAAATGCATGAAAAATGTCAAGAATTTTATCATCCTATGCAAAATAACATGTTCGGCCAGATTTTAAAATATTTCAAACTAAACCTATCATCTGCCAATATAGAAAATCGAACAAAACTCTAAAAGATCTTCAGGCCTCAGTTATAGGGTATTCAAAGACAACATCTTTCCCAGTAAGCTTTCGGTAAACTCCAGCGAACGACTCCAACTTATACTCAGTGTTGTTCCGCTCCTTAGGATCCAAGAACACCTGACCATTAAAATAAAAGATACCATTTAGGATCAATGGCACAGTTTTAATAATTGCAAACATTATCTAGTCACCGTATTGCTGCCCAAGACCCCATTTATTAAAATACCTTCATAATTTTGGATCCATCAATTCTGTATCTGCTGCGTTTCCCAACAATCTCAGCAGGATAGACTACATCCTCAAGCATGGCATCATGCACCGCTGTGAGGGTGCGGGTTCGTGGCCGCTGAACGGCTGAGCCTTTCTTTGGTGGACGCAGGATCCTTCGTGTGGCAACCACCACAACATCCTGAAAACCAGTCAGAGGAACAATTTAAACATGGCACTCTACAAACTCATTTTCGAACTCTTTCTTGTAGCCTCTAATGGATTCATCCAGAATAATGATCAAATTAATTCAGAAAAAAAAATAAAAAGAAAAATAAAAATGTCTTCAACCTTAAAATCTGGAGGCTTCACACCACGTATCCCTAGTACATGACACATAGATCAGTCATGCATGATGATGACATCTAAGGAAAATATAGCAGCATAGTTGTCAAACTGGGACTCGACTCGTGAATCGAAATGCTCATTTTGTGAGTCGTGACTAGTGATACAAACTGAAATGTAAGATTCAGTTCAAGTTCGTATAAAAAAATAAAATGTGTTATTCAGTTCGATTTCTCACTTAATTTTCGGTTTCCAGTTTAGTAACACATGAATTTCTCCTCTCCTTTTTCTCAACACCAAGGATGAATTTGTGGTCAGCAAACGATAGCAAGCCTGTTAGAAAGACTAAAATCAGCTCTGATTTTTGCCCTTTTGGGGTTCAGATTATTTTGGGCGAAGGGTCGTCTGAGATCACCTCTCAAGCACCACCCTGCCTCTTGCCCTTTATCATGAGCCATGACCAAGACTCGGCCGACTCGGATGACTTGCCCGATTCACCCCATTCAGGACTAATTCAGCCAATTCAGTACCAAGTCTTGGTCGAGTTCAATTCTCCCTTTAGAGATGACTCAAAACCTAGCCAACTTGTATAAGTTTGATAACAGTGTATAGCAGTGCCAATACTTCGTAGAGCATCTTGACATCTTCATATCAAATTAAGACTTACTTTCCCACTGAACTTCTTCTCCAACTCCCTAACAAGACGGAGATGAATCTTACGGTAGGCTTTCCTCAATCTGTATGGAACATAAATAACAACAGCTTTGCGATTTCCAGACACATCCATTTGACTGCAAAAGCACAATTTCATTGAAATCAGTTCAACAGAGCAGATAATTGAAGAAAACAAAGACCAAAAATTCAAACAGAACATACACTGCTGAATTTATGAACAGATCTTTCAGATCACTCTTCAGCTCCTGGTTTGTATTCTCAAGGTCGAATATTGCCTACAGAATGCAAGCATTTAATTTAATTTGTTGAGCTGCTTTAGATCATGAAGCATACTAATTGGAAGTGTTCTGAAGAACCAACCTGTGCAACTGACTCTTCAAATTCAGTAGGTTCAGCGTCCTTGTCTTTTTTTATCTTGTTCCATGTACTGTACATCTTGGCAAATCTAGAGAGATACACCACAAATCAGAGTCGATTTGTAAATAACAATCATCCATTTTTCGCTTCATAAGGAAATCCACAACCAAAAAATCTCAGTTTGACATTCATTTTAAGCATGGTCACAATCTTACAGACTCTTAATTTCCTACTATTTCAAAACTATACCAATACTCTTTCTGCAATGGTCTGTCATCCATCAATAAGAAATCCGAGACCTAGACAGAAGATCATTTTTTTGAAGCGCTACTGCAAAGCCATTAATCTAGTAATACAGGTAAAGGATTCAGCTATAAAATCATTGGTTCAAAATGAATTTTTTTAAGGAAATGCTAAGTTCAATGCATAACAATAGATGATAAATTCTAATAAGTTACACAGTGCTTTGTCCTATTGTTTAAACAACAAACCAGTCAGAATCTACTGAACATTGTATTCCGAAACAAGCAGAACACAAACATCAGCCTATATATACAAGAATATCGAATGGCGCACACCAGTTATAAATTTGTTTCTAATTGATAATTAAAAAGCAAAATACGTAGTCAATTTTCTATTATTAACAATGACAATAGAAAGAAGACCGAGAACAGCAGAAGGAAAAAGGTAAGATAGAAAAATCCGATAGCTCATTAAGACTCGAAGAATCAAAGATAGAGAAGAAAGGGAAAGGCTTACCAGGCAGCCCGAGTGGGAACGGAAGAGTTAATCGTAGCTGCCACAAATGCCGCGCAGTAGAGAGAATATAAAGATGGAAGCACAGTTTGATATATATTTTGGAGTATTAGGGTTGTTAGTTGCCCTATTTTTGGACGGTGGAGATTCATTTATGGGATTTAGTACATGTTGTGGGATGAGAATTGAGTACACGTTTTTGTGTTTTATTAGGAAAAGGGTTAAGGTGTAAAAATACTCCTAACGTTTTAGGTCAGAAGCAATTTTACCCCTAACGTTTAAAATGGTGTAATTTTGCCCCTAACGTTTGTAGCCAAGAGCAATTTTACCCCTAACGTTGGTAATGTGGGTCAATTTCAGACACTATTATAAAATACAGATATTTTTGTTCATTATTTTGCACCAATTGCATATCAATTCATTCTAAAAAAGGATTTTAAATTTTTTGTAATTTAATAATAGAATTGGAGATTAATATTTATAAATTCGGTGAATTTTTTGAATTTTTTTGTCTTATTCGTACAAAAGACAATATATTTTTTTATTTATTTTTTAGCTTTTTTCACATCTCAACATATGTTTATGATTTGTTACTGATAAAATGACGCACATGTGAAGTGTAGATGATAAGATTCATGACCGAGAAGACAGTTTGATGAATTATTTCTAAAATTGACCCAATTTATCAACGTTATGGGTAAAATTGCTCTTGGCTACAAACGTTAGGGGTAAAATTGCACCATTTTAGACGTTAGGGGTAAAATTGCTCCTGACCCAAAATGTTAGGGGTATTTTTGCACCTTAACCCTTAGGAAAATTTACATACAACGGGGTAAATTACATCCATGGACACTAAACTTTACCCATTTTAATATTGTGGTCATTGAACTTCAATTCTTAAGGTATAGTTACTGAACTTACACTTTTTAACACTGGTGATCACTCAACGCCTCAAAACGACCGTTGAATGTCTCAAAATAAAAAATTCAAAGAGTTAATGATATTCTAAAGAATTTTAATTTGTGAAAATTTTCGTTCTAAGACCATTTAGGTGTTGTTTGGTTGAGAGAGAGAGAGAGTGAATTTTTAGAGAGAGAAATGTCCAAAAAATGTGATTTTGGAAAATAAAAAATGTGGTTTTATGGTAACCGTCATTCTGAACAACTTTAATTCTTGAATATTTTTCATTTTGAGGTTGTTAACAGTCATTTTGAGGAGTTAGTTAAAGTTGAATGGTCATCGGTGTTAAAAAATGTAAAATTCAGTGGTCATACCGTTAAAAATTAAAGTTCGGTGGCTATAATGTTAAAATGATAAAGTTCAGTGGCCATGGGTGTAATTTACCCCATAGGTAATGTTTACTTGTTTCATATCTTGGCGTATAAATTTTATTTTTACTTCGGGTAAATTTCATAAATGATGTACAACCTTTGTTACATTTCGCATTTGGTGTACAACTTTCATTTTGTCTCACTAATATGTACGATCTTATCGGTGATCTCCTAATATAGTGTACAACAGATAAAAATGACCGGTCAACGTGCCACATCAGCCGTTTGACCAGTCAAAAAGTTAAAAATTGACCAACCTAATATGGAATTAATTTACGTCCTCCCTCCTTTCCTGTTATCTTATTTCCAACTCTAGTGTTCTCTCTCTAAAACCATCCTCACTCCTTACTATATTTGCATTTCTCTCTTTAACTCCTCTCTCTACCTTATTTAACAGAAATGAGAAGAGGAAAAAGGGGTTTGCGACAATTTATTAACCTTCGATTTCTTGTTTCTTCAATTTCTTATCTTTTCTCCTCTTATGCTCTGTACAACCTTTCAATTTCTTGCTTCTTCTCTACCGGTACTCTGTACAACCTTTCAATTTCTTATTTCTTTTCCACTAGTTCTCTGTATAACCTTTCAATTTCTTATATCTTCGCTTGAGCCATTTGATTTCTTCTTTCTTGCTAAATAAATTGAAACCACTTATTTGGTATTTTCATGTCGAATTGCACTTATTTAGTAGTTAGAGGATTGTATATATATCCACTATAGTGTTTAATGGATTATAATGTTTAATGGTAGCATACATACTTTAAGATGTAACCCTTATAAAGCATTTATTTTTTAATTATTAATTGTATTATCCTTTGGTTAACTCATAAGTAAATATCACGTCTCTTCTATTAGTCAGTTCATTTGAGAATTTTCCAAACTGGATTAGCTAGAGCAGCTCTTAGATCCATTCATGTCTTGTTAAGAATAAAGTTGTGTTACGGAGTAATAACATGTATGTTAATATAATATTGAAGATCATATAAGTGGGATTTTCCATGAATTAGTTGTTACTAAAATGTCAGTTGATAAATCAAATGAAGCCATTTGATTATTTATATGGATTAACTTTATGCTCTGTTAATAAATTGTCGCAAACTCCTTTTTCCTCTTCTTATTTATGTTAAATAAGGTATAAATAAGAGTTAGAGAAATGGAAAGATAGTGAGAGGAGTGAGGTTTGTTTTAAAAAGAGAAAGATAGAGTTGGAAATAAGAAAATAGGAAAGTAGAAAGAAGGGTATAAAAGTAATTTCATATTAGGTGGTAAATTTTTTACTTTTTGACCGGTCAATCTGCTAACGTAGAATGTTGACTTTACGTTGACCGGCCATTTTTACTTTATATACACCATATTGGGAGGTTACATATAAGTTCGTACACATTAGTGAGACAAATTGAAGGTTGTAGACCAAAGTGTGAAATGAGGTAAAGGTTGTACACCATTGATGAAATTTACCCCACAAAACTCTATCACTTTACGAGTGACTTTCACTAAAATGTACAGTCGGTAAAAATTCAGGTATGTCATTGAATCGTTTGAAATAAAAGCTTAAACTCATAATTAAGGTCTAATTGATAGTTTTTATATTAATCTTTGATACAGTCCCGCACGTGAATGCCCCGTGGGTTAAGGGCGTGTACAACACATGCTCATCTCACCATGTGTTTTTAGTTCCAGCAATTAATGAGGTTGCCAGGATTCGAACCCTCGACCGTTTTGTCCAAGAAACTCTGATATCATGTCATTGAACTGTTTGAACTAAAAGGTTAAGCTCATAGTTAAGGCTCAATAATAGTTTTTATATTAATCTCTAACACGGTCAATCCTAGTCAACCTGTCACATCATCGATCTTTAACCCAAAAGTGGCACACACCCATCTTCTTCAACTCATTTTCTCTATTCTTCATTTTTTTCAAGCATAAATTCTCTCTTACTCTCCCTTTCTCTCTCTCATCTCTCTTTCTAACTCACTTTTTCTCTTTCTTGCTCCTCTCTCTCTAGCTTGAGAGAAAATGGGAATAATGATTGAAATGGAATTGCGGGATAATTTGTCTGATACGAAAAGATTAAGCAAAGCAAAATACGAAATTAAAGAATTAATAGTAGAATCAGCTCAAAGAAGGGAGAGAGATGCATTTCTGGGGTATGTTTGTCTTTTAATCATCTTCTAAATCATTTATTTCATATGTTATCTGTTGTGGATTTGAACCAAATGATACAGAAGAAAAGGGTTGCCTACATTTATGATCAACTCTAAAAAATTGAACAAGCACCATCTTTCATGTTTTCTAAAATTTAAAACCTTATGGATTTGTAGTCCCATAATCACAGTTGATAAATCCTTGTCAACCAACAGTGCAATTCCAATATCATTACTGGTCTGTAAAAAAACTCTGATAAACACCAAATGTTGGCCAATACACCCCTCCCTAATCACTCAAATTGCACCCAATTGAACTTTCTCCGTCGCAAATGAACTCTCTCTAATTCAATAGTTTCAGTACTGCTAGTAGTTGGCATCTGAATTTGCTAGTAATATTTGGGTAAGTTTAAGGTGTTAGGAAATATAATGATATAGGCATAGCGTAGCAGAAAACAAAAATTTTCTATTTTATTCTCTTTTAGGATTCGTTAATCGTTATTTTATATCACAAAGATTAAATGTATGTTCCTTATTCGAGGAATTGTCTACCATTGCAAACGAAGTGTCCATGTAGATCTATCAATATTCTCAACGAACTTGATCAACCTTGAATAACAATCACAAATAGATTACCTCAATAGTATCCACACGAACTAAGAAACGAATGAATGAACTAGGTAATTATGTGTTTGAAGTTAGAGAGAAAATTTGCCCCCAAATTATGTGTTGGCCAAAATACACAGGGTAGGTTTATATAGTTTTCTTTTATTTCATTAATTGTACTCCTAGTTCAATTAGGTTAAATTAACTAAATAGTATTCTAATCACATTAGGTTAGCTAATTTAAATGAGAAAAGAATTAATAATTATATATTATCTATATATCTAAATATAATTAATAATTCTAATTCTAATCTCATTAGAATTCTCATTTAGGATTATAATTAGTTTTAATCAGTATTTTGATCTCATTATACTTAATTAAGTAGGAACTATGATTACTAATTATATCTCATATATATCTAATATATATATCACTAATAATTCTAATCAAATTAGAATTCATAATTCCTTTTAGAATTTAATTAATTTATCTATAATCATAATCTAATTATAATTATTCAATAAATCAATTAAAACAACTTATCACATACTATAAAGATTTTCGGCCCCCTCTCTATTTCACCTTTAATTACCATTTCGTCATTCGATCTTAAATCTTAGGTGTTGTTTGATAAAACTTAAAATTAAGTGCTGAATATATAATAGCTGATATAATTATATTCTAAAACTGTTTGGTTTATGCTGAAAATTAAGTGTAATTAATCTGTTTGATAACTACAGTACGAAAAATTATAAAACTATAAAAAGGACAATATTACCCTTTTACATTATTTAATTAATTTAAAGATAAAATACAATAAATTGGATACATATATTATAAATTTAATAAATATTATAAATTCTAAAATAAAACTAAAATAATGGTAACAAAAATTCAGGCACTAAACAATTGATAAGAAATTTGATCTCACAAGTCGCTCATAAATATTTGATCTAACTGTCCACGTATTGCTCCTTCAATGTTTTGCGAATTATTATTTGTGGATCTTTAAAAAATCAAGTCTTCTTCATCAAATCTATCAAAAACATCATCGCTCACATTTATTTTGCAAAGATAATTATGTATAGCAACACATGCAATGACAATATTCCTCTGCACCGAATATGGATATGGTGTCGTTCTTTTAAAAATACAAAATCTTGCCTTTAAAACACCAAATGCAAGTTCGATCACACTTCTTAATCTTGCATGTGCATGATTAAATATTTCTTCTTTTGTTCTAGGATGACGATCCACAATGCCATTTTCCCTTTTATATGAGACAAGATATATGACAAACATTTATTTTCTTATTGTCCTAATGTTTTTTACGACACTCTATTATAAATCTGTCATCTAAAAGTTTAAGTGTAAACAACCTCAAAATCACATGTGGCGTTACGATGACACACAACTGTCATTTTAAGAAAATGCGATTTTAACCCAAAAGGTACATAATCATCAGATGACATGACATATATATAACTGTCGTTGTTGTCTAAAAACAAAAAAAAATCGGCAAACGAAATAAGTTACGCGACAAATCAAAAACATATTCTAAATTTAACGCACGCAAACCTTTGGCTAACATTTCAATTCATATATAATGCAAATATAAGATGCAAAATATTTATTGAATTGAAACATAATCATCATAATAATTTATAAATAAACTTATCTAATTTATAATCTATATAATTCATTATAAATTGTCAAATTTTGTTTTAGATGTATTATCATTTGGTGGAAACAAAATGGATTGGAAATAACATAATATATATAAATACAAAGTAGAGCTAATCCAACTTCTTAAGTGGGATTTTAGGAACCAATTTCAGAACTTCTTTTTTAACTCTTCACATGATTAAAATTTATTTTGCTTACACTGTGTTATGATATTAAGTTATTTGGGTTTAGGTAAAGAAAGCCCAACATGACTTAAGGATCTTAGATGGGCCTTGGCCCATTCAAGAGAAAGAATAGGATAAGTCTTGACTGAATCTCGAATTAAGATCAAAGCTTCGGTCATCTTAATATGACCGAACGTAGTCTTTAGAGGGCTATTTGCGAGAGACATGTGGACCAATCAAAACACTAGACTCCAAATGTACGCTCCTCACTTTTATAAACATGATGGCACACAAAGATATGGTACATTGACCTATCATAAGCTGCCATGTGTCTAAAGAAGCAATTATAATTATTTATAAATAGTAGAAGTATTCCCATAATCTAGGTATCTAATTTCTTAATAACTCTGAGATATTTCATTCAGTCTTTGATATTCACGATTATCAACTAACTGTAGCATCAGAGAGGGTTCGCCGGTCTCTAGCCCATTTTCTGAAGGTTATTGTGTTTTCAGGTGATCGGAGTCCTAATCGGAGATTCATTACACAAAAGTACGATAACATTTTGGTGCGGTGAGCGTGGAGCGTACTTCGTAACATGATGGTTTACGTTCAGTCATCTGTGGTACATCCCACAATTGAGCCTATTCTTCAACGGGTTACTCCACAAATTGTTCAACCAATTGCTTATTCTCCAGTTCCAGTCAGTCAAAGAGTGGAAGATATATTTAGTTCTTCAGCTACTGCCAATCGTGGCTTGCTAGATTCTCGTAATCAGCCAATTATGCATCTCTTTGTTACACTAGTGTTCGATCAGCAAATTGAGGCTTATATGGGGTCTTTGGAGCTAGAACAACGTTGCTTCATGGATAATCTTACAAAATAGTTAATCTACAACATGGGATCCGTGCAAGAATTTATGAATATCTTGAGGGCTGAGCATGCCTCTCAAATGGAGGCAATACGTTTGGAGTTATTGGAGGCAAGAAGGATTGGTAGAAATGAAGGAGGAAGTTTTGTTGCTTGTCATACAGGACATCACACCACAAAGACATGCCCTATTAAGAAGGATCGTTCACTAGAGTCTCGGCCTGAGAAGGGAAGAGGAAGATCTAGGGAAAGGTCTGGTAGCCCTCAATATCAGAGGTATCACCACTCACCTTCTCTAGTGAGGCCATGACCATCGATTAGAGGAAGAAACTCAAGATCCCCAAAGAGACGAAGATATCATCATAATTCTCCCGAATCATTGTTTAGACATCACAATTCTAATAAAAGAAGTTCCGGTGCATCTAAGTCCCCTAATCATCCGGAGCCTACAAAGCAAAAGCCGAATGAGCTCTCATTAAAGGAAGAAATGATGAATCTCATTAAAAGGGAGCTTCGGCAGGCTATGAATGATGACGGTTTCCAAGCTAAGGGTTCGGTGGCTATCGAAACTGAAACTCATTTGAATGCAGAAATTATGAGCCAGCCAATGCCTAGAGGATTTAAGTATCCGGTGCTGAAAGATTACAATGGGATGACCGATCCCACGCTCCATGTAAAAAAATTTCAAAGGGCTCTACAAACCACTACGGCCACTTGATGCGGTCCTGTGTAGACTATTTGTAACAACGTTAAGAGACCCGACTGCTTACTGGTATGATCAATTGCTACCTGGGTCTATTCGATCTTTCAAGCAAATGTCTCAGGAGTTTTATGACCACTTTATAACTTCCATTCCTGAAAGCAAAACTATGCAAGATTTGAACTATTTAGTTCAAGATCCGAGTGAATCGTTAAAGGAAAGGGTGGAGCGATTTCAAAGGGTGGCAATTCAAATAAAGAATTTGAACATTGAGGCGGTAGTAGAGGCTATGGCAGGCAACTGCAGAAGCAAAGATCTTTCTAATGAGCTGATAACGAGAAGACCTCGTACGTTTCCAGATTTAATGCGAGGAGCAAGAGATTTTGTAAAATGGGACAGTCATCGTTTGAATTCACTGTTGAAGGAAAGGTATAGTTTTATATATCAGCCAAAGGAGGGAAAGAATGACATGGGTAATGAGGAGAATAAAAAAAATTTAAGAAGAACGTAGATTGCAATTATATACCCTTAAATGCCCCCAGGAAGGAAGTTTTATACTGGGTGGAGTCTAACAGACATCATATTCAGTATCCTCCAAAGCTGAAATCTTCAGACCGAAGACACAACGGCCTACATTGTGAATTTCACAAGAGTGAGGGGCATGATACTGAAAACTATAAGCAACTTATAGTTGAGTTAAATAAAATGGTTGGGTCTGGTAAGTTAGATAAATTTTTGAAGAATGCTATCAAAGTTAAGGAGCCAAGGGAGAAGCAACAAGGAAAGGGCCCCGAAAGGTGTCATTAACGTTATAGCTGGAGGATCAGGGGAAGATCGTTCGGCTAAGAGAAGAAGGGTAGAGAAGAGCAGAGAAAGAATTTCTAGTTCTACAGTCAATTTTTCTTTTGGGAGTTTCAATCAACAGGTGCACATCGATGCCTTAGTAATTGAAATAAATGTTGAGGACTACAAAGTTCGAAGAGTATTCATCGATACTGGAAGTTAGTTAAACATAATTACTAGGAAGGCATATGAAGCATTAAAGTTGGATTATGACCGGCTAGTTCCTACTTTGTCACCATTGGTAGGGATATCGGGTCATACTATACCTTTATTGAGCAGTGTTCATTTACAAGTGACTATTGGGGATGGCCAGATAAAATGGAATTCTAGAGCTGAGTTCTTAGTAATTGATTCGGTACTTCCTTATAATGTCACATAGGGCATCCGCTCTTATCTGAATCTGCCGGAGCTTTGTCTATTCATCACTTGGCATGGCAAATTCCAACTAAAGAGGGTATGTAGTGGCCGTGGGTAACCAGATTGTGGCTCAAGAGACTTATTTGGCTTCGTTAAAAATGAAGCCAACACAGGATCCTGTGGAAGAGGAGCATGAGCGAACTAAACCGGTCGGTGATTTGGAAATGGTATGGTTGGTCGAGGGGAAGTTTGTTCAAATTGATGCGAACATCCTAGAGGAACCGAAGGCAGACATAATCTCCACATTAAAGACGAACATCCAGGCCTCCGCATGTCCAGCTGATATAACCGAAGTATCACCTAATCTTATGGTGCATTCATTAAACATTCAAAAAGATGTTAGTCCTATCAAACAGAAGTTAAGAAACCATGGTTTAGATAAACAATAGGTTATTCGTGCCGAGGTGAAAAAATTACTGGATTGTGAACACATTGAGGAGGTAGTCTATGAAAAAATGGATTGCCAATGTTGTGCTGGTGAAGAAGGCTAATGGTAAATTGAGGATGTGCGTGGACTTTACAGATTTAAACAAATCATGCCCAAAGGATTCTTATCCCTTGCTTTGCATAGATATCTTAATTGATTCTACTGCAGGGTATGCCATCTATTCGTTATTAGATGCGACGGTAAGATACCACCAAATCCCCCATGAATCCTGATGATATTGCCAATGTTTGTTTCCGAAAGGATGAGGGAACATATGGATATAAGGTAATGCCTTTTGGGTTGAAGCATGCAGGAGCTACTTACTAGAGGCTGGTAAACAAAAAATTTGGTGATGTTATTGGGGATAAGGTGGAGGTGTAGGTAGATGATATGATCGTGAAGAGTCATTCGATAGAGGAACATGCAACAGACCTGGCCACGCTCTTCGCCACCTTGCAAGAGCATAATTTGAAGCTAAACCCTGAGAAATGCACTTTCGGTGTATCATCGGGAAAGTTTTTGGGTTTCATGATATCCCAAAGGGGCATCGAGGCAAATCCTAATAAAACTCAAGTGATCATTAACATGGAGCCACCCAAGAGGATTAATGGTGTACAAAAATTAAACAGAAAAAATTAATGCTTTAGGAAGATTCATTTCTTGTTCAGCCAAACGTTGCATGCCATTTTATAAAAGTTTGAAGAGTACTAAGAATTTTGACTGGACGGTTTAGTGCCAAACGTCCTTTGAACAGTTGAAGCAGTTCCTGGCTTCCCCCCACTCTTAAGTAGGCATGTGCCTGGTGAAATGTATACTTATATATAAGTGTGCCCGAAGACTCGATTGGGGTAGTTTTGGTTCGGGAAGAGGAAACAAAGCAATTTCCTGTTTATTATGCTAGTCGTGTCTTAAGGGATGCAAAAACTCGATATCTGAAGCTAGAAAAGTTAGCATATGGGGTAGTTATTGCTGCACAAAAGCTACGACATTATTTCCAAAGTGATGCCATCGTAGTAAGGACTAATATGCCACTCAGGAAGATCTTACTGAGATCGGGGACATCAGGGCGAATTGTTGAATGAGCTTTGAAATTAATTGAGTTTGATATTCGATATGAGCCTAGAAGAGCATTCAAAGCTCAAGCTCTCGCTGATTTTCTGGTAGAAATTCCTGATCAAGAGGGATTGGTACCGACAATTTTGGAGACTTGGGAATTTTTTGTCGATGGAAGTGCAAATAAAGATGGTTCTGGCATTGGAGTTTTTGTCAAAGGTCATAATGGTATCAAACTCCGTTATGCTGCTAATTTAAGATTTGATGAGGCATTGTTACAAGGATTGAGAATCCTTAACATTATCAAGCCGGATAAAGCCACCTTTAAAAGTGATTCTTAGTTGGTTGTGTGCCAGCTCACTGAAAATTTTGAAACTCGTTCGGAAACTATGAGAAAGTACTTAGCGTTGGTGAAAACTCTTCCGAGGGAGGAGATTGAAGAAGCTGATTCTTTAGCAAAATTGGCTTCAACTCCAAGCGGGTCCCGAGCATGTCAATGTCCTATTGAGTTGATTAATGTTCCTAGCATCAATAAGGATGAAGTCATGGTTATTGATCTTTTGAAGGAATGGTTTTATCCTATTTACTCGTATCTAACCATAGGAGTTTAGTGTCCTAAAGACAATTGTTTTAGGATATTAATATTAATGAATAAATTGTTTATTTGATCATTTGTTTAATCAGATATATAGCATTAAAATGTAACTATATATAAAGGCACAAATCTTTCATAAAGAAAGTAATCCTAAGTTTGTTTAAGTAATTATAAAGTGTTCATACAAGCATGAAGTGAGACTATACTTTATAATAAGATCAATAAACTTAAAGTTAACCCAAGTCAAGTAATATGTTATAGGGGTTGGCATATTACTGTTGAGACTTGCATGTAACAGTGTTTTCTATCGAGACAGAAAGCTGATCTCACAAGCTTTAGATATTCAGATATCTAGACAGTTACATGGATCCGGTGAAGGAGTTCATTAGGATTGGGACCCGACTTGAGATAACAGTATGGATTGATTTATCTAATGTGTCAACTGTTCATCTCATTGGTATTAGTAGGTATAACTAATCCTCAGACTCAAACATTCGTTAATTAGTGATTCTGGATTATGGAGTCTGATACTTTGATTTTGTGCGAGCATGATCCAATAGGTGAGAGCCTGGGGTGTGTGAGAGCAGGGTTGGGTATCACACAAAGTAATTGCAGAATAGTTAATGTCAGATTGAGCATTCGTCACTCCCGATAAGTGGGAGATATATCCAAATGGCCGCTTGTGGTGAATTAACTGAAATCCTTGCAAGGTGATAGAGTTAAGAGTAGAAATGGACATTTCACTTAACTTATCTTTCAGAGTGAATTCAACCTGTACAAGTAAAACCAGACTCTTCGTTATATGTAACCTTGACACGTTCCATGGTTATAAGGAATTGACCGACAGGATATAGTTGATGAAGGATCGTATTATACTGTACCTAATGCAGAAAGGTTAACGTCAATTATTAACCTGACTTCTTAATTGCTCTGGGGGAATATCATAGGTTCTGCTAGTAACAGCTCGCGACGGTATTCCGTTATATATATGTTGAAATAATCGTGATGAATTAATTTCAAAGGATATATACGGCTAGTGGCAATAAAGGACCTACTGGGTCGCATATGGGACTTGGAACCAGAGGACGAAAATGTAATTAATGAGACACTATATATAGGCCGAAATTTATAGATTAATTAGGGATAAATTAATTTGATTAATAATTATAATTTGATTATGGTTGTGAATTAAATTAAAGGATTATCTGATAATGTTAATTAGAGATTTTAATGGGATTGAAACTCTAATTAATTATCCCTAACAATAATTAAATTATTAATTTGATTAATGATATTATCTAGATATAATTAGTTATTATTTAGATAATAGAAAAGTGTTTATTTAATTATCTAATTAGCAATCCTATTCCGAATGAGATTCTAATTATTTAATTACCTAACACAACTGGGATTAGGGTTTTGAGAAGTCTATAAATAGACACCCTAACCCCATAAATTTGACCAACACAAAAGAACAAGAGGAGGAATCATTCCGTCTTCGTCTTGGCTAATTTATATTATTTCTTACTCTCTCTTTGATCTCGTATTGATTTCCATTAGAGGCAATCATTGCGATTGCTATATATTAAGGTTGATTACCGATTAGTTTTGTTTTTCTGTGTTGAACAAAAACGTTGGTTGCTCACGAATTGAATCTAGAAGTTGTGGGCACTTCGTTTGCAACTGTAGATAGTTCTTCATAAAAGGTATTTCACTTTATCCCTCTTTATATGAAATAACAATTAACAGATCTTGGAAAAGGGAAATAGATAAAATAGACAAAATTTTATTATTCCGCTACGCCTAGGCTTGTCTATTTTCCTACATTTGTATCAGAGCCTATGTTAATCTGTTATTTCATATATGTAAATAAAAGGGTTTTTCAATCAGATTGAATAGATTTATTGTTAGGTTAATTAATTAATTGGTTAATTTAATTAATCTAAAGATAAATAAGTTTTGATTACTTGATAATTAAAACTGATTATGCATAGTTCTTGATTATTTCGGTTGATAATCGTTTAAACAAAAGATTAAAGGTTTTATGGTTAGATAAATAAAACGTTTTGGTTTTATTAAATCTAAAAGATAAAACTGATTTCTGATATTCTAAAAATTGTTTTGAAACTGTTTTAAAATAATTATATATATATATCTTTAATTTTTAAAAAAATATCGAATAGCTGTTCGGGGTCGCTGCCGCGAGGCAGCAACCCCGAACCGCTATTGCGGCTGGTTACTGCCTTGCGGCAGCAACCAGCAGCGGCGGGACGCTGCTGCCGCTGAGGCAGCAGCGCCTTGCTGCTTGCTGCTGCCCTACGGCAGCAGCTATTGCAATGGGGTCGGGCCAATTAAATCGGTCCGGCCCGATCAATGGTACCGTTTTAAAAGTTGTTTTAAAACAAGCCCATTTTAAATATGTATATATAAATACGTTTCAGAATACAAAAGGTTTTGTTTGATTATCAAAACAAATTTATTTAAAAGTTTTTTTTACCTAAATATTTGATATAAGTAATTCAAAGCGTTAAATGAATTATATGAACAAATTGGGATATGCATAATATTGATTTTGTACAGGTTATATTAATCTAATACGTACTTGTTACAATTTGATTAGATTGAATATAAAGGATACAAAATTGACAAGATTAAAATTGGATGTAAATTAATTTAAGTTGTTAATTTGATTAACTCAAATATTACATAAATAGTTTATGTAATCAACCAATTAAATTTAATTTAATTGAGTCTTTGCATGTTTGGCATTATGGACATATTAGACCCTCTATAATAGTTATGCAGTCTTTTGGTATTTTAAATAGGACATGCGTGTCCTGCCTTCTCTTACTCTATATTGTATTTCTCTTCTCATCCAAATCCCTTCAAATAAATTGAAGTTTCTTAGAAATTGAATATTGTTGTAATTCAAGGCGCCAAGGAGAAGACGGAGGACCCAAAGAGAAATATGTAATAGTTAGTATTTCCCTAGGGTTGACTCTTTATTCCGTTTCTGGCTCAACGGAATAAACTTAGAGATATGTCCATAATTGTCAATGTTGAATGTATGAGTGTCTGATGTATGCTAAAAGCAAATCAAGACTAGGTTAGATTATGAGACAATAAAATTAAAATCCCTCACTAATCAAAAGGTTAAGTCAAATAAACAAGTTATTAAACATGAGTTGCCCCCATATTATTATAATTCATCCGGTAGTATCTGGAGACCTTTGGGCGACTGAGAGTCTCAGGGCTTGGGGTCTTATGGGTAACACCTGAATTATTGAAAAGCGTTTTCATGAATAAATAAGGTTAATGACTTAAAATGGCTGAGAGTAGTTGGGCGAGTCGTCTAGATTATTTAAAGCTGTTGGGCAAGATGGTTAGGATTAATGTCAAAGGCATTAGTTACTAATGTGGTTAGTAACCCGACAACCTCGGAATCACATGGTTGATGTGATTGATTACAAGAATCTACCTATTAAAGGGAGTGAACTTGTTTGAGTCATTCAAGGTAAGCTTCACGAGATAGGATCCTAGCTCACTAAAGAATTTATATTAGATTCTTCGAATTAATATGGAGGGTTATTAATTTGGTAAAATAGTGGGAGCAATTTAAAATCAATAAAGTCCTGTACTTTTAAATTGTAATCGAATTAAACAAATGAATAACATCCGTCACTTTTTCTCACTCTCAAGTTATAAACAAATCGTACTCTAAAATAATCATGTCGAAAACTGATCTAAGAAATATCCTTACTGATAACAAATTGAATGGTTCAAACTTCGCCGACTGGTTTCGTAACCTCAAAATTGTTTTGAAGTTCGAAAATATAGGGTATGTATTGGATACGTGAATACCCGCTCTTCCGGCCGATGATGCACCCATTGAAGAGATTGATGCCTATCAGAAGCATAAATCCGATGATGAACACGCAGGGTGCATCATACTTGCATCGATGACACCAGATCTACAAAGGCAACATGAGGAGATGGATGCCTACTCTATTGTCATGCACTTGAAAGAGCTGTTCGGGAAACAGACTCGTTATGAACGTTTTGAGATATCAAAACTGTTGTTTCGCTGCAGGATGCAAGAGGGCACATCCGTTATGACACACTGTGTCAAGATGATTGGCTATATCACCAAACTTTCTAGTATTGGCTTCGTGATGGATCATGAACTAAGTGTGGACTTACTTCTTACATCCCTCCCAAAGAGTTATTCACAGTTCACCATGAACTACCAGATGAAGGACTTAAGGACCTCTCTTGAAGAGCTCGCCAATATGCTCAAGACAGCTGAGCCGAACATGAAGAAAGATAAGGTGGTGGTACCCGCTCTTGTGATTGAGGGATCAAAGAAGAGGAAAGGGAATTTTCCCAATCCAAAATATCCCAAGAAGAACAAGGGAGGCAAGCCAGCCCAAGCCAAAGGAAAGCAAGTCAAGAAGCCCAAAGGGGAATGCCACTTCTGTGGTAAAGATGCGCATTGGAGGAGAAATTGCAAAGAGTACCTAGCTTCTCTCAAGAAGGGAAAGAACGGTGCTTCAACTTCTGGTATGTTCTATATTGAAATTAACTCAATTTCGCAGTCTGAATCTTGGGTATTGGATACCGGATGTGGATCTCATATTTGTATGAATATGCAGGAACTAAAGCAGACTAGGGAATTGAAGAAAGGAGACGTGAATCTGCGAGTTGGAAATGGTGCAAGGGTTGCCGCACTCACGATTGGAGATTATGATCTACATCTACCATCAGGACTTGTAATAGAATTAAGAAACTGTTTGTATGTTTTAGAGATGTCTCATAACATTATTTCTATTAGCTGTCTAGTTGATGATGGCTTTCATGTTTCAATTAAGAACAATAGTTGTGAATTTTATAGAAACAACATTTTCTATTTTTCAGGAATATCATTGAATGGGATTTATATTTTGAATGATAAGATTTCTGCTTTCGCAATTGATACCAAAAGACTTAGATTAGATAATTCAACTTACTTGTGGCATTGTCGTTTAGGCCATATAAACCAGAGACACATGCTTAAGCTACGTCAAGATGGGCTTATAGACTCGATTGATTCTGAATCAATGGAAACATGTGAGTCATGTTTAAAAGGAAAAATGACAAAGACACCCTTTAGCAATAAAGGTCGGCGTGTATCAGACACTCTAGGATTAGTACATTCGGATGTATGTGGTCTTATGTCAGTCCAAGCAAGAGGAGGATTCAGATACTTCATTAGCTTCATAGATGACCATACTAGATATGGTTATATCTATTTGATGAAGCACAAGTCAGAAGCTTTTGAGAAATTCAAATGCTTTAAGAATGAAGTTGAAAATCAAACTGGAAAGACTATTAAGATACTTCGATCTGATCGAGGTGGGGAATATCTTTCAGAGGAGTTTATGAATTATCTAAATGAATGTGGAATATGCTCACAATGGACGCCTCCTTGTACACCACAACACAATGGTGTGTCAGAGAGGAGGAATCGAACCTTACTTGATATGGTACGATCCATGATGAGCACCGCATCTCTTCCAAAATCATTATGGGGCTATGCCCTAGAAACTGCTCTATTTACCTTAAACCGAGTACCAACCAAATCCGTCAGTTCTACTCCATTCGAACTGTTCGTTGGAAAGAAACCCGTTTTCTCCTTCATGAGAAGATGGGGATGTTCAGCATATGTTAAAAGAATAGTGTCAGATAAGTTGGACTCTAAATCTGATAAATGCTTCTTCATTGGATATCCTAAGGAAACTGTAGGATATTACTTCTATCATCCAGATGATCAGAAAGTAATCGTATCCAGAAATGCAGTGTTTCTAGAGAAAGAGTTTCTAGAAGAAACACAGAATGGAAGCTTAGTTGAACTTAAGGAAGTTTAAGAGGAAACACATGTTGAGGAAGCGGAAGAGGAAGTTGAACCCGAACCTGTTTCACTAGATGAAACACAAGTGTCATATCCCACTCGTAGGTCTCAAAGAATTCGTGAACTCCCAGTTAGGTATGGTTTTCTAATGGGAGATAACGAACTAGTTCCCGTGTTAGACGATGAACCCGAAACCTACGAAGAAGCTCTTACTAGTCTAGAATCTAAAGCATGGCTTAAGGCCATGAATTCTGAAATGAACTCCATGTATACCAACCAAGTGTGGAATTTGGTTGATCCACCCGAGGGGATAAAACCCATTAGGTGCAAGTGGATCTTCAAGAAGAAGATGGACATGGATGGAAAGGTTAGTACCTACAAAGCTAGGTTAGTAGCGAAAGGATATCGTCAAAAGCAAGGAGTTGATTATGACGAGACTTTCTCTCCAGTAGCCATGTTCAAATCCATTAGAATATTGCTTGCAATTGCCGCTCATTTTGATTATGAGATTTGGCAAATGGATGTGAAAACAGCTTTCCTAAATGGAAACCTGCTTAAGGATGTATACATGATGCAACCTGAAGGTTTCATGTCGAAGGATGCAACCAAGGTTTGCAAACTTCAGAGGTCCATTTATGGACTCAAGCAAGCGTCTAGGAGCTGGAACAAACGTTTTGATGAAACCATAAAACAATTTGGTTTCGAACAAAACTTTGAAGAGGCTTGTGTTTACAAGAAGATAAGTGGGAGCTCAGTCATTTTCTTAGTACTATATGTTGATGATATACTACTTATGGGAAACGATGTTGCAATGTTGCAAACAGTAAAAGTTTGGTTATCGGGTAATTTCTCCATGAAAGACTTGGGAGAAGCAGCCTATATCTTGGGGATTAAGATCTATCGGGATAGATCGAAAAGACTGCTTGGACTATCCCAGTCTACATATATTGACAAAGTCCTAAAGCGTTTTGACATGCATGAATCGAAAAGGGGTAACTTGCCAATGGTCCATGGTGTCAAGTTATCAAATGATCAGTGTCCTAAAACAGACAATGATAAGAAACGCATGGCTGTATTTCCTTACTCCAGTGCGGTTGGTTCGATCATGTATGCCATGCTTTGCACTGGACCTGATGTGGCGTTCGCATTGAGTATGACGAGCCGATATCAAGGGAATCCAGGATTTGATCACCGGATTGCTGTCAAGAACATTCTTAAGTATCTTAGAAGAACTAAAGACATGTGCCTCGTATATGGACACGGGGAATTGAAAATTGAAGGATATTCAGATGCTAGTCATCTGACTGATGAAAATGATTATAGATCCCAATCAGGATATTAGTTTATCCTGAATGGAGGTTCAGTTAGTTGGAAGAGTTCCAAGCAAGGAAGTGTTGCTTTCTCGTTGACTGAATCAGAGTATATCGCAGCTGCAGAAGCGACAAAAGAGGCAGTTTGGATTAGGAAGTTCATAATGGAACTAGGAGTGGTGCCTGACATTGTGAATCCCATTACTTTGTACTGTGATAACAATGGAGCCATTGCACAAGCAAAGGAACCACAGTCTCATAATGCATCCAAACATTATCTCAAGCGATATCATCTCATAGCCAGGGGAGATGTGAGAATAGAAAAAGTGCCTACTGAGGACAACGTTGCAGATCCGTTGACCAAGCCATTACCACAAAGAGCTCACGATAAACATCTTAGTTCTTTTGGTATTAGTTTCAGGAACAATTGGCTTTAGTCCAATTGGGAGAATGTTGGAGTTTAGTGTCCTAAAGACAATTGTTTTAGGATATTAATATTAATGAATAAATTGTTTATTTGATCATTTGTTTAATCAAATATATAGCATTAAAATGTAACTATATATAAAGGCACAAATCTTTCAGAAAGAAAGTAATCCTAAGTTTGTTTAAGTAATTATAAAGTGTTCATACAAGCATGAAGTGAGACTATACTTTATAATAAGATCAATAAACTTAAAGTTAACCCAAGTCAAGTAATATGTTATAGGGGTTGGCATATTACTGTTGAGACTTGCATGTAACAGTGTTTTCTATCGAGATAGAAAGCTGATTGTTAAGCCCAAAATATACCTAAAATATCATCAATAATTACATCAGTTTTGCTTCGAATTCATACTATTTATATCTGTTTAGAATACTTTTACTTTCGGATATGTTTCTTTCTTGTAAGGTACCTAAATATTTGGTAAAATCCAAATAGGAAAGAAAAGAGCTTAAAAACAGAAGAAAAACCCTACAAAAGAAGCTAAAGACGACGAAGATCAAACACGCCAAAACGAGGACGAGGACAACGGTCGAAGAAACGGAAAACAGTCCGTGTCGCGACCGAGAATCCTCCATTCTCGGTCGCGACACGCGTCACCAGCTTATTCCCTTAACGATTTCGAAGACCAAATATTTGCTCTCCCATTCTCGGCCGAGAATTTGCATTCTCGGCAAGTTCAGAAATTCCTGGAGAGCCATTCGCACACATTCATTTTCGACGAAACGCGTTCGTTCGGGTGGATAAAAACATCCCTTCGCAGAGGATACGACCCTTCACAACGGACACGACACTTCAATCAAGACTCTTCAACATCTATAAATAAAGAGTTGATGGAGAGTTGGAGATATAGAAAAAGCGAGAAGATTAGTATAGAATTAATGCAAGAATTCTGAGTCAAGCGATTCAGAGTTTAGAGTTCATTTCTGTAAAAGCAATATGATGTACACACATTGTTTATTCAATAATTACAAACACAGTAGCGTTTGGATTTGTTCATATTAGTTTACATTTTGGTAGTAGCCGACCGTATCTCTATTACGAAGTTACAGCGAGAAGATTGAGTAGAGGATCCGCCCTGAGTCTGACAAACTCTAACGAAACCCAAGGAAAGGATTGACAACCCGTTCACTTGCAAGTCGTCAAATGTTTTCATGCTTCTTGTTCTCTGTAAACTTGTATCAAATTCATATTTCATCTAATAAAGTTCATTCTATTCGATAGATTTTTATGTAGCACTTTGGTAAATGATCCGAAGTGAGTTCTGGTGTTTTCATTAAAACGTAGTTAAATTCAAAATCTTTACAAGGAAACTTTGTTGAACACTTAGGCAAATTGATATCATCAGTAGAGTATCAATTTGGTTAAGGTAGCGATCTAACCCGACCGTAGGAGGATTGACTGCAGTTCAAAGTCCTAAAATTAGAGGAATCGACGTTTATTTCATTGTTATAATTTATACAAAGTTTAAAGTTGTTTTCTTTGCTTAATGCAAACAAATACATTTGTTTACTTTTCTAAAGAACTAAACGTTTCTGTTTTGTAAATTTATCCCTAAATCAGAAGTATTTTCTAACATTTGTTTTACTCTAATCTAATTCTTATTATAGCAATTTCAAAACCAAATCCAATTAAACGATTTTCCATATTATAAACCTTAGAAGTAAATCTAACTGATTCAAAATAAGTTTTTGTTAAAAAATGTTCCCTGTGGGATCGATATCTTTTATTACTACAAGCGTATACCGTGCACTTGCGGAAATCGCTCAACAAGTTTTTGGCGCCGTTGCCGGGGAACGCCAAATTTTTTGACAAAAATTTAGATTTTTCATGTTTTATTTCGAATCTAGGTTTATTTATACTTATTCAAAATTTTATATTTTACTTATTTCAAATTACTAACATATTTATTTTTAAAATTCTGTTTTGAAGGTAGTTTCGGTTCGTGCGAAATTTCAAGTTCATGCGCAGTTCTCGAAGTTCAGGCATTCCACCAAAACCGCTAGACCCAGAAATTGAAAAAACGGTTAAAAAGAACAAGAAAAACAAAAACAAGACTCCAATAAAAACTAGAGTTACTGAGCCAGAAATTATGGCTACACTTATGGATTACGCTAGGCCAAGAGTGGCCGGTGTAACAAATAGCATAGTTAGACCCCAAATAAATGCAAACCAATTTGAAATTAAGCCAGCATTGCTTAATATGTTGCAAAATAATGTAACATTTTACGGGTTACCTAACGAAAATCCTAACACCCATTTGACAAATTTTTTAGAAATTTGTGACACTTTTAAGGTTGCAGATGTGACTGCGGAAGCAATCAAACTTCGCCTTTTTCCTTTTACTTTGAAGGATCGAGCCAAAGAATGGTTAACTTCTATGCCAACCGCAACATTTGAAACTTGGGAGCAATTAGCCCAAACGTTTTTATCAAAATATTTTCCTTTAGCAAAAACCGCAAGAGTCATAAAAGAGTTAACATCTTTTTCTCAAAATGATAATGAAACTCTTTATGAGGCTTGGGAACGTTTTAAAGAACTTCAACGTTTATGCCCACACCACCAATTGCCCGCTGAACTTTTAATGCAAACATTTTATAATGGATTGAATCCTACAACTAGAGGTTCATTAGATGCTATGTCTGGAGGGTTATTCATGAAGAAAACATCGGCCCAAGCAAGAGAACTTTTGGAGGAAATGGCAATCAACAGTAGTATGTGGCCCGCGGAACGTGGACACGTACCAGTGGCGAAACCATCATCCTCAACTACATCATCAGTTAAAGGTATAGTGAATCTTGATCCAGTTGCGATGCTGCAAGCCCAATTTTCTGCCTTATCGCACAAAATTGATAGGTTTATGGCACCGTGTGATCCTAATGGTAATCCAATCCAAACGAATATGGATTATGAAGGTATGAGCGAAATTGAACAGGTAAATTTTGTCCAAGGGCAAAATCAAACTAATAACACTTATTCCAATACATATAATCCTGGATGGAGAAATCATCCTAACTTTAACTAGAGAGATAATAATAATAATGCCAATGCTAATCAAAATCGTACCACTAATTATCAAAATCAATCAAGAGATACGATTAGCACTTTATCTTCTAAGATCGACAAATTTATTGATGCTATGAGCGGAAAAATAAGTAATCACGACGATGGTTTTAAACGGATCGAGAATAAATTCGACCAGCTTATTAAAAACCAATCATCTAGCATCCATAATTTGGAGGTTCAAATTGGACAACTCGCTAAATCAATTCCATCCCGCAAAGAGGGAAGTCTTCCCAGCCATATGGAGGAAAATCCGAAAGAACATGTAAAGGCTATCACTCTTCGTTCAGGAAAAAATTACTTAGGTCCGGAAATGCCCGGAAATTCAACTTTATCAGGAATTGATTTACCAAAATCCAAAGAAGATACATTAAACCAAAAAGATACACCAATTGGTTCAAGTACAAAAACTTTTGTACCCAAACCACGTTTTCCACACAAAGTCCGCAATAAGGACTATGACAAACAACTTTTAACATTTTTAGACAAACTTAAAAATTTGCATATTAATTTAACGTTTATGGATGCAATTATGCAAATTCCCAATTATGGTAAATTCCTAAAAGATTTAATTTCAAAGAAAATCAGTTGGGAAGGAATTTCATCCATTTCGCTAACTGAAGATTGTAGTTCAATTGTGTCAAGTAATTTGCCCACTAAACTCAAAGATCCCGGATGTTTTACCATTCCGTGTAAGTTGGGAGATATCGAATTCCCAAGTTGTCTTTGTGATTTAGGAGCAAGCATAAACTTGATTCCATTATCTATTTTTAATAAGTTAGGCTTAGAAGAAGATATCAAACGTACCAATATGGTTTTGCAATTAGCGGACCAAACCACTAAAAGACCATATGGTATTATCGAGGATGTTTTAGTTAAAGTTGACAAATTTATTTTTCCTACCGATTTCGTTATATTAGATTTTGCGTATGACGTTAATTGTCCGCTAATCTTTGGTAGACCGTTCATGAATACGGGACGTGCTCTAGTTGATGTGTCGGAAGGGAAAGTAGTTTTAAGAATAGGAGACGATAAGATCGAGTTTGATATGAACCAAGTAATGAATGGAGGATTTCGCTTGTATGAAACTTGATTTAGTTGAAGAATGTGTAAATGACATTGTTCAAAAAGAAGAAATAATAGAACCTATAATGAGTGAAGAATTAGAAGATAAGGACCCAGAGCCTTTGATTCGAGAAGATGGACCAATTCCGCCTTCAATTATAATTCCACCTAAATTAGAACTTAAAGAATTATCAAACCATTTAAGGTACGCTTTCTTAGGCGAAGGCGATTCTCTACCTATAATTATCTCTAACAAACTAACAAAGGTTCAAGAAGAAAAAATAAAAGAAGTTGTTAGAAATAGAATAGGAAGTATGGGATGGCAAATTTCAGACTTAAAAGAAATTAATCCTAGTATTGTAATGCACATAATTCACTTAGAAGAAGATAAGCCACCTAAAGCGGATAGGCAAAGATGCTTAAATCCAAATATGAAAGAAGTAGTCAAAAACGAGATTACTAAACTTCTAGGCAATGGAATCATTTATCCTATTTCGGATAGTGAATGGGTTAGTCCAATCCACTGTGTACCTAAAAAGGGAGGCATAACCGTTGTAAGGAATGACGAAGGTGAATTAATACCTACACGAACCACCACCGGTTGGAGAGTTTGTATAGATTACAGGAACCTTAATAAAGCAACTAGGAAAGACCATTTTCCTCTACCTTTCATTGATCAAATGATCGAACGAATAGCTGGTCATGCTTTCTATTGTTTTCTAGATTGCTACTCTGGATTCTTTCAAATATATATTTACCCGGATGACCAAGACAAAACAACCTTCACATGTCCTTATGGAACATTTGCATATAGGAGAATGCCCTTTGGTCTATGTAACGCACCAGCAACATTTCAACGTTGTATGACTGTAGTCTTTAATGATTTCATTGAAGATATCATGGAAGTTTTTCTGGATGATTTTTCCGTTTATGGAGATTCTTTCGATTCATGCTTACAGAACTTGGATAAAGTTTTGTCTAGGTGTGAAGAAACAAATTTAGTATTAAACTGGGAAAAATGTCATTTCATGGTTGACGAGGGAATTGTTTTAGGACATAAAATATCTGAAAAGGGATTAGAAGTGGATAGAGCAAAAACTTCAGTGATAGAAAAATTACCCCCTCCAACCACTGTTAAGGGAGTAAGGTCATTTTTAGGACATGCAGGTTTTTACAGGAGATTCATTAAAAATTTCTCTGTAATTTCCAAACCACTTACTAATTTACTCATGAAAGATTCGACCTTTGATTTTAATGAAGATTGCGTTAAAGCTTTCGAAACACTGAAAACAGCTTTAGTCAGTGCACCTACTATTGCTAAACCCAATTGGGATTTACCTTTTGAAATTATGTGTGATACAAGTGACTTAGCTGTCGGATGTGTTTTAGGTCAAAGAAAGGACAAGAAACTTCATGTCATTTACTATGCAAGTCACACACTATCCGGTGCACAATTAAACTACACCACAACCGAGAAGGAAATGTTAGCTATAGTTTTTGCATGTGATAAGTTTAGGTCATACTTATTAGGTTCGAAAATTATTATTTATACCGATCACGCAGCTTTAAGATATTTATTTGCTAAGAAAGATGCAAAACCACGTCTAATTAGATGAGTTTTATTGTTACAAGAATTTGATATAGAAATTAAAGACAAAAAGGGTGTAGAAAACCTTGTCGCCGATCATCTATCAAGACTCGAAGGTGAAAACGGTCCTATAGGTGAGACTATCGGTATACGAGATGATTTCCCTGATGAATATCTCTATCAAATAAAAAGTGTCATGTCGCCATGGTATGCGGATATTGCAAATTATCTTGCAGCCAACATTGTTCCGGAAGGATTAACTTTCCAACAAAAGAAGAAATTCTTCTTTGACATTAAATAGTATTTTTGGGAAGATCCTTTTTTGTTCAGAACTTGTGGTGACGGGATAATTAGGAGATGCGTTAGTGAAAATGAATATGAGTCTATAATGTCGGAATGTCATTCTAGCTCTTATGGGGGACATAACGGAGTTAGTAAGACAGTAGCCAGGATATTTGAATGTGGATTCTTTTGGCCTACACTGTTTAAAGACGTCCGTTCATTTATTATTCGTTGTGACAAGTGCCAAAGAGCAGGAAATTTAGGCAAAAAAGATGAGATGCCCCTCACAAACATGTTAGAAGTTGAAGTCTTCGACATGTGGGGAATAGATTTCATGGGACCTTTTCCCCCTTCTTTTGGTAAATCTTACATATTAGTCGCCGTAGATTATGTTTCGAAGTGGGTTGAAGCAATTGCAACCCCGACGAACGATTCTAAAGTTGTTGTTGGTTTTCTTGAAGATATATTTTGTAGATTTGGTTGTCCTAGAGTCATTGTAAGTGATGGCGGTACCCATTTTATAAACCGAAATTTTGATACACTTATGAAAAAATATGGAGTATGCCACCGCGTGTCAACGCCATACCATCCTCAATCGAATGGTCAGGCAGAGATATCAAATAGAGAACTCAAATGGATTCTAGAGAAAACAGTTTCGCCTTCAAGAAAAGATTGGTCTTGTAAACTCAACAATGCGTTATGGGCATACCGTACTGCATTTAAAACACCAATAGGAATGACTCCATACCGATTAGTGTATGGGAAGGCATGTCATTTGTCAGTCAAATTAGAACACAAAGCCTATTGGGCTATTAGGGAACTTAACTTTAATTTGCAACAAGCAGGTAAGAAACATTTGCTCAACTTAAATGAGTTAGACGAGTTACGTCATCTATCTTACGAAAATGCGAAAATATATAAAGAAAAAGTGAAAAAATGGCACGACACCAAGATTAAAGTCAAAAGCTTTAACATTGGGGACAAGGTGCTGTTATTTAATTCACGACTCCGTTTATTTCCAGGTAAACTTAAGTCCAGATGGATAGGACCATATCTAGTCATTAAAGTATTTGATTATGGCTCTTTGGAACTTGAAGGACCTGACGGAATTCGTTTCAAAATTAACGGTAATAGATGCAAAATCTTTTACGAAAATGTTTCAAACAAAGAAATTGCGTTTGTAACGCATTTTTCTGAAGATTAATTCATTAAAATTTAATGTACTTTATTTTTATTTTATTTTTATTTTTATTTCATTTTGTTTTGTTTTGTTTTGTTAGTTTTAATTTAGTTTAATGATTTTTGATTTAGTTTAAATTTTTACACATGCCAAATTTATGATTTTTAATTATTAATAGACTTTATATTAAGATTTAGATGCATAATAATATGTTTAAGTCATGCTTTTATTTTAATTTTAGGTCTTTAGTTCGAATTAGGAGAAATTTGGTGATTCTCAGCCGAGAATTTGGAATTCTCAGTTGAGAATTCACATTTTCAGAATTGTCCAAACAGGTAAGGAATTTTCTGAACTTACCGCGAATTTATATTCTCGGCCGAGAATCAGAAACATAGGGTTTCAACGCCTGATTTCCACGAGGAAATCAGCATGTCGCGATCGAGAATTGGGATTCTCGATCGCGACACGGGAATTTTTTGCACCATCAGACCTGTATTTTCTTCATCCTGCAGACACAGCTTTTCAAAATCGAAAAATTGAGTTTCTTCAACTTTCAGAGGTATGATTTTATGCCTTTTCGCATCAAAACAACACCTCATTTCGTCCTAAAATCCTATAAATAAATCCTAGAGGATCAAAGTTCTGTTACATTCTTTTCATCTCTATCAGAACAAAATTCTGATTTTCTGAAAACACTATTGTTAACTAAGTTACAGAACCCTTCTTCCTTTTCACAAAACCATGACTACTAAACACAAATCCCCTAGGAAAAATGCTACTTCAAGCAATAAACGTCCCGACTTATCCAAACGATATGGTGCGCCATTTCCTATCTTCAATCATGATGAAGGCAGGCGCTACTGGAGGCTTCGTTACAAGTTCTTCATCGGAATGTTATATATGGACGAGTTTTTGAATAAACAACTCGGAATAAGCGATGACGTGAGTCGCTATTTGGAACGCTTAGGATGGACAAAATTCGCCAACATGCGATTTCCTATAATTGGCGATTAGATTCTCGAAGGGTGCGTCTTAGTTTTCGTCGAGATGGCGAACTATTTACTTTCGGATATCCCGAGTTGCATGCCTGGTTTGGTTTTCCCCCGAGGGATACAATCAAACGTCATCCTGGTAAAGATATGACATCCACAGACATATGGAGAATGCTCACTGGATTCTGGCGTTTCAATCCTCGACTCGCCTACAATCAATCCTTTCACTCCAATTCAATGTTGTATCTACACAAATTTCTGTGTCACAGTCTGTTCGGTCGCACATTTAGCAGTGTGGTCCGAGACACCGACTTATATGTCCTTGGAGATATATTCCAAGGGAATACAGTTGATTCTTCAAAAATTCTGATGGAGGGTCTTGTTGCCGCTTCTCGATCCAAGGATAAAAAGATTGGATTCGGGAATATAATTTGCGGAATAATTCTCGATACCAAGGGTACTATTGCTGTTCCTTGGAGTGAGGATGAATCTTTTTCGACACTAGACTATGAGTTTTTGGAATATGAAGGTCTAGTGAAACATGTTTTTCGAGCAGGCCCGCATTTTCTTTCTGCACCAGAACGTCAAGCTTTCGTGCAATTGAAAATTGAACGCTATAGGGCTAGAGAAATCCCGATTAATAGGGATGAGTATATAGAATAGTTTAGGTTTATAAGTTTTTCTTTTAATATTTTGTGAATATTTATGTATTTTGTGTGATTTCATTTCATTCTTTGTTTTTATGTTTTGTTTCAATTCTTGTACATATATGTTAATTCAATAAAAATTTCTACTTATTTTCGTTGATTTCTTGTTTTGACTATAGTTAATATACATTTGCTCCATTTCCTATAAGATCATGGATCAATCTATACTAAATCTCTTCATATTGACCAATTCTAGTCATTCTTGCTCAAATGAAAATAAGAATGGTTATAATACACTAATATGGTTTTTATTAATTAACAACTATGTTCATACTTTTTTCACATTATACATTTACTCCATTTTTATTTTAGGTTTAAATCAGTTAATTAATACATGAACTTGTATTTATTTCACTTAACATGATTCATTTAACTTATATGCATAAATGTACATTAATGTTTCATTAATTCTTAATATGAATGTATTTCTCTTTATTTCTTACAATTACTAAGGATAAAACCTTTGGTTTTCCTTGAATTTAATGTTTTGCATTTAAGTTTTTAAGTGCAGGTACAATTTTAATTTAATTCAGGACACAATTAATCAAAAAAATTGCACAAACCAAGTCAAAATACACTTATAACAGCACAATTGACCGATTCTCGGCCGAGAATTAAATATTCTCGGTAAGTGCAGCAAAAACATGCCGAATTCAGAGCGAATTGTTCTCTGAAATTCGCGTGCCGCGACCGCGGATCGGCATTCTCGGTCGCGACACGCGACCTGTAGGGCGATTTATTTCGAATTTTTGACCTATTTTTAGCCTATTCCTTACATCTCCCTATTTCACCCAATATAACCCTACTCCTTACACAAACCTCACATACCTCACTTTTTACCCAATCACCTACTCTAAACTCTTCCCCATACATTACTTTTACTCTTCCCAATTTATTCTTTACCCCCTCTAATCACTTATCAATTCAATTCCTCATTTACAACTCTCACTTCATCTTCAACCTTTGGTTTTCTCTCTTTTCCTTTCTTCTTCTTCTTCTTTGCAAACCCTAAACACCATTAACATGCCTAGAACAAAGCGTGTTGGTCACAAGCCTCAAGTTACGGAAGCTAATCGCCTTCGTATACGTTGCGGAGCCTATTTTGACATTGAAACGGAGGAGGAAGCCGCTCGATTCATTCACTTTTCCAATTACAAGAGGGAGTTTGTGGATATGAACTTCCTTGACTTCGATTCAGTAAGGGCATTGGATTTTTCTACTAGAAATGATGCTTTCATTGAAACTTGGGTTGTCAAGCTTTTGTTTCTATGCGTTTTCCCCGTATTACGGAATATGTCGTAGAGTTTTTGGTCACTTTGACCATGAATAAGAAGAAGACATCAATTTCCTTTAGAAATAATGGTGTAACTTATACCATAGATTATGAGGCTATGGGGAATATGTTTGGTTTCCCTATTAGTGATTTCTATGACAAGCCTAAGGATTTTGATAACGACTCTATTTGGCAAACTCTTTCGGATCAAGAATATTTTAACTCCAAAAATACCTCAAGCAAGTTGATTAAGGACAATTGTGTGTTCTTCTTTCACAAATTTCTGAGTTTTTCCTTATTTGGCCGTGTTGAGAGCTCCAAAATTCAAGTTTGGGATTTGTTCGTTTTGGATTGTTTGTTTAAAGGTTTGAGGGTTGATAGCATCGGTATGCTATTTGACAATTTATTTCGTGCTTCGAGGGCTCATACCATTCAAGTCCCTCTCGGTAATTTTATCACTACAATTGTTTTGGGAGCACGGGGTGAATTAGCCGATTATGACATGTCCACCTACCATGGGTATGTTCCGATTTTGGACATTTCGGCGCTTGAGCGGGCTCACTTATTGCTTACTTCGGTTCCTCCTGTTTTTATTTCATATGCTTCCCGTATTGCCCATCTTCGTGGCACTATGGGTGGAGGAGCTTCAAGTTCCCAATTTGTAGGTACCGATGAAGGA
The DNA here is from genome assembly GCF_963576675.1 of Euphorbia lathyris. NCBI lineage: Eukaryota > Viridiplantae > Streptophyta > Magnoliopsida > Malpighiales > Euphorbiaceae > Euphorbia > Euphorbia lathyris. The sequence goes on from NC_088910.1 coordinate 72,039,307, forward strand.
GGCGCGGCGGAGGAAGAGGAAGATGCACCGCAAGCTCAACCACAACCCCAAGCACCTCAAGATGATGATCCGGTGGATTTAAGGCGGATTTTGAACCAAATCAATTCAAATAATTGCCAAATGAATTTAAGAATTGATGATTTGGTGGAGAATAATATGGTGATGAATGACAACCTCAATACTTTGAGGCGCAAGCATAGGTCAACACGGCATCGGATGCTTTCATTCTTCCGTCGCCGCAATGTGGAAACTTCACCAACACCTCCAGATTCCCCGCCTAATGCTTAGGTTTTATCTTTTCTTTTCATCTTGTTATGTTGTTTTTAAATTTCAGTTTGGTACAATATTTTTAATTATTATGTTCGTACAATTTTCATTTTATGTTGAATGCTTTTTATTTGCTAATTTCTATTTTATTTCGTATGCTTTATTTCGTGCTTATTTTTCATGTTATCTCAATATTTGCACCAATGAGGACATGGTCCAATTTAAGTGTGGGAGGAGATATACATATATCATTTATACATATACGAATAAATGCAACGAATAATTTTTTTTTAAGCAACATTTATAAATGCAACACTTATTTTATGCAAATGCAACATATATTGCAACACAATTTATTTAACATTATTTTTCATAACTTTACATTTTTATATGTTTAAAATATTTTAACTTATGATTATTTTTAGGTTATCATTATTGTTAGAAATAATATTTCTATACGGGTAATAATTTTTAAAATTTTTCACAAATCTCCAATACGATTTTAAGTAAAAACATCTCGAATGAATATATTTAAGTAATAAATTCTTTATATTCGATCTCTATTTTATATCATGACAATCATGATACAATAAATCTTATTTTAAATTTTCAATTAGGTTTATAGGCATTAAATTGAACTAACAATTTTAGCTCGATTTGATGTCGTCTTACACTAACACCAATTGAAGTTTTTAAGGAAACTTTAGCCATAATACATGTTGAATTTTAAGTCAATATAGGATGAATGTGCTATTTTTCTTTTTCCCAATTTACAATTTTAATTTTATATTTCATATTAATTAATCAATTAGTTGAATTCTTAACTTCTGGCCACGATTGAGACTAACCTTATCACAATCGCGGTATGAAAGGGAAGAAAATTAAGTATCGTTTACTTTTGGCCACGATTGCGACCACTCTTATCACAATCGAGGTATGGAAGGAACGTTAAAAACAAAAATTTAGCGTGTTTAAGTTTAAAGTAACGATTGCGTCCACCCATGGCATGGTCGGTACATCTAAAGCAAACAATAAGCAATAAAATACGTATAAGGTTACGATCGAGACCACCCTTATCTCGGGCGTAACTAAGCAAACAAATTAACCCAAAGTACTTATTTATTTAATATATTTCATATATTAGTTTAGGTTTGGGAAAGGAAATTTTGTGCTTTGAAAATGCCTTGAGACAAAAGACTCAATAACATGCGTGCTTATATCGTCCCGAATACTTCAATTCAAAATTAAAAATACAAGACGAATGATATATCGCCTTTATACTAGTTAATTTGATATTTTGCGTATAAATTTGCCATGCGAAGTTAGTCTTTTCGGCTTAACTAATTTAAAACGTAATACAAAGATATATGTTTTATTTTCATAAAGAGATTAGTTAAAGAATAAATTCAGTGAAATTTTGCTCGGGACTAGCAAAAGATTAAGTGTGGAGATTTGTTAAGCCCAAAATATACCTAAAATACCATCAATAATTACATCAGTTTTGCTTCGAAATCATACTATTTATACCTGTTTAGAATACTTTTACTTTCGGGTATGTTTCTTTCTTGTAAGGTACCTAAATATTTGGTAAAATCCAAATAGGAAAGAAAAGAGCTTAAAAACAGAAGAAAAACCCTACAAAAGAAGCTAAAGACGACGAAGATCAAACACGCCAAAACGAGGACGAGGACAACGGTCGAAGAAACGGAAAACAGTCCGTGTCGCGACCGAGAATCCTCCATTCTCGGTCGCGACACGCGTCACCAGCTTATTCCCTTAACGATTTCGAAGACCAAATATTTGCTCCCCCATTCTCGGCCGAGAATTTGCATTCTCGGCAAGTTTAGAAATTCCTGGAGAGCCATTCGCACACATTCGTTTTCGACGAAACGCGTTCGTTTGGGTGGATAAAAACATCCCTTCGCAGAGGATACGGCCCTTCACAACGGACATGACACTTCAATCAAGACTCTTCAACATCTATAAATAAAGAGTTGATGGAGAGTTGGAGATATAGAAAAAAAGAGAAGATTAGTATAGAATTAATGCAGGAATTCTGAGTCAAGCGATTCAGAGTTTAGAGTTCATTTCTGTAAAAGCAATATGATGTACACACATTGTTTATTCAATAATTACAAACACAGTAGCGTTTTCATATTAGTTTACATTTTGGTAGTAGTCGACCGTATCTCTATTACGAATTTACAGCGAGAAGATTGAGTAGAGGATCCGCCCTGAGTCTGACAAACTCTAATGAAACCCAAGGAAAGGATTGACAACCCGTTCACTTGCAAGTCGTCAAATGTTTTCATGCTTCTTGTTCTCTGTAAACTTGTATCAAATTCATATTTCATCTAATAAAGTTCATTCTATTCGATAGATTTTTATGTAGCACTTTGGTAAATGATCCGAAGTGAGTTCTGGTGCTTTCATTAAAACGTAGTTAAATTCAAAATCTTTACAAGGAAACTTTGTTGAACACTTAGGCAAATTGATATCATCAGTAGAGTATCAATTTGGTTAAGGTAGCGATCTAACCCGACCGTAGGAGGATTGATTGCAGTTCAAAGCCCTAAAATTAGAGGAATCGACGTTTATTTCATTGTTATAATTTATACAAAGTTTAAAGTTGTTTTCTTTGCTTAATGCAAACGAATACATTTGTTTACTTTTCTAAAGAACTAAACGTTTCTGTTTTGTAAATTTATCCCTAAATCAGAAGTATTTTCTAACATTTGTTTTACTCTAATCTAATTCTTATTCTAGCAATTTCAAAACCAAATCCAATTAAACGATTTTCCATATTATAAACCTTAGAAGTAAATCTAACTGATTCAAGATAAGTTTTCGTTAAAAAACGTTCCCTGTGGGATCGATATCTTTTATTACTACAAGCGTATACCGTGCACTTGTGGAAATCGCTCAACACTGATCTCACAAGCTTTAGATATTCAGATATCTAGACAGTTACATAGATCCGGTGAGATAACAGTATGGATTGATTTATCTAATGTGTCAACTGTTCATCTCATTGGTATTAGTAGGTATAACTAATCCTCAGACTCAAACATTCGTTAATTAGTGATTCTGGATTATGGAGTCTGATACTTTGATTCTGTGCGAGAACGATCCAACAGGTGAGAGCCTGTGGTGTGTGAGAGCAGGGTTGGGTATCACACAAAGTAATCTTTCAGAGTGAATTCAACCTGTACAAGTAAAACCAGACTCTTCGTTATATGTAACCTTGACACGTTCCATGGTTATAAGGAATTGACCGACAGGATATAGTTGATGAAGGATCGTATTATACTGTACCTAATGTAGAAAGGTTAACGTCAGTTACAACCTGACTTCTTAATTGCTCTGGGGGAATATCATAGGCTCTGCTAGTAACAGCTCGCGACGGTATTCCGTTATATATATGTTGAAATAATCGTGATGAATTAATTTCAAAGGATATATACGGGTAGTGGCAATAAAGGACCTAATGGGTCGCATATGGGACTTGGAACCAGAGGACGAAAATATAATTAGTGAGACACTATATATGGGCCGAAATTTATAGATCAATTAGGGATAAATTAATTTGATTAATAATTATAATTTGATTATGGTTATGAATTAAATTAAAGGATTATCTGATAATGTTAATTAGAGATTTTAATGGGATTGAAACTCTAATTAATTATCCCTAACAATAATTAAATTATTAATTTGATTAATGATATTATCTAGATATAATTAGTTATTATTTAGATAATAGAAAAGTGTTTATTTAATTATCTAATTAGCAATCCTACTCCGAATGAGATTCTAATTATTTAATTACCTAACACAACTGGGATTAGGGTTTTGAGAAATCTATAAATATACACCCTAACCCTAGAAATTCGACCAACATAAAAGAACAAGAGGAGGAATCGTTCCGTCTTCGTCTCGGCTAATTCACATTATTTCTTACTCTCTCTTTGATCTTGTATCGATTTCCGTTAGAGGCAATCATTGCGATTGCTATATATTAAGGTTAATTACTGATTAGTTTTGTTTTTCTGTGTTGAACAAAAATGTTGGTTGCTCACGGATTGAATCTAAAAGTTGTGGGCACTTCGTTTGCAATTGTAGATAGTTCTTCATAAAAGGTATTTCACTTTATCCCTCTTTATATGAAATAACAATTAACAGATCTCGGAAAAGGGAAATAGATAAAATAGATAAAATTTTATTATTCCGCTACGCCTAGGCTTGTCTATTTTCCTATAGTATGTAGCCCCTGCATTTTTCAGGCCAAATGGCATTAACTTGAAGCAATATGTAGCCTGGTGTGTGACAAATGAGGTCTTGATCATGTCTTTAGGCTCCATCTGGATCTGGTGATAACTAGATTTCACATCTGTGAAGGAAAAGACCTTGTATCCTACGATTCCATCCACTAGAATGGCAATACATGGTAGCGGATAGTTGTCCTTAGGACAAGCCTTGTTCAGATCGGTAAAATCAATGCACATTCTATAGGATCCGCCCACTTTATTGACAAGAACTACGTTCGCCAACCACTGCGTATATATTACTTCTTCGATCGTATCAGCTTTTTGGAGCTTGGCGATTTCATCTTCTATGGCTTTTTGTCTTTTATGTCCATGATTTCGCATCTTCTAGGCTATGTGTGTTGCATCATCTGCCATGTTCGATTTGTGAGATCACATATGGGCTTACCCTTGTTAACACTTCATTCTCCCAAGCAAAAACACTTTCACATTCTATTAATGCCTTCGTGATATCTTCCTTTATTTCCAGCTTGAGCCCTTTAGCAATTTTCACCTTCTTACCTCCAGCATGAGGTACATTTCTGTGTCGCCTAACGCTATGGTGATGGACTCTTCATCCTCTCCTTCATCATCCTTAGCATATAGGTGAATGGATAACGAGGCTGAATACGTTTCTTGTGCCATCTTCTAACTTCCTCTAATAATAACTCCTCCTCTACTTGTAGAGATATACATTGTTAGGTGGCGGATAGAGATCAGGGATGCGACTTTAGAAAGGTTGATCGAAAGGGGCAAGCTTGACAAGTTCATCCAAAATGATAAAAGCCAAGACGATGACAAACAAAAGGCGGAACCCGAAAAGAAGTCAAAATGGGTTATCAACGTCATTGTTGGCGGACCTGGATACTAACCACCGGTAAAAAAAAAGCAAAGACATCCGCCTTAGACAAGACGGCTCTCAATCGCCCGCCCAACAATTGGCCCCCATGAAGATGCCTTGGTAATTACGATGACCATTAAAGGCTGGGAGATGAAGAGAGTCATGATAGACACTGGCTGTTCATGCAACGTGATCACTAGAGGGGCATTTGCCAAACTGAAAGTAGATCCATACAGATAGAAACAGCATTTGTGGCCCGTTTCGGTATCTAGATCAGGATGTCCGTCAGGGCTTGGGCTTTGAAGGCTTTTCTTGGTTCGAATGTGATCTCCAACTCTGCCAGCTTTAGGGTCCATTATGCTAACCTGCCAGATGTTTCCAGTTGTTGGAGGATTTTGCATAAGGGTAAGTTTGTCCGAATGATGATGGGTGACTCTAGAAGTAGTGCCGAAGCTTTTATGTTGTGATTACTATAGCAAAGGCCAAATTTTCCAAACGGGGTAGCAGGTTTCTACGTCCCTTAAAACTCTGCCGACGTAATAAATGGGGAATTGCTCACCTCCTTTCTCTCTAACTAGTATGGTTCCAGTGGATTCATCGGCCACACTGATATAAAGGTACAGAGTTTCGCCCATGACCGGTCGGCTTAGAAGTTGTGGGCTGGATAAGAACTGCTTTAGCTCTTCAAATGATTCCAGGCATTCTTTAGTCCATTCAAAGTCTTTTACCCCTTTGAGGATTTTATAAAAAGGTAGGAATCGCTTCACCAAACATGATATGAAACGTCCCAAAGCATTAATTTTTCCATTCAACTTTTGGACATCATTAAGCTTTCTCAGGGGCTCAATGTCGATGATTGCCCAGATCTTGTCAAGATTAGCTTCTATTCCTCTTTGAGAGATCATGAACCCTAAGAATTTACTTGACCCAACCTCGAAAGTGTACTTTTCTGGGTTCAGCTTCAAGTTGTGTGTCTTAAGGGTATCGAAGACAAGCTGCAGATCTTTAGCATGTTCCTCCATTGTCTTGCTCTTTATGATCATGTCATCTACATACACCTCCACCTTATCCCCAATCAGATCCTTGAAGATCTCATTCACAAGCCACTAGTATGTTGCGCCTACATTTTTTAGGCCAAACGATATGACATTATAACAGTACGTACCTTTGTGTGTGTTTAATGCCTTTCTTGGGTGGATTGGATCAGATTGCGAGCGTGCCAATAGCTTTATCTAAAACTACAAAAAGAACTGTAAATTGGATCTAACTTCTAATCAAACGAAAGTGTAAAAGACTTAAAGGACACAAAAAGAGCCTAAAGTTCGTAATGGAATCTAGAAGACTAATTATGACTACATTGAAATTATGCTTAAAAGAGAGAATTCAAAGTTGATATTTCTTGCATTGAATCAAATAACAAATTGTTTGTTGACATGATTGGAAGACTAAAGCTAGAACTTTGAAAGGATCAAAATGAATAAACTAAGGCTGTAGAATAGCTAAAGTCTGTAATTTGAGAATTGTTTGAATTCCATTAGGATTGAGTTTAATTTGATTTCATTTGTCGAATTGGTTTTGAGTTGGATCTCTTTTCCTTCTTCTTTCTTTCTTTAAATACTTTGTCTATTGGAGCTAATAACTGCCACACCCCATGTCTTACTCCCACTACCCTCTCAGCTAGTTCCCTCGTGCAATGAGTTCCCTGTCCGTTTCTTCACCGCTTCTAACTTCCCACGTTGCAGTGATGCGTGCGGCGCCTATGCTTTAGAAGCGTTACTTTATGTGTTATGCTATTGTTGTGGCCTCTCTCTAACTAGCCTCGGCTCTGCTCTTACTTAGGGACAAGTGTACCCCGTCGTATCAAGTAATAAATCTGGTTAAGTCCAGGTATCGAATCCGCGGGATTTATATCTACAAGTATTAAACTGCTCGGTTCTATTCGTTATCTAGGCGGTGAATACTTTAGCTTTGGGTTGGGTGACAACTATGACTACTCCTAAGCTATGGTGAGACAGATTTGTATAGTTCAAACTCTAAGGGAGTGATACAGGTGACGCTAAAGTTACAACATATGATAAACAGTATTTCAAAACATATACGAGTAAATATTTACTCTTGCAAAGACGACTACGTATAAACTGACAAACCCCGTTAAGTGCTTAGATCTCATGGCTCCCTCTTAAGGCGATTCTAATTCTAGGACTAGAAATTAGGGCCCGTAAGTTTCGTGGCTTGTCAATTCCTACGGCTTCCAAGTTGTCAATTCCAGTAGGGCAGCACCTATATGGTTTCCAATTGGTTTCGGAGTTCGTAATCAACCTACACAATAGTCAATTATGAGTATCAAAGCAAGTAATAAATATCAACACATATAGAGAAACTGAAATTGCAAATGATATATTATAAATGTGGAACGCGTAAATGCGGAATACAACCAAGCCTAGTACATAGGAAGAGTGCAAGCTAATTAACAAGTAGAAAGGGAAGAAGAATAGGCCCTTGGAACTAGTTAACCGAACCCAAAGCTGTCTCGTACGACTTGGAGGTGGGACTTTCGAGCTTGGGGAATGAGGATGGAATGGAACTTCGACGGAGTAACATAATGAATAGACAAGCTCTCAAGGTGGTAGAGTTTTATTATACAAAATCTGAATATCTAAATGAGTGCCAAACACTCCTATTTATACAAATCAAGCTCGAGGGCATAATCGTACATACAAAGGTCTTTGAGATAGTTCACATTTTCCAGTTGATTTTTCAGGGCACGCTCCGCGTGGAAGAGGTCTTCCTCATTCGTTGTAGATTTCACACCCTCGAATACTGGATCCCCCAAAGTGTTGACCGGTCCACGCTCCACATGAAACTGGCCAGGCTCCGTGTAGATGAACTCATGAATTTTTTCAATATTTTCTAATGGTCCAAGCTCCGCGTAGTACAGGTTACGCTCCACGTGGACTGAGTTGACCTGGGACAAAGATAAGGCTGACTGTCATAATTCAGTAGGCACCGTGTGATGATGTGGCTTGAGCTGAATTTCAGCCATTTTTCCATTGTTCTTTGCGTGTTGTGTATTTATCTCGAACCTGCAAAACACGAATGGGACACCGAGATTACTTGATTCTTTATTTCTAAAAAAGGAATGAAAATTATCAAAAGTACAATTTTTTCTATTATTTTATTATTTATTCAAAACACACTTATTTTTGTAATTAAACTTAATTAGAAGCTCAAAATAAACCATAAATAACGCTAAAAAGATAGGGACAAAATGTCCCTATCAACCTCCTCGGACTTTAAAGTTTTATTTGTCCTCAAGTAAAGAAAGTCGAAAGACGAGGGATTGAGACAATTAAGAAACAAACCTTCGTTTGGTTTAACCAAGTGCGTGATTCCAAAACCAAGATTTTATGAGGAGTTTTCAATGAGCACTTACATGGGTGAACGAGTTACCATAACCTATTTGAAATTCCCATGATTAAACTTAATAGGCAATATTAACGGGGATTGATTATTCTCGGAGAGCCCAATTGTAACTCACCAAGGTATTTTACTCTATCTCACAAATTTTTGGTGGGTTGGTGTTTATACTCTCTTCTTTATACTTAGTCAAAATCACACCGAGTTTGAATGTTCATCCGGGCTTTTCCATTTTTTTACGGTCGAACAATATTAAAAATGATCTCAGTTTGGGGTTGTAATGAAGGTGAGGCTTTTTAGTGGTTAGGGGTTAATTTTAGGAACTCGAGTTCGAACACTGAATTTGATGATTGCATCGTGTCTTTATTTATTTATCTAGCAAGTAGAAAAGGGCTTGAAATTGCTCAGTGGAGCTTGAGAATGCCTATTACTCTTTATTTTTGCTTTATTATATTTTTTCTTTTATTCTGAGAGTGGCACAAAAACGATTTCAAAGATGATTAGTACTTTCTTGCTAGAGGTTTTGCTTATTTCGGGTTTGTCGATGCATTTGATTTTATTCGATATTCGAACAAGAGGAAAAAGGATTAAGTGTTAAATGGGTGTTATAAAAGAAGTTAGTTGATAGGCTCCAGGGGGCTTCCTAAAGGTTTATGAAAAAATGAGAAAAAATAAACAAGGAAGAATTAGCCTAAGTGAGCTCATTTTATCATCTATTGTTTTCTTACCAAAACGAACGTACTTAATCCGGTATTTAGTGCAAACTCTATGAATTGAGTGAAGCAAAAGCCCTAAAAAATCGTGAAGAAAGTAGAGTTCTCATATGAACTCTTTTAGGCTCAAAATACCTCACGATGATTTTGGGTTTAATTGTGTATTTGTAAGCTCTCGTAAAATTTTCAAAATCCCATTTTTATTGCCTTTTTAAGGTTGATTATGGGAATAACTCGTGAGTTTGGAATCGTTGCTTTTGTTGGGTGCAAATTTCGACTATTCACAAATTTCCTAACTTCGGAATCACGACTTAAAATTTCTTAACTAAACTGATCCTTCGTATTTGAGCGTCTTTTATTTTAAGGTCTCGTAATGGAACTTTTAATTTTTCCGAGGATAGTGACATGTCGGATCCCTTTTTGAGCTAATTATTTAGTTTAATTAATTTTTGTTTTTATTGATTTTTATTTTTTTTATTTTTATTTTTGTTTATTTTTTGTTTTGTTTTTATTTGTTCGTGGTTTTAAGTTGTGTCACGTGGAGCTTGGTTTAGGTTAAGCTCCGTATGATTGGACTTAAAACCACGACGAGTGGCCAGAGCTTGGTTCACGCGGAGCTTGGCTCAAAGCACGCTCCGCGTGGACCAAGATTAAACCACTTTTAACTCAGAACCTGATTCAGGCGGAGCTTAGCTCAAGGCACGCTCCGCGTGGATCAGGTTTTATTAAAAGTTGAAACAAACAAAACTGAAACACGAAATGGAAAATGATTAGAACACGAACATAAACGAAAAATAGATCAAATATATATATATATATATATATATATATATATATATATAAACAGGACATAAAAATAAAATAAAGTGCAACACAAACGATAAGTGCGGGGTTCGCACGTCCCTCTGCGTGACAAAATAAGACGTTAATTCCAAAAACGTCTTAAAAACTAAAAATGGAAAAACATAACATAAAAGAAAACATGAAAACACAAAATAACACAAAACACTCCCGTCATTGAGGAGGCGGATGAGGGGGCCAATTAATATTGAAGTGAGAGCAAAACCCGTTGGTGAAAGAGTCAAAATTGGCCCTGTACATAAGCCGGTGGGCCTCAAGTGTGTCAAACCATGCGTTAACGACTGCCCTATCTCATTGGTAGGTCGCTTCCATGATGTCCAATCGGGCATGTATTTGTTGGATGTTAGGGTTGGTGGTGAAAGATGGCCCGGTAGGGACGTCCTCAAGGTCGTCCAAATCAAAGTCGTCTTCCCAATCTCCCGTGGGTTGGGTGTTTCCACCCGGACTTTGCCCTGGACCCGAAGGAGGGTTTTGAATGTTCTTAAAGAAGGACTTGTTAATGGGACGTGGAGCAAGGTTGGGAAGGGAGTCAAGGAAGGACTCGACGAGGACGGAAGTGGTGAAGATGGTGACCAAATGTCCCAACCCAATTCTGGCACGTTTCTTCTTATTCATTTGCGGAGGCAATTCGACAAAGAGAGACATGTCATAGTCGATGCCGTTGTCACAGAAATAGAGGGCAAGGAGTTCGTGTTTGTTCGTTCTGGTTGACTGGGCCTTGCCCGAGAAGTAGAAGTTTATGAATTTGAGGGTGAGTTGGAGGATGGGATCATTGATGAGAGCCGGGTGGAGATTGGATCAGACCCTAATATGGACTTCCAATATTCATGTGGGGCAACTTCCGGTGGCCATGTGGTCCGCCCGACTTCCGCTTACTTGGTGAAATTATTGCGGAGCCAAGCGATGTTGATGTCATAAGGGCGGTTGAGCAGCTGGAATTTAAGGACGTGGTTACCCTAGGCACCGGTGGGTGCAAGGGTGGTTAAGAACTCCATCACAAGGGATGGGTAGACGAGGTGACAATCTTTAAAATGGTCGTGCCACTCGAGTGCCCAGAGTCAATCCTCGAAAGCACCGCCGATGTTAATGCTGTCGAGAGTGGAGAGGTTGAAGGTGGGGAGAGGTAGGACGTTGGAGGGGGATACATTCTCGTAGTTTCTCCCCTCCGTGTCGTTCAAAATGTGGAAAGGGGCTCGGTAATGGAGGGTGAGAGGTGGAATTTCTTCCGGGTTGGGTTGTATTGGTGGTGGTGGTGCACGGGAACTTCGAAAATGACCTATATGGGTGTTTTGGATTTCCCCCATATAGGTGTTGTCGGAGGTTCGTTTTGTGCGTTTGCTCATTGTGAGGGAGTGATTGGTGCTTGAACAAAGCAGAATGGTGGTTTGGGAGTGAGAGATTGGATGGAGGAGGAAGAAGATGAATACTAATGTGATATATATAGGAGGAAGAGGTGTAGAAACCGAATAGAGCTGGGATTTCAAGGAGCCACGCGGAGCTTGGAGGGCCCCACGCTCCGCGTGACTCTGTCCCTGTCCAGAAATGATGGTTCTGGCATGGGCATGTGGAGTTTGACCAAAGTCACGCTCCCCGTGTTTGAGGTCCTGCCCAGAAATGGCATTTTGATCAGTGGCACGCGGAGCTTGGCATGAGTCACGCTCCGCGTGCCGTGAGATAGGAACGAGAAACACAAACAGTTTTTTTTATCGGTTTTTGAATGTTTATTATGTATTTAATTTTTTCATTGTGTATTAAACGTGGGGAAGTGAATTAAAGTGAATTAAAGAAGAGTTAATGTTGGATTAATGGTGATTTATTGGAGTGAGAAGGGAATGGTTTTGAATTCAAAATGAAGAGAGAGAGAGAGAGAGAGAGAGATGGGAAAGGTGGAATTAGGAAGAGAAGAGTTGAGTGATTAATGGGATGTGATAGGACGGTTAGGAAGGTGGAAGAAGAAAGAATTGGGAAGAGGGAAGGCTGCCATAAGGAGTTGCAGTTCGCAACTCCCCTCAGGTCACGCGGAGCTAGGAATGGGCCACGCTCCGCGTGACTGACATGGCAGTCACTTTTTATTATCTGTCGTTTATTTATTTTTAATTATATGTTAAGATCCATTCACGCGGAGCGTGGCTTTTGGCAAGCTCCACGTTAATCAAAATTTTGGATTATATTTTGGATTATATTTTTCTTTTGTTTTGGTTAACGTTCAATTTTTTTTGTTTGTTATGTGATGGGGGAGGTAAAAGCTTGAAACAAATTAAAGTGAGAATTAAAATGAAGAAAATAAAGGATAAAAATGAAAAGGTCGAGAAAATTAAAGGGCAACAAATGATAAAAAAATGAAGATAAGAAAATAAAAGTAAAATACGAAAGGTAAGAACTGAAAACAAAACAGAAAATAAATGAAAATAAAAGGAGTAGAAAATTATAGAGAAAATAAATGAAAAGAAATAAAATGAAGAAAACATATATGATACATATGGATAAGGGTTTGAAAAATGCAAACCGGTGCTACGTTTATAGTCGGAGTAGCTCGACTTTCTTGTTGGTTGTAGCTATTGTAGGACGTCCATATTGGAACCCGATGGATCTGAACCCTTACTGTTACGTAGAGTCACCGCTTGACCATACTCTCTATTTTTGGCCCGCAGGTTTTACTCGGTGTTGGTCGGGAGAGTTCCTAGGAGCCTGTCTTATTGTTGACGATTTAATTGAGCCACTTGGTGACCCAAATCCCTACAAAAAACCTTATTATCCGCAAGACGTGTTAGAATGCCCTTATTCAAGGAGGTTACCGATTGATCTTGCACATTGTTGGGAGGTTAGGCGTTTCGCCCTCCATAAGCATTTTGTGATTGGCCTAGCACGTGCTCCCTATATTCGTGATTAAAATTGGGTGGAGGCCTCAACACGTTATTATTATTGTCGTACGACAAGTTAGGGTGTTGGTGACGAGAACTCCATCCGTTATCACCATGATTATTATTATTACTGTGGTGGTGTGTGTTGGGGTAGGAGTTTGGGTTAGAATTGTATCTTTGGTTACCTCCTACGTAACTTACATTTTCACTGTCGCCGGCAAATGGACTACCGGCTTGGCAATCACGCCCGTTGTGATCTCCACCATAGTGATTGCACATCAGGATATGTGCATCTTTAGTGAGGCTCATCTGTGCTATCAAAGCATCTAGTTTCTTATTCATCTCAATCATGGAACCCTTCGGAGCCTTGTTTTCCATGGCGAATGCTTGGTGTCGCGGTGGTCCGGCAAGCCGATCTTCTTGCCACTGGACACTTTTCCTCGCCAGCTCGTTGATGAGCTCGTATGCCTCACTTGCTGATTTCTTAAACAGGTCCCCACCTGCTGCGGAATCCACGGTTACACGATTAGTAGGTGTTAATCCATAATAGAAGGTACTTACAAGATCATGCTTGGGGATGTCGTGGTTTGGGCAGTTTTGGAGCAACTTTCTGAACCTATCCCAAGCTGAATAAAGGGCCTCGTATTCAAGCTGTCGAAAAGAGGTAATATCGTTCCGCAACTTCACCGTTTTGGATGGTGGGAAATAGTAAGAAAGGAACTCCTTTTCGAGCTCCTCCCAAGATGTGATAGTTCCCACCTCCAAGGATTGCAACCACTCCAACGCTTGACCTGTCAAAGAGAAAGGAAACAACTTTAGATGGACAGCCTCAACCGGAACACCATTTTGCTGAGAAGTATCGGCACACATAAGAAGTTTATCAAGATGTTCGTTAGGATTCTCATGAAGTTGTCCTCCAAATTGCCCAAGTTGTTGGATCAATTGTATCATGCTTGTCTTGATCTCATATGTGTTGGGTGGAATGGTTGGGGCAATGATCCCATTGCAGTTTGTGGCCTATGCGGGGCCAAAATCTCCATCATCGTTCTCGTGTCGTTGCCTCCTCTATTTTGGCGGATGTTGTTCGCGGTTTGGTTGGGTTGCCTTTGGTTGTTCTCGGGTTGGTTGGTTTCATTGTTGATATTTGCCATCTTTTCTCTCCTGATCCTACATAGAGTACGTTCAATTTCTAAATCAATATGAACACGAGTATCACTCCGAGATCGGGTGAGCATAAACTAATGAAAATATAAATAAATGAGAAAATATAAACACAAAAAGAATGTTGTTAGTAGAAGAGTATATATAAACAATTTATACAAAAAGAATGCTTAGACTAACAATAAAACGTTTTTGTCTAATATTGCAAGAAAATATAAATCACTGGCAACGACGCCAAAAACTTGATGCATGCGGCGCCTAGGCTATAGAAGCGTTACGTTATGTGTTATGCTATTGTTGTGGCCTCTCTCTAACTAGCCTCGGCTCCGCTCTTACTTAGGGGCAAGTGTACCCCGTTATATAAAGTAATAAATCTGGTTAAGTCCAGGTATCGAATTCGCAGGATTTATATCTACAAGTATTAAACTACTCGGTTCTATTCGTTATCTAGGCGGTGAATACTTTAGCTTTGGGTTGGGTGACAACTATGACTACTCCTAAGCTATGGTAAGACAGATTTGTATAGTTCAAACTCTAAGGGAGTGATACGAGTGACGCTAAGTTACAACATATGATAAACAGTATTTCAAAACATATACGAGTAATAATTTACTCTTGCAAAGACGACTACACATAAACTGACCGACCCCGTGAAGTGCTTAGATCTTGTGGCTCCCTCTTAAGGCGATTCTAATTCTATAGATCAGAAACTAGGGCCCGTAAGTTCCGTGGCTTATCAATTCCTATGATTTCCGGGTTGTCATTTCCGGTAGGGCAGCACCTATATGGTTCCCAATTGGTTTCGGAGTTCGTAATCAACCTACACAATAGTCAATTATGAGTATCAAAGCAAGTAATAAATATCAACACGTATAGAGAAACTGAAATTGCAAATAATATATTATAAATGTGGAACGCGTAAATGCGGAATACAACCAAGCCTAGTACATAGGAAGAGTGCAAGCTAATTAACAAGTAGAAAGGGAAGCAGAATCGGCCCTTGGAACTAGCTAATCGGACTCAAAGCCGTCTCGTAGGACTTGGAGGTGGGACTCTCAAGCTTGGGGAATGAGGATGGAACGGAACTTCGACGGAGTAACGGAATGAATACACAAGCTCTCAAGGTGGTAGAGTTTTATTATACAAAATCTGAATATCTAAATGAGTGCCAAGCACTCATATTTATACAAATCAAGCTCGGGGGCATAATCATAATTACAGAGGTCTTTGGGATAGTTCACATTTTCCAGTTGATTTTTAGGCCACGCTCCGTGTGGATCAGGGCACGCTCCGCGTGAAAGAGGTCTTCCTCATTCGTTGTAGATTTCAAACCCTCGAAGACTAGATCCCCAAAGTGTTGACCGGTCCACACTCCGCATAGATGAACTCCTGAAGTTTTTCAATCTTTTCTCATGGTCCAAGCTCGGTAGTACATATTACGCTTCACATGGATTGGGTTGACCTGGAACAAAGATAAGGTTGACTGCCGTAATTCAGTGGGCACCGTGTGATCACGTGGCATGCTCCGCGTGGACTGTTCTGAATTTTGGCCATTTTCCATTGTTCTTTGCGTCTCGTGTATTTATCCCGAACCTACAAAACACAAATGTGAACACAGAGATTACTTGATTCTTTATTTCTCAAAAAGGAATGAAAATTATAAAAAGTATAATTTTCTCTATTATTTTATTATTTATTCAAAACACACTTATTTTTGTAATTAAACTTAATTATAAGCTCAAAATAAACCGTAAATCACGCTAAAAAGATAGGGAAAAAATGTCCCTATCATGCAACTCAATACGTCTCCTATTTTTATGCCTTTCCATAACTAGTCGTGGGGTGTTTTACCATTTTCCCCCTAAACTTCTGCCCCATTGTCATTTTAGCCAGTATGCTCCGCTTCCCATAGTTTGCTCTTATCAAGCCATGCTTTCGGGCTCTTTCTATTTTTAGCATCTTTCCACGTTTATCCCTCCTCAATTAGTTCCAACGTAATTATGGGGGAAACAATTGCCCCCTCAGGTATTAGTTCTAAATTGTAGAATTGATGCCTGGATGCTTTTGTCCCTTTCCTTTTTGAACTCCTAGCGGCTGATCATAATGAGTGTCGGCTTTTTCAAAATCATAACTGCTCTAAACCAGCTACCAATCCTAGTCGAGCTATAATTCTTCATTTAATACAACTCTTAGCCGTTAAAAACTCTTCAGTTCCTCTTCTTTTCCTTTAAATCCCTTTGCTTGCAGATTTTTGTTTCATTCGCTTCTCTGCAACTCGTTTCTGCTTCTCTACACGACTTCTCATAATTTTAGTAAGCCTTTCGTTTTTTTCCTTCTCTCTTTTTGGGATTCTTTAGGTTTCTCATGCATTTATTCTTTGTTGCATGTGTTTGTCTTCCTCCAGAGATAGCTAAATCTTCTTCCAACCCCACTCATCGTACTAGTTCTTTTACGACCCCGAGCCCTCTGGTAAGTTTCTCTTCTTTTGCTTTCTTTGACTCTCTTTTGGGTTTTTGCACTAAGCTTAGGGTTTTACCCCTTAATTTGCAGCAGACTCTGTATACCCTAACTAACTGCCCAGTAACAACTGCTCTGCCCGATTTCCCTATCACTTAGCTTCCGACCAAGAACTGTTGGTTTCTAGGGAGCTTATTCGTCCTCCTACTAGTGGGAAGAATAAAACATAGCCGTGCTATACTTCTCTTTGGTTAGATTGGATAGCACGATTGAAGCCTGCATTCGGTGCTCATTGGGAGAGGCGGTATATCTCGGACTTCATTACTCTGACTGCTCAGCAGCTCACTTTCTTAGAAGGTCTGGTGCTTGGGGCCCTATCAATATGGTCCAGCCACTGCAATTCATTCATCTTCCCAGGTGGCTCGATGTCCATCACCCTCTATGACATTATGGCTTTGACTCATCTTCCCGTGGTTGGCCCAGACACATGCATGATTACTTCTGAGGAGTATAAGGACTTCAACGTGGTTCCCTTCAACTATTATAAGATGATTGTTTGCCTATGCTTCTCTTCCAGCAAGTGAGGCTCCCACAAGGGACGAGCACGTGGTATTCTTGTGGGTCTTATTGAATAAGTTTGTCCTGTTTCCTTGGGGAGGAATGCCTACCCTGGATTCCTTGCCAATGGCTAAAGTTATGGCTTCAGGGGCTACGTTCGCCATGGGGAAGATCCTGCCAGGCTCTGTTTATCATCAAATTCAACAGTCTATTGCAAGTGAGCCGTTTACCAAATTGAGCGAGGCCGTCTGGATTTTGCAGCTGTGGTTGTTTTCTTATTTCTCAGCTCTTGTAGGAGATAGCCCCTTGCAAACGGTCTTTGCTGGAATGAGAATAGCCCTTGGTGAGAGTTCCCTTGAAACTGCTGAAGCCAAGCACTTCTTCTACAACCTGAGAATGACCAATACAAGCTACCTTATATTTGATAAGGCTCTTGAAGATCTCCCTAAGAGCGCTCAGAACTATTATTTGAAGGATTCCGATCTCGTTGGCCCTTACTTCTGGCAGATATTTCTCATTGGGGTTTAGTGTCCTATAGTCAATTGTTGTAGGATATAAACTAGATGTAAATGAATTGTTCTTTTATATCATTTGTTCTAATATGATATAGTTTTCAACTATATATAAATGCAATCACTTTTAAGAACTAAATAAGTCAAATAAAAGAAAATCCTTAAGTTTATTTAAAGTGATTATAAAGTGTTCATACAAGCATGAAGTGAGACAAAACATTATAATAAACTAATAAACTTAAACCCACCCCAAGTCAAGTAATATGTTTGAATAGGGATTGACATAATACTATTGAGACTTGCATGTAATAATGTCTTCTATTGTGAACATAGAGCTGATCTCACAAGCTTCAGATATGTGGATATCTAGGCAATTATATGGATCCGGTGAAGGAGTTCATTAGTATTGGGGACCCGACTTGAGATAACAGGATGGATGGATTTATCATATGTCACTTGTTCAACACATTGGTATTAGTAGGTATAAGTAATCCTCAGACTCAAAGGAATATTAATTAGTGATTCTGGATTGTGGAATGTGATTCTTTGACTCTATTCAAACATGATCCATAACAGGGAGGACCCAGGAGTGTGCGGGCAGGTGTTGGGTATCATATGAAGTAATTACAGAATAGTTAATATTAGATTGAGCATTTGTCACTCCTGATAAATAGGAGATACATCCAAGGATCGCTTGTGGAAGACTTGACTCTAATTCCTTGCAAGGTGATGGATTAAGAGTTGAAATAAAGATCTCACTTAATCTATCTATTCAGAGTTAACTCGGCCTGTACAAGTAAAATGAACGTCTCACTATATGTGACTTGACATAATCCATAGTCATAAGATTCAGTTCGAGGATGTAGTTGATGAAGGATCGAATTATACTGGACCTAATATGGAAAGATCAATGACGGAATCAACCTGTCTTCTTATAGCTCTGGGGGAGTGTTTACGGTTCTGCTATTCACAGTCTGCGCACTCATTCCGTTATACAAAGATTGAATATAATTTTGGAAATTAATTTAATAGTTGTATACGGCTAGTAGCAATAAGAACCTAATGGGTCACGCATAAGATTTAGAACCAAAAGAGGAATTGATAGTAATTAATATATGGAAGCCCAAAATAGTTTTTAAGGCCCAATAGAAGGGGGGGGGGGGGCGAAATTTACATGTGTTTTACACATGTGTTGATTAATTTATTTAGACAATTGTGATTGGATTATAATTGTGGTTAAATTAATTATAGGATAAATAAATTAGAAGGTTTAATGTGATTATATATCTTCTAATTATTATTCTATTAAACAACTAAATATTATCTTTATATTTAGATATAATTATAGATAATATTTATAGAGTATTATTTGGAATAAAACTCTATTTAAGTAACATAATTCTATCTAACTAGGGTTTAGATACAAGAGGCTATTTATACCCCCCTTATTGTTGAATTTCGGCCAACCCTAATACAAAAGAGAGAGAGAAATTTCAGCCACCCTTGTTGAGGAAGAATTTGACTCCCCTTGCTTCCATCCGATTAATTCTATCCTTTTCCTCTTCTCTTTGATCTTGTGTTGATTTGTTAGAGACAATCTCTATTGATTGTTTTTCTTTTGGTTGAGATTCTAACTCGTTTGATCTTCTGTTTTTCTTTGTGCTCATGAACTCGGAATAAGAGTTGTGGGCACTACGTTAGCAACAGTAGATAATACGTCATTCAAGATATTTCATTCTATCCCTCTTTATATGAAATAACGATTAACGGATCTTGGTTTAAGGAAATAGGTAAAAAAAATTATATTTCCGCTGCCTTGTGTTTTGCCTATTTTCCTTCAGCGGTATCAGAGCCTGCGTTAAATCCGTTATTTCATATATGAATAATATAAAGTTTTTCAATCAGATTGAATAAGATTTATTGTTAGGTTAATTAATCAGTTAATTAGTCTAAAGATAAAAAGAAATTTTAATTATTTGATAATTATATACGATTATGCATAAATCCTAATTTGATTACTGAAACTTGATTTAACAGGTTATTTGAGGAAATGGTTGATTTGTCTAAAGTAATCTAAAACAAATTGATTTTGATTATTAAAACTGAACTTCTGAAAATTGTTTTAATTAAAATTGTTTAAAGATCTTATATATATATATATATATATATATATATATATATATAGGTGAGATCCAGTGTGACAAGGGCTTGCGGTGTGACAAGAAGCTTATTGTGTGACATAACAAAACTACGTAGTTTTGGCAAGAAAATTCAATTCAAAAAACACGTGTCAAGTTCATTCTCCCCCTTTCCTCACACAAAAAATGAGCAAATCAAAGTTCATTCTTCAACGTTCTTGATCGATTTTCTTCTCCTCACCATTATCAATCAATTTGTAATCTGTATTGAGATTAATCTCTGATTTTCTTCTCCTCACCATTATTGATCGATTTTCTTCTCCTTTGAATTATCGATCGATTTTCTTCTCTCAACATTACTGATCGATTCTATTGTCCTCAACATTATCGATCGATTTCTCATCTGTATTCATATAATTCACTCTGAATATGGAATCCGAACACCAAAATATGGAATATGAAGACCATAATCAGTCCAATATGACACACAGAACAACATCATCTTCTTGTATTTTGCTTATATCTATAAATCGAAATTTATCTGATATATATTGAAAATATTGAGATCTGTTCACATTAATAATAGTTGTTCTAAACCTATTCTCTATCTTGATAATAGATTTCTTACACTAATTATTCACAAAGGCTGTAGATTGAATTCTACCAAATTGTACCACTTGTTCCATGTAACTATACTATTTGTTCCAACTGAATATTCCATTTGTTCCAACTAAATGTATGGTTTGTTCCAAGTGAATTATATCTGCTATATATTGAAAATATTGACATCTGTTTACATTAACAATTTATTCACTGTCTTGATAATAGATTTCTTACACTAATTATTCACAAAAACTGTAGTCTGAATTATAACAAATTTGCTAAATGTACAATTTGTTTCAACTACATCTTTGTCCTAATCTCGATTCTTTTACCTGTTTTGTAGATTTGCTTTCGCCTAGTTACTCTTCTACTGCAATTGTACCTTACACACCAGAAGTAATTACAAGACTCAGTCATAACGGAACAAAATTATGGGTGCCTAATTGTTCAAATGAGTTAAAACCTGCTCTTGGAATGATATTTGAGAATTATGATAAAGCTCAAGAATTCTACAAATATGCATGTGCTGCTGGATTTAATAGTAGGGTATCAACATCAAGAAAGAAACAAGGTTTTATAAAGAACAATTTTTTGTATGCAATAAAGAAGGTTACAAATATCATAGAAAAAAGCGACATCCATAGATATAAAAACCAGAAAAAGGACACTCAGTTGTGTAGAATGCAGTGCTAAAATGATTATCAAACTTTCTAACAATGGAATCTATGAAGTGACACAGTTTAAAGAAGAACATAATCATATTCTTTACACTCCAGGATGTGTACAATATCAAAAAGAGGGTACGAGCATGAACCTTCTACTAAAAAAGATGGTAGTTAATAATGCAAAGGTAAACCATCTTCTTCATAATAGTTATGCATTGTAAATACTAAACTGTTTAGTTATAGAATTTTGCTCATTTCATCTAAAAAAATCTGATTTGGTTGAATAGATGAATGTTGGTCCTCTGAAAACTTATAGACAAGCAAACGAACTTTATGGAGGATATGAAAATATTGGTGCATCGAAGATAGATTTTAAGAACTTTCAGAGAGACTTGAAAGCCTATATTAAGGATTCAGATGCATAAATGTTCGTAGATAATTTTCAGAAAAAAAGGAGTTATGGAGTGCATTATTTTTCGAATTTGAAGTAGATCAAGACGGCAGACTCTGTAGAGCTTTATGGGCAGACCCTGTATGTATCAAAAATTACGCTCTTTATGGTGATATGGTCTCATTTGACACCACATATAGCACAAGCAGGTACTACATGATAATCGTTGACATAAAATTATTGGTTTCTGCCCTTCATATACTAGTGTTGCAAAAGAAAACTTATGTTGTTCCAATACAAATGGCAAGTTCTTCAAACAGAAAACTTATTTTTATGCTACACTGAACAGGTACAATATGATATTTAGACCATTTACTGGGGTTGACAACCACAAAAAATGTATTACATTTGCATATTGTTTCGTGGCTAACGAAGATATTACATCATTTGAGTGGGTTTTTAAAACATTTCTCAAAGCAATGGACAACAATGAGCCGACTTGCTTGATAACAGACCAAGATCCAGCAATGATAGTTGCAATAAAAAATGTTTTCAAAAAAACAGAACACAGATTTTGCATGTGGCACATTATGAAGAAGATGTCAGACAAAATAGGTACGAAAAATCATTTTATGCTCTTTATTTTCTATTATCCCATTCAATAAATAAAATGTTCCAACAGAATACATGTGTTGTTCCATAAGAATACATAAATTGTTCCAACAGAATATATGTGTTGTTCAATATGAAAACATTCAATTTCTTCTAAACTCTTTTGTTACTAATAGAGGACGACAAATAATGCAAGAAACAGATTTTATCACAAAGATAAATTCTTGCGTGTTGAGTGTAGAATTGGAACTAGAAGAGTTTGAGGAAAAATGGATGGGAATTATTTTGGAATTAAATTTAGAAGAACATGGATGGCTGAAACACATATATGATATAAGATCAACATGGATTCCTGCTTATTTCAGAGACTCATTTCATGAGAACAACATCAAGGTCAGAAAGTGAAAATCACTTCTTCACTTCTTTCACAAAAAGTCATTTAACTCTCATTGAATTCCTCCTCTGGTTTGAGGGTGCAATGGAAGCACAAAGACATGCACAAGGTAAAAATGACAATGATTCCAAACACTCAATACCTATGTCTCAAACACCAATTCCTATTGAAAAGCATGGGTCAGAATTATTTACAAGAACAATCTTTTATGAATTTCAAAAACAAGTGCTAGATGCTTCCTTTAATTGTGGAAATGTTATATAGAAATACAATGACAAATGCAGAATCACTGTAAGGGAAAAAGGTAAAAAAACAACAACATACCATGTTGTTTATAATACAGACAACAGTGACACAACATGTTCGTGCAAGATGTTCAATAGAGCAGGAATTCCCTGTAGACATATGGTGCCCGTATGGAAGGATAGAATGCTGGAGAGAATTCCTGAGCAGTATGTCCTAAACAGATGGAAAATCTTACCAGAGATAACATTGCAAAATAATGTTATAGAAGAATGTGCTAGAACAATGGGTAAGAAAATAATGTTGAATAACTTATGGTCTGAGATTCACATGACTGTGTGCTTGGCTGAAGGGGATGAAGAGGACCTAAATAATCTCACAAGATTGAAGGGAGAAAAAGAGAAAGCAATTAAACAAACACAGAAAAAACAAAGGATGTGCAAAGGTTGTAATCAATTGTGCCACCATGACATTAGAAACTGTCCAGAAAAAGCAAAGAAATAAGGTAAATTCCCTATGTCTAAACTTTCTTTACTCTAGCAGTATATTTTGTTATTTGACTTCATTTCGAAAATCTGTGTTTTAATTTGGAACAACTTGTGTTTACATTAATAATATATGGACATTAATAATATATAACAGTATATTACTCAAAAAGGCTGTAGTACAACATGTTCCATATAACTATATGATTTGTTCCAACTGAATATATGATTTGTTCCAAATAAATGTATGATTTGTTCCGAGTTAATTTATGATCTATTCCGAGTTAATATATGATTTGTTATAAGTACTTGTGTTTAATCATGTAATAAAAAAAGCAACTTCTGGAAGAAATAAGTAAAAACATAACAAAATATATCATTAAATAAATAAAAACATAAAAACATAAACATAAAAAACATACAAATATAAAAATGAAAACAATTGTCCATAATAAAAAAAACATAGTGAATATAATTAAAAACATTAAATAAAATCACTATCAAGACCTAAAATATCATTGTTATATTGCTGAAACTTGTTCTTCAGCTTCTTTTTCTCTTCCTCTAGCTCCTCCTTTAACTCCGCTTTCTCCTCCTCTCATTTCTCAATGAAAGACATCACTGAGTCACAAAATAAAGACATGAAAGCCTTCATGCCCTTCAGCTTTGTTATGATGTCGTCAACATCCCCTTCCATAAAAGTTTCCTCCATATCTTCAATAACTTTAAAAAGCTCATTAGGAATTTCACTCCCTGGTTTACGTACTGATTGTTCAACGGGAGAAGAAGACCTCTTTCTCTTCAAAGAACTCGAATTGCTTACTGACATCGTTGCTTTAATTCAACTTCTACTAAAAAATACGAACAATAGAGAGAACGATACTATTTATAGAAAATTATTTAGTCTCTTCAACTTCTATTTATCCTACCGTCAAATACGCTTTCTCTCATTCAAATGATTATCTAGTGGGAAACTCATCAGCTTTAATTTATTGAGTCTCTTCAAATTCTACTTTTGATGCAATGAAACACGCCCTTTCATTCAAAATAAATGTATATTGGGAATCTCAGCAGTCTTAAGATTATTACGTATATCAATTTTTTTATTTAATGCAAACTAAAATAAATCTGTTAATCAGTCTCTTCAGCTATTGGTATTATTTCCTATATTAATTGAAATTTAATACTAAATTATCAGAATCAGTAATTATTTCCTCATTTATTTATTATTGCAAAGGAGATGAATTGAAATCAGATTAAAATAAATCTGTATTCATTTTATTAACAATTACAACTTTAATGAAACATATACCATGTATTATTTGGGTAAATTATATATGTGGTGTACAACCTTTACCTATTTTCACACTTTGGTGTACAACCTTCAATTTTGCACTCTAAAATGTACAACCTTTTGGTGACCTCCCACTAAAGTGTACAGCAGGTAATTGTGACTGGTCAACCCGAACTCAACGCGCCACCTCAGCAATTTAACTTTTCTAAAAATAAAAAATTAACCCAATAAATATAAAATTACTTTTATACCCTTTATAAAATCATC
The DNA here is from genome assembly GCF_963576675.1 of Euphorbia lathyris. Taxonomy (NCBI): domain Eukaryota; kingdom Viridiplantae; phylum Streptophyta; class Magnoliopsida; order Malpighiales; family Euphorbiaceae; genus Euphorbia; species Euphorbia lathyris. Next base: position 72,064,351 of record NC_088910.1, read on the forward strand.
TTCTTCAACCTCCACCCTTATTTTCTTTCTACTCCATTTTTAAAAATTATTTCTCTCTCTTCAACCTTCATACTTGTTTTCTTTGTATTCCATTTTCAAAAATTATTTCTCTCTCTAACTCTCATCTCTCTCATTCTCTCTCTAACTCTCATCTCTCTTTTATTTTCTCTCTCATCACTTCTCTCTCTAACTCTTCCATATCTCTTTTATTTTAACTAAGTTTGTTTGTAAAAAAGTTTAAGGGAAGATTAAATAGAGATTAAACCAAGATTTGAAAACTTTAAAATAATCCGACCTCGCCAAGTTTGTGAGATTTGGAGGTTAATAACCTTACTTCCTTTCTTCTCCCTTCCCCCCATTAACTAATCTTGTCAAACCTTCATCATTAACGAATCTTGCCAAACCTTTAAAATCAGTATAAAATGAGATATGAGCAGCAGAGGTTTTGCATCACTCCTCATTCTGCTAATTACATAAACAAAAATGGAAAAGCCAACCACTTTTATACTCTGTCTCTTCTACTTAATTTTATCCACCATTGTTGAAGCTTCAGTTCCTCCTTCTGCAACTTTCAAATATGTAAACCAAGGAGACTTCGGAGACTACATTGTTGAGTATGACGCTAATTATCGAGTCATACCCCCATTCAACCCGCCATTCGAACTCTGCTTCTACTTTTTTCTAAACAAACTTAGTTAAAAATAAAAGAGAGATGGAAGAGTTAGAGAGAGAAGTGATGAGAGAGATGAGAGAGAAAATAAAAGAGAGATGAGAGTTAGAGAGAGAAATAATTTTTGAAAATGGAGTACAAAGAAATTGAAGAGAGAGAAATAATTTTTAAAAATGGAGTAGAAAGAAAATAAGGGTGGAGGTTGAAGAAAATGATTTTATGAAGGGTATAAAAGTAATTTTTTATTTATTGGGTTAATTTTTTATTTTTAGAAAAGTTAAATTGCTGAGGTGGCGCGTTGACTTCGGGTTGACCGGTCACAATTACCTACTGTACACTTTAGTGGGAGGTCACCAAAATGTTGTACATTTTAGTGTGCAAAATTGAAGGTTGTACACCAAAGTGTGAAAATAGGTAAAGGTTGTACACCACGTATGTAATTTACCCTGTATTATTTATATTCAAACAAACAGTGATTACTTATTGATCCCTTATTACCGAGCCCTTATTACTCAAACAAATGTGACTATATCATTTCATTTTCTATTTTACAGGATGAAGCCTCAGAAGCAAACTTACTGATCCATTGGATATACTCTTATATTGTTCCAACGGTATACATAATTTGTTCCATTGGTTTACCTATATTGTTCCAACAGAATACATATGTTGTTCCGGCAGAAATATTAAATTGTTCCAATAGAAATAGTTACATTCTTTTTAATTACTTTAATGTGATCTAAATTCCTTTCCCATTCCAACATAATTAGTATTATGTTCCAACATAATGTACCATTAAGTGGTTGTGTGTATTAACATCTGTTTACATTAACAATTTATTCACTGTCTTGTTAATAGATTTCTTACACTAATTATTCACAAAGGTTGTAGACTAAATTCTACTAAAATGTACCACTTGTTCCATATAACTATATAATTTGTTCCAACTGAATGTTCCATTTGTTCCAACTAAATGTATGGTTTGTTCTGAGTGAATTATATCTGCTATATATTGAAAATATTGACATCTGTTTACATTAACAATTTATTCACTATCTTGATAATAGATTTCTTACACTAATTGTTTACTACACTAAACAAATATAATTTCGCTAATCTTTTTGAATATAAAATAATATATACAAATTCTAAAGTATATATACAAATTCTAAAGTATATTTACAAATTCTAAAATATATTTACAAATGTAAGATACAAATATGCTATTCTAAATTCAGCCCAGCTCCAACAGCCCATTCTTTTGACTTCTTATCAAATTTATCAATAAGCTCATTTCTTGAATTCAATAGAATGGTCCAGCAATAATGAACTCTAAGCTTTCTAAAATCTTTTTCCTACAAAAAAAATAATGATATAAGAAAATAGAATAATAGTAATACAAAATGTTACATAAAGAATTTACAACATATACCTTAGAATTCTTTGTCAATCCAATATCCCACTCATTCACACTCTGACCCATGTATATTTCCATATGCTTCAAAAGAAAAATACCACAATCATTGTTGTTACTCTTGCTTCTCCACTTCATGTTCATCACATGCACTTTGTATGCACACATTCGTTTGCATGAAGAAGCATCATTTTTGTACACAAAATCAGCATAGGATTTTAACTACAACAAACAAATTAGAAAATATGTCATCACATATGCAAAAAATCCAAAGCATGAAGTAAATCATATTACAACATACCAGTTGTTTTGGGCAATTGCCATACTTCTTAACACGATTGACATTACGAGTGAGTGTTTTGTTATCCACTATTTCAACAGTCTTTGAAAGATTGTTCACAACAATCAAATAGAAATGTGCATGACAGATAACAGGGAAAAAGATCTAATAAACACCAAAATACATTAGTATCTCAATACATTTTATACTATTCAACTGCTTCTAGGGGTGCAACCGAGCCGAACCCTAGGTAGGCTCGGTATTGGCTCGTTAATATCTCGAGCCGAGCCCTCTCAAATCGAGGTTTGACCGAGCCGAGCTTTGACCGAATCTGGCCGAGCTTTGACCGAATCTGGCCGAGCTTTGACTGGGCCGAGCTTTTATTGAGTTTTTAACGAACTTTAACCAAATTCATCCTACATGCATAGAATAAGTAGCATAAAAAATAGAAAAGCCTTATAACATACTCTGTATGAGTTTAAAATATTTATAAAGAAAAACAATCATGTTATTGTCGAGATTCTAGAACAGTATATGGTACTTGTGATCAGAAAACACAAGCTTGGAGAAAATTTTCAAACAATGACATATATATTAAACTTTGTAATATATTTTATTCCTTATCAAAACCTAATTTCTCGCTAAAGACTCAAATGTCTAAGTTTTTTTTTGTGTTATATTTTCTTTTGTAATGGGATAAATCTTATTTAAGTTGTGAATTGTGATGAAAACTAAGAATAACCAATGGAATATATATTAAATATATATATAATAAAAAACGCGAGCTTTCGAGCCGAACCTGAGGAAGCTCGGACTCAGCTCGTTAGTGCTCGAGCCGATCCCGAACTCGAGTCGAGCCCTATCGAGCCGAGCTTTGATCGAGCTTTCACCGAGCCGAGCTCGAATAGTTTGCGAACTACCAAGGCTCGTTTGCACCCCTAACTGCTGCTGTTCCACCATACAATTAAAATTGATCCAACAGGGTATTAATATTGATCTACTAGTATCAGTTATTTTAAAATAAAACTTACCAATTCAACGTCAACCAAGTTCTTAAAATTCGCAAAATCAAGTTCAGTCTGAAGCTTTTCCTTAAAATCAAGTTCTTTTGATCTACTAACTTCAGAAATAGAAGATTCTACAAAATGATCAAAACAACAGTTAGCACAACAATTATTTACAAAATGAAAATAAAAAACAAACTTACAAAGTTAAGAAACATACAAAAGCACAGGTACTAAAAAAAAATCTTTTCACTTTTCCATTAGATTTCTTCAATTCTTCACTGTTCAAAATTGAACTCCAGGCATCCACAACATTACTAAGAAGATGATCATTGCCAGAAAGTGATAGAATCTCATACTTATTAATAAACGTTTGTCCATCACTAAAAAATACATCACTTCAAAACAAGGAAAAAAACTATTAGTATATGCCAAAATAACATATAAATTCATATAACAGCATAGCTTCAACTTCTTACTTGCTTTCAACAGGACTAAGTGCAAATTCAACAATTCTCCTTTTACGGCTATCGATGTTCTCCAGCAACTTTGGATGCCGAGAAATAAAAGGAGAACAGAGGTACTTAGATTCCTTAACAGTCCTCTTTCCACGCCCTCCTCCACCATTTTCATTATCAAGACCACATTTCAAAACAATTTCTACTAACTCTTGACGTAATTTGTTTATCACATCTATACTGTATCCCGACCTCCTTCGATCCTTATCCCACTAAAAAACATATCACAATTAAAATCATACATCAAAACTATAACTTCAACATGTCATATATTAAAACTAATTGTTCCAATAAAAAACACCAATTGTTCCAAGAAGAAAGACCAATTGTTCCAAGAATAAACACATACAATATTATCAATCTTCAAAACTTTCTCAAACACTATATCACGCATGTACTTCATTACATAATACCCACAACTTGTGGTATCTGTCTGAGTTGGAAAATTCTGCAAAACAAAATACAAACAACTTAAAAACAATAAAACAAAAATATACAAATATACATACAAATTAAAGACATACTAGAGGGTAAATCCATTGTACCAAAAACTTCTAATGGTAAAAAGAATTAATAGATATACAAAACAAATTCATATATATGTCAAACTATTGCATTCAAAAAATAAAATACATTATGAAAAACCATTTGATTATTAAACATACTCATCATCAACAAATCTCCATTGATCATTTTCCACGCCCAAACGAGCCTTCAATGGATCCAACACAAAAAAGCGTTTCATCTCAAGATCAATGACAGTCAAAGTCCAATGATACCTGAAGAAAACAAACACATTAGTACAACTAAAATACATTATTAACCAAATAAAATAGATCATCAGTATAGATAAATAATGCATACTGTTTGTTTCGCGGTATCAAATACAAACATTTGCTGCCGCACGTTAAAGGATGTATATATGATGCAACCTGAAGGTTTCACGTTAAAGGATGCAACCAAGGTTTACAAACTTCAGAGCTCCATTTATGGACTCAAGGAAGCATCAAAGAGCTGGAACAAACGTTTTGATGAAACCATAAAACAATTTGCTTTCGAGCAAAACTGCGAAGAGGCTTGTATTTACAAGAAGATTAGTGGGAGCTCAGTCGCGTTTCTCATACTATATGTGGATGACATATTACTGATGGGAAACGACGTAGCAATGCTTCAGTCAGTGAAGTATGGTTATCAGGTAACTTCTTTATGAAAGACCTAGAAGAAGCAGCTTATATCTTAGGGATTAAGATCTATAGAGATAGATCCAGAAGACTGCTTGGTCTTTCACAAGCTACATACATTGAGAAGGTGTTAAAGCGGTTTAACATGCTTGAATCGAAAAGAGGTAACTTACCCATGCGATATGGGATAAAGATAAATAATCATGAGTGTGCTAAAATGGAAGATGATAAGAAACACGTGATTGTAATTCCTTACGCTAGTGCGATTGGTTCGATTATGTATGCTATGTTGTGCACTAGGCCTGATGTAGTCTTTGCATTGAGCATGATGAGTCGCTATCAGGGAAATCCAGGTGGTGATCACTGGAATGCCGTTAAGAACATTTTTAAGTACTTGAGAAGGACTAAAGAAATGTCCCTAGTGCATGGGGAAGGGGAACTGGAAATAGAAGGATTTTCAAATGCTAGTCATCTCACAGATGAGAATGATTTTAGATCCCAATCAGGATACCTGTTTATCATAAATGGGGGCGCGGTTAGTTGGAAGAGTTCCAAGCAAGGAAGCGTGGCCTTCTATACGACCGAGTCTGAGTACATCGCAGCTGCGGAGGCAGCAAAGGAAGCAGTTTGGATTAAGAAGTTCATCACTGAACTAGGTGTGGTGCCTGACATTGTGAATCCCATTACTTTGTACTGTGATAACAATGGAGCTATTGCACAAGCAAAGGAACCACAGTCTCATAATGCATCCAAGCATTACCTTAAGCGATACCACCTTGTTAGAGAGATTGTTGCAAGAGGAGATGTGAGAATATAAAGAGTGCCTACTGAGGACAACATTGCAGATCCGTTGACAAAGCACTTAACCTAGAAAGTTCATGATCGTCATTTGAATTCTACTAGGATTAGTTGTAGAAACAATTGACTTTAGTCCAAGTGGGAGTATGTTGGGATTTGGTGTCCTATAGTCAATTGTTGTAGGATATAAACCAGCTATAAATGAATTGTTCTTTTATATCATTTGTTCTAATAAGATATAGTTTTCTACTATATATAAAGGCAATCACTTTTAAGAACTAAATAATTCAAATAAAAGAAAATCCTTAAGTTTATTTAAAGTGATTATAAAGTATTCATACAAGCATGAAGTGAGACAAAATATTATAATAAACTAATAAACTTAAAACCACCCCAAGTCAAATAATATGTTTGAATAGGGATTGACATAATACTGTTGAGACTTGCATGTAATAATGTCTTCTGTTGTGAACAGAGAGATGATCTCACAAGTTTCAGATATGTGGATATCTGGGCAATTACATGGATCCGGTGAAGGAGTTCATTAGGATTGGGGACCCGACTTGAGATAACAGGATGGATGGATTTATCCTATGTCAACTGTTCATCACATTGGTATTAGTAGGTATAAGTAATCCTCAAACTCAAAGGAATATTAATTAGTGATTCTGGATTGTGGAATGTGATACTTTGACTCTGTTCAAACACGATCGATAACAGGGAGGACCCTGGGGTGTGTGCAGGCAGGCGTTGGGTATCACATGATGTAATTGCAGAATAGTTAATATTGGTTTGAGCATTTGTCACTCCTGATAAATAGGAGATACGTCCAAGGATCGCTTGTGGAAGACTTGACTCTAAATCCTTGCAAGGTGATGGATTAAGAGTTGAAATAAAGATTTCACTTAATCTACCTATTCAGAGTTAACTCGGCTTGTACAAGTAAAATGAACGTCTCGCTATATGTGACTTGACATAATTCATAGTCATAAGATTCAGTTCGAGGATGTAGTTGATGAAGGATTGAATTATACTGGACCTAATATGGAAAGGTCAACGACGAAATCAACCTGTCTTCTTATAGTTCTGGGGGAATGTTTACGGTTCTGCTATTCACAGTCCGCGCACTCATTCCGTTATACAAATATTGAATATAATTTTGGAAATTAATTTAATGGTTGTATACGACTAGTAGCAATAAGAACCTAATGGGTCACACATAAGACTTAGAACGAAAAGAGGAATTGATAGTAATTAATAGATGGAAGCCCAAAATAGTTTTTAAGGCCCAATAGAGGGGGGGGGGGGCAAAATTTACATGTGTTTTACACATGTGCTGATTAATTTATTTAGAGAATTGTGATTGGATTATTATTGTGGTTAAATTAATTATAGGATAAATAAATTAGAAGGTTTAATGTGATTATATATCTTCTAATTATTATTCTATTAAACAACTAAATATTATCTTTATATTTAGATATAATTATAGATAGTATTTATAGAGTATTATTTGGAATACAACTCTATTTAAGTAACCTAATTCTATCTAACTAGAGTTTAGATACAAGAGGCTATTTATACCCCCCTTATTGTTGAATTTCGGCCAACCCTAATACAAAAGAGAGAGAAATTTCGGCCAACCTTGTTGAGGAAGAAATTGACTCCACTTGCTTCCATCCGATTAATTCTATCTTTTTCCTCTTCTCTTTGATCTTGTGTTGATTTGTTAGAGACAATCTCTATTGATTGTTTTTCTTTTGGTTGAGATTCTAACTCGTTTGATCTTTTGTTTTTCTTTGTGGTCGTAAACTCAGAATAAGAGTTGTGGGCACTACGTTAGCAACAGTAGATAATACATCAATCAAGGTATTTCATTCTATCCCTCTTTATATGAAATAACGATTAACAGATCTTGGTTTAAGGAAATAGGTAAAAAAATTCATATTTCCGCTGCCCTGTGTTTTGCCTATTTTCCTTCATTTCTCCACCAAACTTATCTTCACGTGGGCACCCACAAAGACTCACGGCTTGGGACAGGGGCCTACCCTTGCTTTGAAGGTTATTTTCCCACTCTATGGTCGAGGCAATTTGGGCTAACCCAAATGAGGACAGCCATTCCTCACTCCTTTTTTCCTCAAGGGACCCTCCATTCTAAAGTGAGCCTAGAAGATGTAATCCACCAAGTCTGAGAAGGCCTCCTCAGCCTACAACGGAGTCCAAAGCTAGGATCTCAGTTGATTTGTCGGATGAAGATGCTAATGATTATGACTATGAAGATGTAATGGCTGTGGATGAGCCTTCTGAGGGGAAACCCGAAGATATGCATGTTGAGACACAAGATGACAAAGAAGAAGAAGAATATGAGACTGAAGTTCAGTCCGAAGAAACTGTAGCTCGTGGAGTTAGTGTTGCCATGGCTATGGCCATGGGACCTGGTAAGCTCTCTTCTTACTTGTTATTTGATCCTATTTTCTGCATTTGCTGATCGTTTCCTATTTCCTTTGGCAGATGTTGGGACCCATGAGCCAAAAGGAAAGGGAAGGAATAAAGATTCTGCACCTCAAACTTCAGTTGTTGATAAGCAAACCGATGTCAAAGACTTCGGCTCTACCTCCAATCATGGCATCAACTCCACTGACACACCCTGTGATTTTAAGGTTCAACTTATAAAACTTTTCAAATAACTCTCCTTGCTCGCTTTAATTACTTGTTTTGACTTGCTTTTTCTGATCTTATTTTTGTTGGTGCAAGGATCTGTAACTATAACCCCTAAGCCTAGGTTGTCTGCACCTGATGATCCTTTGCAACGGCTAGACCTAAGCTTCATATCTAGAAGAATCTCTGGTCTCACTAGCAGTCATGCGCCGGTGGCCTTAGTTGAGTCTATCCAAGTAGCAAAAGAGACCATTCAGCGGTGCCTGGCTCTGGACTTGCATGCACTAAATTCCACTCACATTGCCATGTTGAAATCAACTGTCAGGGTGTTTTCCTCTTCTCTAACTTCGCAAGCCAACAAGGAACTCCTAGCCTCCTTGGCTAAGAAAGCCTAAGATTTTTATGATGAAATGCATGCTGATAATAACAAGCTGCTCCGCTTAGAAGAAGAAATTCAAGCTTACACTGCCTTGCTGTAAACCATTAAAGATCTTCGTGAAAGGGCTGCTGTTAGGGCTAAGCTGGATCAAGAGAAGGAGGAGCAGTATAATGCTCAAGAGAAGGAACTTCAAGCCTTGGAAGAACGCATTAGACAAATCAATCTTGATCAAGAAGTCATGGGTCATGAGAGAGCCTTGCTGGCCGTTGCCCAACAGACAGACCTTGTTGAGTTGGAGATTTCTAAGGAGAAAGCCATTACAGATCAAGAGAAAATGGAAAAGCAGGTGCACGAAGTTGATGCCTTGAACCTGAAACGTATGACATGTTTGGAGGCACGACATGATTTCAAGAAGATTGACCTTGATAACTTGTAATTTCTGAACAATTTCTATATTTTTGGATAATTTGGAGGTGACGTGGTTTGACACCTTTTGGCTTTCTTTTTGAACAATTACTTCTTGTGAAATGGCCTATGGTTTTTGGCCTATTTCATCTATTTGATTGCTTTTTTGCTCACATCCGTACTTAGATTGCATGAATTTGATGAATGAATGCTTGTATAAAAATATGAACTGCACAAGAAAAAAGCGGCCTTAGAAGGCGTACAATTTTATTACTGATCTTTTGATTACAAGATTGTGGGATCTCATCTCTCTAGGAACAAAATAGAGAGATTCCCATCAAAAGAAACACGTTAAAGTGGCTTCAAAATACTTGAGGCCAAATTTCTATGTAGATCTTTAGCAGAAGAAGACTTTAGATGGAACTTCTTGAGGAACTATCTCCTCCATCTAGCCTTTGGCAATTTTCCCATTGTAGGGAAGAACTTCTTTAGGTATCTCCCATTTATGACCCTTCTATGTGGCTCCCCTTCCAAACTGGCTAACCAATATGCATTTCCTTTCAATACTTCGTGGATCTTAAAAAGTCCTTCCCAATCTGGAGACCATTTGCCGAATTCTCTGTCCTTCGATCCCAATGGCAAGATTGATTTCTATACTAGATCTCCCACCTCAAAGATTTTGCTTCTTACTCTTTTGTTGTATGATCTGGCCATGTTTTTCTTCTGGATCAACATTCTGTTAAAAGCACTCAGTCTGGCCTACTCCAAGTCTTCCATTTCTATCAACATGGCCTCAGTATAACCTTCTATGGTTAAACCTGCTTGTCTGGCCACTCTGGATGATTGAACTATCAACTCCATAGCCAACATAGCTTCATGCCCATAAGTTAACAAGAAAGGACTGGTCCCAGTTGCTTCTCTCTTGGAAGTAATGTACGCCCATGATGTTTCTGAGAGAGTTGCATACCAGTTCTTCGGATTCTCTATCAACATCTTTTGTATGATTCTAATCAAGATTTTATTGGACGACTCTACTTGACCGTTTTCCTGGGGATAATATGGGGAAGAATTGAGTACTTATATCTTATACTCCTCAGTAAACTCCCTCATTTTATCCCTGATGAAGATGGTACATTGATCCATGATTAGTGTTTCAGGGATGCCAAACCTGTGTATGATGTGACCTTTGACGAAGTTAATGACGTCTTCTTGATCCACTTTCCTCATGGGAACTGCCTCTACCCACTTTGTAAAATAATTTGTAGCCACTATGATGAATGAATGTCCTTTTGATGAAGAAGGATGGATCTTCCCAATGAGATACATGGCCCATCCTCGAAAAGGCCATGGCTTTATCACAGGGTGCATATCGTCAGCAGGAACCCTTGAAATTATACCATGTTTGTAGCACTATTTGCATCCCTTCGCATAGTTGACACAATTTTCAAAATTGAAGGCCAGAAATATCCATGTCTTCTTAGCAACCATCACATTTTGATTCCTCCCTGATGTGCTCCACAAATGCCTTCATGTGCTTGGCTCATTATCTTTAATACTTCTGGCATCCCCAAACACCTCAGCAATAATCCATCATCACCCTTCTTGTACATCTCTTCCTCCAACAGTTAGTAGCGCTGAGCTCTAATCTTCACCACGTATGAAACTTTCTGGGCTGGATCTTTCAAGTACTTGTTTATCGGCTCTCTCCAATCATTTATGTTGAAGCTTTCCACTTTAATTCCTCTCTTAAAGATGGATGGATGCCGTTTCTTCTGTATCAGGATAAATCGGTGGGTAAGTTCCCCAGAAATCCTCAAACCTGAGGCCATCTGAGCCATTTCATTCGCCTCCTAATTTGCCTCCCTTGGAAGATAAATCAGAGATAGATCATCAAAATCATCTGCTAGTTGCCTTGCCATGGTGTAATACGGAGCCAAAGATAAGCTGGTGCATTTTAATTCTCAACTGATCTGTTTCAGGACTAATTGAGAGTCACCTATGATCACAACTTCTCTTGCTCCTAGATCTTTTAATAACTCCAACCCAATTATCAAAGCCTCATACTCGACTTGATTGTTAGTGCACTCAAAATCAAGGTTAAAAGACAAATTAGTTTTAACATTGGAAGGAGATATGATTATCACACCTGCTCCCGCAGCTCTTTCTGTGCTGGATCTGTCGAACTTGAGAGTCCAAGGGACTCTATTCACTCCACAGATTGGCAGATATGATTATCACACCTGCTCAAATAGTACACCGCTTGTTCGTGGTCTGCTTGATTATTCTGGGCCAACAAACAACTAATGGATCTTTCTGTCATGGACAAATACAATTTCAATGGCACTTCCTTCAACGGTGGCACCAACACCAGTGGATGTGTCAAGTACTCCTTGATCTCATCGAATGCCTCCTGATGTTTGCTCTGCCATTTGAAATCAATCTCCCCCTTCAAAGTTAGTAAATCAGAGAAAACATGTGATTTACCTACTAGATTAGCAATAAACCTCCTTAGATAATTAACCAACCCCAGGAACCTCTGTAGCTCCTTCTGGTTGCTAGGTGGTCTTGCTTCAATAACTGCATTTGCCTTGTTTTTGTCCACTTCTACTTCTCTCCGGTGAACTAAGAGACCCAGGAAGTTCCCAGCTCTTACCCCGAAAGCACCTTTCAGTGGGGTTCATCTTCAGCTTATGCTCCCACATCCGTACAAACCCCTTCCTAAGATGCTCCACATGGTCACCATCTTTCTTGGATTTCACCACAATGTCGTTGATGTATACTTCCATGAATTTTCCCAACATATCATGGAAGGTAGCATTCATAACCCTTTGATAGGTTGCTCCGGAATTTTTCAAACCAAATGGCATGACCAGCCATTCAAAAGTTGCCAAAGCTCCCGGGCATCTGAAGGCGATCTTAGCTATGTCTGCTATTGCAATCAAGATTTGATTGTAGCCAGAAGAACCATCCAAGAAAGATAGAATATCATTTCTAGAGACAGCATTAATCAGCATATCAGCAATAGGCATGACGTATACATCTTTAGGGGATGCATTGTTTAGATCCCTGAAATCAATGCAAACCCTTAGGTTGTCGTTATTTTCACTACAAGTACTATATTTGACAACCATTGAGCGCATCTAGTGGGTCGGATGAATTTTGCACTCAACAATCTCTCAATATCCTCCTTAATCTTCAATTCCACTTCCTTTGACATCCTTTTAGGAGGTTGGCGGTGGGGCTCAAACTCAGGCTTAATTGGAATCATGTGTTCTACTAAGCTTCTATCCAAGCCAGGCATGTCTTGTAGTCCCAGGCAAAACAATCTTTAAACTCATGTAAGAGCTCAATGATTCCCCTCCTTAATTCCAGCTCCAACAAACCACTGATGAACGTGACCTTAGGATCTTCTTTCATTCCCAAATTCACTTCCTCCAAAGGATCTTCCACCTATCGGGGATTATCTTCCAATTTCTGTGAAGCAACCTTGAGCTCGTGCAATTGGATCTCTTCGTCCCCCTCTTCAAGCTCTTTCTCCTCTTCCTAAATTACTTCGGTTCCGGTACATTCATGTTGTTCACTACGTAGCATCAATAGTTCCTATATATGCATTTTTATTTTAGCGGTTGTAGATACCGCCTATTGTTCTTGGGAAGACTTAATCATCATCGACTTCTTCGATGATTGGTGCATCGTCTAGTGGCCTACTGGTACTTGGCCCAACTAGAGCTCTTTCTTGCCTAAAAACTCACTCGTCGTTGGCTGGAACCATGGAAATTCTCTTTGGCAATCCTAACTTGCTCTGTCCAACAAACCTGACTGGACCGATCTCCCTTGCATAAAACTTGGCATCAATGGGATCCGATGCTGCCACGAATGGTTTTTTATCCGCCCAAACCACCTCTACTTCATTCCCTTTCCAAAATAACAAGAACTGATGCATCGCACACACCAGTTTGAGTGTATCCAATCCCTTCCCAACAGGACTTGGTAATTGGCTGATGAATCTACCACAAAAAGGCATCAAAGTCTAACTTAGTCCCCACTTTCACTTCCAATGGTAAAATACCCAATGACTTGGTGACTTCCCCATTGAATGCTGGCACCGTGACTTCGGGATCAATAAGATCCGCTTTGCTTTTTCCCAAAGCCTGCGCCATCTTCCATGGCATAATATTCACAGCTGACTCATTGTCTATCAACACCCGGGAAGTAGGTCTTTTGTTGAGATGGGCTTTGATATACATGTGTTGAGTCATATGGACTGAAGATTTTTTGAAACCCCCCTTCTTGGGACCACCATTTGATGGGGCTTGGATTGTGATCCCACTATTGATTTTAGGCACTTCCTTAAGAATCTCCCAGGCTTCAAACTCTGCTGTTACCTCTTGCACTTCTGGTTCATGTACCATGTATTCCCTTCTTCACTCTCTCCCTGGAAGTCCGCAAGTAAGGTAAGTGATATTGTATTAATTGGGGATTACAATATCACCTATCCTTATCTCTACTGGCTCTGAGAATTTTACAGCTTGCGCTTTAGGCTTCCACACTTTCACTTCTTTCCTTGCCTTATACTTCTCAGCTAGCTTCTTTCTCTACAATATGCGCTTTTGAGTTCTAGTGACTGGGTTGGGGAACTTTCTGTGCTTCACCACCTGCCACTCCTTACTAGCTTTTGTCGGAGAAGGAACTACGAACCTGGGCTGCTTTCTAGTAAACTTAGGTTGTGACTCCTTCCTTGTAGAGCTTTCATCTTTTCTGGGGTACTACAACCTCTCATGAATGTTGACCCTTCTTTTTGGCTCCCAACACTTACTTTGGATCACCTGAGGTCTGCTTGGCCTTTGTTCTGTTCGGCTTCTCCTACTATTTAGAACATGTCTAAGATCAAAATAAGCCATGTTAACTGAAGTCGCGGGTGGGAATGGGTCTTCATCTATGACCATGGGTTCTTTCCTCTTTGGGAACTTCAAAACCCCTTTTCCAATACGATGTTGTATGAGGTTTTGGAAAGTCCAACAAGATCCCGTAGAATGAGTCCATGCATCATGATATTTGCAGCAGGCCTTTCCTTTCAACTCATCTCTTCTTGGCATTTTGTAATTTGGTGGAAAAATGATAAATCTCTCTTTGACCAGATACTCGAAGATCTCTTCAATTTTCTCCACATCAAAGGTATACTGAACAATATTCTTCTTAAGATCTACCTTTTTTATTGGTCGAAAATGATATGGGCACACCTTTACCCCCTTGTTTAGCAACTCCACCACAGCTACTTCTGGATTGTTGGTTTCTTGACAATAAGATCCCATTGAGGTCTTTTTTCGATAGTTATACTCCCTTAGTAAATCTGCGTACTCTGACACTTTTTGGGCTAGCTCGTAGAAATCTCTAAACTCCATTCCTTGGAACTTCTTTCGGAGTTCTATGTCCAATCCCCTCTGAGCCATTTTGACAAACTCTTGTTCAGGTAGGAAGACCCTACAACGGCTCTTGAGACGTTTGAAACGTGCAATATAGTTGTCAGCCATCTCTCCACTCCTTTGGGACATCTTGGAAAGTTCTGCCACACACACCTCTGTTTCTACACGATAGAACTGTGTATGGAACTGCCTCTCCATGTCCTGCAAGGTAAATATAGAGTTCCGTGGGAGTGAGGAAAATCAAGTGAAGGCCAGCCTAATGAGAGAATTCGGGAACAGACTTAACTTGAAGTAGTCAAAGTTAAAAAGGTTAGCTAATTCTCCATATTAGATGGTGAATCTAGCCACATGCTCCAGCGTAGATTGTCCTTCTTCTGCAGAAAAAAGAGTAAAGTCAAGGATTCGATATCCTCGTGGATAAGGATTCTCTCGATCTATGGCCACTGGGTATGGTTTGTGAAACTCTAGCCTCCCTACTTGTCTGAGTCCAGGGCCATAAAGTTCTTGAACCGTGTCTCTTACTATCTCTATGTTCATAGTAGGATTCCCTACTTAGTTTTGATGTGCACTAAATTAGGGACCGAAGGAAGCCCCCACACGGGCTGCTTCCACCTCCTCGAAACCTGCCCCCTGAGTCTTGAGGCATGTCATAATCTCGGTTGTAATACTGAGGCTCAGTCTGTGCATTGGTATGCGCTTGGAAATGATCAGTGGGTGTCACAGATTGAGTAACCCTGGCTCCAACAGGATTTTCCCTCCAATAGTGGTACCTTTATGACCACAATCCTCCCTCGGAGGTGGTATTTGATACTTCTCTAGTTGTCCCTTTGCTTCCTCCAGGATTATCACGTCTTCTTTTCCTTTGGCTGGAGAGGGAACCTTGTTTGTCTCTACTTGGATTTTCCTGGCTCCTATTGGGGTTTCTGTCACCTGCTTCTGTGCAAAACCCTCCACCATCATCTTGGTCATGTGGTCTATGGATTTCTGCAGATTGTTCAAAGCGCTCATAACAGCCAAGGAAGACCCCATCCCAGGGATCTGCACAACATTTTCCCTTGTTTTGTTGAGCGAACATATCCCATGTCTTCCAATTCTGGGAATGTTACCTCTGTCTCGTCAGTAACCTCCACATCTGTATATCCCATGTCTTCCTGTCCTGTACTTCTATATATCACATCTGCATCAATGGACACAACAATATTCTCCTTTGAATTCTTTCTGGGTGGTAGTTCAACAGGGTCCCACCGAGCATGCCAAATTGTTTGATTCCTTTCTTGAGTGGATTGAATCAGATTGCGAGCATGCCAGTAGCTTTATCTAAAACTACAAAAAGAACAGTGAATTGGATCTATCTTCTAATCAAATGAAAGTGTAAACGACTTAAAGGACACAAAAAGAGCCTAAAGTTCGTAGTGGAATCTAGAAGACTGATTATGACTACACTGAAATTATGCTTAAAAGAGAGAATTCAAAGTTGAAATTGCTTGCATTGAATTGAATAACAAATTGTTTGTTAGCATGATTGGAATACTAGAGCTAGAACTTACAATTTGAAAGTTGATCAAAATGAATAAACTAAGGCTGTAGAATAGCTAAAGTCCGTAACTTGAGAATTGTTTGAATTCCATTAGGATTGAGTTTGATTTGATATCATTTGTTGAATTGGTTTTGAGTTGGATGTCTTTTCCTTATTCTTTCTTTCTTTAACTACTTCGTCTGTTGGAGCTGATAACTGCCACAACCCACGTCTTGCTCCCACTACACACGTCTCTCAGCTAGTTCCCTCGTGCAATGAGTTCACTGTCTGTTTCTTCACCGCTTCTAACTGTCCATGTTACAGCTCAACACTCTCATGATTTTATGCCTTTCCATAACTGGTCGTGTGGTGTTTTACCATTTTCCCCTTAAACTTCTGCCCCATTATCATTTTGGCCAGTCTGCTCCCGCTTTCCGCAGTTTGCTCTTATCAGGCCATGCTTTCGGGCTCTTTCTCTATTGAGCACCTTTCCATGTTTATCCCTCCTCAATTAGTTCCAATGTAATTGTGGGGGAAACAATGTGTTATGAAAGTTGTCTTCTCTTGTCTGCGGTGTCCATGGGGATTTGGTGGTACCCTTGCGCCGTATCCCCAAAGGAATAAATTGCATACCCAGCCGTAGAGTTAATAAGGGTATCAATACAAGGTAAAGACAAGGAATCCTTTAGGGTGGCTTTGTTGAGGTTCGAAAATCCATACAAAGTCGCCACTTCCTATTCACCGTCTTAATGAGTACTACATTCACTCTCCACTTCGAGTATTGAATTTTCTCAATGTGTCCACAGTCCATGAGCTTCTGATCTTCATGCTAATTATCTTCTGCCGCTTGGGGCCATGATTCCTTCTCTTTTGACAAACCCTTTCCACAGTTTTATTAATGTTGAGAGAGTGCATCATCAGGTTTTGCGAGATACCCGTGACATCCGATGGACGCCAGGCGAATGCATCGATCTTGTCTCTAAGGCACTTCATAATGTCCACCTTAATAGGATCTACCAGTCCTTCGGCCATCTGTATGGGCTTACCTTCTGCCAACCAGACGGTCTCCAATGACCCCACGGGCTCTGCATGCTCCCTTTCCTCCTTGCTTATCCTTGATCCCCGGCGTCATGTTTAAGAAGGCCATGTATGTCTGATGTGCTACCAGTTGATTCCCTTGGATGACAGCCATTCCCTCATCCGTGGGAATTTACCAAGCTAAGTGCCTAATAAACAAGGCTCATGCGGAGCTGGACATGAGTGGACGCCCTACAATGGCATTGCATGGAAGCACTGTGTTGACTACTAGGAATTCTGCTTTGCTTCGCCACTTTGGGTATGAATCTCCGACTTCTACCTCTAAGCTGATGCTCCCTAGTAAGGGAACCGTATGACTGCTAATCCCCATAAGGGGGGTCGTGCTTCTATTTAGGTTATCCTCGCCAATATCGAAGCCTTTGAAGACTTTTTAAGTAATAATGTTGATGGAACTCCCAGTGTCCATGAAGACTCGGCGAACCTTGTAGTTAGCGATTAACATCTCAATCACCAAGGCATTATCATGCCATCCCTCGGGTTTATTTTTGAGATTGCCGAAATAAAAGTCTAAGCATTGCTCCTTTACTCTTTTGATGGAGGCAGTCTCCTCTGACGATCACATTTATTACGCCACTAGGGGCCTGATGGTCCTGCTTCTTGTCATTTTCTTTCTTGCCTCCCTCGCCGTATTTCTTTAGGAATCGATCTAACTTACCAATTTCATCCATTTTCTCCAGCTCTGTAGCTAGCTGCCGACAATCTTCCATTTCGTGGCCCTCACTGTTATGAAAGTGGCAGTATTTTCCCTTGCTCTGGTCGTGCTTGAGCTTAGGTGGGTATTCGATCCACATCTTATTATCCTCCACCTAAAAGATCATCTCTTTTAGGAGAGCGTTAAAGGTATTCTATGGCCTATCCCTTTGCTCCAAAGGCCCATCAGAGCTTTGCCCACCGATCTCTTCCTTTCTAGGGAACTTATCAATGTTAGGGACCTGCTCTCTTCGAAGTAATGGGTTCAGCTTGTACTCGTCCCAACGAGTGTAATCTTTAGCTCCCTTTATTAGCTCTTGGAAATCTTTTGGTCGAGCGGTGATGATGCTTTGCTGAAGCGCCCGGCTTCGGTATTTGCTCGCCAATGCGTCAATAGCTCTCTGTCCATATTAAATTCTTTGACTTGAACGACCATGGCCTGGAATTTCTCAATGAACTAGGCCAGAGATTCCCCCTCATTCTGAACTGCTCGATTGAGATCTAGCATGGTCTTCCCCTCCGGTATTGAGGTGACGAAATGGTCCACGAAGGATTTTTCCATATGATTGAACTTACGAATAAACTCGGACTCGGATATGAGTTGTATGTACCAACAGGCCATCGATTCCTTTAGAGTAGTGGGGAAAATACAGTATAATATAGTGTCAATAGCCGTGTGGGTAACATGGTCGCCCACTCCTACATATTGTACAAATGTTGGGACCCGAAATCCCCAAGGCATGGGCGGTTGTCTTTGAATCTCCTTCGACAAATGTGTGTTGGTCTCTACCAAGTTTGAATACCCGTCTCGAAAACTGGATTTTCACGAAAAATTCTTCTCCATGAGTTCCAATATATCATCTTTGTTGAGGGGTGCACCCTTTTTAGCCATTTTCTTCTCCGGTTTGGACCTTTGGTTGCGATTACTCTGGGGTTTTGATGGGAAATGGTGTTTGCCTCGTTCGTGGGGCTTTTCCTCGCCCCTTGGATCTTTTTTCCTTGTGTGGTGTCGAGGAGGGCTTCTTGACCTAGAATACCTCTGCCTAGGAGATAGGCTTCGAGAATAGGCTCTAGGGGTCATAAAGGATTCCATACTCGACTCTCCATTCCCGGTGGGTTTTTCTCGCTCACCCTCTTTCTCTTTCCGTAATTGTCACCGCAGATCGGGCATCTCTAACTCATGCGTTGCATTGACATCGTCCATCTCTTTTTGCATGGCCGCTAAATTCTGGGCGAACCTAGGAGCTGGTATTGAGGGTCTAACTAGGACTGGGGCTCTGCTTTCTGATCAACTTCTTGATCGTTATTCTGGTAGATCTCCGAATGAATGCGACTAGATTGAGCCATTGCTGCATATTCTGACAAATAGTGGATAATAAAACTCCACGTTCACCGTACCAATGATGGTTACCTGAACTTGGTCACATGCTCACATTATGCTGATGATCCGATGCCGTGTTTATGCTTACAAAATAGTATGCAGGTCAGACGGGGCCGGAGTCTGGCAAACCCGCTCTGATGCCTAAGTCAGTTTCTGAGTTAGGACCGAATGGAAGGGTATCGACTAGTTTAGAGATAATAGTAGTTAACGTATCGAACCTTGTGCATATACTTATGTATTTATAGTGAATGATTAGGTTTAAGGTTGTCATCTTCTTTGGGAATCCTTATGGAGCTAAGATTCCTGATCCTTTAAGGAGTCCGAGCCCTAGGAGGAATTCTTTGTCTCGTAGGATTCTAGAAGATCCTTTGAGGCATTGAGGTTAAAGGTTTGGGCGTTGTGATGGGCCACCACTCGTTGGGTTGGGCCACATTGATCGTTTTTAGACTTGCTGAAGTGACGCTGAGGGTATCTTAGATGCATTTGGGCCCTTATCATTCCTTGGGCCTGGCCACCTATGAGGATAACGATGACGTCATGTACATGATATCATTCAGTCTGATATCAGAGTGAATAAAAGCTTTTGGGTTATTATGATTGATGGTATACAATAACTAATACTTTTGGTATATCAACCACTAGATTTTGACAATGTGTATTATAATTTGGACGGATATGGAGCACTACTCTAATTTCAAAGCTAACCAATAAGTTGAATGTATTGACAAAGTTCTCTCTCGATTGACTGATAAGCTCTCTCATTAGAATTGTTATTTGCATAAGGATTAACATGTTGCTGGAGAAATTTCCGACATTTGCATCGTGGGAGGTGAAATGGTATACATTATCTCTTAATAATCCATTACTAATACTCTGACATGCACTATAATGTAAATCAAGTTAAATTAAACGTCGGACATTTATAGCACAGATATATCTACTATTAGGCCCCGTTTGTTTGCAGGAAAATATTGCATGGAAAAATATTGTGCAGGAAAATAAAATATTTTCCTTTGTTTGGCTACAACACCAGAAAATATTTTCTAGTACGGTTAGAAAGCTGGAAAATATTTTCCAGACACATATTTAAATATATAAATACAAAATTTATACACTTTATTATTTTCAATTAAATGTATATCATATTAAAATGGTAAAATAGGCGAAAAATATAAATAAAAAATATGATCCAAAATATAAAATACGTCTTAAAACATAATAGTAATAAAGTCGAATACATATGAAAAAAAGTCTAAACTTAAAATATTCAACATATGTCTTTAGACTCAATACTTAAAATGTTCAGAACTCCTCTAATTTCTTCATTCATAATTCTATTTTTCAAAAACTTTTTAACCCAGAATTTCTTAAGTTGTGGACTTTTATAAAAGCTGTTGCGGCCAACTCATTAACAACCAAATAATCGAAGACAAGAGACAATTCAAACTCATCATATCCCTGAATATTCATAACTTGTTTGTAAAGATTATCCACATACATTTTCTGAGCTTGTTTTGTGGATGTTGCACCAAACTCTCGAATTGCATAACTCATGTCAGATAGTTGTTCATATAGCTTTTCATTACTTTCATCATCAGCAGCACGGCTTCTCTTCCTATGTGATCTTTTTCCAAAACTAAGAGATGATGCAGCCGCAGTGTCTTTTAATGTAGGCATCTCATCATACATACAAATATCATCATCAGGCGCAGTACTATCTAAATCTACAGTCTCGTCCATGTTAATATTAGAGAAAGATTTCGCATAGGCACCTGTGGCAATATCTTTTCCAACAACAATTGCCATTTCATCATACATGGAAATTTTTTGTTGAAAATTTTGCTGTATAAAATATAAAAATAACATTCTTTATGTTTAGTTGGTTCAATATAGTAAACAGTAAAGAAATATATATGACATCAATTGATTTTCTTACCGCAACCTCCTCATCAAAAACATGTTGCTCTGCAGTTATCATCTTCATATTCTCATCCCACCCAAATCCACTCTTATTTTTAAGTGTAACAATAATCTTCCAATCTTTCTTTATAGTCCTCAAATGGTTTTCAACATGTTCAGGAAGACAAATAATTGCAAACTTTTCACTCACTTCTTATGCAACACGAAGAAATGAGGTCGGTTTGAATGTGGAAGATGGGTTGTTCCCCTTCATTGCCTCATTGGCAAGTATTTGAAGAACTGTACTAGACATCAAAGTAGTCCATCTAAATTACTTTCCTTTGCTCTTTCCATCTTTTTGTTGATCACCCATTGACATAAGCTAAAACAACACATACACATATATACACTCTCATTCTTTAATCAATTGCTCAATTTCATACAGATAATACAAATCTATGAATTGAAAAAAAATAATCAAATAAAAAAAATTAAGAGAACAAAATGTAGTATTTAAAATTAGTTTTGGACAAACAAAACAGATGATAATATGTTAGAATAACCAAATGGAACGAGCCCAAAATTACTCATCCATCTTAAAACGAACTACTGCATTGTTCTGTAAACTGACATTTTAATGTCTATATCTCCTTTAACTTGTTCAAATGATTTCTCCTATAACTAATCAACTTATTGCATAAGTTAACATTACAGTAATAACTACGATTTTGATTTTAAATGCTCTATAACAACGTCAACATTTTTAATGTTTGTATTTTGATAATGATAATAATTTATTTCAATCTCAATAATATAAAATTTATTTGTAATTTTTACTATAATCGTGATCAATATTGAAAATAAAAGTTTATGATTAATTACTTTCTTAAATGAATTATATAAAATATAATAATAATTATTACTAAAAAAATATTATTCAAAATAAGTAATATAAAAAAGGGAAAAGTACAAAAATAGACCTTGTGGTTACACCTGTTTTCGATCGGCACCTTCTGGTTTAAAAATTTACAAAATGGTACCTTGAGGTTCATTCCGTTAGCAAACACATGCCAAATTGACTAACGGTGTTAAAATTCAAAGGGAAACCATCTTCTTTCTTAATTTTTTATTTTTCTGCTTCTTTCTCTCTCTTCTCTCTCCTATTTGTTAATTTCTCTCTCTAAAATCAATTGAATCCATTAAAATCAAACTTCTTTCTCTCTGTTACTCACAACAATAAATGCTTCCTCTGTTAAACTAAATGATATTGGTTTCTACAGATCATTTCAAATCAATTGAAAAGAGGGCAATGCAACAATAAATGATATTGGTTTCTACAAATCATTTTCAATTGCTAATTACAAATCTAACCCAACTAAAGGACCCCATTTACATATCTAACTCACATTGCTTCCATTTTACCAAATTAGACACTTTCACCCATTTTGGACAAAATTACCCTTAGTTGTATATAACTGAATATCCAATAATCTCCTATTTTCCTTTCATTTATTTTCAAATTCTCACAGTAAAAGTCATCAACCCAACCCAAGATCCGAGCACATCCATACAACATTCAAGTTCATGTAAGTATCATCTCTTCATTTTTCATACACATTACTAGAAATACACAGTTGGTTATTGAATGCCTTTGTTTGAATCATGAAATTATTCAATATCGCCATATCCGCCCAATAGGTCGCATTCCGAAACTGTAAATGCAATAACTGTTGTCACATCTGTGACAACACGGTTCCTATCGCATCGGAGCGCATGTTGCATTTTGCATCGCATTTGGTATAGTTTGTTGTATTTGGCGTCCCATGTGTTATTCGTTGTCGCATCCATTGTCTCATTTACAGATGAATTCGTTTTATTTTGTTTTGATCATATGTTCATTTTACTAAATGTAGAAGCATGTCAACCAAAGAGAAGTGTACGTGTTTTTTGTCTTGGAACGGACAGTGGAGCATAGAGGGAACTGTGATGACATACGTGGGTGGTAAAGCGAAGTTGTTGGTTTTGTCAACAAAAATTGACTTGCAAAAGTTAAAAGAGAAAGTTTATAGTTCCCTTCGCGTTGATTCAATCTCGTACGATCTCCAAATGTCCATGCAGGCGACATACGGTCCAAATAAACTGCGTGGAGGGATAGCACATATTGATGATGATGGAGATGTCATGGGATTCATAGAGTATTTTCGAATGAATCCGACCGATTTGATTCCACTGTATGTTACTCTAAACATGCGAACAATAGAAGTTGAAGTATTGCGACCTAACAAGGACGGACATGTTGGTCCTAGCAAACCAACGGAAGTAGTAAGTCATGATCCCACCATCGAAATGGATGCTCCTATGTATGGTAAGGATGGTAATGATGGTGGAAATAGTATTAATTATCAGAACTACAATAATAATGATTATCTGAATAATGATAATCATGATCATTATGATGAGCATTATGATAATGATTATTGTTACGATAATGGTGATAATGTGGAAAATGAAGATATCACTCGGAATGAAATTCCTGTTAAAAGAGTTCATGAAACAGTTAAACAATCTGATCATGTCCAAGGTATCCTATATGAGGGTGGTGATGAAGATAGAAGGAAAATGACGACTGATCAATTTTGATGGCTTCCAAAGGCATGTGTCGCGCCTGTGAATCTGATTGCATCTAAGCAATCAAATGGAGGGACTACTTTGAAGGTCAATGATAAATTTTCAAACAAAGTTGAATTGCAAGATTCACTTGGAAAATATGCAATAGAAAATTCGTTCGAATGCAAGGTTTAAAAATCTAACAAGTCTTTGTTTGAAGTGAAATGTAAAGATGTGGAAAAATGTAGCTGGAGGGCTAGAGGTATCGTCATTCCAGGTTCCGATATGTTCAGGCTTTCAAGAATGGATGGTATGGACATACACACTTGTGGGAGAGATCAGATATGTCCGCACCATAGGCAAGCGGGGAAACATGTTGCAGGGATACTACTCCGAAATAGGTTTGATTTTGAAAATCGGGTGCATCGACCAAAGGATATTGTTTTCGATTTTGAACGAGATTTTTCCGTTAATCTCTCTTATTTGCAAGCTTGGAGAGCAAGGCACTGGGCATTGGAGGCTCAGGGTGGTTTGCCGGAGGAATCGTTTATGTTATTACCGGACTAATGTGAGATGTTGAAGAGTACAAACCCGGGAACCGTGACACATATCGAAACAAATGATGATAATCACTTTAGTTTCTTCTTTATGGCTATTGGTGCTTCATTGAGAGGGTTTAAATAACATATTCGACATGTCTTAGCCGTCGATGGAACTTTTCTAAGAGGTAAATATCCCAGCATATTATACATTGCAGTTGCCTTTGATGGGAATAATCAGATCCTTCCTGTTGCATTTGGAGTTGGCCCAAAAGAAAGTAATGAATCGTAGCTTTGGTTTATGTACGATGTTGAAGATCTAGCCATTATATCAGACTGAAATCAGAGCATTATACATGCAGTTAATTTGGTTTTTCCCAATGCTGTACATGGGGCTTGCACTCGTCATCTGCAACAAAATGTGAAGGCCAAATTTCGCGGAATTCGGAAGATAGATGAGGCGTTTTGGAAATGTGCAAAATCCTATCGGGTATCTGATTTTGAGGAAAAGTTTGCGACACTTCGTGCACTATATTCTGGTGCTGCCGACTATTTATTGCAAGTTGGAAAAGAGAAATGGTAACGTGTATTCTTTTGTGGTCGTCGGTATAACATTATCACCACGAATATAGCAGAATCATTCAGCTCGTTGATGGTGGAGGCTAGACGTCTACCAATCACAATGTTGGTTGAGTTCATACAAACCAATCTCCAAAAATGGTTTTACGAGAGACGTACAGAAGCAGGTTATAAACATGTCTTTTATTTTATTTATAATACCTAGCCATTTCTAAAATGTTTATATTCTTTTTTTTTCTACAGAAGAACGTGAAGGGTATTTGACCAAGTGGGCGAAAAATAAGATGAAAAAGCGTGTACATAAAGCAATACGTTGTTCATATTTCCCTAATAATCACACCTTTCAAATCGGTGATTGGGCAAAAGGGGGACTTGTTGATTTAAATGCAGGAACATGTACGTGCAGAAAATGGCAACTAGCCCAATTTCCATGTAGACACGTATGCAGAGTTGCTTCTAAAGCAAGGATG
The DNA here is from genome assembly GCF_963576675.1 of Euphorbia lathyris. Classification (NCBI taxonomy): domain Eukaryota; kingdom Viridiplantae; phylum Streptophyta; class Magnoliopsida; order Malpighiales; family Euphorbiaceae; genus Euphorbia; species Euphorbia lathyris. Next base: position 72,089,860 of record NC_088910.1, read on the forward strand.
GATAATGCCTATAGGTGGGTGCACCGTTACTACACCAACGAGTCACTTAAGTTGGCATGGGCTGAGTCGATATATCCACTTGGTCACCAGTTAGAATGGAAAGTGAACGAGAATCTTGTGAAAGTGTTTCCTCCTAAGAAGGACGGGCGGTCTACTGGTCGTCCAAAAGGCCATAAAAGAAGGCCATCAGTGGGTGAAGATGCAATTTGCACAAGGTGTAGCAGATGCGGGAACATCGGTCATAATCATTTGAATTGTCCCACCATGCTTCCAAATACCACACGACTTCCTAGTGTAATCTCAAGTTCTACAAGTTGTTCTAACACTACTACCTCGAAGCATTTCTGATAGAATTGATTATGTAAGTTGTCCTTAACATTGAGCTTGTTCAAACTTGTGAACTTAGTACTTTATGATTCTAATGCATACTCGTTTTAATACTTTATGATTTGGTGCCTTATTTTTCATGTCATGTCGCATTTAGTCGTATTCTAAAGTAAATGAAGCATTGATGGGAAAAGCTTATCGCATTTTGTTGTTGCATGCGCTCAAATGCGACTCAAAGTGACTCGGTTGGGGAAAGCTTGTCGCATTCTGTCGCATTTAAGACTCAATGCGACAAGGGATTTCACCAATCTTGTCGCATTTTGTTGTTGAATGCGCTTAAATGCGACTCGGAGAGACTCGATTGGGGAAAGCTTATCACAATCTGTCTCATTTAAGACTCAATGCGACTCAGAAAGACTTGGCTGAGGAAAGCTTGTCGCATTCTAGTCGCATTCCAGTGTGAATTCGACAACATATGTATCAACTTGTGTACAATGTAAAGGAACATAGTATATATATATATACACCAACATAATATACATAAAGGAACATAAATATAACACCACATATAAAGTAACATATTACAATATCATTTGAAAATATCTAACAAATGACCATGGAACAACTCAACTGCAAGGCGCAAACGAAAAAATGCACCATTTGTAGAGTTATAAGGATAGTCATATGAGTCATTGTGCGGTAGACACCGTAATCCACTTAAGAATTGTGCATTTATGCAAGTTAATATACCACAGCCATTTGATCCGCTCATCTGTTGTGGCACTGCATGAACTCTACTACAAGTAATCAGCCGTCTCACATTTTCACGTCCATCTGAAAAATAGCCGCTCAATTCCATGACTCTAACAATGACTTCTAACAACATTTTGAGAAACGCATCCAAAGGTTGCTCTGACATGTTTGAGACAAGACTGTCATATATGTGAAGGTGCATAGTCTCCAACTCTAACACTCCTAGAATCCAGTGCTCTTGCTTGTAGCTGATCGGAATAAACACTCTTTTCACTATGTGCCAAAGGCGAATAAAATTCTATGCATCATCTTTTACTCGTAATATGAAAAAATGTGCACTTTCCCACCCTGGTTCATTGAACCCCTTCACATATACGACTTGGCTCATCAATCCAACAAAATGTGTATCAACTGTAGTCCATTCCGCATTCACCCCAGTAGTAAATGACTGTCGCCCCAGTAAATACAGCCAAGCAGTGATGTGCTATAACAATGATTATGTAAACCTTTAATAATATAGTAAAAGACAACAATTGCAAATAAAAAATGGAATATTTGAGGGAAAAAGGTTACCTCATTAAAGATATACTTCCCCTCAGTCTGAAGGCTACTGAACCACGATCCATCCGGTCGGAGTACGTCTAAACCAACCACGTCTCTTCCCTCGATTGACTCTGGTTCATTGATCCACGCTTCTAGCTCCCCTACCAAATCTGCATCTATCCGTTGGCACTGATCGTCAACATTACAAATCACTCGAATTTCCTCAAAGCTGTCAACATATTTGTCACCATATATGGCTAATGGATCGGTGTACTGTAATGGATCGGTGTACGGGGAATTCAAATACTTGCTCACTTTAGGAACCCGTCTACCTCATCTGCGTGCTCTCCCTCTACCTCTACTTGTACCTCCACCCCTACTTGGACCTTTATCTCCTCCTTTTCCAGTACCTCTACCTCTACTTGTACCTCCACCCCTACCTGGACCTTTATCTCCTCCTTTTCCATTACCTTTATCTTGTAAGGCAACCACCTGCAAATGGAAGAACATAAGAAATATGACAGAAATTCCTTATTGCATTTGAGCATGAATGCGCTCAAATGCGACAAGGTACTAGTGTACACCTTGTAACATTCGAGCAGATTCATGACCCAAATGCGACAAGGTTTACACTAGTACCTTGTCGCATTTGATCGCATTCATGCTCAAATACGACTCGGAGATACAAGTTCATAAGTAACTTGTCGCATTTCAGCGCATTATACCTGCAATGCGACAAATTAATCTATGTATCAATACACAAAGTTTACCTTAGGTACTTCTTTCTTCACTTGAACTTGTCCTTTTGGAAAAACTTCCTTGACTGGTTCTTTTGGCGCATCTCTACATGGACAACTTCCTCTACTTGGACAACTTCCTCGGGCACAGAATCATCTAATACGACAATAACCCTCCCAACCTCCTCTTGATTTCCACTCTTATTAACCTCATCACCCGTGGTAAACTCACCAACATTCTCTACCTCCTCTTGAACCTTTCCTACTTTATTTTGCTCCTCTTGAACCATACTAGCCTCCTCATGCTCCTTTCCTTCCCTATTTGGCTCCTCTTGAACCATAATAGCCTCATGTTGCTCATTTCCATCCCTATTTGGCTCACCTACCTTATCTTCATTCTTTTGAACTTTCTCGACCTCATCAATCTTATTCTCCTCATTCACCTTGTCTTCATCGATCTTATCCGCATTCTTTCCCTCCCCTCCCTGATCTCCATCGCCATGACTATGGTGGACTACTTGGGATACGTCTATTGGAGTATTATTGGATCGACTAGAATCCTTTAAATCTTTTATATTCCCCTCAATCAATGATACTCGTTCCTCTAGGCTACTCAACTTCCTGCCAACCTTGTCAAATTCTCCCTTGCACCACCTATGATGCCTATCAAGCACATCCAACAGAACTTTCCTTAGTTGATCTATCTCGTCCGTTTGTGTTCTTGGTGCAACTATAAACTTATCCTCCTCCTCATCCCCTCCTGCACCGCCCTCTTTATCATCACCTCCCTCCTCTTCATCCCCTTCATCATCACCCTCCTCATCATCCCTTTCTTCCTCACCCTCCTCATCATCCCCACCTTCCTCATCATCACCTCCGTCCCTTTTCTCCTTACCTTTCCCTACTTGGGCAAATATAGCATCTATATCAGCCTCACGTCCTTCGACATGGTCCACCAAACACTGGTACCAATCCTTGTTTTTCTCTTCATCCTTGACCACAAGAGACGCGTCTGGACGATCAACAACCTTACATTGCAAACAAATAACATTCAGTTGGTAAACAAATATAAAATAAAGCACATACACAAATCTCATTGCACTTACAACAAACGTTTCTCTAACTGTTTGGTGTAAGGGGGTTACTTTCTATGTCCATCTCAGCAAACTTGGAAGTGGATTGCCCAGTCTCCTACCATAATATGCATGGGTCACATTCCACAACTCAAGAATCCATCTCTGCGAGGAAAAGGTATGCTTTAATAAGCACTAAATACATATATAGATACATCACCTCCTTGTCGCATTTGTTGTTGAATGCGCTCAAATGCGACAAGGATTACACTAGTACCTTGTCGCATTTGAGCGCATTCAACAACAAATACGACAAGGATTATATTAGTACCTTGTCACATTTGAGCGCATACAACAACAAATGCGACAAGGTACTAGTGTAATCCTTGTCACATTTGAGCGCATTCAACAACAAATGCGACACAGAGGTACACATAAATGTAGCATTCGAGAGCATTCATGTTAAACAACCACTTATACTATATAACAAATATCATACATATCATATATCATATACCAAATCAATAACATATATAAAAACATACCTGGAATACGTGTGTAAATCCTATAAGTTGATATGGAACTCGTCCCTATCTCCCGCTGCATTTGCAACACAAACATCTTTTCTTTTCTTAATAGCCCAATCTAATGTCTTATATGTCTCCTCCCAAGCCAACGCACCCCATGGGAACTCATTAAACAGTTTTGGATAATCTGCATGATCCATTATCCAATCCTTTGCATGCCTATCGTTAGCACTATCCAAAACATTGTCATGCACAAAGTACAGCATGGCAATCATAACAGCATTTTGGTCAAATCTGTCAGTTGCATCCTTCTTCTTCTATTTTATTGTTTTCAAAACTTCAGCGAAATGAACTGTCCTTATTGATTTATATTGCTTAAAGTACTTCTTTCGCAACTTTTGCAGCATCTCTAATTCGTTCATCCTTTCCATAAATGCTCTCGTGTTTACTCCAGACCTTAAACCGCTAATCAGTCCAAACTCCCAATCTCCAAACCTCATATCAACTCCTCTCACCCTGAACCACATTTCTCTGTGTTTACTTTCTTTATGGTAAATCTCCCGCGCTAGGACATGATGAACTATGGCAAAAGAGAAACTAGCAATCTTCATATCCAAGAACTGTCCAAAACATGTTTTGCTGAAGATTGCTAACTGCTTTTCACTTAAGCACTTCTTTATTAAAGCCCCAGAATCCAAATTAAACCTCACGGTTATTTGAGCGTCCGAATCAAAAGCCTCGAGATATTTGTAAATGGATCTCTTCTTGCTCTTTTTTGCTTCCCTAGGATCATTCTGCAATATGACGCAATGAACAAACATACACAAATATTAAATTTCAATAACAATGCTTGTCGCAGTTGACAGCATTCTTAAAAAATGCGACCAATTTTATGTATAATTCTTGTCGCATTTGAGCGCATTCAATCAAAATGCGACAAGGTTATATGTAAAACCTTGTCGCATTCTAGGGCATTTATAGTAGAATGCGACAAGGTTTTATACAAAATCTTGTCGCATTCAAGCGCATTTATATAAAAAATGCGACAAGGTTTATGTACATAAACCTTGTTGCATTTGAGCGCATTCACAGTAGAATGCAACATGGATTCCATAGTATCCATTAACGTCGCATTCTATCGCATTCAAGCTTCCTATGGAGGAAATTAACGAAGAAGAAGATGAAGGAGACCACTTACCTTATGTTTAGTCCGTTCTTCCTCCTCATTTACGGCCGCCACCTTCCTTTTTCTAGCCATGTCGAACTCGCCGCGCCGGTTGGAGAAGAAAACGCACCGGAGGTAGGAGATGAAAATAACTTGAAAATGCAGAACAGAATAGGGCCGGATATATATAGAGATGGAAATTAAATGTATAATGAAGTTGAAACGAACTGAAACTGAAGAAGATGCACCACAAAGAAATTGAATGGAAGAGGTCAGATGAGGAAGTCGAAGTGGAAGCAGCGGGAGGTAGGAGATGAACCTTCAAACTAGAATAAGCGTAATTTTGTCCAAAATGGGTGAAAGTTTCTAATTTGGTAAGATGGAAGCAAGGTGCGTTAGATATGTAAATGAGGTCTTTTAGTTGGGTCAGATTTGTAATTAACCCTCATTTTCAAATAATATTAATCGAAAATCAATACCAATTCCAATTCAAACCAACGTTTTTTTAACACTACGATACTCCAATTATCCTAAATCACTCAAATCAGACCCTCCATTTATCAAATAACAACTGTCCATATATTTTTGGACCATAAAATTTCAAGGAAAGACATATAAGTTCCTATTCTCATTTTCTTCTCAAACCCCTGTATATATACTTTCTAGCTTCAACTCCTTAAAGCATATATAGATCTACATTTAAAAGCAGAGTTTATTCATATGGAGAAAGGTCAAAGAAGCACTAATACTGAGTTTGAGGATTTGCTACCAGTGATGGCGAAGAAGCTTAATGTCGATGCCTTTATGTCAGAATTGTGTTGCGGATTTCAGCTTCTGGCAGACCTGGGAAAAGGGTTGATCACGTCGGAAAGTCTGAGGAGAAATTCGAGACTTCTAAGAATGGAGGGATGAGCAAAGACGAATCCGAGGAGATGGTTAGGGAAGGATATGTAAATTTAATTGATTTTAGAGAGAGAGATTAACAAAGAGGATAGAGAGAAGAGAGAGAAAGAGAAAGAAAAAGAAAAATAAGAAATTAAAGAGAGATTGAAAAGATCGTGTATTGATTTTTATTTTTTATTTTGGGGTTTGTTTATGATAATTAGATAATAAGGGAATTAATTTATAAAATAAATAAATATAAGGACCAAATTAACTCTTTTTCCTTTGACTTTTAACATCGTTAGTCAATTTGGTATGTATTTGCTAAGGGAATGAACATCAAGGTACCATTTTGTAAATTTTTAAACCACAAGGGTGTCGATCGAAAACAGATGTAACCAAAGTGTTTATTTTTGTACTTTTCCCTATAAAAAATATAAAAATATTAAATTAATGTATGTAACTAGTAATAATAAGGGTAATTAGTTTATTAGTCCATATATTTTGACAAAACACACTGTTTAGTCCCTGTGTTTTCAAAAACACACAGTAAGGTCCCTAACCTTTTTCTCGGTGAACTATTTAGTCCTTCCGTCTATTTGTTAGAGTTTTTACCGTTTATGAATTCGGAAATGACTAAATTACCCTATATTATTTACCTTCAAATTTCAGAAGAGGAAATCAAATTTAGAAGAAGAAGCTATTTGTATGGAGAACAAGAAAAAGAACACAGACCCAACGCTTACGAATTTGAACGATTAAGAAGAAAATCAAGAAGTAGAACACTCAAAAGTTGATTTCAGATGCAGCAGAGTCTACAGAAAAGGAAAATAAAGGAAAAGAAGAACGCAGAGATAAGAAACAATGAAGATAATAGTCTTATATATTTGATTTTGTGGTAACTGGTAGTTAAGGCATTACATTTTTATTTTAAATAGATTTGGACTCAAATCCAAATTGACTAACAGAATCTTCATGAGAGTCTAACGGCAGAGACTAAACAGTTCACCGAGAAAAACGTTAGGGACTGAATAGTTCATCGAGAAAAATGGACTTTACCATGTGTTTTTGAAAATATAGGGACTAAACAGTATATTTTGTCAAAATATAGGAATTAATAAATTAACTATCCTAATAATAATGATGACCAAAAGAATATGAAATCCAGTTACAACACAAATTTAGGCGTTTAAAATAAGTATTTAATTTAAACATCTCAATTTGCAATCTCATAAGATCTGCTTAGATTATAACATTTATGATTATAATTGAATCATATCTACTTTAAACTGACTTCATTAACATTTGGATTCCATTCATTGATTCCAGAATTGAACTTTGAGATTTTTTTTCTTCTTTCTGATCCTATCAACTGTCATTAGTGAGTACATGATTCCGTACATATCCCGTTCTACGTTACACATTGTGATCATTCTATTTGACACATAAAATATTAAATTTTAAGTCACAAAGTTTATCCACCTAAATAAAATTAAAATTTTGATTTTCTCTAATAGGAAAGGTTATATAAATAACCATGCTTTAGATTAGCAACAAATGTTTTTTTATGGAGATTTAGCAACAATTTTGATCAAACTATGTAGCTAAATATTGCTAAATATAAAACATGTTTAAATCTATAAAAAGAAAGGCTTAATAAATCATTTGCCTACTGTACTGGTTGAAAAAGTCTGATTGATCCCTTAATTTTTAAAATATTTTGATAGGCCTCTCAACTTTCTTAAAATGTTTCCATAACCTTGTTAATTTGCTTCAAATATAGTCAATTAATCACCTAGTTATAAAAAAAGTATGTTCTATGCAGAATGTGGGTTGCACGCGTCTTGAAAAAGTAAAACAATTAAGGTCGGGGTAACGAGGTTCTAGTATCAGGGGTGGACAAGCAAGGAAGAACTTCATTTTTAATATGTTTTAATGTATTATGTAATAACATATAAAGGCGCGTTCAACACACTTTACATATGCCGTTTACTCTCTTTTTTTTCTTTTTTTTTTTTGTGCAATCCAAGGATTAATTGATTAAATCTAAATAAGTTAAGATGACTGCAAATGAAATAAAGAGCAAACCCTAAAACTTGTGTATAAATAGGAACTTATGCACGAATTTTTCCCATTTCAATTCACTCCCTCTGATCTTTCTCAGAATGAAAAAATCGAAAGTGAGCTCAGTTTATGAAGGAAGGAGAAACAAGGGAAGCATTGAAGAAAAGGCGATGAGCTCAAGAACAGCAAGAATGAATGCAAGAGCTAGAAAAAATTGCTTCAGAGCTAGAAATCTTAATTCCTTGGCTGCTTCAAAGCAGTGGATGATGAACAATTTTAGTAACACAACTCAGAAAGAAAAATTTGTTGCTGCTGCTGAAAATAATAATGATAATATGAAGGTGATTAATACTGAAGCTTCTGATATGGAGAAGAAAGCTGAAGCTGTTGAAGAAGACCAGAAGGCGGAAATGGTGAATATGAATGCGAAGATGGAGAAATGGGAAGAAGAGGGAGAATGGTGGGAGGAATGGCCATTGTGTTGGAGCTATGAAGAGCAACAAATGTGGGGTGGATTTCCAAATAATTTACAGTATGATCAGGATTTCATTGTTGTTAATATTTGGAATCTATAATAGATGGAAAAAATAATATTTCTTTTCTTTATAACAAATAAATTATGTGTGTATTTTAATCTATCTTACTACGATCAGAATTAATAATGTCTCGAGTTTATGTAATTATATCATTTATATTTGAAAAAAAACATAATTACACATTGAGCCCTTGATCATTAATTCTATTATAGATTAGGCTCTTATTTAACTTTTTCGTCGAGTTTGGACTGCATACATTGTTAGGACGATTCGGCTTGTTGAGATGGACAAATAAAAATAAGGATTCCTTAACTAGGAGAGATAAAAATTAAAAATTAAAACGAAATTATAGAAATTAATTTCCAGTATATTCTTCCAAACTCGATTTTCGCCTCTCCCATTTTGTGATTTTCAACATTAGAATCGTCAAATCGATCTTCTCATCTCCTAAACTCAACGGAAAAGTTAAATAAGAGTCAAATCTATAATATAATCAATGATCAAGGGCCAATGTGGAAACGTAAATGATTAGGGGCTTGATCCTTAAAACATGTAAAATTCAGAGACTTGGTTTTTGCCTTTATATTTATATGTTTGATTGCATTATCAGGTGATCATTAGAACTCATCAACATACATATCCTAACAAGGAATCATGATTTCATCCTATTTATTGTATGTATTTGTACGATCCATTAATATGTATACTTGAACAAAATAAGCTGAACCATCAAGATCATATAAGTGATCATATGGTATATAATCCCTACTTAAAACTGCAATTTGCATTTCTGAATTCATACCCTGTGAACAATTTATTTTAAATTAAATCTATTCTCTTCAAATGATTCCAAGATATTTAATTACTAGTATTGTATTCGCGCGTTGTGTAGGTAGATAAATTTTTTTATAGGAATTTAACATTTTAATATTTTTAAAAGTTTATATCATTTACATATAGTGATATTAATATTTTATTATAAAATAATTTAAATTTATAAATTGTAAATAAATTAACGAACATACATTTATAATTGCTTGATAATAGTGTTTGGAAGTTGTTGAAGTCATAATCTATTGCCTCAGTTGATATGTTTGTAAGGATCATTTCTTTCCGTTCTTGTATAATATGTTTTCTATATAATCTTGCAATTTTAAAATAGTTACTACACTTTGTGGCGATGTTTTTTCAACCAAATTCTAGCTCTCTTAAAAAAAAATTCTTGTGCTTTGTAAAATCATTAATAAATCCATGAATCTGAAATAACCTTGCTTTTTTAATAATTTTATTTGGTTTATATAGTAGTTTGGATGTTTTAATATTATGTTAATTATTACAACGAAAAATTAGATGTGTTATAATTTTTTTCCAGTTATATTGGTTTTAATGCTATTTATTAAATTAAATGAATGGAATTTGAATGTACCCTTACATATTTTTTTTATCATTATATAATTTATTTTCGTTGAGATATTTTGTAAATTATTTTATTATATCTATTAAATATAAATATAATTTTTTTCCAGGTATATTGGTTAATGCTATTCTTTTAAAGTTGAATGAATGAAATTTAAATGGATCCTTACATATTTTTTGTCCATGTGTTATAAATTTTTTTTCCAGTTATATTGGTTTTAATGCTATTTATTAAAATTAAATAAAGGGAATTTGAATTAATTATTACACATTTTTTTTTATCGTTATATGATTTTTTTCGTTGGGATATTTTCTAAGTTATTTTATTATATCTATTAAATATAAATATAAATTTTTTCAATAATATTGGTTTTAATGCTATTCATTAAAGTTAAAAGAATGGAATTGGAATGGATCCTAACATATTTTTTGTCGTTATATAAAATTTTTTCGTTGGGATATTTTGTAAGTTATTTTGTTATATCTATTAAATATAAATTAGATTAGATATAATATTTTTAATTTTCCTATATTACTATTTTGACAACTCATAAAAAAGACCTCTAAAACTCTTCTCGTTAATTTCTATTTGGTTCTACTGTTATAGATACGGTATAGATATAGAATCCATCACTAAATATGAGAAAGAAACTTAGAATGGTAATCATAAAAAAAACATGATTTATAATTAAAATACATTTCATTGTAAGTATAATGTTCCAATACCTCTTTAATTATTTTCTTCAATATGTCTTCAACTTCAATAAATAACTATAGTGTGAAATTTTGTATCTATTCGTACAAAAAATGCATAAAAATAAAAAAAATTCAATACATATGAGTTAGATAAACCCAAATTAGAAAAATCAGTGGACTTCACTAGGTTCTGAATTTGGCAAATTAATCTATCTCCAATTAAACCTAACAATTGAGTTCATATAAACCCGAAAATCCAAATTTTAGTTAGAGTTAACAATCGAAACGATTAGACCTAGCAACTTATAGTAAAAAAATAATGAAAATATACAAATATTTAGCCATTTTGAAAAAAAACACAAATAAAATAGAAAACATAGATAAGACAGTGAGAGGTGTGGAATAACACAATTGAGAACAAAATAACTAGAACATATGAAAAACAAATCGAATAATTACCTCCGAAAAGCTAACGATTTCCTGTAATTTTTGATACATTTGCTTTCTTCGATTTCAGTTGTCTATGCCTCTTCTATTTCCATCAAATTTCTTCAATTGGAGATATCAAAGTCTAAATTCTCCCAATTCTTGAAAAAAATACTATTAATACAGTTAATTAATGGAAACCGCTCCTAAATAAATCTAAATCTCTTACTGAAGTAAGAACAAAATTATAAGACTATATTATTTGAAGTAAGAATAAAATTATAAAATTAAAAACAAAACTAATACATAATCAAAATTAAAGGTCATGTAGGTCATTGATTTTCGATGGCCAATGAATATAATGATGGAATAAACATAGATAAGGTAGCGCGATGTGTGGAACAACACAGTTGAGAACAAAATAACTACTGCATATGAAAAAAAATCGAATAATTACCTTGGGAAACATAACGATTTCTTGTAATGTTTACACTTTTGTTTTTCCCGATTTCAGCTCTCCATGCCTCTTCTATTTCATCGGATTTCTTCAATTAGAGATATCAAAGTATAAATTCTGATAATTCTTGAAGAAAATGCTACTAATACAGTTTATCAATGAAAATTGCTCCTAAATAAATCTGAATCTCTTAATGAAGTAAGAACAAAATTATAAGATTAAGAACAAAACTAATACATAATCAAAATTAAAGGTCGATGAGGACTTTGATTTTCGGTGGCCAATGAATATAATGATGGAATACTATCTATCATGCTTTATATATAGGTTTATTTGTGACTTTTGGATTTCCTTCGCTTTTTGTTTTTTTATCTTCTTGTAACTCTTACTTTCTTTTATTACTTTAATTGATGGACTATTAATTGATAATAAATAATATGTTAATATAGTACTAATTACATAAAGATAATTAAAAAAATGAACTCATTTATTCTTTTTGTTCATATGGTGCCAACTAAGCCAAAAAGCCTCTAAAACAGTTCTTGCAAATTCTCTCTGCTTCCGTTATTATATATAGTATAGATATATCATCGTAACAATGATTAGATGTGCACTTTATTCTATACAATACTCCCTCCTTATTTATTATATAAGTGAGGTGGTAGCCCAATTCACACAAAATAAGAAAACTATTTTTAGCATATAAAATACATCTATACCTCCTATCAATGCTAAATTATAGCCTAATTTCTCTTTCATTTCTCTTCTCTTTCCTCGTTTTCTCTATAAAACAAGCCATAAAAATCATCTTTTGGATTGAATTTTCTCTCTCCATTCCCTATGGTTTTCAACGATTTGTTTTAAAAATAGAATTGCTTCTTCAACTTCCTCTAAATTTCTATCATCATCAAAATGGTTTCTGCCATAATTCTGAAATTGAAAATTTGTACAATTCAATCCAAATCTCGTGGACCCATATATACAACAAACATAAACACAACCTAACAAAAGGAACGGTAATTCAAATATGCCTTTTGATCTCAATGTTAATCCTACTACTCCAATTACCCAAAATTTTTGGTTCGATTTGAATATGGAGCCACAAGGAGAAGAATATGACATTCATCAAATTGAGTTCAACTTAGAGCCATTTGTAGAACAAGATCGAACTCATAACAACATTCGATTGGAAGGAGGACAGTAAGAAGGTATTAATCTTAAAACCTTTGCATTTGTCATTAGTATTCTGGTTTTCTAAACTTCCATAATTGAAATATATTGATGTTATTCTCCTCTAAAAGTCACAATTCAATACTAATGTAATTGATTAAAAAAACCCATATTTTGAGGACTTACATGCTCAATATTAAGTGTCCACTTTTATTCATCTTTTAGCAACCATACTCTTAGATGTCAAGTCCTTTATAAAATATTTGAGTTCATATATGATACAAATAGTACCAGCAGTGAGAACCCTAGGATCAGTATGTGAAGTGATACCAACTGTGAGATCAGGTTGAGGACAGTAAGGATATTAATTTCCAACTATAACCTTATCTTCATAACATGACATTGTTGAAACACAATTTTCCAAGAGTTTTTTATTCTGACAAAAATAATTTAATCAGAACCCCAAAATAAATTAATCATGAAATCCTAAGTCTAAATTCATTTTATTAGCCACTAACATTTTTATTGAGTGATTTAATACAATCAAGTGCCAAACAAAAGAAATGAGCTTAATAAAAAGAAAAGTCCAAAAGCATTATCCAGAGGCCCTGCCTATTCCAGAAGCCCACAACAAGACGAACGGACAACTGGCAATGTACTATAGACTACGCGTTTTCCCAAAGCCTGACAAGAAGTATAAAGCTACAGAGGCCATGTCCCCTCAACGTACGTCTGTCACAACTGCAGACGAAAAGGTTGCACAAAACCACGGCTTAAGTCAGAAGAGCCTTTGGACCTGCGGTAGAACTTTTCGCCTAAAGGACAAAAGATGTTAGAAGCTGATGTGACATGCTCTGTTTACTCATAACAACTATTTCAAATTCAAACGGATCTCTTGCCAAGCCCTCCTATAAATACCATACCATAAGTTCCATTTGAAGTTGACGAAATTCACAAGAGAACAAAAGAGATCAAAATCTTCAAAAGAGCTAGAGCAACATTCAAATACACAAGTCATTGTTTATATTTGTGTTCATCCAAAAATATTGTTTAGATCTTCCTTGTGTTCTTTATTTAAAAAGAACTTCTTTTGTTCATAATATTATTTCTGAAGCTTTGTTGTTTGCTTCGGTCATAAGCAACCAATAGAAGTATAGATAGTTGAGAGTTTGTAGAGGAAAGTCGTTTACAGAGGCTATGTCTATTTGTATAAAGGTTTGTGCTCTACCCGTGAAAGAGTGCTTTAGTGGATTAAAGCTGAGAAGAAGGTATTTTGGGGACTGGATGTAGGCTAGAGGCCGAACCAGTATAAATTTGTTGAGTAAGTATTTCCTAAACTCTGACCTATTGCTTCTGATTATTTGTGCTCTATTTCTGATCTCCTATAATTGCATATTTTCCTCTGTCATATTATTGCCCATTAAGCATTACATATTTTTAGCAGAAGCTTTGTCTAACTGAAAGGCAAACTTACAGACAATAACTAAGATCATAACTGTTCTCCTAAATAGCTCCCTCTGTTTAGTTTGAACTACCCTCTAATATTAATTATTTTGCCTCTATGCTTAGCAAAGTTGTGCACACCAAGTGAGAAATTTTATAATATCCTAAAATTATCAAATAGTTCCATTCACCCCTCCCTTTGGAACGAATATTACCTCACAATGGACCAATAAGTGGTATCAGAGCCTAACAAGCTCTATTGAAAAGATAACACTATCTTAAACTTAAGATCCCTAATGGCTGCAAACAGCACAAGAAACCTCCCTAGTAATGAACCAGACCCCCTCTGTTCTTTAGATCAAATTATACATTCTGGAAGAACAAAATGAAGAATTTCATCCAAGCCTAGAGCATGAGTGTTTGGTTAGTAATAACCAAAGGCCCTTATGTTCCTACTGAAATAGTGGGTGAGACTCAAGTAATCACGAGTGAGGATAAATGGTCTGAAGATGACCTTAAAAAATTGCAAACTAATGCCTCTGCCATAAACATGCTTCACTGTGCTCTAGATGCTGCATAATTTATTAAAATCTCAGGTTGTGAGACTACCAAAGAGATATGGGACAAGCTGGAGGTGATCTATGAAGGAACCAGCAATGTCAATGAGTCCAAAGTGAATCAAAACATGCGACTCTATGAGCTATTTGAAATGAAGGATGAAGAGGGCATCTCTGATATGAATGCCAGATTCACCAATATCATAAACGAGCTCACAAGATTGGGAAAAGTCTTCTCAAAAGAGGAGCAAGTCAAAAAGATCCTTAGAAGCCTTTTGGAGGGTTGGTAGGCCAAGAAGACTACTATTGAGGAAGCTCAAAATCTAAGCACATACTAATATGATGAACTGATTGGGTCTCTTCTGACATATGAAATTTCGATGAAAAACTTTGAAACTAAAGAAAAGTCAGAACACAGGAAGCATAAGTCAATAGTGCTGAAAGCTGACTCCTCTAAGGAAAGCACTCCTGACGATGAAAAAATGGTAATGTTCACCCGCGAAATGAAGCGGGTGTTCAAAAAAAATGATGAATACAAAAAGCCATTCAAGAGGTATGACAAATCGAGAAGAGAACAAGGTGATAGTAAATTCAGAAAGGAATCCTCAAAGCCTATCACATGCTTTGAATGCTGATGAGAGCCAAACTAGTTGTGAATATGCGCTCGAGGCGATCCCCACTACAACGGCTCTAAAACTAAGGGATAAGTGTACCACGTCGTATCAAGTAATAATCCAGTTAAGTCCAAGTATCGAATCCACGAGATTTATACCCACAAGTATTAAACTACTGGGTTTAATATGTTATCTAGGAGGTGAATACTTTAGGTTTGGTTTGGTAACAACTATAAATAAAACACCCCTAGACTATGGGTAAGACAGTTTTTATGTATTTCAAACTCTTATGGAATGATACAGGTGGCGATAAGTTACAACATATGATAAACAATACTTCGGAAAATATACGAGTAACAATTTACTCTTGCAAAGACGATTATCAATAAACCGAACAACTCCGTGAGGTTCTTAGATCGTGGTTCCTTCTTAGGACGACTCTAATTCTTAGGTTCAGAAAATAGGGCCTGTAAGTTCTGTGGCTCGTCAATTCCTACGGTTTCCGGTTTGTCACTTCTGGTAAGGCAACACCTATGTGAATCCTAATGGATTTCAGAGTCCGTAAGCAACCTACACAATAATCAATTATAAGATTCAAAGCAAGAAATAAATATCAACACGTGTAGTCAAACTGAAAACTGTAAATCATTTATTATTACTGTGGAAAATGTAAATACAGAATACAATCGAATCTAGCACATAGGAAGAGTGCAAACTAGTTAACAAGATAAAAAAGGAGAAGAATCAGCTCTTAGAACTAGCTAACCGGACTCAAAGTCGTCTCTTCGGATTCGGAGGTGGAACTCTCGAGCTTGGTGAACGAGGGTGGAACGTAACTTCGTCGGGGAAGCGGGAGGATAATAACAAGCTCTCAAGGTGCTAGAGTTTTATTACACAAAAACTGAATGTAAACTCTATATAAACTTTATTCTAAACTTAATGTCAAACTTCATGTCTCTCCCTCCTATCTATCTATTTATGTTTCCCTCAAAGTTGGATTCTAAGCTAGTTTATATAGAGAAAATTACAAGCCATAGTGGCAAAATTGAAATTACATAAAGTAAGAAGATTTTGAATGTTGAAAGAAGACTTTGAATTTTCATGTTGAAGGAAGACTTTGAATGTGTATAAAGCTTGTAAGAAGACTTCGAATTTGATGTAGAAGACGACCCCCACACGAAATAAGGAAGCACATGATGCTTGTAGAAAAATATGCATTTTTCTTAAATTCGGGTCTAGCATAATGTGTTGGTCTTAGTGTTAGGCTTTTGTGCCTCTTTTCACCCTTTCACACCTTGTCCCCTTGCTTGTCTTTTCCTTTGACTACAATATCAAACATTAAAAAGCTCAAATTAGACATTTCAAAAGGGTGAGTTTTATTTCCACGCATACAAATTTTTATTCCAAAAATTACAACTTAATTAAATTCTAATAAAGACTTTAACGTTATTGAAAGGTAAAAGATATTAAAAATCTAGAAATATAAAATTAAAATAACTCAAATTAATCCTTTTAACTAAGAAGAAGTGAAATTGGACAAACGTGGGTGAAACTACGAACTAAGAAAAAGTGAAAGTGGGTGAAAGTGAACGAAATTAACTGAAAAAATAACTAAAACCAACTAACATTGACTTAAACTCACTAAACAATTTCAAACAAGTACATAAACTAGAAATGTAATGAAAAATGACTTAAATTAACCCAAATGACTCTACAAATCGTACATAAAGATAGGGATAAAACGTCCCTATCAAATGCCATCAACCAGGGCACATTAAATCCAACTACCCAACACTCAAAAAGGAAAAAAATATAGCGAGAAGGCCATGGTTGCAACATGGAGTGACAGTGATGATTCTTCATTCTTCGAGAAAGAAGTTGCTGAAACAGCAAACATCTGTTTCATGGCTGATGAAACAGAGGTCCGATCAGCTGTTGAAGAAGCTGAAGCCTCAGGGAATATTATAATACTGAGGTAAATTCTCTTTCCACCTTCCGAAATAAAATGATTAATGTCTTGTGTGATGTGTATACACTCGTTAAGAAATGCAATAAAAAGATCAAGGCACTAGGAAGAAGATGTGACGAAGTAGAAGAAGTAAAACTCAGAGACATCCGACATCTTCTACAGGACAATACTAGGCAGGATGAAAACTTAAAAATCATGCATAAGTTTGTCACAGAGGTCCAGAAGGAATCCACAATCCTTCAAAAGGATGTCACATCCATCTGTCTCTGAAAAATCATAACCATCACCATCAATACTTTGGAGGTAACTCCTTCAGCAGGAAAGGATGGAATCCACGAAAAAGAATCCAGTGTGACTGCTGTGGAAAGTTTGTGCCACACCACTAAGGATTGTTGGCACAAGAATGGTTATTTTGAAGAAGAGTATGTTAACCCTGTTAAAACTAACTCTAGAGGACCCAAAAAGACTTGGGTACCTAAAAACTACTGATTATCTTGCGGGTAGACATGAGATGTGCTCAGAAGTAAAAAATGTGGTACATTGACAATGTATGCTCAATGCATATGACATGTGATGAAAATCAATTCATCACCTTATAATGCAAACGTGGCGGAACAGTAAGTTTCAGAGATGACATAAAAGGAAGAATAGTAGACAGTCTATCAAATTCCATTCATTAGCTATATAATCAATTTTGTTCTCTAATCACCCCATTGTGAAACTTCCAATTGCTATTAGCATTTTTTTTAACTTTGAAAAACTCTATCAAATTCTGATTTACTTGGTCTTCATAGGCAATTTGGGAGAAACGCATCAAAATCTTCAAATTTCAAGAACTTAGCTCCTAAAGCCCGTTAAGTGAGATGATTTTCAGATTTGGTTTTTTATTTTTATGTTATCATACTTTGTGTTCTGAAGAGCATAAAATATATTAGAACTATTTCATAATTTATTAAATTTGAGAATTTTGCATCTAGAAATGATCAGACATCATTTTGTATAAGAAATTAGGTATTTAAAGCAATATAAAATGTTTTTTCATATGCCATGTTTTTATTAGATCGTTTATTAGGGTTTCAATTGGTAACTCGCCCATGGGCCTCTAAATCTCAGGATCGGCCTTGAGTAGACTCTGGATCCATTGGAACCAACCCTGCTATTGAAGAAGTCTCCCTAGTTAGAGGTCTGAAGTACAACCTACTGAGCATGGCTCAGCTCTGGGATGAAGGCAGAAGGGTAACTTTCGATACCTCTAGATGTCAAATAGTAGTAAGACCAACTCTCTCATACTTACTGCTCCTAGAGTAGAAAATGTCTTCATGCTAAATCTTGAAAACAAGTTTTCAAAAGATATATGCTTAGTAACAAAGGAAGAAATCTCCTGGCTATGGCACAGAAGACTTGGTCATGTAAGCATGGATCTTCTGGCCAAATTAGCAAGAAAACAACTAATTGAAGGTTTGCCAACACTTAAATTTGAAAAATATCATTTATGCAATGCTTGTCAATTAGGATAACAAACTAGAAAGTCTTTCAAAAGTAAAAATCTAGTTTCAACCAAACGTCCTCTTGAATTACTGCATTTGGATCTCTTCGAACGAGTTCAACCTCCGAATCTAGGAGGAAGAAGATTTTCGTTGGTAGTAGTAGATGATTTCTCTTGTTATGCTTGGGTCATCTTGCTCAATAGCAAAGATGAAACTTTTGTGTTATACTTGGGTCATCTTGGTAGTAGTAGATGATTTTTCTCGTTATACCTTCAGAAGCTCAACTTATTGATATCTTCACCAAGCCGCTGGCAAGAGAGCAATTCTATGCTCTAAGAGAATCCATAGGTATGTTCAATCCTCTTTAGTAGCTCTAAACTGTATATATATATATATATTTATTTATTGAATATGCCAGCCTCTTAAATAGACACGCATGCTTAAACTTATCAGAACCTCTGAACTATACACGCTAGCATGTTTATGCCAGACCCCTGAATACTATAATCACGTGCAAACCATGCTTATGTGACATGTACCTAGAAAAAGATCATGTGTATCCTTCTAGAGGGCAAATGAAATGACTAGGAACTCTAATCTAGGAAAAACTATATAGGCTAGGTCATTATTACCCACTAGCCATAAATACGTCGTCTAACACATCTACACAAGTACCAATAACCATCATCACTCCGATAGACGTTTAAGTGCCCAGAACCTCTTCAACTTCTAATCTTGCCTATAAATTGAGGCCAAATTCCCAGGCCATAGTTGTTACGCTAAGATTATCTTCAAGTAGAAAGAAATCTTTCCCTTCTATCTCCTTCTCACTACTTCTCTCTCACTAAAGCTTCAAACTCCATATCAATGGCGCAAGAACAACACCAACAACAGTCAAGTGCAGAAGAAATCAGCCATGTGGTTATGTACAAGACGTTTGTGATCAAATCTTTTGAAACCTTACCAGTCCATAAATCCAAATTTTTCGATCATGGATATGTGAGCAATACCAAACCTTTTTCTACCTGAATTAAAAACAACAAATGGGAAAAATTCTTCAACATTCCCAGTGTAGTTTATCCTAAGCTTGTTGTGGAGTTGTACCAGAACCTTCATGTCAATTCACAAGACCAAGACCAGATGGTCACCTCTGTTCAAAACGTAAACTTTTACGTCTCTACCCAAACTCTAGTTGATCTACTAAAGGTGGATCTTGACAGAGTAGAACTCAGAAAAGCTGGAGATGAAAAACAAACTGCCTTTCCTACAGAATATCTAACTCCACCAAACCTCTATAGCGAACTCATCGCCATATGTCTTCCAACTGCACCTCGATATGCTCATTACCTTCTGGTGAATTATATTCTGCCCAAGAAGGGTTATACCAATTCCATATCTAAGTTCGAGCTCTGCCTAATGTGGCATATCTTGGAGGGAAAGCCTCTGAACCTCCCAGTGCTTTTAATTGGAGCTATGAAGAAATACAACATCCAATTAACCTTCAGATCTCTTATTACACTCCTTCTAATTGAGAACAACATCCCCATTCTAGAAGATATGGAACCTACCTCTAGAACCATCATCAATGAAAAAATCATCAGTGACCTGGAGCACAACAAAGCATATAAGTCTACTAGTGCCGTTGTTGCACCTAAGAAAACTATTAAGAGAAAGACCTCTAAAGTGCAGGCCTCTGAAACTCTTATAAGCAAGCCTCTGAAGATCAAGCTGAAGAAAGCTAAGACGATCAAGCTGAAGAAAGCTAAGACTGTCCAAACTCAGCCTCCGACCTCTGATATCGCTCCAGCAATAGCTAAACTTGTTGCTCAAAAGACCTCTAGTGTCCCTGAGCTGACTGAGACTGAGAAAGAATATAATAGAGTTGAGAACCTGCATCTGGCAGGATTCCCAAATGAGAAAAAGAAATTCATGGCTGCACCAAAAGGGAAAGGCAAGGCATATGAAGCTAGAGAATCAGAGCCATAGGTCTCTAAACAAGAAGCTGCCGATAACCAGAAGGCATTAAACCTCCACAAATCTAGTCTTCAAGACCATTATCTCGGAAGTGGCTCTGGAAAGTCACCTACCAAGCAGCCTACTCCTCCACCTCAATCCATTCCTCCCTCTCCAAAGCCACATAATGTTGAACCCAAAACGCCAAGATTCAAAAAGGTTTCCGATCGGAAGCCTCTAAAAGAATTCATTGATCAAGTTGAAACCAACTCGAGACTTGCTAACATCCCTAAGGTAAATAAGAAACTACAACTTTACAAGCAACTATACTTTGCTATCTTACACATGGAACCTAACATTCCAGTGCCTCTATCATTATTCCTCCTCAGGAAAATCAAGCCTTTAATCTTTCGGAGTAAGATCAAGCCTCTGCATTATTCCATGATGACAATAAGCGTCTAGCTCATTCTCTAGACAGAGCTCACAATGAGGAAGACAATTCTGCTCAGGATTCCAATCCAAAGCCTGTAACTACTCAGACCTCTATAAATCCTAATGAGCCAATTGTCGAGGATGATCTCTCCTCCTCTGACTCTGACCTTAATACTCCTTCACTAATTAAACGGACCAAGTTCGTTGATCTTTCCACACCTATGCACTCTCCTACCAAAACTAGCTCTCCCAAAGCACGAACACCCACCAGAGGTACTAAAGCCTCCATGTCTCCTGGTTCAGTCTTCAATTCTTAACACTGAAACACATAACACTAAGACTTTTCTCTCTGATCCTCTAGAACAAACAGAAGGTGATGCTCTTCTAGCTGGTTTCAGAACAACTCTTCTGATGCGAATCAGCAAGATACACAAATGATGAAGCACGATGAGAAACTGAAACATGATCCTTTTCCTATCGGTCCGATTACAAGGTCTAGAGCAAAGAAGTTACGTGAAGCACTGAATTGTTTAATGAAGGACATTTCGAACAATCATGGAACAATTCAAGAAGCACCAACAACTTGTCAAGTGGGCTTGAAGGAAGAAACTAGTTCAGTAACTCTAGTTCAAGTCCAAGCACATGAAACTTAGCCTTATTTTTTTGTTGAACAAGGTTGGTCCAAATTGATTTATTTAAAGTGAGCTTTGGACATATATATGTTAGGCATATATTTAACCCATTGGGAGCTTTATCTAATTTTGAAATTATTTGGGCCAAGTCTTGTAATTAAATGGGCTTAGTTTTCTTCTAGATTTAAAATAAATAAGATGTTTTGTTTATTTAGGTTTAATTAAGTGTTTATGAATTTTCTTTTATTTGTTTTTTGTTTATAATATTTAGTTTTCCTTATTTTAGGAGGATTTCAGCTTCCTAATCCTAGTATGACAAGGAAACTTGTTTTTCCTTCTTTCCTTTTCGAATTAGGACTGTTTTCAAGGATCTATATAATAGCCCCAATGGAATGTATTAAATAAAAATTTGATTATTGTTCTTGAAATATTTGATTTCTTGTTTATTATTTTGAGAGTGAATGTTGTTGAAACACCTTTCCACAAGATTTTGATTTGACAAAATCATCTATGATTAAGAGGCAATTAAATTTAGATGCTTTGATTTAATTGTACTAATATGTTTGTTAAATATTGAGTGCAAATATATATAAAGTAAAGACAGGACAAAAGTCAGCATAAACGAAGCTGAGTAGAACGAAACTCAGCATGACAGAATAGAAGCTGAGTGGAGTTAAAATTCAGAAGCAAAACGAAGCTGACTAAAGTTGAAGACTTCTTCAGGAGCGGTTAAACAGAACGGAGCTGACCTTGAAGAAACTCAGCATGAACGTTCAACATTCGAAAAGAACAAACGAAGCTGAGTAACAGTCAGGACAGCATGAAGGATCCGTTCACTAAAAGACAAAGTCTGCCAATCTTCTGCACCAATAATTGGAACCTCGAAGACACCTAAAAGACTAATTCCAAGAGTCATGGGACGTTGGATTATTGGAAACAGACAACTGGCACAAACAGACAAACCAGACGCTAGAAGACAAACCTGACGCCTGAAGAAAACAGAGAAAGGGAATGGAGGTGCAGTCTGAAGCTTTCCAAAAATTGTTCCCCAAAAGAGCTATTTTGATGTTAACGGTTAGGACATTTCAAAACGATCAAATCTACAGATTTCCTTCTATAAAAGGACAATCGAAAAACTTGGATAAACACTGAAGCATCGAAAGAAAAATACAAGAGAGAAAGTTTCAAAAGCACTCAAATACAAAAAGAATCTTACACCGACTTTTCTATTCTATGTGTAAATGCTAGATTGATTTGTAATCATCTAAAGTGTTCTTTAGTTCAAAAAGAACAAGTCTGTGATCAATAGGAATATTGAGAGTGTAAAGCTGAGTGCTTGGTTGTAAGCATTTCAGTGGTAGAGAAATCTAGGTGCTGGGTTGTAGCACTTAGTAGGAGTTGAGTAGACGAATAGAAGAAGGTACTCTTGCATATTCAACTGCCTTGTAATCGGTTTGTGCTCTACCTTTAAAGAGCTCAGTATTGGATTCAAAAATCCCGGAGGACTCTGGGGACTGGACGTAGGCAGAGAGGCCGAACCAGGATAAGTGATACTGAGTAATCTCTAAACTCTCTCTTATAATTGCATGTGTTGTTTACTTTATTTACTCAGCATATAAATTGTCTAAGCTGATCTTGAGTAAGTAAGTGGTGATGAGTTAGAAGCTGACCTCCAAGAGTGTCAATTCTCAACTCACAAGAAAACAACTTTAGTCAACATCTGACTAAAGATGTCTTCAAACATATCTCACCAAGCTGACCATAAGCTGAGTTAATAAACTCTCAAAATAACTTCCAGTCAGCTTAATTAAAACACGAAAAAGTTATAATAGTTCCTAACCCCCCCTTGGAACTAATTACCAGGGACCAACAAGTGGTATCAGAGCTGAAGCTCACTACTCAAAGATTTAACAATCTTGAGCTGATCCCGAAAAATGGGTGAGAATAGCACTCGGTTCCTTCCAGGAAACCAAACAACACAGATACTCCCTGAGGGACTATCAATCACTAGACCTCCCCTATTCTTTGGGTCAAATTATACATTTTGGAAGAATAGGATGAAAAACTTTATTCAAGCCACAAACATGAGTGCATGGCTTGCAATTGTTCAAGGTCCACATGTGCTATACAAAACTGTTAACGATGAGAAAATTGTTAAAAGTGAGGCTGAATGGACAGAGGATGACCTCAGAAAATTACAAAATAATGCTTCGGCTATAAATATGCTTCACTGTGCGTTAGATGCTGCAGAATACAATAAGATTTCAGGTTGCGAGTCAGCACAGGAGATTTGGAAAAAGCTTGAAGTAACCTATGAAGGCACAAGCAAAGTTAAGGAGTCTAAAGTCAATCAACATATGAGACTCTACGAGCTGTTTGAAATGAAGGAGAATGAAGACATATCAGAAATGAACACAAGGTTCACAAACATTATAAATGAGCTAAAAAGGCTTGGAAAGAACTTCACTGAAGAAGAACAGGTGAAGAAAATTCTGAGAAGTCTGCCCAAGAGCTGGCAAGCAAAGAAAACAGCTGTAGAAGAAGCCCAAGACTTGACTACCTACAAATATGATGAGTTGATCGGATCCCTGCTGACCCATGAAATCTCTATGAAAAACTTTGAAGCCAAAGAGAAAGAAAAATCAGAAGACAAGAAACAAAAGTCACTTGTCATGAAAGCTGACTCAACTGAAGCAGAGTCAACTGATGATGAGGAATTGGCCATGTTCACCAGAAAGATGAAAAAGCTGTTCAGGAGAAATGATAGAAACAGCAAAAGGTCACTTAGAAGAAATGATAAGTATAAAGCTGAGTCAAGTGACAAGTACAAGAAGGACACTCAAAGTCTGTCACATGTTTTGAGTGTCATCAAACTGGGCACATCAAGTCAAGCTGTCCCAATCTCAAGAAAGAGAAGAAGGGAAGCAAAAAGGCTATGGTAGCCACATGGAGTGACAGTGACGAATCAACATCATCTGAAGCTGAGCAAAATGAAACAGCCAACATATGCTTTATGGCGGATGATGGAGCTGACCAATCCCAATCTGAGCAAGTTGACCTTTTTGATGAAACTGACCAGGAGCATCACAGCAATGAGATAACAACCTTACTCTTACTTAGAAAAGAAATGGTAAATGCCCTGAGTGACTTGTATACACTAACCAAAAAGTGTAACAAAAAGATTAAGGCACTCAGCAGGCGCTGTGATGAGATTGAAGAGGTCAAGCTGAGTGACCTCCGATATCTTCTCCATGACAACTCTGACTTGCATACCAACATGCAAATCTTACATAAGTTTGTCACGGAGGTTCAATCTGAGTCAAAGAAACTTAGAAAGGATATCACAATGTTACAGAGTCAAGGGAAGGGCTCAACTAGAAATAAACCCCATGCTGAGTACGCAAATACTAGTCAGCATAAGCAATTCACTCAATGTGAGTGTTGTGGAAAAAGGGGACACACGAAGGGTATGTGTTGGCATAACAAGCGGTCTGTCCAATGTGACTTCTGCGGAAGAAAAGGGCACACCACAAAAGTATGTTGGCATGCCCAACATAATAATGCTGACCATACTCAGTTCAACCCACAAAGGGTACCTTTTTGTGATTTCTGTGGTAAGCCAGGTCATACCATAAAAGTATGCCGTCACAAATTAAAATATGATTTTGCTCCTGTTTATACTAACAAGAAAGGACCCAAAAGAAATTGGGTACCTAAAAATGAATAGTTTAAACTGCAGGTCAGCTTGACATGCGTGGAGAAGTCAAAACTATGGTATATAGACAGGGCATGCTCAAGGCATATGACAGGTGATGAAACTCAGTTCATCACACTAGAGCTTAAACGAGGTGGAAGTGTAAGCTTTGGAGACAACAAGAAGGGTAAGATAGTCGGCTCAGGTACTATCGGAGGTAACCCAACTATTGAGTCTGTCTCCTTAGTTAAAGGTCTCAAATACAATCTATTGAGTGTAGCTCAGCTTTGCAAGAGCGGCAGAAAGGTTGTATTTGATGATACTAAGTGTCAAATACTCAAGGGAAATACAAATGAGTTAATTTTAACTGCCCCTCGTGTAGAAAATGTATACATGTTAAACTTAGAAAAACTGTTTTCTAAAAACATATGCTTAGTGACTAAAAAGGACAACTCCTGGCTATGGCATAGAAGACTTGGGCATGTCAGCATGGACCTTCTTGCCAAATTAGCTAGAAAGCAATTAGTTGAGGGATTACCCAAATTAAAGTTTGAAAAAGATCAACTGTGTAAAGCGTGCCAGCAAGGCAAACAAACTAAAAAGTCATTTCATAGCAAAAATATTGTCTCAACCAAAAGACCATTGGAATTACTACACTTGGATCTTTTCGGACCTATCCAGCCACTCAGCTTGGGAGGTAAGAAATTTTCCTTAGTTATTGTAGATGATTTCTCTCGGTACACTTGGATCATCTTGCTGAGTAGCAAGGATGAAACCTTTGAGATGTTTACAACATTGATCAAAAAGCTTGAAAATGATAAAGACCTAAGAGTAGCTCACATTAGAAGCGACAATGGTGGAGAATTCAAAAATCAACAGTTTGATGAATTCTGTGAAATCAGTGGTATTGACCACAACTTCTCTGCTCCTAGAACACCTCAACAAAATGGGGTCGTTGAAAGGAAAAATAGAACCATTGTCGAAATAGCTAGGACAATGCTGAGTGAAAATAGGCTTCCAAAGTACTTCTGGGGTGAAGCTGTTCACACGACATGTTACATACTGAACAGGGCTCTAGTTAGACCTATACTTAAGAAAACCCATATGAACTTTGGAAAGGTCGAAAGCCCAACATTGGATACTTTCGTGCCTTTGGGTGTAAATGCTTTATACTCAATACAAAAGACAACCTTGCTAAATTTGATGCTAAAGCTGACGAGGCGATCTTTTTAGGGTACTCAACAAACAGTAAAGCATATAGAGTATTTAACAAAAGAACTCAGGTCGTAGAAGAGTCTGTACATGTTGAGTTCGATGAAATTGACCCTACAGGTAAGTCAGCTCAGCCTGAAGAAGATGAACCAGGCTCAGCTTCCGCTGATCAACCAGAAGCCTCTGTGTCATCTATACAGGAGCTGACTCAAGGTAAGCAAGAAATTGAAATATCATTTGCTGACCAATCTATTCCTGTAGAGATTGTAGAAACACCTCCTCCAAACGACTCAACACTGCCCGAGGAAATAAAGATCCCAAGAGGACATACAGAACAAGTTATTCTTGATGCCGCCAACAACAAATTAATGACCAGAGATCAACTTAGAAAATACCTCAGCAATGTTGCATTCGTCTCAATACATGAGCCAAAGAACTTTGCTGATGCTGAGCAAGATGAATATTGGATCAATGCTATGCAAGAAGAGCTTGACCAATTCGCCAGAAATGAGGTATGAGATTTAGTACCTAAACCTAGGAATCAAAAGCCCATAGGAACCAAATGGGTCTTTAGAAATAAGCTAGATGAGCATGGAAATGTGATTAGAAACAAATCTCGACTTGTAGCCCAAGGCTACAGTCAGCAAGAGGGTATAGACTATGGAGAAACATTTGCTCCTGTTGCTAGATTAGAAGCTATACGTATATTGTGTGCCTATGCTAGTTACATGAATTTTAAACTATACCAAATGGATGTAAAAAATCCGTTTCTTAATGGCTTTATAAACGAAGAGGTATATGTTAATCAACCTCCTGGGTTTGAAGATTCAAAATTTCCAAACCACGTTTATAAACTCAAAAAGGCCCTGTACGGCCTAAAGCAAGCTCCAAGAGCTTGGTATGAGAGGTTGACCAACTTCCTGCTGACCAGGAACTATGTCAGGGGAAAAGCTGACACAACCTTGTTTATTAAGAAAAAGGGTAAACATACCCTACTTGCGCAGATATATGTTGATGATATAATTTTTGGTGCTACTGACGAATCCTTGTGCAAAGAATTTAGACAACAGATGCAAACTGAGTTCGAAATGTCCATGATGGGTGAACTCAACTTCTTCCTTGGACTTCAAATCAAGCAAGGAAAGAATGGCATCTTTATAAGTCAGTCTAAGTACACCAAGGAAATGTTAAAGAAATTCAGCATGGTAGATTGCAAACCAATATCAACTCCCATGGGTACTGATACTGTCCTATGCAAGGATGAAAAGAGTAAGTCAGTTGATAGTAAACTCTATCGAGGTATGATAGGTTCATTACTCTATCTCACTGCTAGTAGACTAGATATTCAATACTCAGTATGCTATTGTGCTAGATATCAAGCTGACCCCAGGGAATCTCATCTAACTGCTGTAAAAAGAATTTTTAGATACTTGCAAAGCTCAGTTGATGCAGGTCTATGGTATCCAACCTCAAATGATTTCACACTCATTGGATATACTGATGCTGACTACGGACGAGATAAGCTAGAACGAAAAAGTACTTCGGGAGGATGTCATTTCCTCGGAAGCTGTCTAGTATCTTGGTTCAGCAAGAAGCAATCATCCGTAGCTCTGTCTACAACTGAAGCTGAGTACGTGGCTGTTGGAAGCTGTGTTGCACAAGTCCTATGGATAAAGCAATAGCTTGAGGATTACGGAGTCAAAACAAAGACAATAGAGATCAAATGCGACAACAAAAGTGCCATTGATCTATCTAAAAATCCAGTCCAACACAGCATGATGAAGCATGTTAGCATAAGGCATCACTTCATCAGAGACCATGTACTAAAAGATGAGATCAAGCTGACTTACGTGCCTACAAACGATCAGCTTGCAGATATCTTCACAAAGCCCTTGGCACGAGAACAATTCAACACACTAAAGGAAGCAATTGGTATGTCAAATCCACTCTAACTAAATCTGTATTGAATAAATTGTCACATGAGTTGAACTTTGAATAATTGTGCAAATGCCATGTTGAGTAAAATATCTACTCCTTACTAAGCTTGAAAATGAAAAAGCCACCCTATGCTGATTGACATATATATTTAGTGATGACACTGAGTAGGCATAAAAGCTGAGTAAACATCCTATGCTGAGTAGATAAACATATTGAGTAATCACTCTATGCTGAGTAAATACGCATGCTGAGTAAGTAATATATGTTGAGTTACTTAGTGATAGAGGAATTATCTTCTCAAAAGTTAGGCAATAAATAACGTGGATGCTTCGAATTCTAGTAAAACTTAGTAAAAACCCACTCGCGTAAAGAGAACCTACACGTGTAACCTCTGGCACCTTGGGAAGATGCACATTAATGGCAAATCCCATGCGCCGAAGATGTCATAATTGACAGAATTTTTGTCGGTTGAACGTCCCTAGGTAAAAACGGCTAGTTAATGATTAAGGACCGTCGTAGATTTATGTAAAATGTGGAAAAATCCCCACTCTTCATTCACTATGACTGTAATCTCCTAAAATCGAATTTCTTTCTCTCTAAGAACTTCAAAATGGCTCCCGGCAAAAACAAAAACCCTAAAACTCAAACCACAGATAAACCCACTGACCTCGCGGGTCCTTCAACAGAAATAGAAAGGAAAATGATCAAGGTACACTCCAAGGTCAACAATATGGAGGTTTTAAAGTGCCGATGGTTTTCTCCAAGTTTCGTCTCGTCTGAGAAACCATTCTGCGAATGGATCGAGAAAAACAAATGGAAAGGTCTCTTCTCTCTTTCAGGAACAACCTATCCCAGGTTAGTACGGGAATTCTACTCGAATCTACATGTTGATGCAGATGACTGTGACTATCTGGAGACCACTGTTAAAGGTCAGAAAATCGTCGTAACCCCTGCCTATCTAGCCACATTGCTAGA
The DNA here is from genome assembly GCF_963576675.1 of Euphorbia lathyris. Lineage (NCBI taxonomy): Eukaryota > Viridiplantae > Streptophyta > Magnoliopsida > Malpighiales > Euphorbiaceae > Euphorbia > Euphorbia lathyris. The sequence continues at coordinate 72,119,538 of NC_088910.1, forward strand.
CTTACCAGACGAAGGAATTCAGTTTAGAACGACAAAGGAGAAAATACCAAAAGCCACATCTGATAAGCTAAAGGGGTTCTGTAAACCCAAAGATCATAAGGGGGAAATACCCAGCACCTGTATGGGTAAAGCACAAAAGATGGTCCACTTCATACTGACCAACTTTATCTTCCCCAAACTCAGCTCAGCTTCATCCGCATCAAACTTCGAACAGTGCTTCATCTGGCACATGTTGACCTGCACTCCGTTCAATCTTCCCGTCTTTCTAGTTGGAGCGTTTCAACGAAGTGGTAAGAAACTCCGATTGGGCTCAATCATTACAAAAATTATACAGGACAAGCAAATAGAGACGGTGAATGAGACAAGCACATTGGGAAGTGAAATTACTGCAGTCCTGCTGGATGGACTGTTGTATAATCAACCCTTGAAGGGTTATGAAGGAGCTGGAGATGCTGAGGAAGATGAAGAAGATGAGCAACAAGAAATTGAGCCTGAAACTGAGCCTGCAAAAGATGTTGAGGCTCATGCTGAGTCACCTGAGACAGCTCAGCCTGAGAGAAGGAAGAAGAGGAAGGCTGTAGAAACCTGCTCCAAGGACATTCATGCTGTCCCAAAGAAAGTAAGGCTTTCACCAAGAGAAAAAGCTAAAGCCGACAAGGCTAAGGAGCAAGCTGAGAAAAGAAAGAGGCAAGAAGAGCATGAGGATGAGAACAAAGAAACTCCAGAAACCCCTTTAAAGAAGAAGAAAAAGGGTAACTCCTTAAAGATAGTAGAAGCTGTCCCACTAGCCTCTACTCAACCTGAAGGTCATGGAACTGACCAAGAAAAGGAAGATGTGGAAGAGACTGAGCAACATGTTGAACACCAAGAAGTTAATACTGAGCAGGAAGAATGTCCCAATGTTGAAGAACCTCAGGATGATACTGAGCAGAGAAAGAAAGAAAGTAATGCCGTTGAGGTTCCTTTTGAGCAACCTGTAGAAGAGGAGACAGTTGCTACTGAGTCCAGTGAAGGTATTCGAACTGACCATTCACCGCCAAGAACTGAGACACGGCGAAGACTCAAAAAGAAAGCACAAAAGCAAATTGATCTCATGGACGACTTTCCCATTGATGAGCCTGAAACTGACCTCTCTACAATCCAGTTCCAGTACTTCTCAAATGAAACTGAGTCACCACCAGAAGATCTAGTGGAAAAACAAGCCTCTGTTACTCAGGATGAGGAACAAGCCAAAAACCCTGCAGATCCAATCCAAGATGCTCAAGGTAGCACACTTCCTGTCTCCACTTCCCCACTTCAAGCTGAGCAGATTAACTTATCTAATCAAGTTCCACCCCCAACACAACATGTTGATGATTCAGCTCAAGAAACCCATCAAAGTCCAGGTACCAATCAAGGTACTCAATCTGGCAGAGAACCAACTCCTCCACCACCATCAAACTTTGTACCAGCCTTTGAGTCCAATACTGCTAAGTTTGCATACTTGAATGCTACTGAGTCTGGCCGACGTGTCATTGCTTCTGCTCAGTCCTTGCTTCAAGACTTCAATACTACTCAAGCTGATGGTCACCAATCCACTCAAGCTGAGTCCTCTCACCTGTCTGGTATTACTCAGCTTCTAAATGAACTTCGAGGGCTTAAGGATCTGGTTAGTGTTATCACTGCGGTTCAAACTCAGCAACCTAATCAAGAGCAAATCGCAAAACTGACTGAACTAGTGCTTACAATGGCCACCCATATGAATTCACTTAAAGGCAAAATTCACCAACTGTCAGAAGTCAATCCAGGGTATGTCACTTCCACTGAGCTTCAAAGCTACTTTGTTAAGCTAGCAGGGGAACTGACCACCTCTAAAGCAACTGCCAATCCTGAGTCTGTTACATCTGCTGAATTGCAAGACTGTTTTACTAAATTGAATGCTGAGCTGACCAAATTAAGTCCACCTGGCAATGCTGAGTTTGCCACCTCTGCCGAACTTCAAAAATGTTTCACCCAACTTCATACTAAGCTGACCAGCACACGTGATCTAGTATCCTCCTCTTCCCAGTGTACTATTGACCAATTGAGTGAGGCAGTCATACTACTCAACATTGACCGAGTCCAAATGGATGTTGATCCCATCTCCAACACTGAACTCATGAGCTTTTCACAAGCTATCATGAAGGCAATGCGCATCAACAATGGCCAGCGCATGTTTTATGATTCTGCTCTGCTCAAGCTGTTCTATCAAGCTTTTGGTCAGATCACAAGCTCCCTCACCTGCCTGAGCAAATCTCATGAATGCCTCCTCAGTATGATCAGCAGCTCTCTTAGGGTGCCTCGGCATATCCAAGACGATAGTGTGCCAGTCATTGATGGCTTGGGTGAAAGCACCAAAAGGCTCCAGCGCTACTCTCAGTATCTCTCCTCCGCAGCACGGAATGAAACTTTCCTCTACAAACCCGATGATGGCAAAATGGGGGAGACAAGTAAAGGAGGAACTCAGCCTCAGCCTGCAGGTACTGCGTCTGGAAGCAAAGGAAAAGGTATTGCTTATGTTAATCCCTCAGCTTAAAGAAAGAAGAAGTAAAACTAGCTAGTCTGTGTCTAGAGACTTAGCATCATATCCTGTTTCCTATTTTTGTTGTCTACTGGTTAGGTTAATATGTTTTTTTGTTGTTATGGTTTAATCTAATATCACAAGTATAAGTTTTCTTCCTGATCTGACTAATCAAGTTTGAACAAACGAATCAAAAAGGTTAAGCACATTAACACTAAAAACTGAGAGACAACATCCTTCCAAAACTGAGTCAGTACACACAAATGTCTTAAGTCTAATCAAATTAGATCTTGGAAGGTTTAGAATAAAATTAAGACAAAATGTATGCAACCCTTACGGGGGAGTCATATCAAAAATATCAATCATGGGGCAACTTATAACTGAGTTCCGTAATTATGTATTTTGCCAACATCAAAATGGGGGAGTTTGTTGAAACACCTTTCCACAAGATTTTGATTTGACAAAATCATCTATGATTAAGAGGCAATTAAATTTAGATGCTTTGATTTAATTGTACTAATATGTTTGTTAAATATTGAGTGCAAATATATATAAAGTAAAGACAGGACAAAAGTCAGCATAAACGAAGCTGAGTAGAACGGAACTCAGCATGACAGAATAGAAGCTGAGTGGAGTTAAAATTCAGAAGCAAAACGAAGCTGACTAAAGTTGAAGGCTTCTTCAGGAGCGGTTAAACAGAACGGAGCTGACCTTGAAGAAACTCAGCATGAACGTTGAACATTCGAAAAGAACAAACGAAGCTGAGTAACAGTCAGGACAACATGAAGGATCCGTTCACTAAAAGACAAAGTCTGCCAATCTTCTGCACCAATAATTGGAACCTCGAAGACACCTAAAAGACTAATTCCAAGAGTCATGGGACGTTGGATTATTGAAAACAGACAACTGGCACAAACAGACAAACCAGACGCTAGAAGACAAACCTGACGCCTGAAGAAAACAGAGAAATGGAATGGAGGTGCAGTCTGAAGCTTTCCAGAAATTGTTCCCTAAAAGAGCCGTTTTGATGTTAACGGTTAGGACATTTCAAAACATATCTACAGATTTCCTTCTATAAAAGGACAATCGAAAAACTTGGATAAACACTGAAGCATCGAAAGAAAAATACAAGAGAGAAAGTTTCAAAAGCACTCAAATACAAAAAGAATCTTACACCGACTTTTCTATTCTATGTGTAAATGCTAGATTGATTTGTAATCATCTAAAGTGTTCTTTAGTTCAAAAAGAACAAGTCTGTGATCAATAGGAATATTGAGAGTGTAAAGTTGAGTGCTTGGTTGTAAGCATTTCAGTGGTAGAGAAATCTAAGTGCTGGGTTGTAGGAGTTGAGTAGATGAATAGAGGAAGGTACTCTTGCATATTCAACTGCCTTGTAATCGGTTTGTGCTCTACCTTTAAAGAGCTCAGTATTGGATTCAAAAATCTCGGAGGACTCTGGGGACTGGACGTAGGCAGAGAGGCTGAACCAGGATAAGTGATACTGAGTAATCTCTAAACTCTCTCTTATAATTGCATGTGTTGTTTACTTTATTTACTCAGCATATAAATTGTCTAAGCTGATCTTGAGTAAGTAAGTGGTGCTGAGTTAGAAGGTACTCTTGCATATTCAACTGCCTTGTAATCGGTTTGTGCTCTACCTTTAAAGAGCTCAGTATTGGATTCAAAAATCCCGGAGGACTCTGGGGACTGGACGTAGGCAGAGAGGCTGAACCAAGATAAGTGATACTGAGTAATCTCTAAACTCTCTCTTATAATTGCATGTGTTGTTTACTTTATTTACTCAGCATATAAATTGTCTAAGCTGATCTTGAGTTAGTAAGTGGTGCTGAGTTAGAAGCTGACCTCCAAGAGTGTCAATTCTCAACTCACAAGAAAACAACTTTAGTCAACATCTGACTAAAGCTGTCTTCAAACATATCTCACCAAGCTGACCATAAGCTGAGTTAATAAACTCTCAAAATAACTTCCAGTCAGCTTAATTAAAACACGAAAAAGTTATAATAGTTCCTAACCCCCCCTTGGAACTAATTACCAGGGACCAACAAATGTTTCAGATCCGACTCTTGAAATATTATTTTGATCGTGATCAATTGTCAAGGCTAGGCGTTTGAGAATCAACCCCGTCACAAGTTCTTTCATCCAATTCGAAAGGTTGCATCAGTTTCATACTGATCTGATTGTTCGAGTTATTTGTTTGGATTGGTGAACTTATTGCCACCTTCCTTATCTTTGTTTTATTATAATCTGAATTGCTTACAAAACCAATCTGGTTTCTTTAGCTTTGTGTGTTGAACTTAATTCAACGATCGAGCAAACATAAGTTGAGTTTGATTTTTCGCATCCGCGTAATCAGATTCACATCAATTGGTATCAGAGCTTCGGTTGAGTTAAGTTGTGTCATTCTTATTTATTTGTGTCTTTATTTAATCGAGTTTCGCATCTGTTTGATTTTAATTAATTTAAGGTTCTTTGTGTAGCGATGTTTTTTTTCTCTTCTTTATATAAAAAAAAGTTATTTTCTTGTGTGATTTATTTGGTTTTAGCTGCTAATTCAATCAGTGTTTTCCTAAAGAAAAAAAAAGAAAAAAAATCGAAAATTCCCAAAAGGAATATATAATCCTTCAAATCTCAGCAAGTGATTAAAAAAAAGAGATTCAAAATTGTTTCTAAAGAACAATCAGAGTAAGGTTTAATCAGTTAAAAACCTTCAAACCAATTGTAGCAGCAAAGGATTTCTTGTTTGCACACACAAATCCCAAAATTTGTTGAAACCATTGTCTTTGGATTGAAAAACGTCTACCCAATCTTTAGTAGTTCGAAAATTTGTGTTTCGTAAACAGTATTTGTTATCGTTGTCTTTAGTTATTTGCTGTTCGCTTATTCTGTATGATTTGCTTCTTGGTTATTCGATTTTGCTTGGCTGACGTTATTGAGATCAATCAAAATAATATAAGAGAGCAAGGAACCGTTGTGAGTATTCTGACTTTTATCTTGTCCGAACTAACATCGTGTCAAAAGAGGAAGATTTTATTGATTTCAAAGATAAGAAGCCAAAAGAGATGTATCGAGCATATGGTATGAAATTTAGACAAGTGGAAGCATCAATGGCTCTCTTAGAGGATGAACTTTCACAGGTGAAGTTGGAGAGAAAGAAACCTACACATCCTAATCGAAAAGATGATTTTGAAGATGATTCGGAGGAAGAATAATCAAGTCCTCATTTTAGGAGAAACGTCGGAAAGAGGACGCGGGAGGACGGTAATCTGAACACCATCAAGATGAAAATTCCATCGTTTCAAGGAAAAAGTGATCCCGACTTATATCTTGAATGGGTGAGAAAAGTAGATGCCATATTTGATATCCACTATTATCGGAGGAGAAAAAGATCAAGTTCGTAGTTTCAGAGCTAACTGATTATGCAGCCATTTGGTGGGATCAACTTAGAAAGAGTCGACATAGAGATGGAGATCTGGCCATTAGGACATGAATGAAATGAAGCGATTCATAAAAAAGAGGTTTGTTCCTTCTTATTATCATCGTGAAATTCTTAACAAGTTGCAAACCTTAAGGTAGGGAGATAAAAGCGTAGAAGACTACCACAAAGAGATGGAAGTCGCTATGATGAGGGCTGATGTCCAAGAGGATGAGGAATCTACAATGGCTCGATTTTTGGGAGGTTTGAATGAGGATGCAGCTGATGCTGTTGAACTTCAACACTATATCATAATGGAAGAGCTACTCCATAAAGCCATTAAAATCGAGAAACAGCCCGTCGGAAAGGGAAATCTCGTGTTGGTAATTCTTCTTCTTCATCATATTAGAAGCCTAATTAGAGAAGAGTTCACCTCAACATATGAAACCTAAATCTAATTTCAAGGCTACAGAGGACTCACATAGTAAGGGAACAACCCTTGAAACTTCTAATAGGAACCGAGAAACTAAATGCTTTAAATGTTAAGGTCGTGGTAATATGATGCGAGAGTGCCCTAACAAGCGCACAATGATGATGAAACATGGGGAGATTGTGACTGATAGTGATTCTAATTCTGATGATAGTATTCCTCCATTAGAAGACTGTAGTGATGTTGAGGAAGCGGGAGAGCATGTTTTGGATGATAATGTGACCCTTGTTATTAGTCGCATGCTTAATGTTCAAAATAAAATTTCTACCGAACAAAGGGAGGATATTTTTCATGCTCGTTGTGCAAGGTAAAGTTTGCAGCCTGATTATAGATAGTGGGAGTTGTTGCAATGTTGCTAGCACCACCTTAGTTGAGAAATTGGGCCTGACCACAAGTAGGCATTCGAAGCCCTATCAGTTGCAATGGCTCAATGATAGTAATGATGTGAAGGTGACTAAACAAGTTTTTGGCCAGTTTTTCAGCTAATCTTGGTATATTGATCAGATTCTATGTGATGTTGTTCCGATGCAAGCATGCCATATTTTGTTGGGTCGTCCATGGCAGTTTGATCATAAAACTAACCATGATGGTGAGTTCAACAAATTTACCCTCATCAAGGAAGGAAAACGTTACACTCTCTTACCTTTATCACCGGCACAAGTGTACTAAGATTAGCTCCATATGCAAAATTCTTCATCTAGGCAATGGGGTTCGGTTGAGAAGAGAGAAAATACGAGTGATAAAATCAGTAAGGGTGAGAAGAGAGAAAAGGTGAGAGAAAAGGCAACTGAGTTGAGAGAAAGAGAGGTGAAGAGAGAAGAAAGCGAGGGCATTGTAAAAGCCAATAAATTCAATTTTTACGCTAAAATGAGAGATGTTAAACAAGCTGAAACTAATAACCTTAATCTAGTTTTATTTTATTGCAAGGGTTTAAGCTTGTTTGTAAGTAAATCTGACCATTCTCCTCCTAGTGTGGTTTCCTCTCTTTTGCATGAGTTCGATGATGTATTCCCAGAAGAAATGCCGAGTGGACTGCCTCCGATTCGAGGAATTGAACATCAAATCGATTTTGTACCCGGAGCATCAATTCCTAACCGTCCAGCCTATAGGAGTAATCCTACGGAGACTAAGGAACTTCAAAGGAAAATTGAGGAGTTGATGTCAAAAGGGCTGATTCTTGAAAGTATGAACCCATGTGTTGTTCTAGTCATTCTAGTGCCAAAAAAAAGAAGGAACATGGAGGATGTGTGTAGATTGTCGAGCGGTCAACAAATTAGCGGTAAAGTATCGACATCCCATTCCTAGGCTTGATGACATGTTAGATGAACTTAATGGGGCTGCATATTTCACTAAAATTGATTTAAAAAATGGTTACCATCAAATCAAAATGAAAATTGGTGATGAATGGAAAGCTGCTTTTAAAACTAAACATGGTTTATATGAGTGGTTAGTTATGCCTTTTGGATTAACTAATGCACCTAGCATGTTTATGAGGTTAATGAACCATGTTTTGAGAGAATTTATGGGTAAAGTTGTTGTTGTTTATTTTGATGACATTCTTATCTATTCTAATTCCCTTTCTGAGCACCTTGACCATATTCGGGCTGTGTTAGAGGCATTGCGGAGAGAACAGCTTTATGCTAACTTTTCAAAGTGCATGTTTTGTATGGAAAAGGTTGTGTTTTTGGGTTTTGTAGTTTCTTCCCAAGGAGTGGAAGTTAATGATGAGAAGGTAAAGGCAATTCAGTATTGGCCTACACCTAAGTCAATGACCGAGGTAAGGAGTTTTCACGGTTTGGCAAGCTTCTATTCAAAGGGTTGTAAAAAAATTTAGCTATATTGCTGCTCCTTTGACTGAAGTAGTAAAAAAGAATGTGGGTTTTAAGTGGAAAAAAGAACAAGAAGATGCGTTTATTTTGTTGAAACATAAACTTACTACTGCACCTGTGTTAGCTTTGCCTAATTTCGATAAAACTTTTGAAATTGAATGTGATACATGTGGTGTTGGTATAGGGGTTGTTTTAATGCAAGAAGGTCGTCCCTTAGCTTACTTTAGTGAAAAAATGAATGGGGCAGCCTTGAATTATCCCACTTATGATAAAGAGTTGTATGCATTAGTTAGGGCTCTTGAAACTTGGCAACACTATTTATTGCATAAGGAATTCGTGATTCACACTGATCATGAATCTTTGAAGCATTTGAAAGGTCAACACAAGCTAAATAGAAGGCATGATAGGTGGGTTGAATTCATTGAGGCATTCCCTTATGTGATTAAGTATAAACAAGGGAAAGAGAATGTTGTTGCTGATGCATTGAGTAGGCGTGTAAACTTGCTAAATATGATGCATGCTAAATTGTTAGGGTTTGAGTTCATTAAAGACTTATATGCTAGTGATGATGATTTTGCATCTATCCTACTTTAGACATGTTGTCAGAGCATTTCTTTTGGCCACACATGAAACTTAGCCTTATTTTTTTTGTTGAACAAGACTGGTCCAAATTGATTTATTTAAAGTGAGCTTTGGACAGATATATGTTAGGCATATATTTAACCCATTGGGATCTTTATCTAATTTTGAAATTATTTGGGCCAAGTCTTGTAATTAAATGGGCTTAGTTTTCTTCCAGATTTAAAATAAATAGGATGTTTTGTTTATTTAGGTTTAGATAAGTGTTTAGGAATTTTCTTTTATTTGTTTCCTGTTTAGAATATTTAGTTTTCCTTATTTTAGTAGGATTTCAACTTCCTAATCCTTGTATAACAAGGAAACTTGTTTTTCCTTCTTTCCTTTTCGAATTAGGACTGTTTTCAAGGGTCTATGTAATAGCCCCAAGAGGATGTACGAATTTGCAGACTAAGTTTAATAAAACTTTGATTATTCTTCTTGAAATATTTGATTTCTTGTTTATTATTTTGAGAGTGAGTGTTTCGGATCCGACTCTTGAAATATTATTTTGATCGTGATCAATCGTCAAGGCTAGGCATTTGAGAATCAACCCCGTCACAGGTACTTTCATCCAATTCGAAAGGTTGCATCAGTTTCATACTGATATGATTGTTCGAGTTATTTGTTTGGATTGGTGAACTTATTGCCACTTTCCTTATCTTTGTTTTATTATAATCTGAATTGCTTACAAGTCCAATCTGATTTCTTTAGCTTTGTGTGTTTAACTTAATTCAACGATCGGGCAAACATAAGTTGAGTTTGATTTTTCGCATCCGCGTAATCAGATTCACATCATCTTCCATCAGCTACCCCTCTCAATGAAACCGTCATTCAGCTACCACAAATTGCTGCTGAACTTGAAGCAGCTGGAACGTAGTTTATTTCTCAAGTTCAGAATCCCTCGGCCTCCACCTCTCAGAATGTATCAACTCTAGAAGTGACAGAGACCTTGGCTGCAGCAACAGCTCATCTAAGTGAAATGGTAAAAGCATTTACCAATCTTCAACATCAGACCTTTCTAACCAACCAAAACATCAGTTGCACCACCATCATTCTAAATGAGCTGGCAAGTATCAAGAGTCTGGTCCATACGGTGGTAGCCTTAATGTCTCAACAGAGCATTTATACCTATGCCGAATGGACGGGCTCTATCTAGTTCACTATGCTTCAGCATATGTCATTGTTTGAGACTATGATCAAGAGCATTCCCTCTAGATCTGATACCGCAAATGTGGTCTCTGCTCATCTCTCCTCTAAATTCACAAAAATGGCTTCTGATATTTGCAACATGTCCAATACAATTGAGGCCCGTGACCCAACTGATAAGATAATTGAAGCCATTCGTTTCTGAAAATCAACAGAGCCGCTGTGGAAACCTTGGATAAAAAGGTGACAACCTTTTACTCCCAAAATCAAACCATGAACCAGAACCTCAACACCATAGCAAATCAACACAAGGCTCTAGACACAACCATTCTCAGCATTCATAAAAATATATATACATGCATTGGCTGACACCTCTATTTGGAACTCAAAAGCTCTACAACTGCTACTAAGTGAAGGTGTCAGAAGGAAGGAATTCTGTCCAGATGCTGTTACTCTTGCTAAAGAAAATTTTGACGGTCAGAAGCAGAGTTATGATTGTCTTCGGAGCCATACTCAGCAGATCTATCCAGAACACCCTCTAGACCCCTAGCAATTGAAGTTGCAAAAATGGGGGAGAAAGAAACGAAATTTCAAGACAAGAGTCATAGGCCTCCACCGTTCTCTCAGAACCCCCAAAAGCCTTGCCTACCCTGCCTAAGGGAAATGTAAGCGTCAATATGACGAAGTAGGGCTAAGAAGATAATAGGGCTCTGTAAATGCTAGATAAGTTGTTCATCTTAACATGCAAATTTTTTGTCTTGTCTCTTCTGATTAATATAAAAAGTTTGTTGCTTATGAAATACTATCCTAAATTTAAATTATCAGCATTATTTATCATAAATTCAAATGCATGCAATCGCTTAAATCAGCCACCTCTGTCTTCTGATATATTTTCAAAGTTCTGCTATTATTAACTCTTCAAGTCTTTATCATGCCAAACACTTAGCAAAGTTCAGAAGCCTCTGATCAAGTTCAGAAGTGCAAACCTTCTGGGGGAGCATTCAAAAGCAAGAGTAAGTGCAATAATTTTGGGGGAGCAAGAAGTTAATCGTTCCTTTTCTGAAATTTTTGTCACCTTCAAAAGGGGGGAAATTGTTGAAACACAAATTTCCAAGAGTTTTTGATTTTGACAAAAATAATTTAATCAGAACCCAAAATAAATTAATCATGAAATTCTAAGTATAAATTCATTTTATTACCCACTAACATTTTTGTTGAGTGATTTAATACAATCAAGTGCAAACAAAAGAAATGGGATTGATGAAAAGAAAAGCTCAAAAGCATTATACAGAGGCCCTGCCTATTCTAGAAGCCCACAAACAAAACAGCCGGACATCTCACAATGTACTATGGACTACGTGTGTTCCCAAACCTTGACAAGAAGTACAAAGCTACAGAGGCTATGTCCCCTCAGCGCACCTCTATCACAACTACAGACGAAAAGGTTACAGAAAACCACAGCTCAAGACAGAAGAGCCTCTAGACCTATGGTAGAAATTTGTGCCTAATGGACAAAGGACGTCAAGAGCTGATGTGACAGGCTCCGTTTACTCAAAACGGCTATTTCAAATTCAAACAGATCTCTTGCTAAGCCCTCCTATAAATACCAAACCATAAGCTCCATTTTAAGTTGCAAAATTCACAAGCTATCAAGAGAGATCAGAATCTTCAAAAGAGCTAGAGCAACATTCAAATACACAAGTCATTGTTTATATTTGTGTTCGTCCAAAAATATTATTTAGATCTTCATTGTGTTTTTTTAAAAAGAACTTCTTTTGTTCATAATATTATTGCAGAAGCTCTGTTGTTTGCTTCGGTCATAAGCAAGCAATAGAAGTATAGATAGTTGAGATTTTGTAGAGGAAGGTACTTCATAAAGGCTCTATTTATTTGTATAAAGGTTTGTGCTCTACCCATGAAAGAGTGATTTAGTGGATTAAAGCTCGGAAGAAGGTATTCTGGGGCCTGGACGTAGGCTAGAGGCCGAACCAGTATAAATCTTCTGAGTAACTATTTCCTAAACTCTTAACTATTGCTTCTGATTATTTGTGCTCTGTTTCTGATCTCATATAGTTGCATATTTGCCTCTGTAATATTATTGCCCATTAAGCATTACATATTTTCAACAGATGCTCTGTCTAACTGAAAGGCAAACTTAAAGACAATAACTAAGATCAGAACTGCTCTCCTAAACAGGCCCCTCTGTTTAGTTTGAACTACCCTCTGATATTAATTATTTTGCCTCTGTGCTCAACAAAGTTATACACGCCAAGTGAGAAATTTTATAATATCCTAAAATTATCAAATAGTTCCATTCACCCCCCTTGCAACTAATATTACCTCACAAAGGACCAACAGACATGTCCTTCAAAGTTTGAGTTTTCAATCCCAAACCTTCACTATATATAGTGTTTCAGTCCGTGCATCACATGTTGAATGTTTGTTGTTTTGGCAAGTGTTCGTTTATTTGTTCAACTTATTGTTTCAATTCATAGCAAAACCTTTTTGCTTCAAGTTTGTGTTTTCAAATTTAGAATTGTCACTGTGCTTCAAGTTTGTGTTTTCAAACTTAGAATTGTCACTATGTAGCGGCCCTATAGGATTAAAATAGGGACAGAAATGAACTATGGCAAGGGAGTGAGTGGACTATATTGATAGAGTTTGTTTCCAAGTGAGTCATATTTTCTTGTGATCCATCAAGCAAAAATATAGTGTTTGCAGAATGTATTTTTGTCCTATATGCAAATAAAGATGCATTAGTTGACATATATCAGTGATCCCTGTGTATATTGTCATATATGCTTAATGATCCATGTGTACATTGTTCATATATGGTTAATTTATTCTTTACTTGTGAGTTTCTACCTCTAATGCTTTAATCAATTATTTTATTTACACTTTTGCATTTTAAACTTTATTTTTTTATATTTTGTAGATTAATAGAATCTTGTATATTCTTTGATACAGATAATGATATGAACAGGAAAAAAGAAATTTGACCAATCTTGAACAGAGAGTTGTATATAATATGATATTAATAAAGTGTACATGAAAATCTTAAAAAGGACGAAAAAGGAAGTCACATCAATTTTATCGGTTCCCATTCATACAATTTAGTAAATTTGGAAAGAATAAAAAAAATTCTCCAGTCGGTGATGTATCGAGTAAAAAAGCTAAAAAATATGGCCGTAAAAAAAATCATGTTGACTTGGAACAAATTGGTGAGATTCCTTTAAATCAACGGATAACTATTTAGTAATGTTATCAAACTCGGACCGGACCGGCCGGTTCAACTAGTTGAACCGTGAACCAGATAGAACTCCGGTCCGAGTTATCTTGGTTTGTTGCATTTACAACAAACCGGAAAGAACCGTAATTAAACCGGAAATCGACGGTTGAACCAAAAACCGGTGTGACCCCGGTTTAAAGTAAAAAATCTTACTAACAGTAGCTTTCACCGCCTATATACTTTCCACTACACGTGTAAACCAATTGGATATTGAAGGTTTATTTATAGGAGATATCCTGGATTACTTTCTACAATGTTTTCGATGTGGGATTGTGTAAATCCCTTCCCAACACATCCAAAGACCTTCTTTCTTTCTTTTTTTTTCCTTTCTTTCTTTTTATAAAACACTGCAACAAAGTAATATATTATTAATAATATTATATTCTAGGTGCATAGACTATATTGGAGTATATTATTATTATTATAACTATAGTCTAGATTATATATAATTTATGCATATTGATATTTGAATTATATATAAGTTGTAAAAATAATCTCAAATTATATATATTTAATATATATATATATATATATTATTTATTTATTACGTCATCCGGTCTAATCAATCTGAGTCATCTGATCCGACGAAGTGCCCCGTGACCCAGTTATAAATCCAGTTTGATGTCCGGTCCGGTTCTAATAACATTGCTATTTAGTCTTTAGCTTGTGCCCTGAATATTAGCAAGACTAAAGTAACGAAATTGTTAAAAGAAGGAAAATGCGGTGACATTCTAATCCTATTAAGCCTTTTTGTAAAAGGTGAAAATAAAATATCTCGATTAAAGTTTCTCATATCAATGCTCGAAGAAAATAGCTTACATCATGAACCAATTTTCAAAGGGATGTATTGTTGGAAATTAGGCAAAGGTATAGCAGCGGAAATATAAAATTTTTAACCTATTTCCATTAACCATAGGATCCGTTAATCGTTATTTCATATAAAGAGGGATAAGAAGAATTACCTTTTGATGATCAATCTACCATTGTTAATGAAGTGCCCACAACTCTTCTCCGAGTTCCCAAGCATGAAATAAAACACGGGAAGATTAATTTAGAATCAACCGTTGAATAGCAACCAAAGTAGATTGCCTCTAATTAATCAACATAAGATCAAGGATAAAAGAAATAGATGAAATCAATTGATCGGAAGGAAGCCGTAGAAAATCTCGTCCTCGAACTAGGGTGTCGAAATTTTCTCTCTCTTCCACTATGGGGATTTCGAAAATCTCCAGGGCTTGCTCTCATAGGTATTTCGAAAATCACTAGGGGGGTATTTATAATATCTTGTATCTAATCCCTAGTTAGATAGAATTAGGTTACTGAATAGGAATTCAATTCGGAATAGAATTCCTAATTATTATCTCATTATATATCTAATATATTAAGGATAATAATAATAACCTTATTGGATAATAATAGGAGTATTATAATCTAATTAAAACTCCTAACTTATTTATCTCTTAATTAATTTAATTCATAATCCTAATCTAATTAGAATTAATAAAATCAAATTAATTATTCATGTATTTTACTACATGAATTTCGACCCCCCCTTGGTCCATGGGCCTTATTGGGCTCAATTGGGCTTCTATCAATTAATTAACATCTATCTCTCTTTTAGGTTCCAAGTCTTATGTGTGACCCATTAGGTTCTTATTGCTTCTAGCCGTATGCAACGTTATTAAATAATTTTTCAAAGAATTATATTTAATCTTTGCATAACGGAATGATGTACAGAGTATGTGATTAGCAAGTCCGTAATCATTCCCCTAGAGCCATAAGAAGACAGGTTGATTCTGTCGTTAACCTTTCCGTATTAGTTACAGTATAATTCGATCCTTTATCAACTACATCCTTGAACTGAATCTTATGACTATGGATGATGTCAAGTCACATATAGCGAGACGTTCGTTTTACTTGTACAGGCCGAGTCAACTCAAAAAGATAGGTTAAGTGAAATCTGTATTTCAAGTCTTAAGCTATCACCTTGCAAGGATTTAGAGTCGAGTCTTCCATAAGCGATCCTTGGATGTATCTCCCATTTATCGGGAGTGATAAATGCTCAATCCAATATATAACGATCCCGTAATCACTTCCTGTGATACCCAACGTCTACTGTTCACACCCCAGAGTCATCTCTGTTAAGGATCGTGTTACACCAGAGTCAAAGCGTCACATTCCGTAATCCAGAATACCAATTAATATTCCTTTGAGTCTGAGGATTAGTTATACCTATTAATACCAATGAGATGAACAGGTGACAAGGATAAATCTACCCATCCTGTTATCTCAAACCGGATCCCCAATCCTAATGAACAACTTTTCATGGGATCTATGTAACTGTCCAGATATCTGTATATATGAAGCTTGTGAGATCAGCTTTCTGTCGGACAGAAGACATTGTTACATACAAGCCTCAACAGTGATATATCAATCCCAAACATATCACTTGACTTGGGGTGGTTTTAAGTTTATCAGTTTATTATAAAGTTTTGTCTCACTTCATGCTTGTATGAACACTTTATAATCACTTTAAATAAACTTACGGATTTCCTTTTATTAGACTTTATTTAGTGCTTAAAAGGGATTGCCTTTATATAGTTATAAAACATATATCTCATTAAAACAAATGATATAAAGAACAATTCATTTACATTAAGTTTGTATCCTAGAACAATTGTCTATAGGACACTAAACCCCAACATACTCCCACTTGGACTAAAGCCAATTGTTTCTAAAACTTATCCCAGTAGAAGTTAAATGACGATCATGTACTTTCTGGGTTAAAGGCTTTGTCAACGGATCTGCAACGTTGTCCTCTGTAGGTACTCTTTCTATTCTCACATCTCCTCTAGCCACAATCTCTCTAATGATGTGGTATCGCTTAAGGTAATGCTTGGACGCATTATGAGACCGTGGTTCCTTTGCTTGCGCAATGGCTCCATTGTTATCACAATACAGTGTAATGGGATTTACAATGTCAGGCACCACACCAAGTTCTGTAATGAACTTTCTAATCCAAACCGCTTCCTTTGCTGCTTCCGTAGCTGCGATATACTCTGACTCGGTCGTAGAGAAAGCTACGCTTCCCTGCTTGGAACTCTTCCAACTGACCGCGCCCCCATTCAAAATAAACAGGTATCCTGATTGGGATTTAAAATCATTCTCATCTGTGAGATGACTTGCGTCTGAAAATCCTTCTATTTTCAGATCACCTTCTCCGTACACTAGGAACATATCTTTAGTTCTTCTCAAGTACTTAAGAATGTTTTTTACGGCAATCCAATGCTCGTCTCCCGGATTTCTTTGGTAACGACTCGTTACAGATAACGCGAACGCTACGTCAGGTCTAGTGCATAGCATAGCATACATAATCGACCCGATTGCGCTGGCGTACGGGACTACATCCATGCGTCTTTTGTCATCATCAGTTTTAGGACATTGATGATTGTTTAACTTTACTCCATGTAGCATGGGTAAGTTACCTCGTTTCGATTCAAGCATGCTAAACCGATTTAGCACCTTTTCAATGTATGTAGCCTGTGAAAGACCAAGCAGTCTTCTCGATCTATCTCTGTAGATCTTTATACCAAGTATATAAGCTGCTTCACCAAGGTCTTTCATTGAGAAGTTACCAGATAACCATACTTTTACCGACTGTAGTAGAGTAATGTCATTTCCCATTAATAATATATCGTCCACATATAGTATGAGAAATGCTATAGAGCTCCCACTTGCTTTCTTGTAAATGCAAGCTTCTTCGCAATTTTGTTCGAAACCAAATTGTTTTATGGTTTCGTCAAAACGCTTATTCCAGCTTCTTGATGCTTGCTTGAGTCCATAAATGGATCTCTAAAGTTTGCAAACTTTATTTGCATCCTTCGATATGAAACCTTCAGGCTGCATCATATATACATCCTCAAGCAGGTTTCCGTTTAGGAAAGTTGTTTTCACATCCATTTGCCAAATCTCATAATCGAAGTGAGCGGCAATTGCAAGCATGATTCTGATTGATTTGGACATAGCCACAGGAGAGAAAGTTTCTTCATAATCAATTCCTTGCTTCTGACGATATCCTTTCGCTACTAACCTAGCTTTGTAGGTGCTAACCTTTCCATCCATGTCTGTCTTCTTTTTGAAGATCCACCTGCACCCAATGGGTATTATCCCTTCGGGTGGATCAACCAAAGTCCACACTTGGTTAGTATACATGGAATCCATTTCAGAATCCATGGCCTCAAGCCATGCTTTAGAATCTGGACTAGTAAGAGCCTCTTCGTAGTTTTTGGGTTCGTCGTCTAACACGGGAACCTCATTATCATCTCCCACTAGAAAACCATATCTAACTGGGAGTTCACGAACTCTTTGTGATCTACGAATAGGTGGCACTGGAGTCTCATCTAATGGGACTTCTTCGGGTACCTCAACCACCTCTCTTGTTTCAGTCGGTGTTTCTTCTTCTTGAACTTCGTCAAGTTCAATCATGCTTCCCTTTTGTGTTTCTTCGAGAAACTCTTTCTCTAAGAAGGTTGCGTGCTTGGATACTATTACTTTCTGATCATCTGGATGATAGAAGTAATATCCCATAGTTTCCTTAGGGTATCCAATGAAGAAACATTTATCAGATTTCGAATCTAGTTTGTCGGACGCAATGCGTTTGACAAATGCTGAACAACCCCATACTCTCATAAATGAAAATACGGGTTTCCTACCAACGAACAATTCATATGGTGTGGAACTAGCGGATTTAGTTGGTACTCGATTTAGGGTGAAGAGGGCAGTTTCTAAGGCATAGCCCCTAGCTCTAATAATACCAATCAGAAAAATATAAACAAATCTCGTGTACATGAGAAACCAATGAGGACATTTATTAACAAAATAATTTGGATTATGTTGGATGGAATACAAAATGACCAAACATTAGCAGATTTTCAATCAATTTGAACTCATACGAAAGTGCATGTAATTGACTGCGGTTTCAACTCCTGATTGGAGAATTATTATGCATTTTTTATGAGCACTGTCATCAATTCACTTGGAATAAGGTTCATTGTAATCCACAGGTGGTGTGAAACAACATCTTGTCGAGGATCTTTTTAGATAAAGCAATCACAATCATATAGGGACCATAATATCCTAAGCGGATGTCTTCCATGACTTTCTTAGTCTCAGACTCCCTCACGCATCGAAGTAGGAGACCGTATGCTGCCCTTTGGAACAACTGACATCGACCAATCTGAACCGTGCACTAGCTTTCTGATAGTGTTCTACGAGTTAGAAACTTGTCCAAGATAACAGGATACTCCTTGCATGTCATGGACTTAACTAGCATGTCATCAACGTACACCTCTACCTCTTTGTGAATCATATTGTGTAGAATTGCCATCATGACCCTCTTATATGTTCCCTCCCATTCTTCAACCCAAATGGCATAACCCGAAAATAGTATGTCCCCCATTATATGATGAAAGATGTCTTTATTTTATGAAGCATGTTCATAAGGATCTAGTTATAACCGGAGAACCCATCTATGAAGTAATGCTCTTGCTATACTGTCAATCAGGACATCGATGTGTGGGAGTTGGAAGTTATCCTTCGAAGATGCCTTATTTAGATCTCAAAAATCAACACAAAATCGGACTCTACCATCCTTCTTTGCTAATAGAACGATGTTAGCCAACTGTTTCGAGTATTGAACCACTTCAATGAATTTGGCTGCAAACTGTGTCGATATCTCCTCCTTTACCATCATTGCCTATTCTAGTCTCAGTCCTCTCAACTTCTATTTGACCTCCTTGAACTTTGGATCGGTTGGGATGCGTTGTTTTACGATTTTTCTATCTACTCCTAGCATATCATCGTAAGACCACATGAAAGCCCCTACTTGTTTCTTTAATGTTTGAATTATCTTGACTCTTTCCTCAAAGGTTAAGTCATTTGATATAGAAATTTTTTTGGGATTTTCCTGTGTGCCGAGATTTATATCAATTAAAGATGAGCTATAAATGCTGAAAATTCTCTTAGGAGATTGTAATGAATGCGTAAGACTATTAGCAAAGACATCACAAAGATAAGCAAATTGTGAGTTCATTGCATTAAATTTGATAAATAAGTCATTGTCAAAGTTAAATACAAAAAATACATTCACATTATAATCCTCCTCTACTATCAGAGGGGCTTCTTATTCAATGTCCTCATCATCTTCATGCATGAAGTCTTCTAGGTCCGCTGATAGCTCTTTCATCTGGTCCTCAGACAACTTCTCCTCTTCTTCCGAGGCAACTACTAGTTCCTTTAGGTTCTTCTTACCTTCGAGCAATATATATTCCACTTCCTTAATAATACTGTTGGCACTGCAACCCTCTCCTACCTTCTCCTCCTCTAAGATACTAGTCCTTGGGGCATCACCCAGTTCAATGCAGCGATATGAGGCATTCTTATTAAAGTCTTCACCAAATACAATCTTCACCTTATTCATTGCTTTTGAGACCTTCTTCTCAATCTGATCATCCTCTTCTTTCGCAGGTTTATACTTCTCTACTTGTTGGAAGTATGAGGTATCTTCACTCTTTGAGAAAGCCACAATACCATTGAAGATTTCAAATCCTGGTAGCTTTTCTCCCCCAATTGACACTGGCTCGGGTTCCCCCAGGTATGAACAAACTCCTTCGCTCATGAAAGGCCTTACAAGGACTTTCCCATTTTTCCCTTTCAAGGGCTTCTTTACCTTTTCTAGCACATATCCTAATTCACGACAATGGTGTTGACCGGCGGCAATATTGAAAGAGGTTACTCCTTGTTGCTCATTTCTAAGTCCTAAACCGGGCACAAATTTCATTTTAAGCATGGCATTAGCCACACCTTTAGGCATGTAATCGTCACAAATACCCGCCACTTGAAATCCTCTATAGGAAGTTCTCCTTCAATCATCGCTACAATAGGCATCTCATCTATCTCAATTGTCACTACTCCCCCAGTGGTCGGGAATTTGATTTTTTGGTGGAGAGTGGATGGAACTCCCCCCAATTTGTGGAACCATGGACGTCCCAATAACAATGAGAAAGTTACTGGAATGTCCAAGATGGTAAACTCCACCTTATTTTTCACAAACCCATAGGCCTGAATCACCGTGAGTGATTCCTTCAAACTTTCCATTGGAAGCCCCAATGTGGACAACATTTTCATCGGGCATACATTCAACATCGATCCATCATATTCATTACATAGGGAATGACCCTGTCTAGCATCTCTACCCTCACATACTAGGGTCTATTATGATTCCTACCCTCAACTGGCACGTCTTCATCGTAGAAAGAGATTTCTGTTGGCTTTATACTCATCTGGGTCAATATACAATCCAATACTTTAGTCGACACCACTAGGGGAGCCTCCACAGACGATAATGCCTACACCAAAGCCTCCCTATCTTCTAGAGACTACATTAGAAAATGCCACACACTTGTTTGTGATGGCGTCTTCTTGAGTTGGGATATAATCACATCCTCCTTCTCTTTTACCACTAGAGTGGCCACAGGTGCACTTGTGGTTCCTACACCAACTCCCTTCCCCTTTGGTGGAGGTACAACATTGAAGGAACGATCGCTCCAGGTCATGTGGTTCACTCTAACCGGCTCATCCTCACCTTCTGAAATGGAGGAGATGCAACTTAAATCAATTGGGCCCACAAACATGACTTTCTGAACCCCCATTGACCTGACAGTCGAATTAGCCTTTTGGATCTGTTCGAAAACAAACATCTCACTGACCCCTAAGGACATCATATGCACTCCCTTTCTAAAACCATGTAAGCGATTTGCGGTGGTACTCACCTTGGAAGGATACATAACCTTTCCACTATCAATCAACTTCTTTATATCATACTCAAGTTTAAGTTTAGTACGGGGCAGGTACCTAAGGCACTGATAACTCTCGAACGAACTTCAGTCAAAGCTCCACCTATGGGGGGCGTCGTTGGGTTCGACCGGGGGCACTCCGATGCTTACGTCAGTAAAGAATAAGATGATGATAAACTGTAAGCACAAAGTGTGTGATTAGAAAAATGAACCCCAATGCCTTAGGATGTGAGGCTATTTATACTAGGATACTTGTAACCATTGAACTAGTAACTAGAAAGCCTTCCATTCATAGTACTTTAATGGTAGTTATTATGTTTATTCATGTCTGACCGTTAGCTCATTCATAGAGCTGTTTCTAGTCATTAATGGCTTCAGTTTTCCTTTTAAGAAGACGGTGCCGACATCCTTAGATGGATCAATGCTGAATGGTGGGTCTTCTAAGATTTGGCGGCTGCTGGATTTTTTCAAACGTTGGTTCTTTTTGAGGCGTATCCACTGATCAAGGATCCTTAATGGCATGTGTCTTGTCTCATACGCCATCTAGCTAGCGGACCTTTGGTTACTGCCGATGTCCAAATGCTTCTTTAGTCCTTTAATTATATGAAGCTTTACGGATTCACCCCTGGATAATATTTGGATGTTATCACAAGCCCCCCTAAAAGTGTCAATTAAGTCCTTTAGGGCTTTTCAGCTTCCGTGCGTGTTATTGTTGATCGGCCTATTGAGGAGTGCCCTGTCCCAAGCCATTGGGACGATGACAGGTGTCATTTTAGAGCTCGTGTGCCAAGACGATGATGTCACGCTTCCCTTTATAACCCTGGCGTTTTCTCTCTCTTAGGTTTTGACCCATTTGCTTTTGAATTTTCAATTGCATTTCGTCTTCCTCA
Organism: Euphorbia lathyris; assembly: GCF_963576675.1. Lineage (NCBI taxonomy): Eukaryota > Viridiplantae > Streptophyta > Magnoliopsida > Malpighiales > Euphorbiaceae > Euphorbia > Euphorbia lathyris. Next base: position 72,141,625 of record NC_088910.1, read on the forward strand.
TCATAACTTTTAGCTCTTTTGTGATTCCAATCCTTCCGTTTTCGTTTTCTACCTTGCTTCATGTAAGTTTGCTCCTCTTTCAACTCCTCCATTCACGAATTTCTTCTTTTATCTTGTTTTTGTCCATGGGTTCCAGTTCTCTTTTGTTAGGTTCAAGTTCTAGTACCTTAGAGAGAATTGTATCTTTAGAATCTAAGAAGCAAATTGTTAAGAATCAGGAAGTAGAACATCTAGAGCCTTCGAGCTTGGAAACTCAGGCACCTCTTGTTATGGCAACTCTGGTCGCTACGACAGTTCCTCAGTCCCCCGTAGAAAAAAGGAAAAAGGACCCAAGATGGAGATTACAGCATCAAAGATGGATTTTGGCGAACTGACCACCTTGAAGGGTTTGTATCCTTGGCTAAAGGTGATCAAATGTATGGTGCCGGATCCTACTCATCAAGCCGCTATGCCCCCAAAGGCATACTTTGCTGTATATAAGAGCCATGCTAATAGGGGGTTTGTTTTTCATGTCCCAAAGGTCATTGGGGACATTCTGGATTTTTTTTTTCATTTCCATCTACCAACTGCATCCGAACGGATGGTTAGACAATGTTTTAGATTCGTATGTGGCTGCGAATCTAGGGATCATTCTAGCTCCGCGCGTCTTTCGGTTCTTTCACATGCTGACCAAGCATGGGATTGAGGACCACATAACCTTTTCTAAAATGAAGGGTTATTTTCCCTTTAGGGACAAGATGTCGAATGTCCACAATTGGCAAAGTAAATATTTCTTCATCAAGTTGTCGAAGGGCGTACGGTGAGGGTTCCCGTCATCCTGGAATTATAACCCTAGTGATAAGGCAAAGAGGGGATTCCCTCTTTCATATGCTGAGAAGAAGATCGTTGGTCTTTTGAGATCAGTGAAGAAAGCCCATTGGTCGTACGCCCAGGCTCTTGAGTTCATGGCGACGAGCGTACCATTGGTCCAACACCGAGGCGCGGAGATTATTCATACCACCTATCCTGAATTCTGCGAAGGTATTTTGTTTAGTACTTTGCATTCGTAAGTTTAATTTCCTTTTCATCCTTTTGGCAGAGGGAAGATTAATGCTGATGGTGCCCTTGCAGATCACAAGAGGCAGATGAAGGAGCTGGAGGAGAAGAAGAAGGCAGACGCCGCTGCTGCCAAAAAAGATGGGAAACGTCCTTGTGAGGAGATCGATCCCAAAGCGGAGAAGAAGGCCAAGGCGGCTGCTACTTCTGAGGGGGAAAAGCTGATGGCGACTGCAATCAAAGCCGCCAAGCCAAAGGTGGTTCCAATCCGACTATAAGCTGGTAAGTTTTTACTTGTCCTCTTCTCTTTTATGTTATTTTCGATAATAACTGTTTTGAACTTTGTCATCTTCATCCTGACAAGCCTAGTCTTGGTGGATATTGGTATGCTAAGTATGGTCCTACGCTCACTCTAGAAAATGAGATCATGTTGAACGATCTCGAGGAGGCTATTGGGCGGCTTGCCACGGTTCAGGAGACCAGAACCAAGTACACGGGGCCTAGCCATGCCAAAATAACAAAGCACAAACTCTTGGGGGTAAGTTTCTAAAAGGGGCTTGTATTTCTTCCTTTTTGTTCAACTTCTAACTTCAAGTTTTTCCCTGTTGCAGGCGTATAACCATGTCTGCGCCATGGAGGCAAACATGATCCAGAACATTGCTAATGAGGCAACAATGAAAAATCTTAAGGCAGAAGTGTCCAAGGCTAAGTCCAGTGTTATTGCGGCAGTGGCCTTAATCTCCATCCAAACCTCAAAGATTGATGAGCTTGAAACCAGTTTGGCGAGTGCAAAAAAGGAGCTGACGGCTGAGAGAAAGGAGTTAGACCGCGTAGAAGAGATGTGCAGCAGCTGCGCCTTTTATTATGGTGAGTGTATCATGGTAGTTATCAAGAGGGATTACCTTGACTTGGATTTTGAAGACCCTAAAATGAAGGTCCCATCTGTGGCGGAGTTAAAGTTTGGCGAATCTGAAGACATCAAGCCCTTCATATATTTGGAGGCAGACGAATCCACGCGTACCAATGATGCGCCCAAAGGTGATGACCTATCTCAGAACGTACAAGAGGGTTCTGAGGGTGCGAACCTACCTAAGAACCTATAAGGGGTTTCTTAGATAGTTTATCTATCCCATAATCTACAAGATCGTGTGGAGGGGACGGACATCGACCCTTCACAGATGGAGAAGATTGGTGATGCGTAGTTTTTTGTAATTATTTATAATAGTTTCTTTGTAGGAGAAAAGACTTTGTCTCCTTAGGAATGTTTTGGGATAGATGGCCAGCCATAACCCAATGTGCGCTTCTTTAAGAAAGAGCATGAACCTTTTAGAAGGTTTTTAAGAGTTAGTTTATTTCCCTAAGGAAATTAAACTGTCCTAAGTGGTGATCAATCTTTTCTTATCTTTGAGGTAATTAATCCGCCGGTATGTCCATCCATGTCTTGTATTTTGAAAGTGGCGGGTCCAATTTTGGAGACGATGTGATAAGGTCCTGTCCATGTTATTCCAAGTTTGCCTTTTCCATCGGCGGATTGTATTTTGTCAGCCTTTCGCAACACCAAGTCTTCTTCGTTTAGTTCCACCAACTTAGCGTTTCTGTCATGGTACGCAGCGATTCGCTGCTTGTAGGCGGTGATTCGAACGTAGGCTTTTTCCCTTCTTGCCTCCAGGCGATCAAGACTCTCACTAAGTTTCTTCTCATTTTGATCTTCACAATAGAAAGAAACTCTGTCACTAAGGGTTTGAATCTCAATTGGGATGACTGCTTCTACCCTATAAGTGAGTGCAAATGGCGTCTCGCCTGTGGCGGTTCTAGGTGTTGTTCGGTACGCCCATAACACATTCATCAATTGGTCTGCCCACTTCTTATCGTGTTCACCCAACCTTTTCTTGATGCCTTTGACGATGGTTCTGTTGGTGACTTCTGTCATGCCATTGGATTGTGGGTAATATATGAAGGTGAATCTGTTTTGAATTCCCCAAATCTTTTCAAAAGAACTTGAATTCCTCATAATTGAACTGCGTCCCATTGTTAGTAATAATGGTATAAGGAATTCCAAACCTTCCAATAATATTATCTCTAAAAAATCGACCATTCGTTCGGCAGTAATTGTTGAGACGGCTTCAGCTTCCACCCATTTTGTGAAATGGTCCACCGCAACCACTACAAATTTCCTCTATTTCTTGGTTAGAGGAAAAGGACCAACTATGTCAATGCCCCATGTGGAGAATGGCCAACCTTTTATGATCGGTTTCTGCAAGGCTTTTGACAAATGGTTGTCATTTGCATGAACCTGGTAATTGTGGCAAGTTTCTACTAGCTTTTGTGCATCTTGTTCAAAAGTGGGCCAATAAAATCCTGACACCTTGACTTTTTAAAGATGGTGGTGGATGCTTCGTGTGCTCCACAGGCGCCTTCGTGCAGCTCTCTTAGGATCTCCTGACCATCCTCTAGTGTGACGCATTTTAACCAATGATGGCTAAATGATCTGAGATACAAGTGATCAGTAATGATAGAAAAATGAGCTACTTTTCTCACCATCCGCCTAGCTTCATCCTTGTCTTAAGGCAAGGTTCCATCTGTCAGATATTGATAGAGGGGTACGCCAATCCCCATGGGAAAATGTTATCACTGCTATGCTTTCTCGGATGAATGTTTGCTTTGTTTTTATCTCGAAAGGGCACTCGAGATCTGCCCATTGATCTTTGCTGGAAGCTAATTTGACAAGGTGATCTGCTTCTATATTGGATCCTGTTAGGACATGGACCATCTCCCATTTCACCCCTTGCTCTCTAGGTGGTTAAGAATTTGCTTGGCTTCCTCCACATACTTGACCAGGGTTTCGTCCTTCACACTAAAAATTTTGATCATTTGGTTCACCAGCAGTTTGGAATCGCTGTAAATCATAACCCGTTCTAGCGTAATTTCTTTCAATAAGCGAAGTCCAAGATTTAAGGCCTCATATTCAGCTGTATATTGGTTGCTGGGAAATCGACTTTAGCTGCATAGTGTATTTTGATGAATTCTGGGCCTTTGATTACCACTCCCACTCCAACGCTTCAGAAGATGATGCGCCATCCGTGTACATAGTCCATTCTTCTAGATTTTCTTTTGGAGGATTGATGGTTTCTTCAGTGAATTTGTTAATGAAATCCGCCAAGACTTGGCTTTTGAGGGCGGATCTTCCTTTGTAACAAACATCGAACTCACCTAGGTGGATTGACCACTCAATCAGTCTGCCAGAAGTTTCTAGTTTCTGCAGCACCTTTCTCATGTTGATGTTGGTTCTGACTATGGTTGTGTGTGCCTGAAAATATGGTCTGAGGCAGATTGATGCTGTGACGACCGCCAAGGCCATTTTATCCAGCCTCAAATATCGAGTTTCAACATCCTTCAATACTTTGCTAACATAGTAGATCAGATATTGTTGACCTTCCTCTTCTTTGATCATTACCGTGTATACTGCCTTGTCCGTAACAGAGATATACATGTATAGATCTTCCCCTTTGATAGGCCTACTCATTAAGGGAGAATCTACAAGGAATTGCTTGATGCCCTGAAAAGCCTGTTGACAATCTTCTGTCCACTCGAATGTCTTTTGTTTTTTGATCACCTCATAAAAGGGGAGGCACCTTCGGGCGGAACAGGAGATGAATATTCCAAGTGCAATGATTCGTCCGTTAAGGCATTGCAGTTCTCTTACATTTTGGGGATCCTTCATATCCAGCACAACTTTTACCTTATCTGGGTTGGCACCTACTCCTTCCTGGCTGATCACGTAGCCAAGGAATTTGCCTAAGGTGGCTCCAAAGGTACATTTCTCTAGGTTGAGCTTGATGTTGTATTTACGGAGCACTTCTAGGACTTCTTTAATATCAACTGCATGCTTCTCCATGGTTGTGCTTTTGATGATCATGTCGTCAACATAAACAGAGAAGTTACCATCTTTCTCCTCGAATATCTTATTCATCATCCGCTGGTATGTTGCTCTCGCGTTGTTTAGCCTAAAGGGAATAACTTTGAAGCAATAAGTGGCCTGATGCGTAACAAAAGAAGTTTTAATGCGATCAAAAGGTTCCATCTGGATCTGATGGTAGCTGGATTTGACATCTATAAAAGAGTATACTCCATAGCCGGCAGTTCCATCAACAAGAATATCAATGCAAAGTAGTGGATAATTATCTTTGGGACACGCCTTATTGAGATCTGTAAAGTCTATGCACATCTTGTAAGATCCGCCAACCTTCTTGACAAGAACTACGTTCGCCAGCCACTGTGTATATATGACTTCTTCAATCGCATCAGCCTTCTTCAATTTGGCTATCTCCTCTTCAATAGCTTTTTGTCTTTCAAGGCCATGATCCGATCTTTTTTGAGCCACTAGGGTGGCATCTTCAACTATATTTAGCTTATGGGTGATCACATCTGGGCTTACCCCTGTCAGAATTTCATTCTCCCATGCAAATACGCTTTCACATTTGATAAGGACTTTAGTGATGTCCTCATTGATTTCGGATTTCAGCCCTTTTGTAATTTTTACTCGCTTCCCTTCTGCGATGAGAAACATTTTTGTATCGCCCAACGCTGTGGTGATGGGTTCCTCTTCCTCTCCTTCATCATCTTTTGTCTATGGGCGGATAGATAAAGAAGCTGAGTAGGTCTATTGAGCTATCTTTTGATTTCCACTGATCATGACTCCTCCTCCGCTGGTGGGGATATACATCGCTAGATGGTGGATGGAAATCAAAGCCGCAACTTCGGAAATAAAGGGTCGCCCAAGGATGATGTTGTAAGCTAGTTGTTCGTCCATGATGGACAGCTCTAGATCACCCATCCATGCTTGATCTTCGTCCGCAAGTTCACATTCCAAGGTAAACTGGCCTTTGGTTTGAATGGTATAACCCATCACTTCTAGGATGTCTACGATGGTTGTTTCCACTTGGATCGGATCAACTTTCAGCTTGGTGAATTCTCCTCTGGTGATCACATTATATGAACTGCCTGTATCAACCATTACTCTTTTCATTTCCCAGCCTTCAACTACCATGGTGATGACCAAGGCGTCTGTATGTGGGGGAATTCTAGGGCTGATCTCGGCAAAAGGGCGATTGAGGGCTGATTTATGAAGGGCGGATGTCTTTGCCTTCTTCAATGGAGGTCCGCTAGCAATTACGTTTATGACACCCTTCACCTTATTCTTTGGGTCAGCCTTTTGTTTGTCGCCGTGTTGCTTTTTATCGTCTTGGATAAAGTTATCTAGCTTTCCCTTTTCGATCAATTTTTCGATTTTTTCGCCAATTCCCAACATGCGTTAGTGTCATGGTCGTTCCTTCTATGATATCTGCAGTAATTTTTAGCATTTTTTCCAACATTTGTATACTCCTCCCCTTTTGGTTCGGGATATGTAATGTGCCGCTTGTGTTGACTGTTCTCAAGCAACATTAAAACTTCACTTTTAGGGGCATTTATGGGAGTGTATGTTGGTATGTTCCTTGAATTCCTCCTCCTACTCCTGGAGGATGAGTCATCAACTTTTTCCTGTTCTTTTTCTTTATCTTTTCTTTTGGACTCGCCTTTTCCACGCTTGGGGGAGATTTTGATCCTCTTCGGATGTCATCAATCTCCATGAACCCCTTGCATCGGTCCATCAGCTCCACCATACTCTGAGGTTTGTGCCTCACTAGTTTTTCTTGCAAGCTCTTGCATGTTGTGTTTTTTTATCACTACTTCAACTGCTGTATTAACATCTATGTCAGTCATATAAATACACAGTTTGTTGAAATTATCGATGTATTCCCTGAGGGGTTCGCCTCTTTTTGCTTGAGTTCATAAAGCTTGCGAGGAGAAATAGTCGGAGGGATGCTGCCAACAAATTTTGCGCAAAACTCTCTACTCAGCTGCTCCCAACTATCTACAGAACCATTCGGGAGTGATTGGAACCAATCAAACATTGGTCTGTTTAAGGTGGTCAAGAACATTGTGAAAAGCATAGCTTCGTTAGAACCATAGATTTCCATATGTTCTCTATATTGTCTAGCATGGGCTTCAAGATTATCATCTCTTTTATATAGCTTGGAAGATTAGGAGCTTTAAATCGCCTTCTTGCCATCTTAAGATACATCTCGTAAATGGTGAATCCCTGTTGCCACAGGGGGCGTGCCTTTCATTCTCTTTGTTCTGCCTCAATAGGGCTTCTCACAAACGCCTGTCAATTTCAGCATTCATGATCATGATCCGCCATTTGTGAATCCCTACTTCTTGACCTGATACGCCGAGATCCAGATGAACTAGATGATGGGTCAGAAGGGGATGGTCCACCAGCCCTTCGATGTCTTCGAAGGGGAGGGGGGAATGCCTATTGCGAGAACGTGAACGTGTATGCCGAGAGCGTGAATGCCCACAATGTCGATGATCAGCTACTCCACCACGTGGCCGCTCCTGGCCAGCCGATGCACCAGGTGGCTGCTCTTGTCCAGCCACTAGACCATGTGATTGCTCCTGTCCTCTACCTTCTGCTGCCACTCCTGGAACCTGTGGTACGTTTGGAGGAGGCGGTGGTTCATTCCTTTTGCTCCCTTCAGGCGTATCTTAAAATAGTTGCCTGTTCAATGGAGGTGTAAGTCAAGACATCGTGTGGCTAATTATGGCATCAATCGTGTTTCCTAGCTGTGCGAGGAATGATGATTGGAGCCCAAATAGCGGTCTTATTATAGCATTATTCCAATGACATTGGTCGTACAAGTGGTACTCTTCCTGTTGTTGGTCCTCCCACGGCCTCATTTTCCAACATCAGCCTCAAACGATCTCTGGCTGTCGTACCATAGTTGTTTGCTACTAGGTCTAGAATTTGATCGCCAAAAGTCTCTAGTGACATTTCTCGTGCATCTTAGATTAAAGGAGGAGATAGGGGACGAGAGGTGTTCCCTTGTGTGGCAGGGATAGTAGAGACGTTGCTAGTAGGGAGTGGAACATTGAGTGGGATAGTGTTCCACTAGAAGAAGGGTTGAGCCCTTTTGATACCATTTGCGTTCGTGGTGTAAACTCTATAAATCCTAGAGCTCCACCTTCACCGCACCAATTGATAACTGTCGAACAAACTTCAGTCGGAGCTCCACCTGTGGGGGGGCGCTGGGTTCGATTAGGGGCACTCCGATGCTTAAGTCAGTAAAGAATAAGATGATGATAAACTGTAAGCACAAAGTGTGTGATTAGAAAAATGTACCTCAATGCCTTGGGATGTGAGGCTATTTATACTAGGATACTTGTAACCATTGAACTAGTAACTAGAAAGCCTTCCACTAATGCTACTTTAATGGTAGTTATTGTGTTTATTCATGTGTGGTCGTTAGCTCATTCATGGAGTTGTTTCTAGTCATTAATGGCTTTAGTTTTCCTTTTGAGAAGACGGCACCGACATCCTTGGGCGGATCAATGCTGAATGGTGGGTCTTCCAAGATTTGGCGGTTGCTGGCCCCATGTTGGGTCTTTCGAGGCGTATCCACTAATGAAGGATCCTTCGTGGCGTGTATCTTGTCTCATACGCCATCTAGCTGGCGGACCTTTGGTCACTACCGATGTCCAAATGCCTTTTTAGTCCTTTAATTATATGAAGTTTTACGGATTCACCCCTAGATAATATTTGGATGTTATCATGCACCAAACCATCCTTTAAGCTTTAGGGAAAAGGACAGACAACTACATGTGGAGAAGCTTACTTAGTGCCCGGAATATCTTGGTTGAAGGTTGGCTCTAGCATGTGGGGAATGGAAGACAAATAAAAATTCTATCGTCAAAATGGGTTCCGAACTACCTTGCTCCAGACCGTTACACTTAGGAACCCCGCCCTATCTGAGTTTGTCTTCACTTTCATCCAAGAGTACCCACATCAATAGAAATGGAACAAAAACCTTATCAAGAATTACTGCTACCCGACTGATGCATCATGGATTCTTCAAATTTCTTCTATCACTGAACAACTCTTGTGATAATTTGTTATGGCAGGAGGCCAGAAGGGGTAATTATGAAGTTCGAATAGGTTACAAACTGCACTCCAAAGCAATGGTGTCCTAGCGAGATTAGCTACTACATCCGGAAGCCCGGAACCAATCTGGAATCAGCTATGGAAGCTAAAGATTGCACCTAAAAATATACATTTTATGTGGGGGGTGTTCAAAACTTATCTCCCATCCATTGACAATCTGTTCAAAAGAAAAGTTGCTCCTACAAATGGGTGCCTCATTTGTGGTTTGAATGATGCCTCACTGCTTCACATTTTTTAAAAATTGCAAAAAAAAGTAAACGACTATGGAAACTAGTAACGGTTGATCTCAAAATTGGCAACATTATCGCAGTCAATTTACTGGACTAGATTGTTCATGTGTACCAGACAATAGCAAGAGAAGATTTTTATGTCTTTTATGCCTTCCTCTGTATGCTTTGGTTCGCACATAACAAACTCCTTCATGGTGAGAAACCCTTGTCTGATGTCGCCTTCCTACAAGGAGTGAATAATGCAGCAAGTTCTTATGCTCACAATGGTCCAAGTTATCCTCCAAGCCTGTTGGTAACCCGTAGATGGTGCCCCCTGATGAAGGCTTCTTAAAACTCAACTGTGATGCCTCATATGGAATACAGGAACGGAGTTCAGTGGCTGGTTTTATTATCAAAAACTACCAGGGAAGAGTAATGATGGGAGGCGTATGTTCTTTAGGGAGGTTGTTGAGCGATTTCCGCAAGTGCACGGTATAAAAGATATCGATCCCACAGGGAACGTTTTTTAACAAAACTTATTTTGAATCGGTTAAATTTACTTTTAAGGTTTAAAATAAGGAAAATCGTTTAATCGGTTTTGGTTTTGAAATTGCTAGAATGAGAATTAGATTAGAGTATGAAGATGTTAGAAAATATTCTGATTTAAGAATGAATATGCAAGACAGGAACGTTTAGTACTTTTTAGAAAAGTAAACAAATGTATTTGTTTGCATTAAGAAAAGAAAACAACTTTAAACTTTGTATGGATTATAAAGATGAAATAAATGACGGAACCTCTAATTATTAGGCTTTGAACATGACAAAACCCTTATCCGGGATAATTGCCCTTAATCAAATTAAAACTCTTTCGAGATAATAATTTGCCTAAGTGTTCAACAAAGTTTCCTTGTAAAGATTTTGAATTAAATACATTTTAATGAAAACATCAGCATCAATCCACTTCGGATCCTTTACCAAAGTGCTGCATAAAAATCTATCGAATAGAACGGACTTTATTAGATGAAATATAAATTGATACAAGTTTACAGAGAACATGGAGCATGGAAACATTCGACGACTTGCAACTGAACGGGTTGTCAATCCTTTCCTTGGGTTTCGTTAGAGTTTGTCAGGCTCAGGGGCGGATCCTCTACTCAATCTTCTCGTTGAATCTTCGTAATAGAGACTTGGTCGGTCTACTACCAAAATGAAAACTAAATTGGAACAATGTCTAAACGCTACTGAATTTGTTATTATTGAATAAACAATGTATGTACATCATATTGCTTTTTACAGAATCGAAATCTAACTTCTGAATCACTTGACTCAGAATTTCTGCATAAATTCTATACTAATCTCTTTTTTCTACATATCTTCAACTCTTCATCAACTCTTTATTTATAGATGTTGAAGAGTCTTGATTGAAGTGTTGTGTCCGTTGTGAAGGATCGTATCCGTTGTGAAAGGACGTCTTTATCCACCCGAACGAACGCGTTTCATCGAAAATGAAAATGTGCAATTTGGCTTCTACAGACTCCTGCTCCTACCGAGAATATTTAATTCTCTACCGAGAATGGCGGAGCATCAATTGGTCTTCGAACGAAGGGAAGGAGAAGCTGAAGGGAGCGTGTCGCGACCGAGAATTGGGGGGGCCGCGGTCGCGGCACGGAACTTTTCGTCGTTTTTGGCTTCCATTCTCGTCCTCGATTTGGCGTTATTAATTTTCGTCGTCTTCGACTCCTTTTGTAGGGTTTTTCTTCTGTTTTTGAGCTCTTTTCGTTCCTATTTGGATTTTACCAAATATTTATGTACCTTGCATGAAAGAAACATATTCGAGAGTAAAAGCTTTCTAAACAGTTATAAATAGCATAAATTCGTAGCAATATTGATGTAATTATCGATGATATTTTAGGTATATTTTGGGCTTAACAAATCTCCACACTTAATCTTTTGCTAGTCCCGAGCAAAATTTCTCTGAATTTATTCTTTAGCTAATCTCTTTATAAAAATAAAACATATATCTCTGTATCACCTCCTAAATTAGTTAAGCCGAAAAAACTAACTTTGCATGGAAAATTTATACGCAAAACATCAAACTAACTTAGTATAATATACGATATATCACTCGTCTTGTATTTCCAATTTTGAATTGAAGCATTCGGGACGATATAAGCACGCATGTTATTGAATCTTTCGTTTCAAGGCATTTCAAAGCACAAAATTTCCTTTCCCAAACCTAAACTAATATGTGAGATATATTAAATTAAAATAAGTACTTAGGTTAATTATTTGCTTAGTTACGCCCGAGATAAGGGTGGTCTTGATCGTAACTTTATACGTATTTTATTGCTTGGTGTTTGCTTAAGAGGTACCGACCATGCCATGGGTGGACGCAATCGTTACTTTAAACTTAAACACGCTTATTATTATTTAAATGTTCCTTCCATACCTCGGTTGTGATAAGGGTGGTCGCAACTGTGGCCAAAAGTAAACGGTACTTAATTTTCTTCCCTTCCATACCTCGATTGTGATAAGGTTGGTCTCAATCGTGGCCAAAAGTTAAGAATTCAACTAATTGATTAATTAATATGAAATATAAATTTGAAATTGGGAAAAAGAAAGATAGCACATTCATCCTATATTGACTTAAAATTCAACATGTATTATGGCTAAAGTTTCCTTAAAAACTTCAATTGGTGTTAATGTAAGACGAAATAAAACCGAGTTAAAAAAACTGTTAGTTCAATTTAATGCCTATAAACCTAATTGAAAATTTAAAATAAGATTTATTGTATCACGATTTGCATGATATAAAATAGAGATTGAAAATAAAGAATTTATTTAATTAAAATACATTTACTCGAGACAATTTTACTTAAAATCGTATCAGAGATTTGTGAAAATTTTGAAAAAAAATATTACCCGTATACGTATAGAAATATTTTTTTCTAACGATAATGATAACCTAAAAAAATAATCATATTAACTTATGGTTAATTTATGAACATATGAAAAATGTGTTGTAATATATTAGTGTTGCATTTGCATAAAAAAATATTCGTTGCATAAAAAATTATTCGTTTATGTGTAAATGTTATATGTATATCTCCTCCCACACTTAAATTGGACCATGTCCTCATTGGTGCAAAAATTGAGAAAACATAAAAATGAAATACGAAATAAGGCATACGATAATAAAGATAGAAATTGTAGCCAATGAAACATTCAACATAAAATGAAAAATGGAAAATTGTACCAAACATAGTAAAATTAAAATTGTACCAAATTATAACAAGATAAAAATAAAAATAAAGAAAACAACCTATGCTTGAGACGGGGAATCCGGAGGTGTAGGTGAAGTCTCCACATTTCGGCGTCGGAAAAAGGAAAGCATCCGATGCCGAGTCGATCTATGCTCACGCCTCAAAAGGTTGAGGTTGTCATTCATCACCATGTTGTTTTCTACCAAATCATCAATTCTTAAGTTCATTTGATGATTGTTGGAATTGATTTGGTTCAAAATCCTCCGCAAATCCACCGGATCATCCGCTTGAGGTGCTTGGGGTTGTGGTTGAGCTTGTGGTTCATCTTCCTCTCCCTCCACCTCTCCGCCGCCTTCGGTACCTACAAATTGAGAACTTGAAGCGCCACCACCCATAGTGCCACGAAGGTGGGCAATACGGGAAGCGTACGAAATAAAGACGGGGGGACCTTGCGGAAGCAATAAATGAGCCCGCTCAAGAGCCGAGATTTCCAAGAGGGGAACATACCCACGGTAGGTGGTCATGTCATAATCGGCCACCCCGTGCTCCCAACACAATAGCGGTGATAAAATTACAAAGAGGGATTTGAATGGTAGTAGCCCTCGAGGCACGGAACAAATTGTCAAACAACATACCAATGCTATCAATCCTCAAGCCTTTAAACAAACTATCCAAAACAAATAAATCCCGAACCTGAATCTTTGAACTCTCAACACGCCCAAACAAGGAGAAACTCAAAAATTTGTGAAAGAACACAATTGTCCTTAATCAACTTGCTTGAGGTGTTTTTTGAATTAAAATACTCTTGGTCCGAAAGAGTTTGCCAAACAGCATCATTATCAAAATCTTTAGGCTTATCATAAAAATCAGAAGTAGGGAAACCAAACATGTTTCCCATTGCTTCATAATCGATGGTGTAAGTCACACCATTGTTCCTAAAAGAGATTGTGGTTTTCTTCTTGTTCATGGTCAAAGTGACCAAAAATTCCACCACATACTCATTAATACGCGGAAAACGCATATTAACGAATTCTTGCCAACCCAACGCCTCAATAAAAGCATCAATTCTAGTGGAGAAATTCAATGCTCTTACCGAATGGAAGTCTAGGAAGTGCATGTCCACAAATTGGCGATCGGCTTGTGAAAAATGTTTGAAACGAGCTGCTTCCTCCTCCGAAGCGATGTCGAAATAAGCTCCACATTGAACCCGAAGGCGATTAGCTTCCGTAACAGTGGGCTTGTTACCAACATGCTTAGTTCTTACCATGGTAATGGTGTTTAGGGTTTGAGAAGAAGAAGAAGAAGAAAAAGGAATTGAGAGAAAGAGCAAAGCTTGAAGATGAGGTTGGGAGTTATAATTGGAAATGATTGAATGGATAAGAGGATAGAAATCGTAATGAATAAATTGGGAAGAGTAAAAGTAGGTTTATGGGGAAGAGTTTGGAGTAAGGGATTGGGTAAAAATAGAGGTGATGTGAGGTTTGTGTAAGAGGTAGGTTTATATAGGGGGATTAGGTAGAATAAGAATAGGAATAGGCAAAAATTGTGTCAAAAATCGGAATCAAAAGGTCTATAAATCGCGTTTTGCGACCGCGAATGGCAAAGCCGCGGTCGCGGCACACGACTTTCAGGGAATTTTCGCCCTGAAATCGGTCTGGTTTTGCTGCTCATACCGAGAATTATTAATTCTCGGTAGAGAATTGGGCAAAACTGGCTATTTGGATGCCTACTGACTTGGTTTGTGCAATTTTGTTGATGGATTGGTTCCTGAACTTAATATAAAGTGTCCCTGCACTTAAAAACTAAAATAAATGACATTAATTGCAAGGAAAACCAAAGGTTTAACCTTAATAAATTGAATTAAAGTGAAATAAATGGTTTATGAAGAATTAATGAAACTTAAATGTTCATTTATGCATATAAGTTAAAAGAATCATATTAAGTGCGTATGAATATATATTAATTATATGAATTTAATCAACATTATGAATTGGAAAAACTTAATGTATTAAACTCAATGAATTAAGTTTGTGAAATTGGATTAAGTGTGAATATGTGTTGATTAAGAAAACCATGCTAGGTTATTTAAAGTATTTTTTTTATCTTCATGTAACAAAAAAAATAAGTAGAATTGTTCAACATTATGGCTTATATATAGATTTAACCATGATTACATAGGAAATGGAACAAACATATATCTAACCATAGTAAAATTAATAAATGAACTAAAATGAAATAGAAATTTTATTGAATACATAAATATTTACAAAAAATAAAACTTATAATCCTAAACTATTCTATATACTCATCCCTATCAAGCGGGATATTTCTAGCCCTAATACGATCAATTTGAAACTGCACGAAAGTTTGACGTTCCGGTGCAGAAAGAAAGTGAGGCCCTGCGCGAAAGACACGTTTCACAAGTCCTTCGTGCTCTAGAAATTCATAGTCTATCGTCGGGAAGAATTCATCATCACTCTAAGGAAGATTAATGGTACCCTTGGTACCAAGAATTATTCCACAGATTATATTGCCGAACCCAATCTTTTTATCCTTGGATCGAGAAGCGGCGATAAGACCCTCCATCAGAATCTTTGAAGAATCTACTGCATTTCCCTGAAATATATCTCCAAGAACATAAAATCTGTGTCACGGACCACACTACTAAATGTGCGATCGAACAGACTGTGACATAAGAATTTGTGTAAATACAGCATGGAGTTGGAGTGAAAGGAGTGATTATAGGCGAGTTTTGAATTGAATCGCCAGAATCCAGTGAGCATTCTCCAAATATCAGTGGATGTCATGTCTTTTCCAGGATGACGTTTGATTGTATCCCTCGGGGGAAAACCAAACCAAGCATGCAACTCGGGATAGCCGAAAGTGAAGATTCCGCCATCTCAACGAAAACTGAGACGTACTCGTCATTTGTTAGTGAAACGAACGGTACAAAAGAATTCGAGTATCCAGTCGCCTATTATTGGAAATCGCATTTTGGCGAATTTTGTCCACCCTAAGCGTTCCATATAGCGGCTTATGTCATCACTAATTCCAAGTTGGGTGTTAAGAAAGTCATCCTATACAACATTCCAGTGAAGAATTTGTAGTAACGCCTACCTTCATCGTGATTGAAGATAGGAAAAGGCGCCCCATATCGGTTGGATAAGTTTGGGCGTTTGTTGCTTGGGGCAGCATTGTGCTTTGAAGGTTTGTATTTGGTAGGCATGGTGTATAAACAAAGTTTCTGTTACTTAATGAAAAATGGTGTTTGAAGAAATCAGAAATCTGACAAAGATGAAAAGATTTGTAACAGAACTTGAATCTTCTAGGTCTAATTTATAAGATTTTAAGATGAAAAGAGGTGTTGTTTTAATGCGAAAAGGTATAAAATTACACCTTTCGGAAATGAAGAAACTTATGGCTTCGTTTGTGAAAGGGTTCGTCTGAAGGTTTAGGATGATTCAGACCTGATTGTGCAGGAATAACGCGTGTCGTGACCGAGAATTCCAAATTCTCGGTCGCGACACGCTGATTTCCTTGCGGAAATCACGTGTCGTAACCTATTTCCTGATTCACGGTAGAGAATTTATTATTCTCGGTAAGTTCAGAAAAAACCTAACCTATTTGGACAAGTCTGTAAAATAGGATTCTCGGCTGAGAATTCCAAATTCTCGGCAGAGAATTGCCTGAAACTTCAATTTCATTCTAATTTCCTAAAATCAAATCTAAAATCATGAAATAAACATATTTTATGCATTTAAATCATAACATAAAGTCATCTAATCACAAAAATGGCATTTGGAAAAATAAAATAGAATAAAATAAAATAAAATGAACAAAAATATAAAAAGAAATAAAAAAAAATAAACTGTGTGAGAAAAACTGAGTGATTTAAACGTCAAATAATCTTGTTACGAACGCAATTCCTATTTGTGAAATATTTTCGTAATAGATTTTACATCGATTACCATTAACTTTGAAACGAACTCCGTTAGGACCTTCCAGTTCTAAAGAACCATAATCGAATGTTTTGACGACTAAATATGGTCCTATCCATCTGGACTTAAGTTTTCCTGGAAATAGACGAAGTCGTGAATTAAATAACAGCACTTTATCCCCAACATTAAAGTGTTTGACTTTAATTTTGGCATCGTGCCATTTTTTCACTTTTTCTTTATAAATCTTTGCATTTTCGTAAGATAGATGGCGTAACTCATCTAACTCATTTAAATCGAGCAAACGTTTCTTACATGCTTATCGTAAATCAAAGTTAAGTTCCCTAATAGCCCAATAGGCTTTATGTTCTAATTCGACTGGCAAATGACATGCCTTCCCATACACTAAGCGGTATGGAGTCATTCCTATTGGTGTTTTAAATGCAGTACGGTATGCCCATAACGCATTATTGAGTTTACATGACCAATCTTTTCTTGAGGATGAAACTGTTTTCTCTAGAATCCATTTGAGTTCTCTATTTGATATCTCCGCCTGACCATTTGACTGAGGATGGTATGGCGTTGATACGCGGTGGCGTACTCCATATTTTTTCATAAGCGTTTCAAAACTTCGGTTTATAAAATGAGTACCGCCATCACTAACGATGACTCTTGGACACCCAAATCTACAAAATATATCGTCAAGAAAATTAACGACAACTTTAGAATCGTTCGTCGGGGTTGCAATTGCTTCAACCCACTTTGAAACATAATCAACGGCAACTAATATGTAAGTTTTACTAAAAGAAGGGGGAAAAGGACCCATGAAATCTATTCCCCACATATCGAAGACTTCAACTTCTAATATGGTTGTGAGGGGCATCTCATCTTTCCTTCCTAGATTTCCTGTTCTTTGGCACTTATCACAACGAGTAATAAATGAACGGACGTCTTTAAACATCGTAGGCCAAAAAAAACCACATTCAAATATTCTAGCTGCTGCCTTGTTAACTCCATTATGTCCTCCATAAGAGCTAGAATGGCATTCCGACATTATGGATTCATATTCATTTTCACCAACGCATCTCCTAATTATTCCGTCACCACAAGTCTTGAACAAAAAAGGATCTTCCCAAAAATATTGTTTAATGTCGAAGAAAAATTTCTTCTTTTGTTGGAAAGTTAATCCTTCCGGAACAATATTGGCTGCAAGATAATTAGCAATATCTGCATACCATGGCGATATGACGCTTTTCATTTGATAGAGATGTTCATCAGGGAAATCATCTCGTATACCGATAGTTTCACCTATAGGACCATTCTCATCTTCAAGTCTCGATAGATGATCGGCGACAAGGTTTTCTACTCCCTTTTTGTCTTTTATTTCTATATCAAATTCTTGTAACAATAAAACCCATCTAATTAGACGTGGTTTTGCATCTTTTTTAGCAAATAAATATCTTAATGCTGCATGATCAGTATAAATAATAACTTTCGAACCTAACAAGTATGACCTAAACTTATCACATGCAAAAACTACAGGTAACATTTCTTTCTCAGTTGTGGTGTAGTTTAATTGTGCACCAGACAGTGTGTGACTTGCATAATAAATGACATGAAGTTTCTTATCCTTCCTTTGACCTAAAACACATCCGACAGCTAAATCACTTGCATCACACATAATTTCAAATGGTAAATCCCAATCGGGTTTAGCAATAATAGGTGCACTGACTAAAGCTGTTTTCAATGTTTCGAAAGCTTTAACGCAATCTTCATTAAAATCAAAGGTGGAATCTTTCATGAGTAGATTAGTGAGTGGTTTGGAAATTACAGAAAAATTCTTAATAAATCTTCTGTAAAAACCGGCATGTCCTAAAAATGATCTTACTCCCTTAACAGTAGTTGGAGGGGGTAATTTTTCTATTACTGAAGTTTTTGCTCTATCCACTTCTAATCCTTTTTCAGATATTTTGTGACCTAAAACAATTCATTCGTCAACCATGAAATGACATTTTTCCCAGTTTAATACCAAATTTGTTTTTTCACACCTAGACAAAACTTTATCCAAGTTTTTTAGGCACGAATCAAAAGAATCTCCATAAACTGAAAAGTCATCCATAAAAACTTCCATGATATCTTCAATGAAATCATTAAAAATCGCAGTCATACAACGTTGAAATGTTGCAGGTGCGTTACATAGACCAAAGGGCATTCTCCTATATGCAAATGTTCTGTAAGGACATGTGAAGGTTGTTTTATCTTGGTCATTCGGGTAAATGTATATTTGAAAGAATCCGGAGTAACCATCTAGAAAACAGTAGAAAGCGTGACCAGCTATCCTTTCGATCATTTGATCAATGAAAGGAAGAGGAAAATGATCTTTCCTAGTTGCTTTATTTAGATTTCTATAATCTATACAAACTCTCCAACCAGTGGTGGTTTGTGTAGGTATTAATTCACCTTCTTCATTCCTTACAACTGTTATGCCTCCCTTTTTAGGTACACAATGGATTGGACTACCCATTCACTATCCGAAATAGGGTAGATGATTCCATTATCTAGAAGTTTAGTAATCTCATTTTTTACTACTTCCTTCATATTGGGATTTAGGCGTCTTTGCCTATCCGCTTTAGGTGGCTTATCTTCTTCTAAGTGAATTCTATGCATTACAATACTCGGATTAATACCTTTTAAGTCTGAAATTTGCCAACCCATGCTTCCTATCCTATTTCTAACAACTTTTTTCAATTTTTCTTCTTGAACTTGTGTTAATTTGTTAGAGATAATTATAGGTAGAGAATCGCCTTCACCTAAGAAAGCGTACCTCAAATGACTTGGTAATTCTTTAAGTTCTAATTTAGGTGGAACTATAATCGAAGGCGGAACTGGTCCATCTTCTCGAATCAAAGGTTCTGGGTACTTATCTTCTAGTTCCTCACTTATTATAGGTTCTATTATTTCTTCTTTTTGAACAATGTCATTTACACATTCTTCAATTAAATCAAGTTTCATACAAGCGAAATCCTCCATAGGATATTTCATCGCTTGATTCATATCAAACTCAATCTTATCATCTCCTATTCGTAAAACTACTTTCCCTTCCGACACATCAACTAGAGCACGTCCCGTGTTCATGAACGGTCTACCAAAGATTAGCGGACAATTAACATCATAAGCAAAATCTAAAATAACGAAATCGGTAGGAAAAATAAATTTGTCAACTTTAACTAAAACATCCTCGATTATACCGTATGGTCTTTTAGTGGTTTGATCCGCTAATTGCAAAACTATATTGGTACGTTTGATATCTTCTTCTAAGCCTAACTTATTAAAAATAGATAATGGCATCAAGTTAATGCTTGCTCCCAAATCACAAAGACAACTTAGGAATTCAATATCTCCCAATTTACACGGAATGGTAAAACATCCGGGATCTTTGAGTTTAGTGGGCAAATTGCTTGACACAATCGAACTGCAATCTTCAGTTAGTGAAATGGACGAAATTCCTTCCCAACTGATTTTCTTTGAAATTAAATCTTTGAGGAATTTACCATAATTGGGAATTTGCGTAATCGCATCCATAAACGTCAAATTAATATGCAAATTTTTAAGTTTGTCTAAAAATATTAAAAGTTGTTTGTCATAGTCCTTATTACGGACTTTGTGTGGAAAATGTGGTTTGGGTACAAAAGTTTTTATACTAGAGTCAATTGGTGCATCTTTTTGATTTAATGTTGGGCTTCGGTAAATCAGTTCCAGGTAAAGTCGAATTTTCGGGTATTTCCGGGCCTAAGTAATTTTTCCCTGAACAAAGAGTGATAGTCTTAACATGCTCTTTCGGATTTTCTTCCGTATGGCTTGGAAGACTTCCCTCTTTGCGGGATGGAATTGATTTAGCGAGTTGTCCAATTTGAATCTCCAAATTATGGATGCTAGATGATTGGTTTTTAATAAGCTGATCAAATTTATTCTCGATCCGTTTAAAACCATCGTCGTGATTACTTATTTTTCCGCTCATAGCATCAATAAATTTGTCGATTTTAGAAGATAAAGTGCTAATCGTATCTCTCGATTGATTTTGATAATTAGCAGTACGATTTTGATTAGCATTTGCATTATTATTATTATCTCTCCAGTTAAAGTTAGGATGATATTTCTCCATCCAGGATTATATGTATTGGAATAAGGGTTATTATTTTGGTTTTGCCCTTGGACAAAATTTACCTGTTCGATTTCACTCATACCTTCGTAATCCACACCCGCTTGGATTGGCTTACCATTAGGATCACACGGTGCCATAAACCTATCAATTTTGTGCGATAAGGCAGAAAACTAGGCTTGCAGCATCGCTACTGGATCAAGATTCACTATACCTTTAACTGATGACGTAGTTGAGGATGATGGTTTCGCTATTGGTACGTGTCCACGCTCCGCGGGCCATATACTGCTGTTGATTGCCATTTCCTCCAAAAGTTCTCTTGCTTGGGCAGATGTTTTCTTCATGAATAACCCTCCAGACATAGCGTCCAATGAACCTCTAGTTGTAGGATTTAGTCCATTATAAAATGTTTGCATTAAAAGTTCAGCGGGCAATTGGTGGTGTGGGCATAAACGTTGAAGTTCTTTAAAACGTTCCCAAGCCTCATAAAGAGTTTCATTATCATTTTGAGAAAAAGATGTTAACTCTTTAATGACTCTTGCGGTTTTTGCTAAAGGAAAAAATTTTGATAAAAATGCTTGGGCTAATTGCTCCCAAGTCTCAAATGATGCGGCTGGCATAGAAGTTAACCACTCTTTGGCTCGATCCTTCAAAGTAAAAGGAAAAAGGCGAAGTTTGATTGCTTCTGCCGTTACATCAGTAATTTTAAAAGTGTCACAAATTTCAAGGAAATTTGTTAAATGGGTGTTAGGATTTTCGTTAGGTAACCCATAAAATGTTACGTTATTTTGCAACATATTAAGCAACGCAGGCTTAATTTCAAATTAGTGTGCATTAATTTGGGGTCTAACTATACTATTTGTTACACCGGCCACTCCTGGTCTAGCGTAATCCATGAGTGTAGCCATAATTTCAGGCTCGGCAACTCTGGTTTTTATTGGGGTCTTGTTTTTGTTTTTGTTTTTGTTTTTGTTGTCTCTCTTATTCTTTTTAAGAGTTCTTTCAATTTCTGGGTCAATAGGATCTGGTGACGTGCCCGAACTTCGAGAACTGCGCATGAACCTGAAATTTCGCACGAACTGAAACTACATTCAAAACAGAATTTGAAAAATAAATATGTTAGTAATTTGAAATAAATAAAATATAAAAGCTTGAATAAATATAAATAAACCTAGATTCGAAATAAAACACAAAAAAATTTAAAATTTTGTCAAAAATTTTGGCGTTCCCCGGCAATGGCGCCAAAAACTTGTTGAGCGATTTCCGCAAGTGCTCGGTATACGCTTGTAGTAATAAAAGATATTGATCCCACAAGCAACGTTTTTTAACAAAACTTATTTTGAATCGGTTAAATTTACTTTTAAGGTTTCAAATAAGGAAAATCGTTTAATCGGTTTTGGTTTTGAAATTGCTAGAATGAGAATTAGATTAGAGTATGAAGATGTTAGAAAATATTCTGATTTAAGAATGAATTTGCAAGACAGGAACGTTTAGTACTTTTTAGAAAAGTAAACAAATGTATTTGTTTGCATTAAGCAAAGAAAACAACTTTAAACTTTGTATGAATTATAAAGATGAAATAAATGACGGAACCTCTAATTATTAGGCTTTGAACATGACAAAACCCTTATCCGGGATAATTGCCCTTAATCAAATTAAAACTCTTTCGAGATAATAATTTGCCTAAGTGTTCAACAAAGTTTCCTTGTAAAGATTTTGAATTAAATACGTTTTAATGAAAACACCAGCATCAATCCACTTCGGATCCTTTACCAAAGTGCTGCATAAAAATCTATCGAATAGAACGGACTTTATTAGATGAAATATAAATTGATACAAGTTTACAGAGAACATGGAGCATGGAAACATTCGACGACTTGCAAGTGAACGGGTTGTCAATCCTTTCCTTGGGTTTCGTTAGAGTTTGTCAGGCTTAGGGGCGGATCCTCTACTCAATCTTCTCGTTGAATCTTCGTAATAGAGACTTGGTCAGTCTACTACCAAAATGAAAACTAAATTGGAACAATGTCTAAACGCTACTGAATTTGTTATTATTGAATAAACAATGTGTGTACATCATATTGCTTTTTACAGAATCGAAATCTAACTTCTGAATCACTTGACTCTAGAATTTCTGCATAAATTCTATACTAATCTCTTTTTTCTACATATCTTCAACTCTTCATCAACTCTTTATTTATAGATGTTGAAGAGTCTTGATTGAAATGTTGTGTCCGTTGTGAAGGATCGTATCCGTTGTGAAAGGACGTCTTTATCCACCCGAACGAACGCGTTTCATCGAAAATGAAAATGTGCAATTTGGCTTCTATAGACTCCTGCTCCTACCGAGAATATTTAATTCTCTACCGAGAATGGGGGAGCATCAACTGGTCTTCGAACGAAGGGAAGGAGAAGCTGAAGGGAGCGTGTCGCGACCGAGAATTGGGGGGGTCGCAGTCGCGGCACGAAACTTTTCATCGTTTTTGGCTTCCGTTCTCGTCCTCGATTTGGCGTTATTAATTTTCGTCGTCTTCGACTCCTTTTGTAGGGTTTTTCTTCTGTTTTTGAGCTCTTTTCGTTCCTATTTGGATTTTACCAAATATTTATCATGAAAGAAACATATTCGAGAGTAAAAGCTTTCTAAACAATTATAAATAGCATAAATTCGTAGCAATATTGATGTAATTATCGATGATATTTTAGGTATATTTTGGGCTTAATAGAGGTGTTGGTCGGTCGAACATGCTGAAATGCTTGCAATTCTGAACAATATCATTTTCGATAGGTATTGCGGCCCCGTACATCTAATGGTGGTAACAGATTCTAAAACAGCAGTGGATGCTATTTGTAGGAGGCCTGACCTGAGTTATATCGACTCAATAGGAAAATTCATATTAGAGCATGCCTCTTTCTTCTCTGAAGTTAAATTTATGCATGAGTCTAGAGTCCAAAATAATGTAGCACACGTATTGGCTAAATGGGGACATTGTACCAAATCTCCCCAAATTTTCTTTGAACAGGTCCCTGCTTTTCTATCAGCTTGTATTAGTGAGGATATTAGTTCCTTAATGCAAGTTTCTATTTCCGCTCAAAAAAAAATTGTGATTCGAGATATAATTAAAATACATTAACAACATACGGTGTATGTGTCAAAAGTTGACTTTATATTCAAGACATAGACGACGTAGCAGCGACACGATAACTTACGTGAAACATGGTGACATGCATGGTACATCTTCTAAGGTAGAAGTAGGACGCGATGACGACATACGTGGTATGTGCCAAAGGTTAACTTATACTTGATATACAGGCATCATAATGGTGCATTTTTTAATACTCACGCATTATGAGGGAAAGACAACATACATTGTATGTCTTACCGACTCGAGATGCAAATGGGATAAATGACAACGTACGGAGTATGTGTCAAAAGGTTAGTTTGGACTTGGGATATGGACAGCACAATGACATTTTTTTGAAATACAGGTGCATTATGTACGATGTGGCGACATACGTGGTATATCTTGAGGTACAAATATGACAGAATAATACATACGAGGTATGTGCCAAGGCTAACTTATACTTAATGCACATGAAATATAATGATGTAAAAAATACACAGGCATTATGTGAAAAAGACGTCCTACTTTGTATGTTTACTGATTCGACCATGTCGAAGGCACACGCGGTGTGCTTCATAAACATAAATGACGTATGGGGTACATCATGACAAATGAGGTATATCTCACAAAGGTATTTGACAAGGTAAAGACGTATAAGATACATCACGACATAAGTGGTATGCCTCATGATGGTATGTAAGGGTGACTCCAAATTGGGTTGACTCTTTTCTCATGTTTGGACGAAAATAAAGACATGTCTTAAGACTATAAAACCTAGAATGGCTGCACACAACTTTAATTAGCGTGCGACACTCTATATAGTATGACTCGAATGACTTATTTTAGACTCTATATGTGAAATAAGAAAGGGAAAATAACACAAACAAAAAATGTTAGCAAATCACACATAGCATGCAATTTAAACCCCTCATTTCCAACCTTATTCCTCCATTAGCAGTATTGGTTCAAGAATTCCTCTATTCTAAGAAGTTGGCTTAATTTATTCATCAACATGGGATAAATAAACTGGTCTCAAAGTAACCAATGCATAGTTTTGGTATCCTAGAGGATAATTACTATGGCTACTTATATGATTTTTGGACCGACCTGACTCGAGGTACAAAAAGGTTCATAAAGCACAATATACCTACATACGTCTCTCCTCGTTTAGGAGCTTTGAACCATGTTTTCAAACTTAAGAGGGATTTGTACGGCTTGAAACAAGCACCACATTCTTGGTATGAAAGATTGACAAATTTCCTTCTGATGAGGAATTTTGTCAGAGGCAAAACTGATACAACCCTCTTTTAAGAGAAAGGGTAAAGATACTCTTTTAGCACAAATTTATGTAGATGATATCATTTTTGGTGCTATTAATGAGCTATTATGTAGAGACTTCAATGAAAAAATGCAAAGTGAATTTGAGATGTCCATGATGGAAGAACTAGGTTTCTTTCTTGGACATCAAATTAAGCAAGACAAAAATGGAAGTTTCACCAGTCAATCAAAGTACGCTAAAAAGATACTGAAGAAATTTGATATGGGGAGTTGCAAGCCATTATCAACTCCAATGAGCTCAAACACCGTCCTATCAGAAGATGAGTCTGGTCAGTCCATAGGCAGCAAATTATATAGAGGTATGATTAGCTCATTACTCTATCTTACTGCTAGTAAACCTGATATCCAATTCTCAGTATGTTATTATGCTAGATATCAATCTAACCCGAAGGAATCACATTACATAGGTTTAAAATGCATTCTTCGGTATTTGCAAAGTTCCCTGAATGCCATTTAGGGGATCTTTAACTCAAATTAGTTATATCTTTAAGATAGAGCACTATCTCTAATACCACTTGTTGGTCCCTAATAAGGAGAATTAGTTCTAAAGGGGGGTGAATAGATCTATTGAGTAATGTATTCCTATAAAAAAATTCTTAGTCAATTCAATAAAACACAAAAGAAGATTTCAGTATCAGAGCACTTTCAGTCTACTAATCTTTACAATAATTCAGTCTACTGAGCTTTTCAACAATTTAGTCTATTGAGATTGCTTCTGCTTTTAAAAATTCCCAACTCAGAGGATGACTCTTTATCGAAGGTTTTGAAGATACGTAATGTATGCACAATTTAAAGAGTATTCAGAGTGGTATGTGTGAGATAAAGTTCGGAGGATAAATAATTCAATACAAGTAAAAGGCAGTAACATGAAAGAAATACTCAATAATCCACTAACGATCTCTTTCGGAGGTAGAGAACAAACCTTTTACATAATATTCTAAGTTTGGATGAAGTACCTTCCTTCACTCAACACTCAACTAATTCACTTATTTCTGCTTATAACCCAAACAACAAATCACTACTGATTACAATTGAAAGATTACAATTTTCTTTAGATAAGAAATGTATTGAACTATTCTCTTACTAATGATTCCACATATATGAACTTGATTTGTGTTTTACACTTTGCTCTGTTTTTAGCTTTTCACAATATAACTCATATGCGCTTGAATTAGTCTACTTGACTTTATGGTTGAGCTTTTCTTATATAAGAAGAGATTCAAACTAGTTGTTTGAATCCAGAAGATGTCCGTTCAGAAGAGACATTGTCTGTTCTTCTCTAGAACTTCTCATTTCTCTATCGAAATGTCAAATACAGAAGCTAGCTGTTTCTGTCTTCAGAAAACCGTTGACATTTCTGATATTGCAACCTATAGGCTGGAGCATTTCCATTTTGGTGATTGTAGAGAGAGATGGGTTAATGGCAGAGATGACTATCTTTTGCATTTTACCAAAATGGAAAAACCTTAAGGAAGACGATGTTGTTGCCTTCTTCTAAGTTCGGACTTTGGGCTTCTGTCTTCTAGTTATAGGCTTTCTTCTACCCGGGCCTTTATTTCGCTAAAGGCTTTTTATGTAGAGATGGCCTAAAATGTCTTATACAATTTTTTAACACTTGAAAAATTGTTAGATAATAAAGACATGTTTAATTTTGCATTTTAATATAATTTGAGGGATCTAATTCCTCAATGTAATTTATGTCATAATCAAAACTTCATCAAAATTGGGTTTCAACACAGACACAGCCCGAAATAAAATGAACTAAAACAGAATTTTGGAGTTCTGAAGTTGTAGAGATTGGCCGCAATGGGTGGCGGATCAGCCATTGTGTGTCACTGATCGGCCACCTTCATTAGAATTTCGGAATTTTGTTCTAAAATGTCCTAAAACAGCGGCAACACATACAAAATTAAATGCAAATTAGCATCTTCAGGAAGGCTTTTAAACCCTTCAGATTGTTACTTTCAGAGCTTTTATCCAGCTTTTCGTAGTGGTAGACTCACGAACGCAGGCAAATAGAACCGCAACTGAAACCCATTTATAGTATCTGGAACTGATCAAATTGAACCAAGATAGAGAGCAATAGTTCTAATTTTGTTATTAGAAGCCTATTCCTTGTCTATAAGATTGATTTAGACTCTGCATTTGGTGTTTAATTAAGCAAAATCAAAGCAGGAAACCTTGGATTTTTCTTTCCCTCTCTAAAAAAACCTCTATAGAACTCTCATTGTGTTTTTCTATGCCTTTTTTCTCTCAAAAATGATTTATTCCCCTTAAAAAACAATTTTTTTTTCTCGTTTATACTCGTCCACCCTCTCTTTCTAGAATTGTCCATGTATTGGGGATGTTAACATGCAATTACGGGAAAAATCTCACAGCTACCGATGTGGCCAATCGGCCAGAAGCTGATCAAGGGAATAAATATGTTTTCATTCCGAAATTAATGATGTGCCATTGACTCATGCATGGTTGATTAGAGACACACCGTAGCCGATCAGCCACCCCCAAAAAAGTCTAAAATTCTTAGAAATAAGTTAGGATTTCGGTCCGTGATCCCGTATGACGCGATGTGGGGTCCACCTCTAACATGCTGAGCACAAGTAACTTAATTTCATCATTAGGGTCAGAAAAGTCTGTGGTCACAGATAACCTAGGCAAGAGTAAGGCAATGAGAGAAAATGTTCAGCTAGAAAACCCGAAAGGGCTAGCTGATAACACATGATGAATTCATGTCGATGGATAAACAAACCTGTGTACCAAGGTTAATATTAAATAAAGTTTGGGTTTTGTTTGTTAAAATGCATTTTCTTAGATGATTAATGTATGCATATTACCATGTCATGAAAACGACACATAAATAAGAATTTGCATTAGAAAGCGGTAGAAAGAAAAGAAAAAAGAAGAAAAAAAATACAAAAAGCAAAAAGCAAAAAGAAAATGATGAATGAAACAGAGCTATTGATATTGTAAGCTAAAAGTCTTTAGTGTTCCTATTCTCACTCGATAAATCATGTAATAGAATAAAGGAGATTCATATGTTCCTCAAGTGTTCTTCATGCTAAATAAAGTTATAATGTTTACAAAGTTTGTGATTCATCCATGTTCAGTACAATGAAAGCAAAAAAGAAAATGATGAACCGTAGAATCTAAAAAAATCATCAAAGATGGAAGGAGCTCTAATCCTCGTCCTCTTCATCATCGTTGTCATCATTAGCTACGTACTCCGAGCTAGATGAAAGTGCAGCATCAGTAGCGAAAGAACTCGAAGCACCTCCGCCCATCTGATGCTACAACCTCGTAACATGAGCCCGACCCACTCCCAACTCAGTCTAGCTAGAGTCTTGTTGGGACTTTGCCAAAGCCTCCTACAAATGATACATGTTAAAAATCATATACATGCGTACATTTGTCATGTCTAAATAGGCTTACCGAGAACCGAATGTTATCCCGGTGAAACTTGGTTGACATCCCTCGTATGAGTCGAGTGAGCATTGTCCCAATAGCATGAGGGATCTATCAAACAGAACAAAAAAGGCCAAAATAAGACAAAGTCTGAATAAAGAAGAACAAAATAGAGAAAGAGCAGTCAGAAACTTACGTGGGTAATATGAGATGGATTGTAAGGAGGCTCGAAGGTCGTATCCATAAACAGTTCGATCGAGCCCTCTCCTTCTTTCGGTCGTGCCAGCTGGAAGCTGGTCTCAAACTACTAGGTCAGCTCCCCCATCACGAAGTCCGAGGTAAGAGCCCAACTAGAGGACCCCGAGGCAGTCGCCCTAGTAGTATCGATGTCGATGCTCTAAGCAAACCTCCCCGTCTAATTTCTGTTCCTTGCCTGTTGACAAAAGCACAATTGATATTAGTATGAATGAAAGGTAAAATAAATGATAGTAGATAAAAGAGGAGAAAATGGAACCACTTACATGGATAGGAGCGCCACCAACAAACCCGGCCTTTCCGAGACGAACGGGTACCTAGCTAAGGACATCCCGAATGAAGGTTGGGTAGTCCCCCTCCAAAAATCGGCATCTCTTCACCCCGCATCAGAGACCGGAAAAATGGTCTCTCCATGTAGGTGGCAATATAGAGCATCTTTGCCGAAGAAAGAGTAGGAATTATGCACAGAGAGGGCCTAGGCTACCAACCTCAAACTCTGTCTCCCATATAAATCACCTAGGTCAAAGGGAACTCAACTATCCAGCTCACATGTGTTGGGGTTTTATGTCCTATAGATAATGGTTTTAGGATATAAACTAATTGTGAATGAATTGTTCTTTTATCATTTGTTTTATGAGATATAGTATGTTTAAGACAAGTTAAATAAAAGGAAATCCCAATTTTATTTAAGCAATCATAAAGTGTTCATATAAGCATGAAATGAGAATATACTTTATTATAAGCCAATAAACTTAAAGCTGCCCCAAGTCAAGTAATATGTTTAGGAATTAACATAATGTTGTTGAGACTTACATGTAATAATGTCTTCTATAGTGAACAGAGAGTTGATCTCACAAGCATTAGATATCTAGGTAGTTACATGGATTCGATGAAGGAGTTTATTAGAATTGGGGACCCGAATTGAGATAACATAATGGATGGATTTATCTAGTGTCATTTGTTTCATCTTGAATGTATTATTAGGTATAAGTAATCCTCAGACTCAAACAATCGTTAATTAGTGATTCTGGATTATGGAGTGTGATACTTAGATTCTGTCCAAACACAATCCATAACAAGGATGACTCTGGGGTGTGTAAGGGCATGCGTTGGATATTGCATGAAGTAATTGTGGAATAGTTGACTTTAGATTGAGCATTTGTCACTCTTGATAAATGGGAGATATATCTATAGCCTCTTATGGAGAATTATCTTGAAATCCTTGCAAGGTGATAAGGTTAAAAGTAGAAATGGAGATTTCACTTAACCTATCTATTAAGAGTTAATTCTATTTGGACAAGTAAATTAAACATCTCAATATATGTAACTTGACATATTCCATAGTTACAGTTTCGTTTAAGGATATAGCTGATGAAGGATCAAATTATACTACACCTAAAACGGAAATGTAAGCGTCAGTATCAACCTGACTTCTTATCGCTCTAGGGAATGTGATGATTCTACTAATAACAGTCTGCGTACTCATTCTGTTATATGTTTAGTTGAAATTGATTTGTTTGAATTAATCTCAATAAGCGTATACGACTAGTGGCGGTAAAACCTAATGGGTCACACACATAATTAAGACTGGGGGATGAAATGGTAATTTTAGAGTGGGGATAGGGCTAGGCCGAAATATGTAGTATATGGAGATTATTTGAGTTAATTGATTTATAAGATAATTGTAATTTGATTATAGTTATAGATAAATTAATTAAAGGATTATAATTCTATTAGGAAATGTAAATTCTAATTTGATTAGAATTATAGATTACTAATTATGTGAATATATATATATATATATATATATATATATATATATATATATATATAGGGGTGAGATCTAGTGAGACAAGGGGTTGTGGTGTGGCAAGGAACTTATAGTGTGACATAATAAAACTACATAGTTTTGGTAAGGAATCTCAACACAAAAATACATTTTTCCGACCCTTCTAACGTCGTTTTTTGAAAAATTTTATACTGTTAGACTCGTCTAAATTAGACGGTCATTTTGAGATCCCTGAAGCTCAGGTAAAAAAAATTCCGGTGAACGGAATCCGGCGATTAGGTGTGCGTTTTCCGACGAGAAAAAAAATAAGTGCCAAGAAAATTCTCATAAAATTCTAGAAAATGCAAAACATTATTCTGTGAAACTTTAATTCTTGGGTTGAAGCGGTATTTCTTACTTTTTAGTCCCAATAAAACTTTTTGCTTAATTTTATCAATTTTACATGCTTGAACAATTTATTGGGTCAAAAGTGTAAAGAATCTCATTTTGAGTCAAGAATTAAAGTTTCTTAAAACGATGTTTTACATGTTTTGAAATTTTTTGATAATTTTATGAGTACATTTTTTGTCCTACATTTCAACACTATGTGTTGGAAAAACGAGCACATACTACTGGACGCCAACACGTTGTTCTAAATCAGTGTACAAATTGTTCTAATTAGTGTACCAATTGTTTTAAATCAGTGTATCAATTGTTCCAACAAAATAATTATATTGTTCCAACATAATCCTTAAATTATTCCAACAGAATACGTATATTATTCCGACAGTGTACGAAATTGTTCCATATGAGTGTACCATTTGTTCCAACATAATACTTATATTGTTTCAACAGAATAAATCAGTGTATCAATTATTCCAACAATATAGTTATATTGTTCCATCATAATACTTATATTGTTCCAACATAATAAATCAGTTTACCAATTGTTCCAAATCAATTTTTATTATCTATCGTCTTCAATTTCATTTTTGTTTTTTAGTATTTAATATAGTATCTTCAAATTTATATTAGTTATATTATTTAGAAAATAATTTTAATCCTTAAAATTTATTGAAAATAAAAAATTACCCTTAAAAATCAATAAATCATTTTCCTTAATTTTATCCATTTTACATATTTCAACAATTTATTTTGACGAAACCATAAGGAATCTCACTTTGAGTCGAATTAAAGTTTCTCAAAATGATGTTTTACATTTTCTGAAATTTTTTGAAAATTTTCTAGGCATTTGTTTCTAACAGATCACCGGATTCCGTTTACTGGATTTTTTTTTACCTGAGCTTCTGGGATCTTAAAATGATCGTCTAATTAAGACGAGTCCAACGGTATAAATTTTTTTGAAAAACGAGGTTGGAAAAGTCAGGAAAATGCATTTTAAAGAAAAGAAAAAAATAATTTTCTCTTTCCTTTTATTTACAAATTTGTCACCTTCCCCTACTTAATTACAAAATTGTTCCTTGGCATACCATAAGACTTGTCTCACCATAAGAAATCTGTCACACTAGATCTCTTATATATATATATATATATATATATATATATATATATATATATATATATATATATATATAGGAGATGGCTCTTGTGAGGACACTTTTGTTGGTCCCGTATAACGTGACAAGGTTAGTTCCAAGGGGGGGATAGGAACTATTTAAAATTTTGTCCGTTAAGGCTAACTTCTTTTCTTTGAGAAAAGGTTTACACAGCGGCGCTAAGTAGTTTTAAGACATAAGCTTAGTCAACTGGTGACTAAGTCTGCTTCTTTCTTTGAGTCAGGAGATAGCACTTAAGTCTATTCCTGAACTCAGCTTCTTAGTGCACTCAACTCAACGTGAGTTCGTTACGTAGTCAGTTTTATAGCAAGCAATATATAAAGGAGTTTAAAGGTTAGAAATATGTTACTCAGCAGACATATCCTGGTTCGGCCTCTCCGCCTACGTCCAGTCCCCGGAACTCGTTCCGAGCTTTTTGAATCCTCTACTGAGCTCTTTAAAGGTAGAGCACGAAACCTTTTACAATAGAAGCTAAGTATACAAGAGTACCTTCCTCTATACCTCTACTCACTCCTATACCTACTGCTGAGTACTATAACCGAGTACTCAGCTTCTCCTTTCTATTCTTCTAGAAATGATAAGTGTTTGTCCTAAACAACAATTGCTAAGACACGTTAGATGAATGAAATCACTCTAGACTTTTACACAAAGATTGGAATTGGTGTAAGGTTTGCTTTGCTTTTCTCACAGAACTTCAACTATGAATTTGGTCAGCGTGTCGACTTGATTGAAGATCTGCATCGAATGAAGCATTTGAAAGACCTATATATAGTGACACTTCGAACACCGGTGATTTCGAATTTTGAAATAACCGTTGGAGGCTAACGACTTCCTGACGCTTTCATTCTGGACGTGCTCAGTGTCGTTGGCCAATGAAATTCTTGTATCTTCTGTCTACGGTAGTGCTCAGCAGCTTTTCATCAGATGAACAGAATGGTTTGCCATTTATAGTAAAGTCCTCCAGACAGCTTACTGCGTCTTCTGAGCTTTACCCAAAGTAGAAATACTTTGTCTACAAGTTGGTTATGTTCTCCCGATGACTTGTACTTCTTGTCGTTCAACTCAGCAACTTCATCTTGAAGCAATTGATAGAAGGCTTCTCGATCCTTCTTCACGCTGAGCTAGTGCTTTGCTTAGAACGACTGTGTTTTGTCTTCTTGGGCTGTGAGGTCTTGATCTGTTGACTTGGGCTTGACTTTCTCTTATGAGCCTTTAGGCTTAGTGTCTTAATGTCTTATAAATTAAATTAACTCAACATTGAACAAACACATTAGTGTGAATAAATCAAAGCATTTAAAATTAATTGTTAGAATATTTTTATCAATTCACATAAATAATTTTGTCAAATCAAAATCATGTGGAAAGGTGTTTCAACAAACTCCCCCATTTTGATGTTGGCAAAAATATTCAGTAAGGAACTCAGTGTTGAGCTCCCCCATGATAGTTGACCTTGTTTTACTCAAGATACTCCTCCGTAAGGGTTGAGCTACTGACTTAGTTTTACTTTAAACATTTCAAGGTTTAATCAAGTAAGTCTAAGGTCAGTTTTCAGAAATAGGTCAACTCATGGAACATATTCTATTTAACTCAGTTAAGATGTGCAGAAGATTTAGATATCAGAGTACGCTGAGTATATCTTTGTTCAATGAGTTTTAGTTGAGAAGACATGTAAAAGAGGTCAACATATAGATCAACACAGCAGACAATCATGAAGTAATGTAAGCACATAACACAGTTGATTTAATGAAGATACGTTAAATGTTAAGTACAAAACATAAGTAAGCATCACATAAGATTAGTCAGCTTTGAAAAAGGTAAATGCATGCATAGTTTTGTATTAAGGGTCAGCACAACAAAATACATAAGGAAGAGACTACAAGTTTTTCAAGAGCTAAATCTAGCAATCCTAGCCAAGCTATTTTTTCTTGTAGTTAATTTGGACATTATGCTCTTTAGCTTTTCCCTTTCCCTTGGATTTCTGCTGACTTCCTGATGCTTCTCCTGATTGTTGAGTTCTTTGAGCTTGTTCTTTCTCCCCCGTTTTGTCAGCATCGGGAGGAGGAGGAATGAAGATGTCGTTGAGGGCAGCACGAGTTAATCGGACAGAGAATGCCTTAAGCCTGCGCGTGCTTTCATTTATGCCATCAAAAACAGGAACACCATCATCCAAGACAGAACGTGGAACCCTGATAGCCGAGGCACTGAGCATACTCAGGATGTATTCTTGAGACTTTCCATCCCAGGTTATAGAATCAGTCAGCATGGCATAGGCTTGATGAAACATCTTTAGCAAAGCCGGGTCATAATACTGACGTTGAACATTTGAGTGGCGCACATGGTTGAAAGTGACTTGAGAGTACCTCAGAATTTCATTTGTCTTGAGTTGGTCAGTTTCCATCTCTTCCTTACTCAAGTTGAGTAGACGGACAACCTCACTAATTTGCTCAATGGAGCATTGGGAGGAGGAAGAGAGTTGCTCGTTGGTTCTGGCTTGCTCAAATTGAAGCTGGGTGAAGAGTTGATGAACTTCAGCAGAAGTTGCATACATTGAGTTCGCAGCTGACAGGTTATGAAGTTGACCCTGAAGAGAGTTCATGTGATTGACCATTGTCAGCTGGAGTTCGGCCAGCTTTGTTATTGATTCCTATCTGGGATGTTGAGATTGAAGTGAAGTCATGACACTCAAAAGATCCTTAAGACCTTTGATTTTTGTGAGAAGCTGAGTGACAGACGAAAGTTGAGTTGGCTCAACAGGAACTGACCCAGCGGCATCGGCATTGGTTTGATGGAGGTCATGGAGTAGAGCTTGAGCTGAGTCAATGATTCTTCGACCAGACTCAGTGGCATTCAGATAAGCATAGGATCCATCATTGTTTGACCCAGTTGCCGAAATATGAATAAAACCGGATGGAGGAGGTGTTTGGTTCAATTCATTATTTGAAGTACAAGCATGATCAGCGACTGGACTGAGTTTAGATTGCCAGCAGAAGCTGACTGGTTGATATTCTGCACTTGTGGTTGTGGAAGAGGATGATGGGCAGAACTATCTACTTGCTCAGAGTCAGGCTGAAGCTGACTGGTTTGAGGAGGTTGAGGTGTTTCAGCACTGACCTGAGCAGGTGTTTCCTTAGCTGGCTCAACATGTTGAGGAGTAGGAACTTCGAGCACTTGCTCGGTATCACCTTGGCTTAGAGGAGCAATTGAGTCGACATGTTCCTTAGGCTGAGAAACATAGGCTTGCTTTTCCTGTTGCTCTGGTGGAGACTCAGTGGGATTTGAGAAGAACTTAAACTGCATATCTGAAAGGTCAGTGATCGGATCCCGCAGAGGTGAGTCACCCATAAGGTCAATGATAGGGGATTTATGTGCCTTCTTCTTAAGTCTCCTTAATCTCTTAGTCTTTTGAGGAGAGGGGTCAGCAGGAATGGACTCAATTGAGTCAGTAGGTGAAGGTGCCCCTTGATCAGTGTGATCCTTTGCTGTTGGCTCAGCTTCTTCTTCAACCTGCTCAGTGTAGGTTGTTTCATGTTGTTCAACATCTGATGGCTCATGTTGCTCAACATTTGCTGTCTCCTCAGCATCAAACTGTCCACCCAATTCTTCTTGATCTTGGTCAGTGGGATTTTTCTCAAGAACAATGCCCTGACTTCTCACAAAATGAGAGTCTTCAGAGATAACTACTCCAAATGGGGGTACGTCGATGGGACTTAACCCAGAAGAGATTTTCTTCTTCTTCCTAAGTGGTTGCTCATCAGGAGTGTCCTCTTTTTCTTCTTCTTCCTCAGGCTCAACTTGCCTTTTGAGGTTTTCTGCTGACTTAGGCTCAGCCTGTCCTTGTGCCACTTGAGGCTTTGTTCCTCTGGATACAAACCGAACCTTCTTCAGTGGAGAAACATCATCTTTTGAACAGGTCTGAACAGCTTTTCTCTTTCTGTCCTTTTTGTCAGCTTGAACTTTCCTCTTCTTCTTTCCTTCTCTGGTCTGCATCCCCTCGGTTTCCTGAACAGCGGCCCCTTTTCCTTTCTTGGGCACAATTGGTTGATCATAGAATAAGCCAAACAATGCAGCTGCAGTAATTTCTGTACCCCAGGTGTGGATTTCCTCAACCAAGCTCACCCGGTGATCTTTGAGGATTCTGGTAATAATGGAGCCTAACCTAAGGGTTCCAGTACTTCTTTGAAACCCACCGATTATAAAGACTGGCATGTTGATCGGCTTATAGGTCAGCATGTGCCAGATGAAGCACTGCTCAAAGTTTGACGCTAAGTTGGTGGAGTTGACCTTTGGAAAGAGAAAATTGGTCAGTATGTAGTGGGCCATCTTTTGATGTTGACCCATGGAGGTACTCGAGATTTCCCCTACATGACCAAGAGGTTTACAAAACTCAGCGGGATACTCAATTTTATCTTGGTCACCTAATTTGCGAAGTTTTGCTCCTTCGTTTTTCAGTTTTAGCAGTGAGGCAAGGTAAGAAGGGTTGATGAAGATATCTTTCCCTTTAACCTTGGTGACCATGTAGTCCCGGTCATCATCAGTGGCTCTGAGGTTAGCGTAGAACTCCTTCACTAACTCAGGATAGGTGGCTTCTCGAGTCGAGAATAGCTCGGTCCAGCCGTTCTTTGAGATCCACTCACAGAAAGGTTGCTCAGCTTCCACAAATCCCTTCGAAAACCAGTGAGAGTGGTCAACCTTATACCCCCTTACGCTCTCGTAGACTGGGGAGCAGGTGCGTTCCACCGGTTTCTTTGCCTTGTCCTACTTTTGTTTCCCTTTCGAGGAGGTAGCTTGGTCAGCCTTGGTTTTCTTGCTCGGTGTAGTGACCTTAGAGTGGTCACGCTGACTAGTTGCTTAAGACTTGGTGGGAGTCTCACTATATTCCTGCTGAGCAGGAGATGGAGGGTTTTCATCGGAGCGGTTGTCGTCGTAACCGGCACCGAAGACGTTCTGAGAATCGTTAGACATGATTCTTAGAGAAGTTTGAGAAGTTTGGAAATTTTTAGGGAAGAGAGTATTTGAATACCAGAAATTTCTAAGCGTAAAGAGGTAAAAGTGGGAAATCATCCACTATTTATAGAGGTGTCGAGTTGATTTGAAGCGTTGAGGTGGCCGTTTGACCTCGAGATACTCAATCGACAAAGATTCTGGCATTTATGACACATTCGGTGCATGTATTTTCTAATTATTGCGCTTACGTCATCCTAGGTGGCTATTTAATTCGCGTGTTTCGTATTAAATTTTGCAATGGATCTTTACTCAGTGTTAAGGATTCCAAACGTTTAAAGTTCTGAGTAGTCAGTGTTACGCAGAGGAATTATTCGTGTGCTTAGTAGCTCAGCTTAAGATAACCACTCAGCGTGTATATCTACTCAGCATGTAATAGTTATTGATTTAGCACAAATCATTTAGCATGGTAATTCACTCAGTATGCATATATCACATATTATACTTGGAATTTATTGAAGAGGATTAAACATACCAATGGCTTCTCTAAGTATGTTGAATTGCTCACGAGCTAGTGGCTTTGTGAAGATATCAGCAAGCTGCTCATCCGTTGGGACATAGGTCAGCTTGATCTCTCCCTTGAGTACATGATCTCTGATGAAGTGATGTCTTATGCTGACGTGCTTCATCCTGCTGTGCTGGATTGGGTTCTTTGATAGGTCAATGGCACTCTTGTTGTCACATTTGACTTCAATTGTTTTAGTTTGAACGCCATAATCTTCTAGATGTTGCTTAATCCATAGGACTTAAGCAACACAGCTTCCAGCAGCAATGTACTCAGCTTCAGTGGTTGACAGGGCTACTGATGCCTGCTTCTTACTGAACCAGGACACAAGACAGCTTCCAAGGAAGTGGCATCCTCCTGAGGTGCTTTTTTGTTCAAGCTTGTCTCGTCCGTAATCAGCGTCAGTGTATCCAATGAGTGTGAAATCATGAGTATTAGGATACCATAAACCTGCATTCACTGAGCCTTGCAAATATCTAAGGATTCTTTTTACAGCTATGTAATGCGATTCCTTAGGGTTAGATTGATATCTAGCACAATAACATACTGAGAACTGAATGTCTGGCCTACTAGCAGTTAAGTATAGTAGAGAACCAATTATACCTCGGTACAATTTGCTCTCTACTGACTTACCATTTTCGTCAGCGCAGAGTACAGTGTCAGTGCCCATAGGGGTAGATATTGACTTGTAATTTTCAAGTTCATACTTCTTCAATATCTCCTTAGCATACTTAGTTTGACTAATGAAGATGCCATTTTTTCCTTGTTTGATTTGAAGTCCAAGGAAGAAGTTGAGTTCTCCCATCATTGACATTTCAAACTCAGTCTGCATCTTCTTACTAAATTCCTTGCACATGGTCTCATTAGTGGCACCAAAAATAATGTCATCAACATATATCTGAGCCAGTAGGGTATCTTTACCCTTCCTCTTAATGAATAAAGTTGTATCAGCTTTACCTCTGACATAATTTCTAGTCAGCAGGAAACTGGTCAGCCTCTCATACCAAGCACGTGGTGCTTGCTTGAGACCATACATAGCCTTTTTGAGCTTATAAACGTGGTTTGGGAACTTGGGATCCTCAAACCCTGGAGGCTGATTAACATAGACTTCCTCGTTTATAACTCCATTAAGGAATGCACACTTAACATCCATTTGAAACAATTTAAAGTTCATATAACTTGCATATGCACATAAAATTCTTATAGCCTCTAGCCTTGCCACTGGGGCGAAGGTCTCACCGTAGTCAATACCTTCTTGCTGACTGTAGCCCTGAGCTACAAGTCTTGCTTTGTTCCTGACCACGTTCCCTTGTTCATCCAGCTTGTTGCGGAAGACCCATCTTGTTCCTATGGTCTTCTGGCTTCTTGGATTTGGCACTAAGTCCCATACTTCATTTCTTCTGAACTGATCAAGTTCTTCTTGCATTGCACTCATCCAGAACTCACCGTGCTCAGCTTCAGCGAAGTTCTTTGGTTCCTGAACTGAGACGAATGCTACGTTGATGAGGTATCTCCTGAGTTGATTTCTTATCATCAGGGTGTTTTCAGCAGCATCAAGAATGGCACTCTCTGAGTGTCCTCTTGGTATTCTGATCTCTTTTGGTAGAGTGATGTCTTGAGCTGGTTGTGTTTCAATAATCTCTGCAGGTATAGATTGCTCAGTGAAAACAATTTGAGTTTCGCTTTTACCTTTGGTCAGCCCTTGAGGTAGTGACTCAGCGGCTGTTTCTTGGTCAGCGGGTGCTGAGTATGGATCATCCTCAGTCAGCTGCTTGTCTTTTCCTACAGGGTTAGTTTCATCGAACTCAACGTGTACTGACTCTTCTAAGACCTGAGTTCGTTTATTGAAAACTCTATATGCTTTGCTGTTTGTTGAGTAGCCTAAAAAGATAGCTTCATCAGCTTTTGAATCAAACTTAGCAAGGCTGTCTTTAGTATTTAGAATAAAACATTTACAGCCGAAGGCACGAAAGTATCCAATGTTGGGCTTTCGTCCTTTCCAAAGTTCGTAGGGAGTCTTCTTTAATATGGGTCTGACTAGAGCCCTATTAAGTATGTAGCAAGCTGTGTTGACAGCTTCTCCCCAAGCTGTGTTGACAGCTTCTCCCCAAAAGTACTTTGGAAGCCTATGCTCACTCAGCATTGTCCTGGCTATTTCAACCAATGTTCTGTTTTTCCTTTCAACAACCCCATTCTGTTGAG
This sequence comes from Euphorbia lathyris, assembly GCF_963576675.1. NCBI lineage: Eukaryota > Viridiplantae > Streptophyta > Magnoliopsida > Malpighiales > Euphorbiaceae > Euphorbia > Euphorbia lathyris. The sequence continues at coordinate 72,181,437 of NC_088910.1, forward strand.
GCGTTCTAGGAGCAGAAAAATTATGGTCAATGCCACTGGCTTCACAGAAATCAACAAACTGTTGGTTTTTGAATTCTCCACCATTATCACTTCGGATGTGAGCTAACTTAAGGTCTTTATCATTTGCAAGTTTTCTTACTAAAGTTGAAAACGTCTCAAAGGTTTCATCCTTGCTACTCAGCAAGATGATCTAAGTGTACCGAGAAAAGTCATCTACAATGACCAAGGAAAATCTTCTACCACCCAAGCTCAGCGGCTGGACTGGACCGAAGAGATCCAAGTCTAGCAACTCTAGTGGACGCTTGGTTGAGACAATGTTTTTACTCTGAAAAGACGTTTTAGTTTGTTTTCCAGCCTGACAAGCGTAGCATAATTGATCCTTTTCGAACTTAAGTTCTGGCAGTCCCTCAACTAATTGCTTTCTTGCTAATTTGGCCAGGAGGTCCATGCTTACATGACCAAGTCTCCTGTGCCATAGCCAAGAATTTTCTTCCTTTGACACTAAACATACATTTTTTGAAAATTTCTTTTCCTAATTCAGCATAAAGACATTATCAATACGAGGGGCAGTTAAAATCAATTCATTTGTTTTTCCCTCGAGTATTTTACATCCAGTGTCATCAAATATAACTTTTCTCCCATTATCACATAGCTGAGCTACGCTGAGTAAGTTATATTTAAGTCCGCTGACTAGGGAGACTGACTCAATAGTAGGATTACCACCAACAGTTCCTGACCCTACTATCTTACCCTTTTTGTTGTCTCCGAAACTTACGCTTCCACCTCGTTTACGCACAAGTGTGATGAACTGAGTTTCATCACCAGTCATATGCCTCGAGCATGCGCTGTCAATGTACCACATCTTTGACTTCTCAGCACATCTCAGGCTTACCTCAGTTGAGTGTGCCTCATCGTCAGATGAAATGGAGGGGTCAGCATGCTCAGAAACACAAGGCTCAGCAAGCTCATCTGCCATGAAGCAGATCTTTGCTGACTCAGTGGCATCAGCTCCTGATGATGATGACTCATCACTATCACTCCAGGTTGCCACCATTGCCTTCTTTATGTTCCTCTTTTCCTTTCTCAAGGTAGGACAGCTTGATTTGATATGGCCAGTTTAATGACATTCAAAGCATGTGATGGGCTTTGAGCTGTCCTTCTTGTACTTGTTGTCGCTAGACTCAGCTTTGTACTTGTCAAACTTCTTGTAAGGCTTCTTGGAGTATTTATCATTCTTTCTGAACAGCCTTTTCATCTTTCTAGTGAACATGGCCATCTCTTCATCGTCTGTTGAGCTCCCATCAGCGGAGTCAGCTTTCATGACAAGAGACTTTTGCTTATTGTCCTCAGATTTCTCCTTCACCTCAAAATTCTTCATTGAGATCTCATGGGTCAGCAGAGATCCAATGAGTTCATCATACTTGTAGGTGGTCAAGTCTTGAGCTTCCTCAACGGCAGTTTTCTTGGCTTGCCAGCTTTTGGGAAGACTCCTCAGTATCTTCTTGACTTGCTCTTCCTCAGTAAAGATCTTGCCAAGTCTTTTGAGCTCGTTGATAATGTTTGTGAATCTTGAGTTCATTTCAGAGATTCCTTCATCATCATTCATTTCAAACAGCTCGTACAGCCTCATGTGCTGGTTCACCTTGGACTCCTTAACTTTGTTAGTTCCTTCATAGGTGACCTCCAGTTTCTTCCAGATCTCCTGCGCTGACTCACAACCTGAAATCTTGTTGTACTCTGCAGCATCTAATGCACAGTGAAGCATGTTTATAGCCGAAGTATGATTTTGTAGCTTCTTGAGATCATCCTCTGTCCACTTAGTCTCAGCTTTAACAACCGTTTGGCCGTCAATAGTTTCAACAGGAACAAATGGGCCTTGGACTATAGAAAGCCATACACTCATATTTGTTGCCTGAATGAAATTTTTCATTCTGTTCTTCCAAAAGGTGTAGTTAGACCCGAAGAACAGAGGAGGCCGAGTAATGGACAGTCCCTCAAGAAGAATCTGAGTTGACTGATTTCCTGGGAGGAAACGAGTGCTGTTCTCAGCCATTGTGGGGATCAGCTCAAGATAGTTATATCTTGCTCAGTGAGCTTTTAAGCTCTGATACCACTTGTTGGTCCCATATAACGTGACAAGGTTAGTTCCAAGGGGGGATAGGAACTATTTAAAATTTTGTCCGTTAAAGCTGACTTATTTTCTTTGAGAAAAGGTTTACACAACGGCGCTAAGTAGTTTTAAGACACAAGCTTAGTCAACTGGTGACTAAGTCTGCTTCTTTCCTTGAGTCGGGAGATAGCAGTTAAGTCTATTCCTGAACTCAGCTTCTTAGTGCACTCAACTCAGCGTGAGTTCGTTACTTAGTCAGTTTTATAGCAAGCAATATATAAAGGAATTTAAAGGTTAGAAATATGTTACTCAGCAGACATATCCTGGTTCGGCCTCTCCGCCTACGTCCAGTCCCCGGAACTCATTCCGAGCTTTTTGAATCCTCTACTGAGCTCTTTAAAGGTAGAGCACGAAACCTTTTACAATAGAAGCTGAGTATACAAGAGTACCTTCCTCTATACCTCTACTCACTCCTATACCTACCACTGAGTACTATAACCGAGTACTCAGCTTCTCCTTTCTATTCTTCTAGAAATGATAAGTGTTTGTCCTAAACAACAATTGCTAAGACACTTTAGATGAATGAAATCACTCTAGACTTTTACACAAAGATTGGAATTGATGTAAGGTTTGCTTTGCTTTTCTCACAGAACTTCAAGTATGAAGTTGGTCAGCGTTTCTACTTGATTGAAGATCTGCATCGAATGAAGCATTTGAAAGACCTATTTATAGTGACACTTCGAACACCAGTGATTTCGAATTTCGAAATAACCATTGGAGGCTAACGGCTTCCTTTCGCTTTCATTCTAGACGTGCTCAGTGTCGTTGGCCAATGAAATTCTTGTATCTTCTGTCTACGGCAGTGCTCAGCAGCTTTTCATCAGATGAATAGAATGTTTCGCCATTTATAATAAAGTCCTCCAGACAGCTTACTTCGTCTTCTGAGCTTTACCCAAAGTAGAAATACTTTGTCTACAAGTTGGTTCTGTTCTCCCGCTGACTTGCACTTCTTGTCGTTCAACTCAGCAGCTTCATCTTGAAGAAATTGATAGAAGGCTTCTCGATCCTTCTTCACGCTGAGCTAGTGCTTTGCTTAGAACGACTGCGTTTTGTCTTCCTGGGCCGTGAGGTCTTGATCTGTTGACTTGGGCTTGACTCCCTCTCATGGGCCTTTAGGCTTAGTGTCTTAATGTCTTATAAATCAAATTAACTCAACATTGAACAAACACATTAGTGTGAATAAATCAAAGCATTTAAAATTAATGTGTTAGAATGTTTTTATCAATTCACATAAATAATTTTGTCAAATCAAAATCATGTGGAAAGGTGTTTCAACAACTTTGTTATGTGAGAACACTCAAAACTACGCCGTTGTGAGTATAAAAATTAAATAAAACATGGACCTTTAGGCTTAGTGTCTTAATGTCTTATAAATCAAATTAACTCAACATTGAACAAACACATTAGTGTGAATAAATCAAAGCATTTAAAATTAATGTGTTAGAATATTTTTATCAATTCACATAAATAATTTTGTCAAATCAAAATCATGTGGAAAGGTGTTTCAACAACTTTGTTATGTGAGAACACTCAAAACTACGTCGTTGTGAGTATAAAAATTAAATAAAACATGGAATATTGCACTAGTGGGATTTGAACCCTAGCCACTTCACTTATACTTCATACCACTTAACACTAAACCAATTGTTTTTCTTATTTATTATGGAGCGCACTGCTTAATATACCATTGTCCATGTAGCTTTTATTGTTTAATATTTGACACATTCACTTATTAATATCGATTAAATATGCATAATAATAAATTATTAATAGAAAAAAAGAAATGTGCATAATAATGAATTATTAATAGAACGAAAAATCCAAAAACATGCTCAAATTTCTTATTTATTTAATTCCTCTATATTTTTGTCTAGGACACTTGCTTTAATTTGTTCATTATACCATTCTTTTATTTATAAATTATTATGCTAAAAAAATTAAATACTATATTTTTTAAATAAAAATACACTTGCTTTAGTTTGTTTATTATACAATTCTTTTATTTATATATTATTAAGTGCATGTGATGCTAAAAAAAATCCAATACTATATTTTTTAAATAGAAATATATTATATATTTTAATAAAATCATATAAATATTTTTAGAACATACGATATATTTAGAACTTATGACGTGAAATCTAGAACATATGTTTTAATTTTTAGAACACAAACTATAAAGTTTAGAACATACGATATATTTTTTAAAACATACGTTAGAACATACATTTGAACTTTTAGAACACGAACTATGAAGTTTAGAACATACGATATATTTTTTAGAACATACGTTAGATTATATATTTTAATTTTTGGAACACAAACTAAAAAGTTTAGAACATACGTTATGTTTTTTAGAACATGCGTTACGTTTTTTCGAACATTGGTTATAAATTATATTATAGAACAAATGCAAAAATGATCGAGATATTTACTAATTTTTTTAAACATTATACTTAATTTTTAGAAGGGTTAATACACATATTTGCCCCTGTGTTTTCTCGAAAAAACAGATTTGCCCTTAAATCAAATAAACCCACAAAACTATCCCTGATTTTTTCACAAACCTACAATTATACCCTAATCTAACAGAGCTGTTAAACGGCGTTCACATCAAACTTGCTTGTCTCCAGAAAAACTTCAGAAAATAACAACCAATCACAAACATATAAAATATGTACATTCAATTTCGATTAAAAGCAAGTTAGAAGAACAGATTAGTCAAAATTCATTTTCATAAAAGCTCAATCAACCTAATAAAACCGCGTCTAAACATCCTAATTAATCCAAAAGCAATAGCAATAGAAAACAATAAGAAACCAAATGAATTTTGATTGTCGTCATCCAATTTTTTTGGAGACAAGAAGGTTTGAAGTCATCGCCGTTTAGCAGCTCTGTTAGATTAGGGAATAATTGCAGGTTTATGGAAAATTCAGGGATAGTTTTGTGGGTTTATTTGATTTAGCAAATCTGGTTTTTCGCGAAAACACATGGGCAAATATGTGTATTAACCCAAAATTGTTTTATTTCTTTTCTTTAAAATACATTTTTCTGACATTTCTAACCTCGTTTTTTGAAAAATTATATACTATTAGACTCATCTAAATTAGACGATCATTTTAAGATCCCTGAAGTTCAAGTAAAAAAAATTCCGGTGAACGGAATTCGGGTGGGCGTTTTCTGGCGAGAAAAAAAGTGCCCAGAAAATTCTCAAAAAATTCCAGAAAATGTAAAACATTATTCTAAGAAATTTTAATTCTTGGGTCGAAGTAGGATTTCTTACGGTTTATTCCCAATAAAACTTGTTCCTTAATTTTATCCATTTTACATGCTTCAACAAATTATTGGGTCAAAACTATAAGGAATCACGCTTTGAGCCAAGAATTAAAGTTTCTTAAAATGATGTTTTACATGTTTTGGAATTTTTTAATAATTTTTTGGGAACGTTGTTTGTCCTACTTACATTGTTCCAAATTAATGTACCATTTGTTCCAAATCAGTGTACCATTTGTTCCAACATAATACTTATATTGTTCCAACAGAAAAATGTTTTATTTCTTTTCTTTAAAATACATTTTTTGAAAAAATTTATACTATTAGACTCGTCTAAATTATACGGTCATTTTAAGATCCCTGAAGCTCAAGTAAAAAAAATTCCAGTGAACGGAATCCGGGTGGGCGTGTTCTGATGAGAAAAAAAAGTGCCCAGAAAACTCTCAAAAAATTTCAAAAAATGTAAAACATTATTCTAAGAAACTTTAATTCTTGGGCCGAAGCGGGATTTCTTACAGTTTTGACCCAATAAATTATTGAAGGATTTAAAATGGATAAAATTAAGGAAAAAGTTTTATTGGGACTAAACCGTAAGAAATCCTACTTCGACTCAAGAATTAAAGTTTCTTCAAATAATATTTTACATTTTCTGGAATTGTTTGAGAATTTTCTGGGCACTTTTGGGTTTTTTTTATCGGAAAACGCACATCTAACCGGCGGATTCCGTTGATTTGGGACTAAACCGTAAGGAATATCATTTTGAGTCAAGAATTAAAGTTTTTCAGAATAATGTTTTACATTTTTTGGAATGTTTTGAGAATTTTCTGGACATTTTTTTCTCACAAAAAAGCAGATCGCCGGATTCCATTCACCGGAAATTTTTTTACCCGAGCTTCTGGGATCTTTAAATAACCGTCTAATTAAGAGGAGTCCAACGGTATAAATTTTTTTGAAAAACAAGGTAGGAAAAGTTGGGAAAATACATTTTAAAGAAAAAAAATAAAACAATTTTCTCTTTCCTTTTATTTACAAATTTGCCACTCCTTTTGGTTAATTACAAAATTGGTCCTTGTCACACAATAAAGCTTGTCACACCATAAGAAATGTGTCACACCTGATCTCATCTATATATATATATATACAGTAAAACCTCGATAAATGCATATCCTTGGGACCGGAAAAAGATATTCATTAAGCGAGATATTTATTTATCGATAAATGAATAAATTATTCATTAATCGATAAATCAATATTTATTATTTTATAGATAATTTTTCATTGTAAAATACATACATTGTATGTGGTAAGAAAAATCAAAAGACATTAATTAAAGTATTACTTGAATCTAGAGATGTTTAATTTTTTTTTTTTGTGAAACTTAATGCATTTAAAACTAAGTTCATGTACATAGCAAATGAAAAGGTTTAGTATTTAGCTATAAAAGGTAGAAGATATATTCCAAGTACACATCCAATGGCTTCTCATCATTTGAAATGAGTAAAGGAATCAACTTTAACTGATGGTGTTCATTTTGGTTTAGGTGGAAAGAAAAAACAATCAACTATAGATGCATTTTTTCAGAAGAAATGACTTCTAGTTGATTGATTGAAAGTTTTTGGTATATATATATATATATATATATATATATATATATATATATATATATATATATATATATATATATATATATATATATATATATTATGTAATTCAATAATTATTAATTATATTTTCATTGGGCCCTTAAGGATTTAAATATTGGGAAAATTACACATAAATTCATTTTCAAAAAACTATTTACAACTATGTCAAGTCATAATTTTGGATTATATCAAACTAATAAAATCAGTACTTTTAATATAATTTAAGGATTGGAATTTATTAATTATAAGTCTATAATATATTTTCTAGGGTTTATGATTTATAAATTGAAGTCTAGAACTTCTAAATCATGGTGTAAAATCATAATATATAGAAAATAATGGCATATTAAGAATTAAGTTTGGTGATATGACTTAATTGTAATTTTGTACTTAATTATGATATTCATGTATTTGACCCTTAAATATTTTTATTACTTAATGCATTTAACGAGGTTATTACTTTAGTCCATTGGCCCAAGTTGGGATCGAAAGAATTTATTATATAAACGAGGTTATTACTTTATCGAACATTCATTTATCGAGGTTTAACTGTATATATGGGATACAATTAATGATAAGTTTCCTTATATTAATTAGCAAGTATAATGTGATTATATCTCTAAATTATTATCCTAACATAAATAAGTATTTTAAGGGGATTAGAATTAGAATTATGAATTATATTTATATCAGATATAGATAATATTAATAATTATCTTTATTTATCTAGTTAGTAAACCTAATGGGATTAGAATGCTAATTAATCAATTTAACCTAATTGGATTAGGGTTAGGAATTGAAAGTCTATAAATACTCCCTTCCCCCTTCCAAATTTTGGCCAACACAAATTCATAGGAAGAAAATTCTTCTAAACCTCACTCAAGCAATTACCTTTCTGGTTTATTCGTTTCTTACATCGTGTGGATACCGTTAGAGACAATCTATACTTGATTGTCATAATTGGTTGATAATTAACGTTTTTATTTTTGTGGTTTGTTTTCATGAAAGATGGTTGATATCTACATGGGCACTTCGTTTGCAACAGTAGATAGTTCTTCAGAAAAGGTACATACGTTTAATCCATTTTAATATGAAATAACGATTAACAGATCTTGGAAAAAGGAAAATAGATAAAAAAAATACATATATTTCTATTGCGCCTACCTTAGTCTATTTTCCTTCAATGGTATCAGAGCGAGTCTTAAATCCATTATTTTGTATATGAAAATATTAAACATTAAAGCGAGATTAATAGGTTTTATGAATCAGTTAATTAATAAATGTGATTCGTTAATTTAATTGATGAATAAATCGTTGTTTTAATTATTTGATAATTAATATTAGATTCTAGAATTAATTTTAATTTGATTACAATTTATTTATTAAATAAATAATAAAGAAAATAAAATGAAATGAAATGTGATTACCCAATGCTGTTGTCGTGTCGTGAGGCAGTAGCCTCGTGTAGATGGCTGCTCCTGTAAGCAGCGGCCCTTGCTGTTGCTGTTGCCTATGGCGACAACTCCTACTGCTGGCGCAAGGTAATCGCTCATTACTGCCGCTCTGCGACAATAGCGCGACCGACTGCCTTGGGGCAGTTCGGTCGCACCAAACTCGGTTTTTGAAAATTGTTTTAAATTTTATTTTGAATATTATTTAATTTAATTTTACAGAATATCTCGTTATAGGTTATTCATGTTTTAATTAGTTTTTGCAAAGTTATTTAATGGTTTTAAATTAATTGTATGTGATACGGTTGAATTAAAAGTTAAATAAGTTTTGTGAAATAATTAAACAAGGATAATCTATATTTTGTAGAGTTATATTTTAGAATCTAATTAAGTTTATATTTGATATATATTAATTAGAATAAAATATAAGATAGGAAATTAATTAAAAGGTTTAAATTGATTGTAAATTAATTATATAGTTAATTTGGAATAAATAAACTTACATAAAATAGTTTAAAATTAAATTTATTTAATCGAGTCTTGGCATGGTTGGGGTTATGGACATTATCAGACCCCTCTATAATTGTTATTTTGTCTGTTGGTATTTTTTGGAAAATAGGGCATGTGTGTCCTGTCTTATCTACACTTATATTGTATTTCTATTCTCACCAAATCCCTTCAACTAGTTGAAGTTATTTTAGTAGTATAAAAATTCATATTATTGTAAATTCAAGGCACCAAGAAAAAGATGGAGGACCTGCAGGATAAAATATGTAATAGTTAGTATATTTTTCCGTAGGGTTGGCTTTTCATTCCGTTTCTGGCTCAACTAAATGAATTTAGATAATATGTCTATAACTGCTAATGGAAATTGTTTTGTCTCTATGCATGCTAAAACAAATCAAGATTATGATAGATTATAAGACTTTAATAAATCCCTCATTAGAAAAAGCTAAGTCAATAAATAAGTTATAAATCGGTTGCCTCCCTAATATTATAAAGTGGGCTGCTATATACCGCACCCGAATTCCGGTTCACCGCACCCTATTGACAATATTGCCCTTGTCACTTTTTCAAACAATAAAAGTTCACTTTCTCAAATCCTCTCTACCTTCTTAGCATTTTCAAAAAACCGAGCTAAAACGACATGGCACCAAGGATAGGCAAGGGCAAAGGATTCATGGATATTACGGTAAGTGTTTTACATTAAAAAATTTAACGTAATCATGATTTTTGCCTCCGAAATCGGAGGCAAAAAAACCCGGAATCGCACCAAACGGGTGCGATTTCCCTGCTCCACCTTTGGTGGAACGGACGAACTATCCGTTCCACCAAAGGTGGAGCAGGTAATCGCCGCGCGGCTCTCCTTCTGGTGGGCCGCGCGGCGCACCCGATCCACCGTAAGGTGGGATGGGATCGTTACCCGTCCCACCTTATGGTGGGTCGAGTGCGCCGCGCGGCCCACCAGAAGGAGAGCCGCGCGGCGCATCCGTTTGACCGAGAGGTCAAACGTTCCGCCCAGGCCAAAACCAGGCCGCTTTGTGCCTTTTTAAAAAAAATTAGCTCGGGCCGATGTAGGCAGACCCGAACACATAAAAAATTAAGGAAAATGGAAAATTGAATATAATAAATAAATAATTTTACAGGATGATGTTGTTGAGGCGAGTTCTGGCCGCAGACATACGACCTCACGTGTGGTTACTGCCTCTGCTCGGAGGGACCGGACAGAGCAGCGGCGGTTGATGGCGGACGCCCAGAGGGCATATGCAGCACAGGAGGAGCGTGTCGGAGGACAGGATGAGGCGGCTGATGTAGAGATGCACGGAGATGACAGTATGCCTCGTCCTAGTTCTGATACTTTCTTCGTACCTCGTGGCGTCGTGACGAAGGGTCGAGATGGACGATTTGCTTCTACCGCAGCATCGTCTTCTGGTAAGAGTAATTTAAAAATGTGCTTATATTTATTTGTTTTATTCGTGATTATTAGAAAATATACCAAAAATTTAATGTAAATCGTTTACTGTAATTTCAGGTAGCAGCAAGCGCTCGAAGAGTGCTATAGATGATGACTGGGTTGTGAAGGATCCCGTCCCCGGGGGTCCATTTGATGGTGCTGTGATCCCAAGCTTTCTGGGACATGTTGCATGTGCTATTTGGGGCGGTCAGGATAGGGGCGTCCTTAGGTGTCATACCAGATCAGGGTATTGCTCGAAGCTGAGATTATGGTACAGTGGTTCTTCCAGGACGATTCAGTTGCTTATGGAGGCATCTGGCATGTTCCATCTACCTGGTATCATGCACAGTCATATAGATGCTGCTTTGATCACGGCATTTGTCGAGCGGTGGCAGCCAGACACGTCATCATTTCACATGCCGTTCGGCGAGATGACCATTTTGATGCATGATGTGTGGGAGATATTGCGCATTCCCGTAGATGGTGCCATGGTGACTGCTGATGCGAGTATTGACGAGCTTAAGGATTACGTGATGGATTTGTTTGGGATGACGCGGGCTGAGTTAGATGTCTGTCACTACTCCTCTGGCGGTATACGAGCTGCTTCAGTCATGGATTATTGTAGAGGTAATCGGATTCCTGAGACCCAGGCTATCGCTTGGACGTGGCTGATGCTCGGTTCCACCTTGTTCGTAGACAAGAGTGGTGATCGCATCCGACCTTCTTGCCTGCTGGAGGTGCAGGACTCGGCAGCTGGAGCCATTGGACTCTCTTGGGGATCGGCTGCACTAGCATATCTATACCGTCATCTTGGTATTGCTAGCAGAGGAGATTGCGGGCAGATGACGGGTTGTCTGACATTGCTCCAGTCATGGATTTATGAGTACTTTCCTTGCTTCAGGCCGCATCGAGAGGCAGTTACAGTTGACCGGATCTTCCTAGGGCTTCCATTTGGCCATCTATATCGCTGGAGAAGAGTGATGAGCGGCTGAGAGCATTTCGTGCCCGGATTGATATATTGACGGCAGATGAGGTATAATTGCTATATAGTTATAAATACTGTTCAATTAAAACAAATTTGTATTACTTGTATGTGTTAATGTAATTTTATACATCTGTAGGTGATGTGGATGCCGTATGGCCCTGATGCCATTACGGGGACCCCAAGGACGCTATACGCTGGATGGATACGGTATCGGGATGTGATCGAGCCGTATATGCCGGGGAGATGCCTTCGACAGCTTGGACATGTGCAGACCATTCCCAGGCCGATATTGCGGCCTTCTAAGGCTGTGCGTCTATGGGCCAGTTTGAAGTATCGTGTAGATGTGCCAGCTGTGATGGTGCAGGGTATTTGGGACTCTTTTCCCTAGTCGGCCGTCCTTAGATTGTCTGTATTCACTCCAGCACGTACTCCATCAGATTGTGAGGATCAGTACATGCATTGGTACACCCGTCACTCACACCCTCGTCTACTTCCGGAGATTGTTGCACCCGGACCGACTGTTTATACTCGCTCGAACAGTAAGATTGTAAGTTATTTTTGGTTTTTCTTTACTGATCTACAAATGTGAAATGATATTTACTGAAGTGTGAAGTGATATTAACTCTGTTTTTTGTTCGTTACTTTTGACAGTGGGTTAGTCGATTAGCTACCTGGGGTGAAGCTGTTTTGGATCATATGAGTCATCTGGACGAGGATGCTGCGATTGTATATAGGCAGTCGTTAGAGCAGATTATGGGTGCTTGGCATTTGGCCAAGTGAGTTATGACTGTATTTCGAAGTATTTTAGTACTATTATGACTGAATTTGGTATTTTGATATTTTCGTTTTTTTTGTGGTACGCTTTATTATTATTGCAATGTCATTAATACCAAATTATTATTATTAAAAATTTAAAAATACATTACTACGACATAAACTGAAAAAAATACATTACCACGACATAAACTGAAAAAAATACATTACCACGACATAAACTGAAAAAAATACATTACAACGACATAAACTGAAAAAAATACATTACCACGACATAAAATATTACATTAGTCACTATCTTGTTCGTACTCGTCAATGTTTGGTGAAGATGCCGCTTCTACACCTGACTGTATTGCAAGGTATATCTCTTTCTCCTCTGCAATATTCGTCTCATATTCCACAGGAAAAATGTTCCATGGAGCATTTCCTCTATTTCTTGGCCAAGCTCGTCCTGGAAGGTAATCGTTCTTTGAAGCGCTGATACTCTGTAGTACTCGAACCTCTAATTTATAGCGATCCCAATTTTGCACGATCGAGTAAGGATAAGTTCGATGAACCTCATGAGAAATTTCAGACTCTGTCCATCTTAAAAAGATGATGGAGTTGAAATTTTTTCTAGGGATAATTCCCCTCTGATTATCACGCAATAGTCTGGCGAACATAGCTTTCCAGTCATCAATAGGCATAAACCATTTCAGAAATGTTTGAATATGACTAGGAATATTTCCTTCATTCAAACTGTTCAACCATTCCTCTAGAGCGAATTCAAATGACATGTAATGCATATAACATAAGAACCATACCATGTGTAGTGAGTATATTGGAAACTCACCAGCAGACGGAAGCTTGAAGCAAAACATAAATGGAGTTTCAGGATGAAACATTGCTGGACTAACAAATGTCTCTCCATATACACGGATTGCATAGTATTGGTAATCAAGCATCTTCGCCGTGCAATCAGACTTACTCAAAGTTGACACTATGCTTTTCTCGGGAGGAAAATTAGGGAACACATTGGTAAAATCAGATGAAGCCATTGATAGTTGAGAGTTTTCGTTGAAATGAATTTAAAGAGTGAATGTGGATAACTGAAGTAGAAAAATTGTTTAATTTTATAGATGGAAAATATAGCAGTTGGAATATATCCGTTTGAATATGGCCGTTGGAACGAACCTGTTCGAATATAGCAGTTGGAATGTGGCCGTTGGAATATGGCCGTTGGAACGATTCCGTTCGAATACAGCCGTTGGAATATTACAGAACCACACAGAATTCATCAGAATTCACCTGTAACATTACAGAACCATACAGATTTCATTAGAATTCACCTGTAACATTACAGAACCATACAGAACCATCCAGAATTCATCAGAATTCACCTGTAACATTACAGAACCATACAGAATTCATCAAAATTCACCTGTAACATTACAGAACCACACAGAATTCATCAGAATTCACCTATAACATTACAAAACCATACAGAACCATACAGAATTTATCAGAATTCACCTATAACATTATAGAACCATACAGAACCATCCAGAATTCACCTGTAACATTACAGAACCATACAAAACCACACAGAATTCATCAAAATTCACCTGTAACATTACAGAACCATACAGAACCATACATAATTCATCAGAATTCACCTGTAACATTGTATAACCATACAGAACCATCCAGAATTCATCAGAATTCACCTGTAACATTACAGAACCATACAAAACCATCCAGAATTCATCAGAATTCACCTGTAACATTACAGAACCATACAAAACCATCCAAAATTCATCAAAATTCACCTGTAACATTACAGAACCATACAAAACCATACAGAATTCATCAGAATTCACCTGTAACATTATAGAACCATACAAAACCATACAGAATTCATCAGAATTCACCTGTAACATTACAAAACCATACAGAACCATATAGAATTCATCAGAATTCGCCTGTAACATTACAAAACCATACAGAATTTATCAGAATTCACCTGTAACATTACAGAAACATACAGAACCATAAAAAATTCATCAGAATTCACCTGTAACATTACAGAACCATACAAAACCATACAGAATTCATCAGAATTCACCTATAACATTACAGAACCATACAGAACCATACAAAATTTATCAAAATTCACTTGTAACATTACAGAACCATACAGAACCATACAAAATTCATCAGAATTCACCTGTAACATTACAGAACCATACAAAACCATACAATACCAAATACTAATATCCCATAAGTTTGGCCAATCTCGTCCACTGTGCCACCATATCCTGATAGAAGCGCTCCCATCCTACAATGCTTTGACTTCGGTGCCGAAACCACCAGTGTATTATAGGGGGCACCGGAAAGTTAGGCGATAAATTTAAACGTATGTAGTGATGAAAGTGATTCTCTAAATGAGCTATACAAATCTCACGTGCTGGTCTTGTAGCAGTGGATGCGGCATACAATGGTAAGATAGTACCACACAACGCTATGTGTCCCCACCCGAGAAGCCAAATAATATGACAACAGCATTGTACATTGTAGCAACCGGCCACAAGTCATCCTAAACGAGCATCCAATAATCCGACGTACAACCTGCACCGTCCCAACTTACCCTACGAATAGCTGCATCAACACTATCAACAAACACTCTTTCATACAGACAACGGTTAGCAATTACTTCATTTCGAATGTGATGCCTAACTATCTGCCACGCTTTTTCGCGACCAAAATTGTAAGTTGCTACCGTACGGAAACCACAATTTCCATCACCTACAATGTCGTAGTATGATTCGACATATGGTTTAATTATACCAACTATTTTATCGGAATGTACGAAGTTAGAACCATAATACGTTTTTCCATCTGCATTCATGTATATTAGTGTAAATGAACTATATATTGCAAAACATTTACAAAAAAAAGTTAGGTTTATCAGATAAACATTACCTGATGAGGCACCATTATGTATCGAGGATGAAGAGCTAATTCTGCCACTTCTACCACGACTCCTAGATGAACTAGTAGAACGAGCCCGTCCACGATGAGTTTCATTGTATTCCCAAGAACTCGGCATACGTTTTGTGGATTTGCTCGCCTTAGGTTGCCCTCGCACGTGAATTTTGACATCGGGTTCGGTGTACTGAGCTTGATCATGGATAAGCATTGAAATATTACGCATTAAGGATGGGTCGCCTTTAGAGACCTGGTCCACTAAGGACTGAAAATATCGCTGATCCTCGTTCAGATCATCACGCCCTGCATTTTCATCAGTGTGACTATGATTGATTAAAAGTGTTCTCCAAAACACGTGAACACTCTCAGTACTGATCATTTGGTCCAGATCACAAGCTCGTTTCAGCTCGCATGCACATGGTATCTGATGCGAGGTTCTCAATACACAACCGCAACGCACGTCCACTTCATGGCTCAACCCTCTCATGCGCTCTAACTCTTCATTCAGCAACTCCAGACAGTAGTGAGAGACTTTGAATACAAGTTGGTTTAATGGGCGGCCGGCGAAAGTAACTGCTTGACGAAGCCGAGACTGCTCAAGCATGTACCTGATACGAAGACAAAATTATTATTAGTTAGTGAAATGATACAGCCATAAATGCAAATTCCTAAATTACAGTAGAAGAAATTGCAAATCCCTTATATTGGTTGCTTGTGATTCAATCTGCTTGTGAACCTTCTGCCATACCGTGTCAAGGGAGCCAGTTGCCGTATTGAGCCATTTCTTTAGACTAGCATGTTCGCTCTCCACTCGACAAGAAGTTGTGTTGCCAAAATGTAGGAACTCCTTTGTCCAAGCAACAACAAACTTCTCCTTATGCACCAACCACGTATCCTCAACATACGAGATAAGATTTTTGTACCTGCTCATCTTATCCTTCATCATGCTAAGATTGGTCTTGTACTCCTCAATGGTTAATGATTGTAATATTGTTCTCCATCTGCCATTCTTGAATTTAGAGGCAAGGCCTTTATCTCCCAAAATTCTATACACCCGATCTTCCACATCCTTATTTGTATGCCAAGTGCATAGCAAGTGCGCTGCTTGTGGAAAAACTTCTTGGATCAGCTTTAATAACCCAAGCTCCCTGTCACTAACAATAACGGTCGGGTTAAGATCAAACCCAATCAAAATCTTCAGCCTTCGCAAAATCCAACGATAGCTCCCTTCGGTCTCGTCTTTAACAATAGCATACGCTATCTTGAAGTTGTTATTGCATGGCGTTATCCCCACAATCTCAACAAACGGAATTTTGTACTTGTTTGTTTTGTACGTTGAATCAATGCCGATGTACCAGTGGTAAGTCCTGAACATATCAACTGACTCTGGATGTGCCATGAACACATGCGTTATCACACCTGAATCAGCCTGTGTGTAATTGACATATTTGTTCTCCACAGCAATATGGTAGAATTGACTAGCCAGGTCTCTACCTTCAAACCCGTCCCTCCTCATTTTGTCCCTGTAATTATATATGTGTTTAATTACTGAGTTGTCCTCTGGGTGTTTTTCTTTAACTGCTGCTAAAATAGCACAGGGATTTGCTTGAGCTGAAGTCATATCACGCACAATTTGTTTAGATGCGATACTGAGTCCGCTCATTTGCCGACTTCCCTCTGGATACATACGCATTGTATGGTTATGCATTCCAGTTAACCTAGCCTTAGCCTGTATCCCCCATCCAGAAAGGTCTGCATGTTGATAGGCTTTAATCTGAAATTTACAGCGGCACGCTTTAGTTTTACTTTTTCTAATTGCAGGATCTTCATCAATTTTCACAACACCTCTATATCGTTCACCCTGTGAACATCGCAACAGCTTCTGTTTTCCCCCATGTTTGTGCGAAGATATTACAATCTCAAATCCATTCTGAATAGCTATCTTTTTTGCCCAATCAATAGCATCCTGACACAAAGGGAAAACGGTGTTCGTTATGAAACGTGAACTATAATCAATGTTATCGGGTTTCCAATCTTCTATCGGTACCTGAATATACAAAAAATGCATAATATGTTAGCATAATTGACATTAAAATTTTAAAAAAAATACTTCGGGGCAATTTCTCCCCTGCAAAAATAGTCCGGGGCAATTTCTGCCCAATTTTGCCTGAACGGGCATGATGCCCGTTTCACCATAGGCGGAAACGGGCATCGCGTACTGCCCGTTCCGTAGGTGGAACGGGCAGCGCGTACCACCCGTCTATAGGTGGAACGGGTGGAGCATACCACCCGTTCCATGGGTGGATCGGGTGGCGCATACTGCCCGTTCCTTAGGCCGAACGAGTAGTTCATCCGTTCGGCCTAAGGAACGGGCAGTATGCGCCACCCGTTCAGGCAAAAACCAATGAAAAAAAATTCAAAATTAAAAAATTACGTTTTTAATAATCGTAATATTACCTCGTGTTCGAAATCATTATCTTCGGGAATGCTTGGATCCATTTTTGGAAAATCGGGGATTTGTGCTCAGGAGAGAAAGGGAGAGAGAGTTTTTAAGGTTTTGGAAGAAAAAAAATGACAAGGGCAATATGGTCAAAAGGGTGCGGTGAACCGGAATTAGGGGGTAGTATATAGCAATACCCAAGGGCAATATGGTCAAAAGGGTGCGGTGAACCGGAATTAGGGAGCGGTATATAGCAATACCCTATTATAAATCAACCCGACTTATCTAGGGGCATATGGGTCATGAGAAGTTTAGGCTCTTGATTCAATGGATAACACTTGAATCATC
Organism: Euphorbia lathyris; assembly: GCF_963576675.1. NCBI lineage: Eukaryota > Viridiplantae > Streptophyta > Magnoliopsida > Malpighiales > Euphorbiaceae > Euphorbia > Euphorbia lathyris. Next base: position 72,199,442 of record NC_088910.1, read on the forward strand.
GAAAAACATTTTTACGAATATAAGGTTAACGACTTAAGCTAGCCTAGAATAAACGGATGAGTCACTCATGTTGTTCAAAGCTGATAGGTAAGATGGTTGTGGTTAATATTAAAACATAATAGTTACTAATATGGTTAGTAACCCAACAACATAGGAATCGTATAATTGATATGACAAGTATATGATTGATTACATGAATCTACCTATTGAATGAAGCTAGCTTGTTGAGTCACTCAAGATGAAACTTCACTAAATAGGATCTTTGCTCACTAAAGAGTTTGTGAAATTCTTCGAGTTAATATAGAGGGTTATTAATTTGGTAAAATAGTGAAAGCAATTTACACATGCAACGTCATATGTTTAAATAGAATACTTAAAACAAATGAATAATATCTGCCACTCTATCTCACTCTCAGATTATAAAAGCAAAGACTTGAAATCATGTGTCAAACAGATCTACATAACATTTATCGTTTTTGTGTGGTGAACGTTTATAAACTGAAAACAACAAATTAGTTTATATTGGATATTTTAATAGAAGTCAACTATATAAGTTTATTAAATGTGATAATTCGTGAGCCCGTCTCTAAAGAGATGATATTATATGAGAACGTATGTTATTTGTTCGGTTTTATGTTCCCAGACATTAATCCCAGATGGTGACTCTGATAAATCAAATTAGCCTAAAAACATGGTAAAAAGGCTAATAAAAAAATGTGGCACAACTCACGACTAAATAAAATAATGCATGCGTCGAAAGGGACCTGACAATCGGCGTCCTTAGACAATGTTAACTGACGATGTAATTTGCAATTAAAATCGGCCTTTTCCAAGTTAAAGGTCTGGGTGCTCATAGTAAACGATGTCAGGATCGAACAGTATCACTCCCCAGCTGATGATAAGTTCAAACGATCCAAAATCAAAATAATGATGAATGTGTCAAAGATGGAACGATGTCGAGGTTAAGCAATGGCAGTCTGTAGAGAAATGGCACATTTGATACAATCCAAAATTCAAAATGCGATGGGATTTAAAAAATGGAATGACATCTAAGTTAGGCAATGGCAATCTGTAGAAAAATGGCACGTTCGATAGAACCTAAACCTCTCGGGCGAGGTAAAAAAGATCCAAACATAAATCAACTTATTTCATTTCCATTTCAATATTTGTGATGAGATTAATCCTTTCCCAGAGACAAGGAATCTTATTTGCAGGAGATATAAGTTCTTCTTTCTTGCCATTATCATCAATCGAGAAGATAAAATATATTTTTCTTCAGAAATATTGATTGAGAATAATGCGGGTTATTAGGAAAAGGTGACAGATGTTAATTACCCTAATCATAACGGATTAAGTTTACATCGAGAGGATGGTTGACCACTCAGGTTTGTTTATCTATTCCCTCCCACCGTGCGCTTTTTGATTAAGTATTTTAGCACCAAGATTGGAGGCTCATATCTTGACTTTACAAAGCGTTTAATCGGGAGGCAGCCTGTGAGCACGCACTTTTCTGACCCTAATGATGAAATTATAGTTGTCTTCGCTCAACATGTTACAGGTGGACCCTGCGTTGGATCGTACAAGATCATAGATTGAAACCCGAGTCATTTTATGAGCTTTAGAGATTTTTAGGAGGTGGCCAAACGACTATACAACATGGTTGATTGGCCAAATGTGCATGTCATTAAATAATTATCCTTTGGAGTAAGGCGTGGCCGACTGACCATGTTAGATGGTCGATCAGCCATGTCATTAGTTATAGTATTTTTTTCCTATAACTCTTTATATTCACCCCCACTTTATTGATAGTTGATGAGAGAGGGTGAGGTACGAGTTAGATAACCCAAAGAGTGGGAAAAAAGGCAAGAGATCAGAAAATCATTTCAATAAAAAGCTTAAGAAATAGTGAGAGTTTTTAGAGAGAAGTTAAAAGGGAGAAAGAGTGAAAAACACATTAGATTGGTTTTACTTGAGAAAACACCAAAATCAAGGAGATTAATCATTGTAATGGACAAAAGGAGGGTTCTAATCATCCTATTAGATTTTTTCAGTCTATTTCAAACCAATTGCAGTCACTATACACGAGTTTTGGTAGCGGATTTTGTTCGATTGCGTTCGTGAGTCACCTCTTCCCAAAGCTGGCTCAAAGCTAGGAAGGTAATATTCTGAAGGGTTTAAAAGCCTCATTTTTTATGAGTAACTGTGTTTAAATTAGTATTTATTACTACTGTTTCTAGGCATTTCGAAAAGAATTCCCAGGTTTCTGAAGAAGGTGGCTGATCGACCACTCACTATAGTCGATCGACTACAGTTCCAGAACCCATAAATTCTGTTTCGTCCAGTTTAGCTCGGGTTGGGTTTGTAGTTCCTTTTTTGGGTAAATTTCAATTCCAATAGATTGAAATTTCCATTTAAATGTTTAACCCATAATTTTTAATTAGTTACGATATAAAGGGTAATTTTGGAATAAAATGAATCCACTAGAATAAAAGTATTTAGGGTGCGGTTTTTATCGAGTCCGACGTCGTATAACAAATCCGAAAGACGGTGTTACTGTCCCGCAGCTAACGTTTAGTTGTCATGCACGTGTAATAGATTTGTTTAGGGCTAGAACAAATGTATAAGTTTTTTTTTTTTGAATTAAGATGTAATTTATAATCCTGTATTTATTTATCATTTTTGTGTGATTAATGTTTATAAACGAAAACTCGATTAGATTATATTGAATATTTTAACAGAAGTCAATTATATAAGTTTATTAATCAAGCCCGTTTAAATGTGATAATTCGTGAACCCGTCTCTGAAGAGATGGCATTGTGTGAGCGCTTATGTTATCTATTCGATTTTTATGTTCTCAGACATTAATCCTGGATGATGACTCTGACAAATTGAATTAACCTAAAAACATGGTAAAAAAGACTAATAAAAAGTGTGGCACAACTCACAACCAAATAAATAATGAATGCACCGGGAAGGACCCACCAAGCGGCGTCCTAAAACAATGTTAAATGACGGTGTAATTTGCAATTAAAACCGGAATTTTTCAAGTAAAAGGTCTGGACGCTCAGAGCAGGCCACCAAACTCCAGGTAAGAATCGTTCAAAATCGCTTATTAATTTTCAATTATCATTCTTAGTGCTATAACTAACTAACTGATGTTATATTTGTATTTCATTAAGGAAACTTTATTAGTACTCATGCAATTAGATATTTTTATATTATTATGTAAATTTTAATTATCATAAACAAGAAGTCAAACACATGGAAATTAAGGATGCGTATCTTTCGTTTTAAGTATTTATGGAACTTTTTGAATCTATGTTAAAAAAAAACACTACTTACCAACTAGCATTTGAAACTGAAAAACTTCCATATTCTGATCTCTACATTTATTTATCTTAGTGCTATAAGAAAATGATAAATGAAAAACAGCAATCAACTTCAAAGCTTGGTAATATCTATTTCCGATTATACTATGTATTCCATCTTCTTTTCTTTGTTATTGGTATTTGGGTTGGGATGTTAGCTTGTTTATATTTCAAAACCTTTCCATCATTCCTCAGTTTCGATTCTTTTTTCGTCTCCCAACCATCATATGCTCGGCCTCCACAGCCATTGGAAATTTCATCATCAAATCTTGAAAATAAATCTATAGTATCATTCATGCACAATATGAGTGATGAAGAATTGTTGGTAAGAGCTATGAAGGTTTCAAATAATTCATGGGAATTAGATAAAGATAATAATAAGGTTAGAAAAGTAGCTTTTATGTTCTTGACATATGGATCGCTGCCATTGGCTGCTTTGTGGGAGAAGTATTTTGAAGGGTACGAAGGGCTATACTCCATATATGTGCATCCACATCCTTCTTACAATGATTCATGGCCTCCCTCTTCTGTCTTCTTTGATAGAAGAATTCCTAGTCAGGTGATTACCTTTGATTTCTCAATTAACATCATTAAAGTTACAATTACATTTTTATTCAATGAGTGTGGTTTTGCAGGCAGTGTTTTGGGGAACCAAATCAATGATGGCTGCAGAGAGAAGATTACTAGCAAATGCCCTCCTTGATATCTCTAACAAAAGATTTGTATTACTTTCAGAATCATGCATTCCAGTAATGAATTTCAAAACAACATACAACTATTTAATGGACACAAATTTAAGCTTCGTAGAATCATATGATAACCCAGGCAAAGGTGGGCGTGGTAGGTATAACCCTCAAATGTCACCTTATATTAACATAACTCATTGGAGAAAAGGGTCTCAATGGTTTGAAGCAACTCGTGATCTTGCCATCAAAATTATATCAGACCACAAGTACTACAAGCTCTTTCAAGATTACTGTCTCCCTCGGGCTCGATGCTATGTTGACGAGCATTATGTTCCAACATTACTTAACATACTCTATCCTGATCTTAGCTCCAATCGGACAATTACTTACGTGGATTGGTCGACCAATGGTGCTCATCCGGTGAAGTTCGGATCGGATCAGATTACAGATCAATTCTTCAATGGAATCCGATATGGTACGGAATGTGATTATAACGCTAATATTACCACAATGTGTTTTATGTTTGCTAGAAAATTTGCACCAAATGCTTTGGAACCTTTGCTGCAGATTGCTCCCTTGTTGCTTGGCACTACTTATGATCCTTAGTTAATGTATATTTTGTTTCACTATATTTTCCCGCAAATAAATGGAAACTTTTCTCTTTGGGTTTGTTTACATTCAATACCAATCAAACATCTGAGTTTCAACTTTTAAGAAAGTCAAAAATACTAATTTTTATTCATAAAGAACACCAAGAACATCTTTTCTTTCGTTTAATATACACCTCAAACTTTTTGTTGGATCCATCACACACTTCAACTTGCTTTTTTATATCTTCAATACCTCTAAAGTTCTACTTGTCTTCTAAGGCCTAATGCACATTAAACCTTTAAACTTTGCATGTTTTGTGTATTGGCACCCTGAATTTTTAAACTTACATATCACACACTTGCTTTAAAAACTTATCACACATCTATAGTTGTCTTTAAAAACCTACCACATACCTATAGTTGGCTCATTCGGACCTCTTCCACACAAAATCATTGATCTGTCATCTTTGACAAATGAGGAAGTATATAGAACGAATTCACACGGGTTTTTTTTTCTTCTAGAGCACGCACATGCTACCTCATTTGTCAAAATGACCGATCAACGATTTTGTGTGTAGGAGGTCCAAATGAGGCGTGCCCCGAACCATCATATTCCACTGTGGATGCAAGTGCAGAGTTTTTTACAATGGGCTTACCAATTCGTTCAAGGGTGTGTTTGAAAATCTATCGTGAATGGTGGACCTGACTCCATGTCTGCTACCGACATGTATGCCCTCATTATCCCAAAGTTATAAGTGGCATTTTGAAAGACACGAGATGAGGCCTAGCATAAATTTTAATTATGATGCTGTTGTATCCCAGTTGGCAACTCAAATGGCTGAGTTAATGAATCAGATTGCAAATATATATGCACAGACTCCTAGTGTGTACCTTTTGTGGTCACAATCATAGAACTGTGGATTGTGTTACCAATGAGTTGAACCCTGATCATGTTGACTATGTCAACAACCAAAGACCCTAGTAGCACAACCCATATTCCAACACTTACAACACTGGCTGGAATAAACACCCAATCCTTTTGTGGTTACCAAATCCAAACCAATCCACCACTTCACAATCCCAACTAGTATACCATAATCCTTAGCAATATAACCAACCAAAAAATCCACCACCCGCACAGCTTGTGCAGCTAGAGAAGAAAATTTCTATGGAGGACACAATTCATGCAGCAGACACAAGCTTCCATAAAAGGATTGGAGACATAGATGCACCAACTCTCAAACATGGTCACTTCTAGAAACAAGGGCGCATTACCAACCAATACTGAAGATAATCCAAAGGAGAATGTTCTTGATATCCTTCTAATGAATGGTAAGATTATGTCAACCGGTTATAAAGTGGCTGGAAAAGGGGAGTCCTTAAAAACATCTAAGATGATCGTATCTAAAGAAGATAAGAGAGCCACCATTATCGTCGAAGAAGTTATATCTGGAACTATGCCAACACCAATTGTGCCAATTACACATATGCCTACACGAGTGACACCTACATCTTGAAGCTCTGATCTAGTCGTGAACAAATGTGTTCAAGTACCAACTGCACCTGCACCTGCACCAGCATTCAAGCATGTGCCACCTTATTCCGGATGCTTAAAGGGAAAAGAAATGGACGTACATTATGGGAAGTTTCTAAACAACTTGCGAAAACTGGAGATAAATATACCCTTTACAGAGGCACTGACAGAGATGCCCATATATGCTAAGTTCCTCAAAGAAGTTGCAAAACAAGAGCAAGCTAGAGAGTGTTCCCATTGTGTAACTTAACCGCGATTTCTCATCCATCCTTCAACGAAAGCCATCACTACCAACAAAGCTAAAAGATCCAGGGAGTTTTTCTATTATGTGCATTATTGCTAATTTGACTATTGACAATCTCATGTGTGACCTAGGTGCAAGTATCAACCCTATGACATATAGTGTGTATAAAAAGCTAGGTCTAAAGACCGCAACTAGAACAGCTCGTGTGCTAGCACTCCAATCCCGAATGCTTGAATGATGACCGACGAACCTAGGTTCAAGAGGGGGCACTACAAAAAAGATGGGCTTTAGCAGCCTTTTTGTTGTGGCTACAATTACAACCGTCCCATGGGCTCAACCCAAAAAAGCCCATGTACAAAATCTAGCCTACACTTCAAACAAAAATAGAATTTGTAACTATTCATCTCCCTACATAAAAATCTGCTCTTTAATGGCGATTGAATCCCCCTATCCTCTCTCCATTTCCTCTCAGGCGCTAGAGTTCACTGTGCTAGCAGCCAGAGTTCACCATGTTGGCAGCAACCAACACCGACGTCACACCTCCACCTCGACCTCTACCTCCCCCTTCTATATCCTTATCCTCTCGAACCCGATTGAAATACTATCTCTACTCTCTATTATTTCTATGCTTCTAATGACTCACAACTCAAGACGCCGACAACCACCAACACCGGCGTTGCACCTCCATCTCTCCCTTCCCTTCCCCTCCCTTAAGACATTTTCTCTCTCTCCTATTCTCTCCATCTTTCTAATATTTGATGATTCAGAGGAACCCTAATTTTCATACCAGTCTTCTTAGCGGTATGATCTCCATCTTCGGTCTTAGGCATTTTCATTCAACTTTGCCTGCTATTTTTATTATTATTATTATTACTATTGAAATTAGGTTTTTCTTTGAAGTAAATTTGTTTTGAAGATGACATATTAAGAGCGAGCTCTATGGAAATGTTTGGAAGGAAGAAGCATGTTGGCATCCCTTAACCCAGGTCACCAGAACCTGACCTCATTACTCAAAATGGTAGCCAGGTTGGAGTCTATTTGAAAGTTATTATAAAAGCTTTTTAGTTATGATTCTTTTATCTGATAGATTTCATTTTTCGTCTTTAATTGGAGTGTTTTAGAATGCAATAATGTATGTACAAGGAGACAAGTATTATGGAGCTAAGGCAACCATAAATGTCTGGGAACCCAACAATTGAATGATCAAGGAATAAAATGGTAAAAAAATAAATGCTAAAGTATGGTGATTCTGCCTAGCTATGCATGACCTTTAATTTCTTAGACTGAATTAGAAGTACAAGATAATGTTTGACATGTGATGTGTTTGTTTTTATGTATTGGTACATAGTTCATGAATGTATAAGCATACATGTGAATGTCCAAGAGGGTTACTGGAGTCGAGTTGCATTTAATTTTTTTTATTCTATAGAGCTTATATGCAATGAATATGAACTTTATTTGGCCATCTTCTTGATTTTGCTTTGAAATAAGAGAGCTAGAAATTGGATATGTTTTCTAACAATATTGTATCATCTGCATTCTTTAAATTTAAATGGTTGTGGCAGGTCTGCAAAGCCCAAGAGGGTGATTCGAGTCGAGTTGAATAAGAGAGCTATACTTGAAAAACAACAGAAAAAATTGTTGAAACACGATTTTCATAATGACTTTTGATTATGACAAAAAAATATTCAATAGGAAATTAAAATCCCCAAAATAGTTTAAGTATAAAAATAAATATTGATTTATTTGAACTAATGATTATGTTAAGTGTTTTGATTAAAAAGAAAATAGAAGAAATTCAAAGAATAGACTTAAGAAATAACAAAGGCCCAAAATCTTATTCCAGTCTAGAAGCAAGAAGGATCCAGAAGCTGATCCGGGCCCAGAAGCAAATCAACTAGAAGAAAAGAATCACAGAGTTGACTTATTTGTCTGACATTACGCTACTAAATAAGGAAAGAAGTACAAGCGACGGTTGGCTTGTCCCCATGAACAATTTGGACTGTTTGCCATAAATGAACAAACAGCCAGTCTACCTAAGTAGAAATCTGAAGCGCGTTGCCTCAAGAGACAGAAGCAAAAGCATCTACAACAGTAAAACTTTTGTACCAGAAGACAGAAGTTGAAATCGACAAAAGGATGTTTTCCCTCAAATGGTCTTTTCAAAATTCAAAAAGTTCTGCCTTCAAGCTTCACTATAAAAGCCCCAACAAACGCTAATGTTGACACTTGATCATTCACATTGAAATCAGGAGAATTATTCTTCAAGTGCAAAAGCAAAAAGCAAAAGCTCATACACTTTCATTGTTGTAATTCGTGTAATAGCTCATAGATAATAGAACTTCATTTTGTGTTCTAAGTTAGAACAAAATCATCAATAGTTAAAAGATGAGAAGCTCTCCTATTCACTTCAGTTATAGGTGAACAAGTTGAGAGATAGATAGATAGTTGAGTGTAGTGTGCAAAGGATGGTACTTTGTAGAGCTTCTGTGTCTATTGTAAAGGTTTGTGCTCTACCGATTGAAAGAGTTATTTAGTGGATTAAAACCTAGAATAAGGTATTATGGGGACTGGATGTAGGTAAGAGGTCGAACCAGTATAAATCGCTGAGTAACTTTTCTCTAACCCTTTACTTTACTTACATATGATATTTGCTTGCTTTTATATCCAATCACTTAAGTAACGCTTCTGACTATTGTACATCAATAGATCTTATAACCTTAAGTCTCGTACAGAAGCTCCTTCGTGTGAGCTGCCTTCTGTCTAGAAAGATCAGAAGCAGAATCAAGCTTCGTTATCTGTTTAAATCAGTAAAGAAAGATTGCCTCTGATTCCGAACTTGCCTCAACACTGTGCTATTGAATTAAATGTGAGAAAATTTATCATCACTAGAGTTAGAATGTTTCATGGCATCATTCATGCGATATGTAACTTTTTCCTCATCTACTTTTAAAGATTAATTCCTCGGTTTGCACATCTATTAGTGCTTTTCCTGTAACAAAAAATGGTCTACCAAGCAAAATAGGTACGTGGAAATTCTCTTCAATATCCATGATAATGAAGTCACCGGGAAAATAAACTTGTCAACCTTAACAAGTACATCCTCAACAATGCGTCTAGGGCACATTATAGATCCGTAAACGAGCTGCAATGATACCCTAGTAGGAGCAGGTTATCCTTTACATGTGTGGTGTGGAGGGACTGCCAGTTGTGGTTCTACATCTTATTCAAAGGGAACAACTCTCTACCTTGATGCAAAGTAATTGAATCATTAACGTAATCTACGTATTTGATCTGGTGTAAAAGGTTTTTCTTTGATTAAATCATGTTTTCCACCTATTTAATTGGTTATTGAAATTCCTCCATGTCGAACGACTCGTTTCACCACCTTTAAAGTAATATCCCCTCTTTTTGTTTGAACAAGATTCATAGGCAGGTTCAGGAGCTACTTCAGCATGCTTTGCTGTCACATTAGCCATAGGCTATGGCCGGGCTCCCTTGCTGAGGAGTTCTAGTTGAATCAGCTGATCATAAAGCTCTTAGTACCCAATCAGAGAACCATTACGAACATTCATAGAGGTAAGCAAACTCTGATATTCAGTCCTCATATTTTAAAAAAGCAACAATTAATTGGACAGATGTAACAGGACTACATGTAACTACAAGTTCATCAGATATCTCTTTTACCTTTTGTAAATAATCATGAACAGACAGGTCATTCTTGGGTAGAGCTTGGAGTTCAAGAGTAAGTTGCAATTGTCTGTTCTCCGAAATTGTGCCAAAGGTATGTCCAGTGCATACCGAATTTCCCTTGTTTTGGAAAGACCAGTGATGATGGCAAAACCTTCTTCAGTTAAAGGTGATAAAATCCATGCCTTGACTCGCTTATCATTCCGCTCCCAAGTACGGAAGGCCTGATTTTCAATAAAGTTGTCGGGAATTGTAGGATCGACAATGGGAAAAGAGGTATCTATGAACCGGAGGTAGAATTGCACCAGTAACATGCTGATCATATGCTTGTTGCACTTCGAGGACCGCAACGATATTAGTTTTCCAGGATCGGTAATTTTATGATGTTAAAATGGCTAGAGTTGAAAAGGTTCTGGAGTTGATGGAGTTGTAATCTCAACCATTAATTGCAATATTAATGGATGAGATTTAATTGATAAATTAAAATATTTACTTAGTCATTTATTGATCAATCAAATCTCATCCATTCATTTTGTAATTAATGGTTGAGATGCCTATAACTCTACCAACTCTAAAGGATTTCAACTCTAGAGGATCTCTAGCCGTTAAAATGATTGAAATAGTAGGAAGCTGCAGTGTGGCCCGGAGACGGATGTTGGAGAGAAAAGAAGAATATAAAAAATGAAAAAAAAGAGATGATGATGCTTTTATTAATTTTATTTCTTTTTTAATTCATGTTTCTTCACTTTTAGCTTATACAAGATAATCATTTATACTACCTGAAAATGTAAGTATTACAAACCTCATAAAACTTAATAACTTTTAATGATTGTTTGGCTCTTTCGTAGGAAATTGCGGACGTGCTAGGGAATTATAGTATTCTCGAACTATGGAGTGAAATTGAGTGCGCTTTCTAACTTCTATGTAACAAATGAAATTGTTCCTAACTAACTTCTAATTATCAAACGATTGTATGGAACAAAGAGACTGTAAAATTCCAAAGATTCGATTATCAAAATAATATCAACCTTACAGAAATGATTGAACAACAAATAAAATAAAATTGTATTGGAAGCTTGGATGAAATTGAACTTGAAATCTAAAAATTGAAACTAAGGGAATGATTGAGAAATCTGAAAATGCTGAAGTCTAGAGATAATTTGCTAGAGTTTTGCTTGGGTGTCTTGAGTTGTTGAGTCGTCCAGCTTTCATCGTGATTCCTTGCTTTTATAGACGTTGGGATAACTTCCTGCTTCATTCCACAAGTCACGTTCTCCACCATATTGAGCAACTGCTCCACTTTGACTTCCACGATGAAATTGATTAATAATGCTTTCTAACTTTCCTCATTTTAATTGGCTTATAAAATACACGTTAGAAATATTAAATGGCCTCATGACCTAGGTTTACCTCAAGCATCCCACGAGGTACACTATATAGGAAGTTGGTTTTCCACGAGGTACAATATATATAAACTTGGTTTCCCACGGGGTACATTGTATATGAAGTTGGTTTTCCATGAGGTACACTATATATGAAGTTGGTTTCCCACGGAGTACACTATATATGAAGTTGGTTTCCCACGGGGTACACTATATATGAAGTTGGTTTCCCACGAGGTACACTATATAGGAAGTTGGTTTCCTCTGAGGTACACTATTTGAGATGTTTCCCCTGAGGGATATTGAGGTTCCCTCTAGGAAATTCTAAGTGAACGATGTACTAGGAAAACATGAAAGGTTTCCTGAAATGAAAAGTTTCCTAAACAAGCCTTTTAAGAAAAAGTTTCTTAAAATGTTCTTTTAAGAAAAAATTTCCTAAAAATAAAAGTTTATCCCTTGAAAAGTGTAAACCAAGATATGTGATAGTTCCCATTTGTATACGGTTTTTAGGATCATTTTAGTTCGTTTTTGCTTTATTTCCTTTTAATTTTAGTATCGTTTTGTTACCTTTTAGTTAAAATTAGTAATTTTCGGTATTTATGGCATTTTCTGTGTTTTCAGGTGTTTTTAGGCCTATTTGAGCATTTACGAACCAGACCCAAGCCCATTGGAGCATTTTCGGACTATTAAAGGACCATCAGAGCACTTTTGGGATTCGTCAGGGACCATTAGAGCATCTTTCGGAAGCCCAAGGACCAAAATAGATAAAAGTCGGAGCCACAGTTCCTCAAATGGGACCTGTCTCGGCGAGACATTACCTGTCTCGTCGAGACAGGCCCTCGTCTTGTCGAGACATGCCCTGTCTCGACGAGACGAGGCGGGGGAAGGCGCACCAGCGCCTTCCCCTTTGCTGAAATTCGCGATATGGGCCCTGAAGCCCATTAAAAACACTTTGTAATTGCCATTTTTAACCTCAACAATGCATTAGGGTTTCCTCCCTAAACTCTATAAATAGGGAGCTAATCCTAATCTTGAGGCGGGGAGATTCATTCAATAATTCAGAGAGCCGCTAGGGTTCCTCTTTCACAATGTAGATTTATATTTTAGTTTAGTTTTATTTTCCAGATTTCTAGATTAGGTTTATTTCAGTTTTTATTTTCTTTTGTTGAAGAACAATTAATGGGAGAAGCTCGTTATCTTCTATTTTGTAATCGGAATCGACAAAGCGGGTTTAAGATTTCGATCTCTCTCTCTTATCTTTTACTTTTATAATCTATTGAAGATGTTTTCCATTATTCATATATGCCTATTGTTATTATTGGTTTGTCTATGAACTGATCCCCATCCAATTTGGGATGGGGATGAAATTGATTGTATGAATATATATGATTAGGGATCTAGGGCCTTTGATTGATCAGTTTATGCATGCTTAATGCCTTGAAATTGTTAGGAATAGGATTATTGCTAGAATGAGACTCGATGACGATCAACTAGCCTCCTTTATGTATATATTGTGCCTAATGCCTATAAACCTGACAAAGATAGGATTATAGATAGATAAGAACCTGACCATGGAATTGTTTATGCTGAATCTGTGTAAACCTGACCTCGCTATAGACCACTAGGAGTGCGGCTTTGTGGCTGGGCTACGGCTTTAGCCTTAGTTGCCAAAGAACCTAATGCTTTGCATGACCTAGGGTATATGCCTAATCAAGCCGTCACCCGAATGCATGTGAATAGGTTAGATGAATCTTGTACACATTTGTCTTTCTTATCATGGCAATTACCATCAACTACTGGTAAAACATAAATCTGAACTCCCTAAGCCCATACATAGAATTTAATCAAAGGAGTCCTCAGCCTAGATTATGCCTCCCATTAATCCACATTCTGCCCTGTTAATTGTTCACTTTATTTTGTTATGTTATTGCTTTTAATTCAATTAGTTAATTAGACAAAACCCAAATTATCATTCAACCCTCTAAACAATTAGATCACTCTAGGTAGATTTACTAATTATAACAAATAGTCTTTGTGGTTCAATCTCGTGGTTAACACAATATTACTTGTTGCGATAGGATACACTTGTCCTATTAAATGCTATATATTTTACGAGCATCAATATGCAACAAGAAAACTTTATTTTTGGTGCAAACAATCTAAGAAAATCTGTTGTCCCTGCTTGGATGTCCCCTTCCCTGTCCCTCACTAATTTTATGACATGTGTTATTTTAGTCTAACCATATTTAATATCAATTAACTCTGTTAACTTCATTTAATGGTTAATTTCCTTTCAGATCTCTCTTTCTCACTGCAATTTCTTCCTTTTTCGAACAACATGTTCATGGAAGGCACAATGGACTGGATTATTATATATATGAATTTGAGTTTTTTTTCTGTTTCCTCTTTCTTCACCCACCAATTTGGCCAATAAGATTTAATTATGATCTAATTGCTGGTGACCACCAATTTCGCCAATAAGATTTAATTATGGTCTAATTGTTGATAACCTTCCATCACAAAGTGTTTGCGGGCTACGACTTTACAGAAAGATAAGACTTTGCGGAGCCGATCCAACCGTTGTCAATGCTTTTGCTAATACTAAAATTGGAATCATGATCGGAGTGGCAATATTTTCCAGGCACTCGCTTTCGATCCCCAACCCAACTCGGTGATTCTGTGGATCAATGATGATGTCTTTATTATCCACCCACTAATATCATTCTCATCACTATAAACAAGAAGATTGTAATTGAATTAATATCCATTTTATCCAAAATTAAACTTTAATTGGAAAATTAATTTAAATTTACTGGTTTTGCTTACTGGAGAACTTGAAACCGATTTTGGGAAAAATGGCGGATTCCTCCCTAAACAGCTTACTTTCAATAGGAAGACAGCTTGTTGCATTCAACATATCATATTCATATTCATCAAGGGATAAACTCCAGATAAAAAGTGCTATTTATCGGTTTCAATCAGTTGCGAGATCAAGGTCTCCACTGTGCATTCCATGTGCCTGTTGTTCATGGAGCAAGAAATAGCTTAGAAAGAGAGATGTGGAGTTAACCATAATTGGTTAAGTGAAATTAACAGAGTTAATTAGTGTTAAATGTGGCTAGGTTAATATGACACATGTCATAAAATCAGTGGGGGATATGGAAGGGAACATCCAAGTAGGGATATCAGATTTTCTTCCACAAACAATGACTAATTAAGATTTTAACTTAACTTCACATAACTTCTCATAAGTTATTCTAAAGTAACTTAAGTAACTCTAATAGTTACAAGTTAATTTATTTTGCCAAGATTCAAAATAAAGTCTCTATTAATTATAGATTTATTATTTCAACACACCCTCTTAAACTTATAATTTTTTATCCTTTAGTAACACCAAGAATATCTCTTAATCTGCTGAAATCTTTGAACTTCAAAGTTTTAGTAAAAAATATCAGCAACTTGATCTTCGGATGGTACATGCTTGAGCTGAATTTTTTTTCCTTCCAATGCATTCTCTAATAAAGTGATACTTAGTGTCAATGTGTTTGCTTCTATCATGGAAAATCGAATTTTTAGCTAACGCAATAGCTGGCTTATTATCAATAAAAACATCAGTTGCTCCATCTAGAACAAACACAAACTTTTTAACATCCTTCTCGACCATATTGCATGGCAAACAAGTTGTTGCAACATACTCTACTTCACATGTTGAAAGTGTAACAATTGCTTGTTTCCTAGAACTCCAAAAAGAAAACAACAGTTCCTATAAAAAAAACCAGTTGTACTTTTTCTATCATCAACATCTCCTCCCCAATCACTATCATTGAATCCATACAATCTGAAATTGTTTTGAGAATAATAAAATAAACCATAATCCAATGTACCTTTGATGTATCGAAGTATCCGCTTTGCTGCCTCCATATGAGCTAAAGTTGGAACCTCCATGTAACGACTAATTAGTCCAACTCCATATAAGATATATAGTCTTGTACATGTCAAAAATCTCAGCCTTCCAACCAACATTCTAAACAAAGTTGGATTCACTTTTTTGTCAACATCATGCTTTGACAACTTATTTCGATAATCCACTAGCGTAGAAGCTGAATTGCATTTATCCATATTGAATTCTTTTAAAATAGCTTCTGCATAAGAATTTATTTATAATTATGTCAAATAATACTTTAAATTAGGTCAAACTAATAAAATCATTATTCTTAATATATTTTAACGATTAGCGCTTATAAATTAAGGGTCTAGAATATATTTACTAAGGTTTAGAATTTATGAATTGGAGTCTAGATTTTTTTTAATTTGAGTATAAAATCATACTTTATTTCTTATATACGGAAAATAATAATATATTGAAAAGTAATTTTGATGATATGATTTAATTGTAATTTTGTAACTAACTGTGATATTCATATAAAAGCCCTAAAAATTATTTAGGTTTTAAAAGGTTAAATAATTAATATTTGAAACTTAAAAGAGGTCCAATTGATATTTTGAATATAGATTGAAGGTTAATTTAAGAATTAAACTCATATTTGTCCTCCGTGGTATGCAAAATTTTGTCATACCATTTTGTAACACTTTCCCCTTAAAGGATTTCCATAAGTGACATTTAACTTCGATGAAAAATTAATCGTTTCGTTAATTTTTTTAACCAAATGACACAATTTTTAATATGTGATATATACACGTGGAAATTGATTTAATTTTTTACCAAATAGATTTAATATATAGATAAATAAGGAATTAATGAAATACTTTTTTGTTTATCATGTACTAAAATATATTTTACATTTTTGTTACGTAAAATATTTTTATTAAAGGGGCCCTTATTTATTATTCCGTCTAGGGCCCATGAATTATTAGGACCGGCCCTGATACTACATGAAAATGTAACTATTACAAACCTAATAAAATTTAGGAAAAAGTACAAAAATAAACCTTGTGGTTACACCCATTTTCGAACAACACCCATGTGGTTTAAAAGTTTACAAAGTGGTACCGTGTACTTCATTCCGTTAGAAAACACATACCAAATTGACTAACGGTGTTAAAAGTCAAAGGAAAAAGAGTTAATTTGGTCCTTATATTTATTTATTTTTATAAATTGACCCCTTATTATCTAATTATCATAAACAAACCCCAAAATAAAAAATAAAAATCAAATATACCATCTTCTCCATCTTTCTTTAATTTTTTTTTCTTATTTCTCTCTCTTCTCTCTCTCCTCTTTGTTAATTTCTCTCTCTAAAATCAATTGAATGTCCATGTTTTCAATTTAATGACACTTATACTCTCTCTTCTTCTCTCTACCGCCTAACCATTTTGAAGATCAACAAGACCTGGATTCTTTGTGTAGTTGTGGATTCTTCTTTATACATTTGCAAGATGACATTATGTTGATCCTTCAATCTGACTATTTCCAGTTAAATGCTTTTATTTACAAAGACTGGATAGAAATACTCTCATGCTTATATGTAGAGTCCGAAAGGTACATCGTTCACATCTTAGTCAGTTTTCATTGTTGGCCTATTGGTTGTCGATATGGTTTCTACATCTGCCTATTTTTTCCTTGACCCCTTGAGATACATATGATTTTCGTAATGGTTGTAGTAAGACCTTATGTTGATACATTATCTGACCAGCAAGTTGTTAATGTTGTGTTCTTATATTATGCTGCTATTTCTTTATTGGTAAAAGTTGCTTTTTCTAAAAAAATGCTACCATTGTAGTATGCATGTGTAATGTCATTCTTAATAGAGTAATTTAAAACCTCCTATGGTTTAGGCGAACTTATGGTAGGAGGTAGTTGTGGGATTCCAAAGACGATAAGAAATGGGGACATGACAAGTTTGAGGAGATGAATTTACAGGAAAGGCATATGATCAGGTGCAAATTCTATATATAGTATTTGAATTTACTACATTACAATGTTTGTTTCTTTTTCTATGTTCCTTTTTTGTTGTCTCTCTCTTGTCTTAACTAATCCTCATAAATCGAATTTCCATCTCTCTTGTCTTAATTGATGTTCAAAATAAGACACAAAGAATCCAGGTCTTGTTCATCATCAAAATGGTTAGGCTAGAGAGAGAAAAAGAGAGAATATAAGGTGTCATTAAATTGAAAACATGGAAATTCAATTGATTTTAGAGAGAGAAATTAACAAAGAGGAGAGAGAGAAGAGAGAGAAATAAGAAAAAAGAAATTAAAGAGAGATAGAGAAGATGGTATATTTGATTTTTATTTTTTATTTTGGGGGTTTGTTTGTAATAATTAGATAATAAGGGGGTCAATTTATAAAAATGAATAAATATAAGGACCAAATTAACTATTTCCCCTTTTTAACACCGTTAGTCGATTTGGTATGTGTTTGCTAACGGAATGAAGTACATGGTACCACTTTGCAAACTCATAAACCACTTGGGTGTTGTTCAAAAATGGGTGTAACCACAAGGTTTATTTTTGTAATTTTCTCTAAAATTTAATAACTCTTAATGACTAGTTAAGAATTTAACTTAACTTCACATAATATCTCATAAGTTATTCTAAAGTAACTTAAGTAACTCTAATAGTTATAAGTTAATTTAGTTTACCAACAATCAAAATAAAGACTATTAATTATAAATTTATTATTTCAAAACAAAAGAGAGGAGCTATATTGTCGTTGTGGGTTGTGTGCCTTCGATATGAAGGAGGATTAGAAGAGGGGGAAATAGGGGGCTAAAACAGTTGTGGATGAGGCGAAAAAGGGATTGAAAGAGAGTGAAAGTGCAGAAAAAGGACAAACGGGAGAAGGGGCTGTTCGCGGTGTAAACGTAGGCATAGGACGGTAAATATGCCTAAGTGAGTTTGTGATTAGGATTAAATAGTATGGACTAGTTGTAAGATAATAATTAAAATACCGTATCTTGTGCTTATACCTTTTTATATATAAGTTTTTTTTAGGTTAAGTCTTTCATTTATTAGGAATCCTTATGAGTTTAGGATATCCCTAGGAGGAATCCTATGTCATGTAGGATTGTCAAAGATTCTGAAGCCCTTAAAGACACATTTAGGCATACTCTGTTGCACGCGATCTTTATACCTAAAAAGGGTGGTGCTAACGTTATTCGTATAATGTCATTTTGCATGATATGAGAAACGAAATGTTAGAATTAATATTTGGGTCTTATGCTTTTTTATATTATAATATGAATCTTATATTTTAGATAAGGGTAAATTACACCCATGGCCACTGAACTTCAATTCTTAACAGTGTGGTCACTGAACTTTACACTTTTTAACACCGGTGGCCACTCAACGCCTTAAAATGACCGATGACGGTCCGAAAATAAAAAAATCGAAGAGTTAATGATATTCTAAGGAACTTTAATTCTTGAAATTTTTTGTTTCGGGGACATTTATGTGTTGTTTGGTTAGGAAAGAGAGAGAGAAAGCTCCAAAAAATGTGATTTTTGAAAGTAAAAAATGTAGTTTCATAGTAAATATCGTTCTGAACAACTTTAATTCTTGAATATTTTCATTTTGAGGCTGTTAACGGTCATTTTGAGGACTTGGTTAAAGTTGAGTGGTCATCGGTATTAAAAAGTATAAAGTTTAGTGATATACCGTTAAGAATTGAAGTTCAGTGGCCATAATGTTAAAATGGATCAAGTTCAGTGGCCTTACCCTTTTAGATAATTATTTTAAGGTAATTAATTTATTAGTCCCTATATTTTGACAAAACACACTGTTTAGTCCCTATATTTTCAAAAACACACGGTAAAGTCCATAACCTTTTTCTCGATGAACTGTTTAGTCCCTAACGTTTTTCTCAGTGAACTGTTTAGTCCATGTCGTTAGACTATCATGAAGATTCTGTTAGTCAATTTGGATTTGCGTTCTTCTTTTCCTTTATTTTTCTTTCCTTTAAACTCTATTGCATCTGAAATCAACTTTGAGTGTTCTTCTTCTTGATTTTGTTCTTAATCGTTCAAATTCGTAAACATTGGGTCTGTTCTTTTTCTTGTTCTCCATACAAATAGCTTCTTCTTCTAAATTGGGTTTCCTTTTCTGAAATTTGAAGGTAAATAGTAAAGGGTAATTTAGTCATTTCCGAATTCATAAACGGTAAAAAATCTAACAAACAGACGGAAGGACTAAACAGTTCATTGAGAAAAAGGTTAGAGATCTTACATGTATTTTCAAAAGTACCTGTGGTATTTTTTTTTTGCAAACACCTCCCTGTGGTTGTCACCGTTAGCAAAATCAAGGCAAATGGATGAAAACTGTTAAAATGATGACGTGGCAAAGGGGTAATTTGAGAAAAATGAATTTTATTTTATTTTTAATTATTTTTCTTTCTCCCTCTCTTCTCTCCTTCTTCTTCCATCTTCTTCATATTCTTCTTCCATTGTTCTTCATCTTCTTCTTCCTCCTCCTCTCTTTTCTTCTTCTTCTTCCTCCTCTATCTCTTCTTCTTCCTTTTTTTTCTTTTTTCTTTTTCTATTTTTTTTTAAATTCTAGAAATTTCCAGCCATTCTGGAAATTTTCCAGATGGCTAGAAAATTTCCAGACATTGAAGAACGTCTGGAATTTCCAGACGCGATATCATGTCTGGAAATTCCAGACGTTCTTCAACGTCTAGAATTCCAGACGTTAATGTCTGGAATTTTCAGACGTTGAAGAACGTCTGGAATTTCCAAACGTTCATTGCGAATTTCAGAATTTTTTTTTAAAAAAAAAAGAAGAAGAAGAATAAAGGAGAAAAAGAAGAAGAAGAAGAAGAAACAATGGAAGAAATGAGGAGGAGAGAGAGAATGAACAAGGAGGTCAATTAAAAAAGTAAAAAAAAACAAGTCAATTTTTTTTCTTCTGAAAATGCCCCTTTGATTTAACAGAATTTTTACCGTTGCCTTGATTTTGCTAACGGTGACAACCACATGGAGGTGTTTGCAAAAAAAATACCACAGGTACCACATCGCAAATCGGTCAAACCATAGGGTAGTTATTTGTAATTAATCCAAACCGCTATTATCAATCAGCTAATTTTTAGCAAATATGTTTACACAAACAACTAGTCAAGTCAAATCAGCTAGTCAAATCAGTTAAGGTAATCAGGTAAGCTAATCATCGAAAAGCTAAACAGGGCGGATGCCGGAAGTGGAACAAGGAAAAACCGGATAAACCAGTCTAGACTGACAGAAAATCAGAAACTCGTTCCATTTCTAAAAAATATCATCCACCGTAGCTCAACACTAAATGCCTGCTTCTCTTTCGCTTCAATTTTTCACTCGCACACCCATCATTTCTTCCTTAAACCCTTCTACCCACAAAAATTCCTCAACCAATGTTCACAGCCCTTCACTTCCCACCACCAATAACCTCCAATTTCCTGTCTTATCCAACCCCATTTCCCAATCGAATGCCGCCATTAAAGTCCCAACACCTCCATGGATGAGGGGTCCTCTTCTTCTTCAACCTCATGAAGTTCTTAATCTTTCAAAACCCAGAAACAAAAACTCTTCTAAAACTGCTGATTTTGAAAAAACTGACAAGGCATTGACTGATAAAGAAAGTGGGGTAAGAGGTAAGAAAGCGATGATAAAAATTGTGAAACACATTGAAGCACTGCAAGAGAATGAAGATTCATTGAATACCTCGGAGAATTCTGAAGAATTTGATATAGGTGAAAGTTTGGGGCAGCTTGGAGGAGATGGAGATCAGAGTTTCTCTAAAAAATTGCCTTGGGAGAAGGAAGAGAAGTTTGTGTATCAAAAAATAAAGAAGGAGAAGGTCATCACTAAAACTGAATTGAGTCTTGATCGGGAATTACTTGAGAGATTGAGAACTGAGGCTGCAAGAATGAAGAATTGGGTAAAGGTGAAGAAAGCAGGAGTTACACAAGGTGTGGTTGATGAGATTAGATGTGTTTGGAGAAGAAATGAGCTTGCCATGGTGAAATTCGATGTCCCTTTGTGTCGTAATATGAACAGAGCAAGAGAAATTGTGGAGGTATATTTTCCTTATATGCAGATAGTAATATTTTTCTTTTCGATTCCTTGTTTCTTGTTTTCAGTAATTGCTACTTTAGAGAAAACTTCAAAATACAGTATAGGATTTCTGGATAGGACTAACTAATATATATTCCTTAAAATTGAAGTATATCTTGCTGGTAACTGTTTTTGTTCAAAGGGAATTTCTCATTGTACTTTGTTATTGTTTTTAATGATATTCAGTTAAAGACAGGAGGCTTGGTTGTTTGGAGGAGGAAAGATTCCCTTGTTATCTACAGAGGAAGCAATTATCATTTGACAAAAAGTTGTTATCCACGGTCCGGGAATTATCCAACTTTAGTTAAGGATGGAGAATTAGAGTTTACTTCAACCATTATCTGCACATCAGATGATGCTACCACCCCAAATATTAATGGGTCTCTGTTTGAGAGAGAAACTGATAGATTATTGAATGGCTTGGGACCTCGTTTTGTTGACTGGTGGATGGGAAAACCATTGCCTGTGGATGCTGATTTACTTCCAGAAGTGATTCCCGGGTTTATGCCTCCCTCAAGGCTTTGTCCTTCCTATTCTAGACCAAAGCTAAAAGATGAGGAGCTCACATATTTAAGGAAGGTTGCTTATGCTCTTCCTACCCATTTTGTCCTTGGTATCCACTTATCCACAGTAATTTTTTACGTTTGGTACTTGAAATATTTTACAGCATCAGATGCATCAGGTTACATGTAGATACTTGTTTAGGGTGGAATATTATTGTTTTCACAAGTGAGGATTTTTTTTCCTTGTTTCTTTGAAGGGAGGAACAGAAAACTTCAAGGTTTAGCTGCTGCTATCTTGAAATTGTGGCAAAGAAGTATCATAGCTAAGATTGCTGTGAAATGGGGAATCCCAAATACAAACAATGAGGAAATGGCAAATGAGTTAAAGGCAAGTTTACTACAAACTAATGTTTTCACATATAAGTATATTTCCATGTTTACTACAATTAACTTTTATGGTGTGTCAATAAACATTGCTGTCCTATATTTTTACTGTTGACGGAGAGGGAAGCTTCCTATTCGTATTGACATTAGACGTGTGCTATTGCCTGTAATTTGAGACAAGCTGGTTAATGTGCAATAGTTATCATACTAATGTAATTCTATTTCAAGCAACTCATATTTAGCCATTTATAGCTGCTCAGGAACTAATACAGTGGTCAAGTCCGCAGACACTCACATTCTTCTATTCTAAGAGTTCATATCTGCACAATGTCTAAATATTGGCCATTGGCTAATTATACGTTTACGATCTGCTCCCTTTTTGTTTATCTGCTTAATATCTATTCCCAATATCTGTATTTAACATTGATGTGAAAAATGCAGTATCTCACTGGAGGAGTTCTGTTACTTCGTGATAAGTTCTATATAATACTGTACAGAGGCAAAGATTTCATTCCTGGCAAAGTTGCACATTTGATAGTTGAAAGAGAAACTGAGCTTAAAAGATGCCTTGTGAATGAAGAAGATGCACGACTCAATGCAATTGAAACCTTTTATATTGCTGATGAACCATCAGCAGACACCTGCAAAATTGGAACTTTAGATGAATTCCAAGATATGGAAGTCAAATTTGGAGAGCCTGTGAAAGGAAATGAGGAGTCTAAACTTCAATTAGGAGCTGAGAAGGAAAAATTGGAGAAGGAACTCAGGAACCAAGAAAACAGGCTTTTCATTGTAAGATTCATTTCAATCTTGTTATCATGATGCTGCTGTTTGTGAAAATATTTTTAATGGATTTGTTTGCAGCAAGAGAAAAAGATAGAGAAGTCAGCTAGGGAGTTGTCAAAGTTGAATTCTTCCTATGTACCTGCTGAGATGGACACTGACCTGGAAATAATAACAGAAGAAGAGAGAGAATGCTTTCGAAAGATGGGAATGAAGATGCATAGTTACTTAGTCCTTGGTAAGGCAAGGTGACTTTTTCGGTATTCAGACTAGTGTTAAAAGGAAAACGAGCTATGTTATAGTTCCACGACATAAATACATCTTGTAGATACTCAAGCAAATCTTTTGCCACCGAGGATGGTAGATGGAATTCAGAAGTTGGATTTCTCCAAAGTTGGATTCTAGTTTTCACAGAGATCGATTAATAGAAGGGGAGGAACAGTTATGGACTCCTGAATGATTGATTGTACCGCATTGTTTTTTTCACCCCCTCTTATCTTGGTCTGTTATGGTTAATTTTTTTTTTCTACTCTTGTTTCAGGGAGGCGTGGGGTCTTTGATGGTGTTATAGAAGGTCTGCATCAGCACTGGAAGTTCAGAGAAGTGATAAAGGTGATATCAAAGCAGAGAATGCTTGAACAGGTCATTTGTACTGCAAAATTGCTTGAAGCAGAAAGTGGTGGAGTTTTAGTATCAGTAGACAAGCTTAGAGAAGGCCATGCTATAATAATTTTCCGTGGAAAAAATTATAAACGTCCTCCAAGGCTGCCCCATAATCTACTTACCAAACGGCAGGCATTGCAGAGATCTCTTGAAATGCAGAGAGTTGGGGTAAGCTCTCGGTTATTTCCTCCTTTGTCAGATTGGCTTGTTTCATTAGATCAATTTGTGTCGTCTGATTACCAAATTGATTGAAGCATAAATTTTGTATTCCATTTCCTTTAATATCTATATATTTATTTATTTATTTATTTATTTCTATGTTCTTTGGAATGCTTGGCATGGCGAATGGAATGACATTTTCAGTCGTTGAAGTTCTTCTCATATCAAAGGCAGCGCACAATCACAGAGTTGAAATCGAATTTGGTATATATTCAAATAATTTTCCTGCTCTCCTTTTTTTTTTATATATCCCTTAAATGTATTATCTTGCATATTTTTTTTTCTAATTTCGTTAGAGATAGAAAGAAAATAGTAGTTAAGTATTTTTCTATTTTCTTCTTGATAATCTCAATAAAAAATATTAAATTATTCATAAATACCTCTCTTTTCAAAAACTGATTGTGTAGATGAAAATAATGCAGGCACGGCTTCAGGAAGCAGAGGAACAGATCTGAAAAACTCTGAAAGTATGAGCTGAAAGATTTTTTGCATTATGTTTGGATGTATCTAGGTTCTGGATTCCAATGGAAAGATAATTCAGATTTACCACAAGGGGAGAGGAGTTCTCCGCATCTGTTTCTTGATATATTTTTCAAGCCTGGTAAACTATATTGCTTCTGGACATTTTATGTTTGCCTCAAAATGTTTTAATCTTACAAATTCCATGGCTTAAAAAAACTCATGCTATGTGTTAAGCCCAAAATATACCTAAAATATCATCAATAATTACATCAGTTTTGCTTCGAATTCATACTATTTATACCTGTTTAGAATACTTTTACTTTCGGATATGTTTCTTTCTTACAAGGTACCTAAATATTTGGTAAAATCTAAATGGGAACGAAAAGAGTTAAAAAACAGAAGAAAAACCCTACAAAAGGAGCTAAAGACGACGAAGATCAAACACGCCAAAACGAGGACGAGGACAAAGGTCGAAGAAACGGAAAACAGTCCGTGTCGCGACCGAGAATCCTCCATTCTCGGTCGCGACACGCGTCACCAGCTTATTCTCTTGACGATTTCGAAGACCAAATATCTGCTCCCCCATTCTCGGCCGAGAATTTGCATTCTCGGCAAGTTCAGAAATTCCTGGAGAGCCATTCGCACACATTCGTTTTCGACGAAACGCGTTCGTTCGGGTGGATAAAGACATCTCTTCGCAGAGGATACGACCCTTCATAACAGACACGACACTTCAATCACGACTCTTCAACATCTATAAATAAAGAGTTGATGGAGAGTTGGAAATATAGAAAAAGAGAAGATTAGTATAGAATTAATGCAGGAATTCCGAGTCAAGTGATTCAGAATTTAGAGTTCATTTCTGTAAAAAGCAATATGATGTACACACATTGTTTATTCAATAATTACAAACACAGTAGCGTTTAGATTTGTTCATATTAGTTTACATTTTGGTAGTAGCCGACCGTATCTCTATTACGAAGTTACAGCGAGAAGATTTAGTAGAGGATCTGCCCTTGAGCCTGACAAACTCTAATGAAACCCAAGGAAAGGATTGACAACCCGTTCACTTGCACGCCGTGGAAAGTTTCCATGCTTCTTGTTCTCTGTAAACTTGTATCAAATTCATATTTCATCTAATAAAGTTCATTCTATTCGATAGATTTTTATGTAGCACTTTGGTAAAGGATCCGAAGTGAGTTCTGGTGTTTTCATTAAAACGTAGTTAAATTCAAAATCTTTACAAGGAAACTTTATTGAACATTTAGGAAAATTGATATCATCAGTAAAGTATCAATTTGGTTAAGGTAGCGATCTAACCCGACCATAGGAGGATTGAGTGCAGTTCAAAGCCCTAAAATTAGAGGAATCGACGTTTATTTCATTGTTATAATTTATACAAAGTTTAAAGTTGTTTTCTTTGCTTAATGCAAACGAATACATTTGTTTACTTTTCTAAAGAACTAAACGTTTCTGTTTTGTAAATTTATCCCTAAATCAGAAGTATTTTCTAACATTTGTTTTACTCTAATCTAATTCTTATTCTAGCAATTTCAAAACCAAATCCAATTAAACGATTTTCCATATTATAAACCTTAGAAGTAAATCTAACTGATTCAAAATAAGTTTTCGTTAAAAAATGTTCCCTGTGGGATCGATATCTTTTATTACTACAAGCGTATACCGTGCACTTGCGAAAATCGCTCAACAAGTTTTTGGCGCCGTTGCCGGGGAACGCCAAAATTTTTGACAAAAATTTAGATTTTTCATGTTTTATTTCGAATCTAGGTTTATTTATACTTATTCAAAATTTGATATTTTATTTATTTCAAATTACTAACATATTTTTCAAATTCTGTTTTGAAGGTAGTTTCGGTTCGTGCGAAATTTCAAGTTCATGCGCAATTCTCGAAGTTCAGGCATTCCACCAAAACCGCTAGGCCCAGAAATTGAAAAAACGGTTAAAAAGAACAAGAAAGACAAGAAAAACAAAAACAAGACTCCAATAAAAACTAGAGTTACTAAGCCAGAAATTATGGGTACACTTATGGATTACGCTAGGCAAGTAGTGGCCGGTGTAACAAACAGCATAGTTAGACCCCAAATAAATGCAAACCAATTTGAAATTAAACCAACATTGCTTAATATGTTGCAAAATAATGTAACATTTTACGGGTTACCTAACGAAAATCCTAACACCCATTTGACAAATTTCTTAGAAATTTGCGACACTTTTAAGGTTGCAGATGTGACTGCGGAAGCAATCAAACTTCGCCTTTTTCCTTTTACTTTGAATGATCGAGCCAAAGAATGGTTAACTTCCATGCCAGCCGCAACATTTGAAACTTGGGAGCAATTAGCCCAAGCGTTTTTATCAAAATATTTTCCTTTAGCAAAAACCGCAAGAGTCATAAAAGAGTTAACATCTTTTTCTCAAAATGATAATGAAACTCTTTATGAGGCTTGGGAACGTTTTAAAGAACTTCAACGTTTATGCCCACACCACCAACTGCCCGCTGAACTTTTAATGCAAACATTTTATAATGGATTGAACCCTACAATTAGAGGTTCATTAGATGCTATGTCTGAAGGGTTATTCATGAAGAAAACGTCGGCCCAAGCAAGAGAACTTTTGGAGGAAATGGCAATCAACAATAGTATGTGGCCCGCGAAGCGTGGACATATACCAGTGGCGAAACCATCATCCTCAACTACATCATCAGTTAAAGGTATAGTGAATCTTGATCCAGTTGCGATGTTGCAAGCCCAATTTTCTGCCTTATCGCACAAAATTGATAGGTTTATGGCACCGTGTGATCCTAATGGTAATCCAATCCAAACGGATGTGGATTATGAAGGTATGAGCGAAATTGAACAGATAAATTTTGTCCAAGGGCAAAACCAAACTAATAACCCTTATTCCCATACATATAATCCTGGATGGAGAAATCATCCTAACTTTAACTGGAGAGATAATAATAATAATACAAATGCTAATCAAAATCGTACCACTAATTGTCAAAATCAATCAAGAGATACGATTAGCACTTTATCTTCTAAGATCGACAAATTTATTGATGTTATGAGCGGAAAAATAAGTAATCACGAAGATGGTTTTAAACGGATCGAGAATAAATCCGATCAGCTTATTAAAAACCAATCATCTAGCATCCATAATTTGGAAGTTCAAATTGGACAATTCGCTAAATCAATTCCATCCCGCAAAGAGGGAAGTCTTCTGTTAAGCCCAAAATATACCTAAAATATCATTAGTAATTACATCAATATTGCTACGAATTTGTGTTGTTTATAACTATTTAGAATACTTTTACTTTCGAATATGTTTCTTTCTTGCAAGGTACGTAAATATTTGGTAAAATCCAAATAGGAACGAAAAGAGCTTAAAAACAGAATAAAAACCCTACAAAATGAGGCAAAAACAACGAAGATCAATTACACCTAAACGAGGAGAAAGACGAAGTCAGAAATAGAAGAAAATGTCACATTCTCGGTTGAGGAAACAAGATTCTCGGTAGAGAATTTACAAAAGCCGCGGCCAAGAATCTCAAATTCTCGGTCGCGACACGCGTTTTTCAGCAGCTCCTTCCCTTCGTTCGAAAACCAAATAAATGCTCCCCCATTCTCGGCCGAGAATTAAATATTCTCGGTAAGTGCAGAAATTCGTCCAAGTACAATGAACACATGTTTAATCCAAAGAAACGCGTTCGGGTGGATAAAGACGTCACTTCACAACAGATACGATCCTTCACAACGGACACGACACTTCAACCACGACTCTTCAACATCTATAAATAAAGAGTTGATGGAGAGTTGGAGAGATATAGAAGAAAGAGATTAGTATAGAATTTATGCAGAAATTCCGAGTCAAGTGATTCAGAATTTAGATTTCATTTCTGTAAAAAGCAATATGATGTACACACATTGTTTATTCAATAATAACAAACACAGTAGCGTTTAGATTTGTTCATATTAGTTTACATTTTGGTAGTAGATAGACCAGTCTCTATTCCGAAGTTACAACGAGAAGATTGAGTAGAGAATCTGCCCCTAAGTCTGACAAACTCTAACGAAACCCAATGAAAGGATTGACAACCCGTTCACTTGCACGTCGTCGAATGTTTTCATGCTCCTTGTTCTCTGTAAACTTGTATCAATTTATATTTCATCTAATAAAGTCCGTTCTATTCGATAGATTTTTATGCAACACTTTGGTAAAGGATCCGAAGTGGATTGCCGGTGTTTTCATTAAAAGGTAGTTTAATTCAAAATCTTTACAAGGAAACTTTGTTGAACACTTAGACAAATTATTATCTCGAAAGAGTTTTAATTTGGTTAAGGTAGCGATCTAACCCGACCGTAGGAGGATTGACTACAGTTCAAAGCCTAAAAATTAGAGGTTCCGTCATTTATTTCATCGTTATAATTTATACAAAGTTTAAAGTTGTTTTCTTTGCTTAATGCAAACGAATACATTTGTTTACTTTTCTAAAGAACTAAACAATCCTGTTTTGTAAATTCATTCCTAAATCAGAAGTATTTTCTAACATCTTTATACTCTAATCTAATTCTCATTCTAGCAATTTCAAAACCAAATCCGATTTAACGATTTTTTCCTTATTTAAAAGTATATTTAATCAATTCAAAATAAGTTTTTGTTAAAAAAACATTCCCTGTGGGATCGATATCTTTTATTACTACAAGCGTATACCGTGCACTTGCGGAAATCGCTCAACATCTTTCCAGCCATACGGAAGAAAATCCGAAAGAGCATGTAAAAGCTAACACTCTTCGCTCAGGGAAAAATTACTTAGGTCCGGAAATGCCCGGAAATCCAACTTTACCAGGAACTGATTTACCAAAATCCAAAGAAGATATATTAAACCAAAAAGATACACTAATTGACTCAAGTACAAAAACTTTTGTACCCAAACCATCTTTTCCACACAAAGTCCGCAATAAGGACTATGACAAACAACTTTTAACATTTTTAGACAAACTTAAAAATTTGCATATTAATTTAACGTTTATGGATGCGATTACGTAAATTCCCAATTACGGTAAATTCCTAAAAGATTTAATTTCAAAGAAAATCAGTTGGGAAGGAATTTCATCTATTTCGCTAACTGAAGATTGTAGTTCAATTGTGTCAAGTAATTTGCCCACTAAACTTAAAGATCCCGGATGTTTTACCATTCCTTGTAAGTTGGGAGATATTGAATTCCCAAGTTGTCTTTGTGATTTAGGAGCAAGCATAAACTTGATGCCATTATCTATTTTTAATAAGTTAGGCTTAGAAGAAGATATCAAACGTACTAATATGGTTTTGCAATTAGCGGACCAAACCACTAAACGACCATATGGTATTATCGAGGATGTTTTAGTTAAAGTTGATAAATTTATTTTTCCTACCGATTTCGTTATATTAGATTTTGCATATGACGTTAATTGTCCGCTAATCTTTGGTAGACCGTTCATGAACACGGGACGTGCTCTAGTTGATGTGTCGGAAGGGAAGGTAGTTTTAAGATTAGGAGACGATAAGATCGAGTTTGATATGAACCAAGCAATGAAATATCCTATGGAGGATTTCGCTTGTATGAAACTTGATTTAGTTGAAGAATGTGTAAATGACATTGTTCAAAAAGAAGAAATAATAGAACCTATAATGAGTGAAGAATTAGAAGATAAGGACCCAAAGCCTTTGATTCGAGAAGATGCACCCGTTCCGCCTTCAATTATAATTCCACCTAAATTAGAACTTAAAGAATTACCAAACCATTTGAGGTACGCTTTCTTAGGCGAAGACGATTCTCTACCTATAATTATCTCTAACAAATTAACACAGGTTCAAGAAGAAAAATTAAAAGAAGTTGTTAGAAATAGAATAGGAAGTATGGGATGGCAAATTTCAGACTTAAAAGGAATTAATCCTAGTATTGTAATGTACAGAATTTACTTAGAAGAAGACAAGCCACCTAAAGCGGATAGGCAGAGACGCTTAAATCCGAATATGAAAGAAGTAGTAAAAAACGAGATTACTAAACTTCTAGACAATGGAATCATTTATCCTATTTCAGATAGTGAATGGGTTAGTCCAATCCACTGTGTACCTAAAAAAGGAGGCATAACTGTTGTAAGGAATGACGAAGGTGAATTAATACCTACACGAACCACCACCGGTTGGAGAGTTTGTATAGATTACAGGAACCTTAATAAAGCAACTAGGAAAGACCATTTTCCTCTACCTTTCATTGATCAAATGATCGAATGAATAGCTGGTCATGCTTTCTATTGTTTTCTAGATGGCTACTCCGGGTTCTTTCAAATATATATTTACCCGGATGACCAAGACAAAACAACCTTCACATGTCCTTATGGAACATTTGCATATAGGAGAATGCCCTTTGGTCTATGTAACGCACCAGCAACATTTCAACGTTGTATGACTGCAATCTTTAATGATTTCATTGAAGATATCATGGAAGTTTTTATGGATGATTTTTCCGTTCATGGAGATTCTTTCGATTCATGCTTACAGAACTTGGATAAAGTTTTGTCTAGGTGTGAAGAAACAAATTTAGTATTAAACTGGGAAAAATGTCATTTCATGGTTGACGAGGGAATTGTTTTAGGACATAAAATATCTGAAAAGGGATTAGAAGTGGATAGAGCAAAAACTTCAGTAATAGAAAAATTACCCCCTCCAACTACTGTTAAGGGAGTAAGGTCGTTTTTAGGACATGCAGGTTTTTACAGAAGATTTATTAAAAACTTCTCTGTAATTTCCAAACCACTTTATAAGAACGGTTGCATTTGATATAGATAAATAGTATCAATCAAATCAATTTAGCTAAGGCAATACTTAAAGCCAACACTTTCTAAAAAGTGGTTGCAATAGCCAATCTATGGTGTAGTGAAAGATTCGACCTTTGATTTTAATGAAGATTGCGTTAAAGCTTTCGAAACATTAAAAACAGCTTTAGTCAGTGCACCTATTATTGCTAAACCCGATTGGGATTTACCTTTTGAAATCATGTGTGATGCAAGTGACTTAGACGTCGGATGTGTTTTAGGTCAAAGAAAGGATAAGAAACTTCATGTCATTTACTATGCAAGTCACACACTATCCGGTGCACAATTAAACTACACCGCAACCGAGAAGGAGATGTTAGCTGTAGTTTTTGCATGTGATAAGTTTAGGTCATACTTGTTAGGTTCGAAAGTTATTATTTATACCGATCACACAGCTTTAAGATATTTGTTTGCTAAGAAAGATGCAAAACCACGTCTAATTAGATGGGTTTTATTGTTACAAGAATTTGATATCGAAATTAAAGACAAAAAGGGAGTAGAAAACCTTGTCGCCGATCATCTATCAAGACTCGAAGATGAAAACGGTCCTATAGGTGAGACTATCGGTATACGAGATGATTTCCCTGATGAATATCTCTATCAAATAAAAAGTGTCATGTGCCATGGTATGCGAATATTGCAAATTATCTTGCAGCCAACATTGTTCCGGAAGGATTAACTTTCCAACAAAAGAAGAAATTCTTCTTTAACATTAAACAGTATTTTTGGGAAGATCCTTTTTTGTTCAGAACTTATGGTGACGGGATAATTAGGAGATGCGTTAGTGAAAATGAATATGAGTCTATAATGTCGGAATGCCACTCTAGCTCGTATGGGGGACATAACGGCGTTAGTAAGACAGTAGCCAGGATATTAGAATGTGGATTCTTTTGGCCTACATTGTTTAAAGACGTCCGTTCATTTATTATTCGTTGTGACAAGTGCCAAAGAACAGGAAATTTAGGCAGAAAAGATGAGATGCCCCTCACAAACATGTTAGAAGTTGAAGTCTTCGACATGTGGAGAATAGATTTCATGGGACCTTTTCCCCCTTCTAATGGTAAAACTTACATATTAGTCGCCGTAGATTATGTTTCGAAGTGGGTTGAAGCAATTGCAACCCCGACGAACGATTCTAAAGTTGTTGTTGGTTTTCTTGAAGATATATTTTGTAGATTTGGTTGTCCTAGAGTCATTGTAAGTGATGGCGATACCCATTTTATAAACCAAAGTTTTGATATACTTATGAAAAAATATGGAGTACGCCACCGCGTGTCAACGCCATACCATCCTCAATCGAATGGTCAGGCAGAGATATCAAATAGAGAACTCAAATGGATTCTAGAGAAAACAGTTTCGTCTTCAAGGAAAGATTGGTCTTGTAAACTCAACAATGCGTTATGGGCATACCGTACTGCATTTAAAACACCAATAGGAATGACTCCATACCGATTAGTGTATGGGAAGGCATGTCATTTGCTAGTCGAATTAGAACACAAAGCCTATTGGGCTATTAGGGAGCTTAACTTTAATTTGCAACAAGCAGGTAAGAAACGTTTGCTCAACTTAAATGAGTTAGACGAGTTACGTCATCTATTTTACGAAAATGCAAAAATATATAAAGAAAAAGTGAAAAAATGGCACGACGCCAAGATTAAAGTCAAAAGCTTTAACATTGGGGACAAGGTGCTGTTATTTAATTCACGACTCCGTTTATTTCCAGGTAAACTTAAGTCCAGATGGACAGGACCATATCTAGTCATTAAAGTATTTGATTATGGCTCTTTGGAACTTGAAGGACCTGACGGAGGTCGTTTCAAAGTTAACGGTAATAGATGCAAAATCTATTACGAAAATGTTTCAAACGAAGAAATTGCGTTTGTAACGCATTTTTCTGAAGATTAATTCATTTAAATTTAATGTACTTTATTTTTATTTTTATTTTATTTTATTTTGTTTTGTTTTGTTAGTTTTAATTTAGTTTAATGATTTTTGATTTAGTTTAAATTTTTACACATGCCAATTTTATGATTTTTAATTATTAATAGACTTTATATTAAGATTTCGATACATAAAAATATGTTTAAGTCATGCTTTTATTTTTATTTTAGGCTTTTAGTTCGAATTAGGAGAAATTTGGTGATTCTCAGCCGAGAATTTGGAATTCTCAGTTGAGAATTCACATTTTCAGAATTGTACAAACAGGTAAGGAATTTTCTGAACTTACCGAGAATTTATATTCTCGGCCGAGAATCAAAAATATAGGGTTTCGACGCCTGATTTCCACGAGGAAATCAGCGTGTCGCGACCGAGAATTGGGATTCTCGGTCGCGACACGGTAGTTTTTTACACCATCAGACCTGTATCTTCTTCATCCTGCAGACACAGCTTTTCAAAATCGAAAAATTGAGTTTCTTCAACTTTCAGAGGTATGATTTTATGCCTTTTCGCATCAAAACAACACCTCATTTCGTCCTAAAATCCTATAAATAAATCGTAGAGGATCAAAGTTCTGTTGCATTCTTTCATCTCTATCAGAACAAGATTCTGATTTTCTCAAAACTCCATTATTAACTAAGTTACAGACACATTTGTTTCTTTAGTTCTTCACAAAACCATGACTACTAAACACAAATCCCCTAGGAAAAATGCTGCTTCAATCAATAAACGTCCTGACTTATCCAAACGATATGGTGTGCCATTTCCTATCTCCAATCATGATGAAGGCAGGCGCTACTAGAGGCTTCGTTACAAGTTCTTCGTTGGAATGTTATATATGGACGAGTTTTTGAATAAACAACTCGGAATAAGCGATGACATGAGTCGCTATTTGGAAAGATTGGGATGGATAACATTCGCCAACATGCGATTTCCTATAATTGGCGATTGGATTCTCGAGTTTTTCTGTACCGTTCATTTTGTTAACAAACGAATGGTGCGTCTTAGTTTTCGTCGAGATGGCGAAATATTTACTTTCGGATATCCCGAGTTGCATGCCTGGTTTGGTTTTCCCCCGAGGGATACAATCAAACGTCATCCTGGCAAAGATATGACATCCACAGACATATGGAGAATGCTCACTGGATTCTGGCGTTTCAATCCTCGACTCGCCTATAATCAATCCTTTCACTCTAATTCAATGATGTATCTACATAAGTTTCTGTGTCACAGTCTGTTCGGTTGCACATTTAGCAATGTGGTCCGCGACACCGACTTATATGTCCTTGGAGATATATTCCAAGGGAACAGTTGATTCTTCAAAAATTCTGATGGAGGGTCTTGTTGCCGCTTCTCGATCCAAGGATAAAAAGATTGGATTCGGGAATATAATTTGCGGAATAATTCTCGGTACCAAGGGTACTATTGCTATTCCTTGGAGTGAGGATGAATCTTTTCCGACACTAGACTATGAGTTTTTAGAATATGAAGGTCTAGTGAAACGTGTTTTTCGAGCAGGCCCGCATTTTCTTTCTGCACCAGAACGTCAAGCTTTCGTGCAGTTGACAATTGAACGGTATAGGGCTAGAGAAATCCCGATTGATAGGGATGAGTATATAGAATAGTTTAGGTTTGTAAGTTTTCTTCTAATATTTTGTAAATATTTATGTATTTTTGTGTGCTTTCATTTCATTCTTTGTTTTTATGTTTTGTCTTATTTTTGTACATATATGTTGATTCAATAAAAATTTCTACTTATTTTCGTTGATTTATTGTTTTGACTAAAGTTAATATATATTTGCTCCATTTCCTATATGATCATGGATCAATCTATACTAAATCTCTTCATATTGCCCAATTCTAGTCATTCTTGCTCAAATGAAAATAAAAAAAATTATTATAATGCACTAATATGGTTTTTATTAATTAACAACTATGTTCATACTTTTCTCACATTATACATTTAATCCATTTTAACTTTAGGTTTAACTCAATTTATTAAAACATGAACTTGTATTTATTTCACTTAACATGATTCATTTAACTTATATGCATAAATGTACATTAATGTTTCATTAATGCACTAATATGACATTTATTTCTTTTTATTTTTACACTTAATAAGGATAAACCTTTGGTTTTCCTTGAATTTAATGTTTTTCATTTAAGTTTTTTAAGTGCAGGTACAGTTATAATTCAATTCAGGACACAATTAATCAAAAAATTGCACAAAGCAAGTCAAAATACACTTAATACAGCCACAATGGACCGATTCTCGGCCGAGAATTATATATTCTCGGTAAGTCCAGCAAAAACAGGCCGAATTCAGAGCAAAAAAATCTCTGAAATTCGCGTGCCGCGACCGCGGATCGGCATTCTCGGTCGCGACACGCGACCTGTAGGGCGAATTCATTCCGGATTTTTGACATATTTTTAGCCTATTCCTATTCCTACTCTACCTATACATCTCCCTATTTCACCCTATATAAACCTACTCCTTACACAAACCTCACTTCACCTCACTTTTTACCCAATCACCTACTCTAAACTCTTCCCCATACATTACTTTTACTCTTCCCAATTTATTCTTTACTCTCTCTAATCACTTATCAATTCAATTCCTCATTTACAACTCTCACCTCATCCTCAACCTTTGATTTTCTCTCTTTTCATCTCTTCTTCTTCTTCTTTGCAAACCCTAAACACCATTAACATGCCTAGAACAAAGCGTATTGGTCACAAGCCTCAAGTTACGGAAGCTAATCGCATTCGTATTCGTTGCGGAGCCTATTTTGACATTGAAATGGAGGAGGAAGCCGCTCGATTCATTCACTTTTCCAATTCCAAGCGGGAGTTTGTGGATATGCACTTCCTTGACTTCGATTCGGTAAGAGCATTGAATTTCTCTACTAGAATTGATGCTTTCATTGAAACTTTGGGTTGGCAAGCATTTGTTTCTATGCGTTTTCCCCGTATTATGGAATATGCATTAGAATTTTTGGTCACTTTGACCATGAATAAGAAGAAAACATCAATTTCCTTTAGGAATAATGGTGTAACTTATACCATAGATTATGAAGCTATGAGGAATATGTTTGGTTTCCCTACTGCTGATTTCTATGACAAGCCTAAGGATTTTGATAACGACTCTATTTGGCAAACTCTTTCGAATCAAGAATATTTTAACTCCAAAAATACCTCAAGCAAGTTGATTAAGGACAATTGTGTGTTCTTCTTTCATAAATTTCTGAGTTTTTCATTGTTTGGTCGTGTTGAGAGCTCAAAAATTCAAGTTCGGGATTTGTTCGTTTTGGATTGTCTGTTTAAGGGTTTGAGGGTTGATAGCATCGGTATGCTATTTGACAATTTATTTTGTGCTTCGAGGGCTCATACCATTCAAGTCCGTCTCGGTAATTTTATCGCTGCAATTGTTTTGGGAGCACGGGGTGAATTAGCCGATTATGACATGTCCACCTACCATGGGTATGTTCCGATTTTGGACATTTCGGCGCTTGAGCGGGCTCACTTATTGCTTACTTCGGTTCCTCCCGTCTTTATTTCATTTGCTTCCCGTATTGCCCATCTTCGTGGCACTATGGGTGGAGGAGCTTCAAGTTCCCAATTTGTAGGTACCGATGAAGGAGGCGCGGCGGAGGAAGAGGAAGATGCACCGCAAGCTCAACCACAACCCCAAGCACCTCAAGATGATGATCCGGTGGATTTAAGGCGGATTTTGAACCAAATCAATTCAAATAATCGCCAAATGAATTTACGAATTGATGATTTGGTGGAGATTAATATGGTGATGAATGACAACCTCAATACTTTGAGGCGCGAGCATAGGTCAACACGGCATCGAATGCTTTCATTTTTCCGTCGCCGCAATGTGGAAACTTCACCAACACCTCCGGATTCCCCGCCTAATGCTTAGGTTTTATCTTTTCCTTTTATCTTATTATGTTGTTTTTAAATTTCAGTTTGGCACAATATTTCTATTTATTATGTTTCGTACAATTTTCAATTTATGTTGAATGATTTTTATTTGCTAAATTTCTATTTTTATTTCGTATGCTTTATTTCGTGCTTATTTTTCATGTTATATCCATATTTGCACCAATGAGGACATGGTCCAATTTAAGTGTGGGAGGAGATATACATATATCATTTTAATTTTTAGTATGAATAATAAATGCAACGAATAAATTTTATGCAATGAATAAGACTAATTTATAAATGCAACACTTGTTTTATGCAAATGCATCATATATTGCAACACAATTTATTTAACATTATTTTTATAAAACATATATTTTCATATGTTTAAAATATTTTAACTTATGAGTATTTTTAGGTTATCATTATCGATAGAAAATAATATTTCTATACGGGTAATATTTTTAAAAAATTTTCACAAATCTCCGATACGATTTTAAGTAAAAATTGTCTCAAGTGAATGTTTGTAAAGTTAATAAATTCTTTATTACAATCTCTATTTTATATCATGCAATTTATGATACAATAAATCTTATTTTAAATTTTCAATTAGGTTTATAGGCATTAAATTGAACTAACAATTTTAGATCGGTTTGATTTCGTCTTACATTAACACCAATTGAAGTTTTTAAGGAAACTTTAGCCATAATACATGTTGAATTTTAATTCAATATAGGATGAATGTGCTATTTTTCTTTTTCCCAAAGTTACAATTTAAATTTCATAATTCATATTAATTAATCAATTAGTTGAATTCTTAACTTTTGGCCACGATTGAGACCAACCTTATCACAATCGAGGTATGAAAGGGAAGAAAAATTAAGTACCGTTTACTTTTGGCCACGGTCGACCACCCTTATCACAATCGAGGTATGGAAGGAACGTTTAAAAGCAAAAATAAGCGTGTTTAAGTTTAAAGTAAGCAATAAAAATACGTATAAAGTTACGATCAAGACCACCCTTATCTTGGGCGTAACTAAGCAAAAGAAAATTAACCCAAGTACTTATTCATTTAATATATTTCATATATTAGTTTAGGTTTGGGAAAGGAAATTTTGTGCTTAGAA
Source organism: Euphorbia lathyris (assembly GCF_963576675.1). Taxonomy (NCBI): domain Eukaryota; kingdom Viridiplantae; phylum Streptophyta; class Magnoliopsida; order Malpighiales; family Euphorbiaceae; genus Euphorbia; species Euphorbia lathyris. The sequence goes on from NC_088910.1 coordinate 72,237,861, forward strand.
AATGCCTTGAGACAAAAGACTCAATAACATGCGTGTTTATATCGTCCCAAATACTTCAGTTTTAAAATAAAGATACAAGACGAATGATATATCGCCTTTATACTAGTTAGTTTGATATTTTGCGTATAAAATTGCCATGCGAAGTTAGTCTTTTCGGCTTAACTAATTTAAAAGGTAATACCAAGATATATGTTCTATGTTCATAAAGAGATTAGTTAAAGAATAAATTCAGTGAAATTTTGCTCGGGACTAGCAAAAGATTAAGTGTGGAGATTTGTTAAGCCCAAAATATACCTAAAATATCATCAATAATTACATCAGTTTTGCTTCGAATTCATACTATTTATACCTGTTTAGAATACTTTTACTTTCGGATATGTTTCTTTCTTACAAGGTACCTAAATATTTGGTAAAATCCAAATGGGAACGAAAAGAGTTAAAAAACAGAAGAAAAACCCTACAAAAGGAGCTAAAGACGATGAAGATCAAACACGCCAAAACGAGGATGAGGATAAAGGTCGAAGAAACGGAAAACAGTCCGTGTCGCGACCGAGAATCCTCCATTCTCGGTCGCGACACGCGTCACCAGCTTATTCCCTTGACGATTTCGAAGACCAAATATCTGCTCCCCCATTCTCGGCCGAGAATTTGCATTCTCGGCAAGTTCAGAAATTCCTGGAGAGTCATTCGCACACATTCGTTTTCGACGAAACGCGTTCGTTCGGGTGGATAAAAACATCTCTTCGCAGAGGATACGACCCTTCATAACGGACACGATACTTCAATCACGACTCTTCAACATCTATAAATAAAGAGTTGATGGAGAGTTGGAAATATCGAAAAAGAGAAGATTAGTATAGAACTAATGCAGGAATTCTGAGTCAAGTGATTCAGAATTTAGAGTTCATTTCTGTAAAAAGCAATATGATGTACACACATTGTTTATTCAATAATTACAAACACAGTAGCGTTTAGATTTGTTCATATTAATTTACATTTTGGTAGTAGCCGACCGTATCTCTATTACGAAGTTACAACGAGAAGATTTAGTAGAGGATCCGCCCCTGAGCCTGACAAACTCTAACGAAACCCAAGGAAAGGATTGACAACCCGTTCACTTGCACGCCGTCGAAAGTTTCCACGCTTCTTGTTCTCTGTAAACTTGTATCAAATTCATATTTCATCTAATAAAGTTCATTCTATTCGATAGATTTTTATGTAGCACTTTGGTAAAGGATCCGAAGTGAGTTCTGGTGTTTTCATTAAAACGTAGTTAAATTCAAAATCTTTACAAGGAAACTTTGTTGAACACTTAGGCAAATTGATATTATCAGTAGAGTATCAATTTGGTTAAGGTAGCGATCTAACCCGACCGTAGGAGGATTGACTGCAATTCAAAGCCCTAAAATTAGAGGAATCGACGTTTATTTCATTGTTATAATTTATACAAAGTTTAAAGTTGTTTTTTTTGCTTAATGCAAATGAATACATTTGTTTACTTTTCTAAAGAACTAAACGTTTCTGTTTTGTAAATTTATCCCTAAATCAGAAGTATTTTCTAACATTTGTTTTACTCTAATCTAATTCTTATTCTAGCAATTTCAAAACCAAATCCAATTAAACGATTTTCCATATTATAAACCTTAGAAGTAAATCTAACTGATTCAAAATAAGTTTTTGTTGGAAAAATAGGCTAACGTATAGCAGCGGAAATATAAAATTTTAACCTATTTCCATAAACCATAAGATTCGTTAACCGTTATTTCATATAAAGAGGGATAAGAAGAAATACCTTTTAGACGTTCTATCTACCGTTGCAAACGAAGTGCCCACAACTCTTACTTTGAGTTCCCGAGCACAGAACAAAACAAATATAAGATCAAGTTAGAATCAACCGTTGAATAGCAACCAAAATAGATTGCCTCTAATTAATCAACACAAGATCAAGGATAAAGAAAGAAAGATGAAAATCAATTGAACGGAAGGAAGCCGTGTAAAATCTCGTCCTCGAACTGGGGGTCGAAATTATCTCTCTTGCTCTAGGGTGGAATTCGAAATTCTCTAGGGGGTTTAGCTTGTGGATTTCGAAAATCCTATATAAGGGGGGTTATTTATAATCTCTTGTATCTAATCCCTAGTTAGATAGAATTAGGTTATTGAAATAAGAATTCAATTCGGAATAGAATTCATAATCATTATCCATTAATATATCTAATATATAAAGGATAATAATAATAACCTTATTGGATAATAATAAGAGTACTATAATCTAATTAAAACTCCTAACTTATTTATCCTTTAATTAATTTAATTCATAATCCTAATCTAATTAGGATTGATAAAATCAAAATAATTATTTATGTATTTACCATACATAAAATCGCCCCCCTCTAGTGAATGGGCCTTATTGGGCTCAGTTGGGCTTCCATCAATTAATTAACATCTGTCTCTCTTTTGGGTTCCAAGTCTTATGTGTGACCCATTAGGTTCTTATTGCTTCTAACCGTATGCAACTATTAAAATTAATTTTCAAAGAATTATATTTAATTTTTGCATAACGGAATGATGTACATAGTATGTGATAAGCAAGTCCATAATCATTCCCCTAGAGCTATAAGAAGACAGGTTGATTCTGTCGTTGACCTTTCAGTATTAGTTACGGTATAATTCGATCCTTTATCAACTACATCCTTGAACTGAATCTTATGACTATGGATAATGTTAAGTCACATATAGCGAGACGTTCGTTTTACTTGTACAGGCCGAGTCAACTCAAATTAGATAGGTTAAGTGAAATCTGTATTTCAAGTCTTAAGCTATCACCTTGCAAGGATTTAGAGACGAGTCTTCCACAAGCGATCCATGGACATATCTCCCATTTATCGGGAGTGATAAATGCTCAATCCAATATATAATGATCCTGCAATCACTTCCTGTGATACCCAACGTCTGCTGTTCACACCCCAGAGTCATCTCTGTTAAGGATCGTGTTACACCAGAGTCAAAGCGTCACATTCCGTAATCCAGAATACCAATTAACATTCCTTTGAGTCTGAGGATTATTTACACCTATTAATACCAATGAGATGAACAGGTGACAAGGATGAATCTACCCATCCTGTTATCTCAAGTCGGGTCCCCAATCCTAATGAACTACTTTTCATCGGATCCATGTAACTGTCCAGATATCTGTATATATGAAGCTTGTGAGATCAGCTTTCTGTCGGACAAAAGACATTGTTGCATGCAAGTCTCAACAGTGATATATCAATCCTAAACATATCACTTGACTTGGGGTGGTTTTAAGTTTATTAGTTTATTATAAAGTTTTGTCTCACTTCATGCTTGTATGAACACTTTATAATCACTTTAAAACAAACTTACGGATTTCCTTTTATTAGACTTTATTCAGTGCTTAAAAGGGATTGCCTTTATATAGTTATAAAACATATATCTCATTAAAACAAATAATATAAAGAACTAAAGCCAATTGTTTCTATAACTTATCCCAGTAGAAGTTAGATGACGATCATGTACTTTCTGGGTTAAGGGCTTTGTCAACGGATCTGCAACGTTGTCCTCTGTAGGTACTATTTCTATTCTCACATCTCCTCGTGCCACAATTTCTCTTATAATGTGGTATCGCTTAAGGTAATGCTTGGACGCATTATGAGACAGTGGTTCCTTTGCTTGCGCAATGGCTCCATTGTTATCACAATACAGTGTAATGGGATTTACAATGTCATGCACCACACCAAGTTCTGTAATGAACTTTCTAATCCAAACCGCTTCCTTTGCTGCTTCCGCAGCTGCGATATACTCCGACTCGGTCGTAGAGAAAGCTACGCTTCCCTGCTTGGAACTCTTCCAACTGACCGCGCCCCCATTCAAGATAAACAGGTATCCTGATTGGGATTTAAAATCGTTCTCATCTGTGAGATGACTTGCATTTGAAAATCCTTCTATTTTCAGATCCCCTTCTCCGTACACTAGGAACATATCTTTAGTTCTTCTCAAGTACTTAAGAATGTTCTTGACGGCAATCCAGTGCTCGTCTCCCGGATTTCCTTGGTAACGACTCGTTACAGATAACGCGAACGCTACGTCAGGTCTAATGCATAGCATAACATACATAATCGAACCGATTGCGCTGGCATACGGGACTACAACCATGCGCTTCTTATCATCATCGGTTTTAGGACATTGATGATTGTTTAACTTTACTCCATGTAGCATGGGTAAGTTACCTCGTTTCGATTCAAGCATGCTAAACCGCTTTAGCACCTTTTCGATGTATGTAGCCTGTGAAAGACCAAGCAGTCTTCTTGATCTATCTCTGTAGATCTTTATACCAAGTATATAAGCTGCTTCACCAAGGTCTTTCATTGAGAAGTTACCAGATAACCATACTTTTACCGACTGTAGCAGAGCTATGTCATTTCCCATTAGTAATATATCGGCCACATATAATATTAGAAATGCTACAGAGCTCCCACTTGCTTTCTTGTAAATGCAAGCTTCTTCGCAATTTTGTTCGAAACCAAATTGTTTTATGGTTTCGTCAAAACGCTTGTTCCATCTTCTAGATGCTTGCTTGAGTCCATAAATGGATCTCTGAAGTTTGCAAACCATGTTTGCATCCTTTGATATGAAACCTTCAGGTTGCATCATATATACATCCTCAAGCAGGTTTCCGTTTAGGAAAGCTATTTTCACATCCATTTGTCAAATCTCGTAATCGCAGTGAGCGGCAATAGCAAGCATTATTCTGATTGATTTGGACATAGCCACATGAGAGAAAGTTTCGTCATAATCAATTCCTTGCTTCTGACGATATCCTTTCGCTACTAACCTAGCTTTGTAGGTGCTAACCTTTCCATCCATGTATGTCTTCTTTTTGAAGATCCATCTGCACCCAATGGGTTTTATCCCTTCGGGTGGATCAACCAAAGTCCACACTTGGTTGGTGTACATGGAATCCATTTTAGAATCCATGGCCTCGAGCCACGCTTTAGAATCTGGACTAGTAAGAGCCTCTTCGTAGTTTTCGAGTTCGTCGTCTAACACGGAAACCTCATCATCTCCCACTAGAAAACCATATCTAATAGGGAGTTCACGAACTCTTTGTGATCTACGAATAGGTGGCACTGCAGTCTCATCTAATGGGACTGTTTCGGGTTCCTCAATCGCTTCTGTTGTTTCAGTTGGTGTTTCTTGTTCATGAACTTCATCAAGTTCAATCATGCTTCCCTTTTCTGTGTCTTCAAGAAACTCTTTCTCTAAGAAGGTTGCGTACTTGGATACTATCACTTTCTGATCATCTGGATGATAGAAGTAATATCCCATAGTTTCCTTAGGGTATCCAATGAAGAAACATTTATCAGATTTAGAATCTAGTTTGTCAGACACAATGCGTTTGACAAATGCTGAACAACCCCATACTCTCATGAATGAGAATACAGGTTTCCTACCAACGAACAATTCATATAGTGTGGAACTAGCGGATTTAGTTGGTACTCGATTTAGGGTGAAGAGGGCGGTTTCCAAGGCATAGCCCTAGAATGTCTTTGGAAGTAATGCTATGCTCATCATGGATCGTACCATATCTAGTAGGGTATGGTTCCTCCTCTCGGATACACCATTGTGTTGTGGTGTATAGGGAGGTGTCCATTGTGAGCAAATCCCACATTCAGTTAGATAATTCAGAAAATCATCTGAAAGATATTCGCCACCTCGATCGGACCGAAGTGTCTTTATTTTCTTTTCTAGTTGATTTTCCACTTCATTCTTGAAGCATTTGAATTTCTCAAAAGCTTCGAATTTGTGCTTCATCAATTAGATATAACCATATCGGGTATGGTCGTCTATGAAGCTAATGAAGTATCTGAATCCTCCTCTTGCTTAGACTGACATAGGACCGCATACATCTGAATGAATGAGTCCTAGAGTGTCTGATACATGTTCACCTTTATTGCTAAAGGGTGTCTTTGTCATTTTGCCTTTTAAACATGCTTCACACGTTTCCAATGATTCAGGATCAATTGAATTTATAAGCCCATCTTGATGTAGCTTAAGCATGCGTCTTTTGTTTATATGGCCTAAACGATAATGCCACAAGTAAGTTGAATTATCTAGCTTATGTCTTTTGGTATCAATTGCGAAAACAGAAATTTTGTCATCTAACACATAAATCCCATTTTGTGATATTCCTGAAAAATAGAAAATTGAATCTCTATAAAAATCGCAATGTTTGTCTTTTATTGAAATATGAAAACCGTCGTCAACAAGACGGCTAATAGAAATAATGTTACGAGACATTTGCGGAACGTACAAACAGTTCCTTAATTCTATTACAAGCCCAGAGGGCAGATTTAAAACATAATCTCCAATTGCGAGGGCGGCAACTCTTGCTCCATTTCCTACTCGCAAGTTTATGCTTCCTTTCTTCAATTCCTTAGTCTGATTTAGTTCCTGCATATTTGTACAAATATGAGATCCGCATCCGGTATCAAGTACCCAAGATTCAGACTGTGAAATTGTATTTATTTCAATATAAAACATACCAGATGTTGAAGTACCGCCCTTTCCCTTCTTGAGGGTGGCTAGATACTCCTTGCAGTTCCTTCTCCAATGCCCGTCTTTACCACAGAAGTGGCACTCTCCTTTGGGATTCTTTACTTCCTTTCCCTTAGCTCCAGTGGGCATGACCCTTTTACCTTTCTTGGGATATTTAGGATTGGGAAAATACCATTTCCTCTTCTTTGATCCCTCTATGACAAGAGCCGGTATTGCCTTGTCTTTCTTCATATTGGGCTCAACTGACTTGAGCATATTTGCAAGCTCTTCAAGAGAGGTTTGCAAGTCATTCATTTGGTAGTTCATGATGAACTGTGAATAACTCTCTGGGAGGGATTGAAGAATTAAGTCTATGCTTAGTTCGTTATCCATCGCGAATCCAATACTTGAAAGTTTGGTAATGTAGCCAATTATCTTGACACAATGTGTCATGACAGATGTGCCCTCTTGCATCCTGCAACGATATAGCAACTTGGATATCTCGTAGCGTTCGCACCTAGTCTGTTTCCCAAACAGCTCTTTAAGGTGCATGATGATGGAATAGGCATCCATTTCCTTATGTTGCCTTTGTAATTCCGTTATCATCGATGCAAGTATGATGCATCCGGCATGATCATCATCAGCCTTGTGCTTTTGGTAAGCATCAATTTCCTCAATGGGAGCATCATCAGCAGGGATATGGGGTATCATTGTATCAAGTACATACCCTATCTTATCGAACTTCAAAACAATTTTGAGGTTGCGAAACCAGTCGGTGAAGTTTGAACCATTCAATTTGTTATCGGTAAGAATGTTTTGCAGATTGGTTTTAGTCATGATTTTAAGAGTGATTATATAAACCTGAGAGTGAGAAAGAGTAAACGTATGTTATTTATTTGCTTTAAAGTATATCAATCTAAAATTATAGGCCTTTTGTTTATTTCAGATTGCTCCCACTATTTTGCCAAATTAATAGCCTTCCATATTAATTCGAAGAATTTCACAAATCCTTTAGTGAGCTAGGATCCTAACTCCTGAGATTTCGCCTTGAGTTTACCCAACAAGCTAGTCTCATTCGTTAGGTAGATTCATGTAATCAATCACATCTTAAATGTGATTCCTAGGTTATTGGGTTACTAACCACATTAGTAATTAATATGCTATTCATATTAATCCCAACCGTATTGCCCATTAGTTTATGAAAACATGAGTTTACCCATCCAATTATCATAATCTAATTTAAGTATTACCCCATATTCATGAAAAGTGATTTTCGATAATTCAGGTGTTACCGTAAGACCCCGAGCTTGAGTTTACCCAACAACCCAAAGGCCCTCAGTACTGCCGGCTGAATTATAATATTAGGGAGGGACAACCGATTTTAATAACTTGCTTATTTACTTAACCTTTTAATGAGGGATTTTATTTTAGGTCTCATAATCTAACTTAGTCTTGATTTGCTTTAGCATACATCAGACACATACATTGGCGTTATGGACATATCATCTAAAGTATTCCGCCGAGCCAGAGACGGAATAAAAGGGCAAACCTAAGGAAATACTAACTATTACATATTTATCTTTAGGTCCTCCGTCTTCTCCATGGCCCCTTGAAATTACATATTAATTTCTATACTACTAAAGAAAACTTCAATTGAATTGAAGGGAATTAGATGAGAGGAGAAATTACAATAGATAGTAGAAAGGCAGGACGCGCAGGCCCTATTTCAAAAATACCAAAAGACTAAAAGAGGGTCCAAATATGTCCATAACTCCAAACATGCATAGACTCAATTAAATAAATTTAATTGGTTGATTACATAACTATTTTATGTAATATTTATGTTAATCACATTAACTTTCATCCAATTTTACTTCTAATAGTTTCGTATCTTCTATATTAATCTTTAGATTAATACAACTATAAAAAACTTTAATTATGCACGTCCCAATTATTTTGATTTTAATTCATTTAATACTTTTGATTTACAAATAGGTAAAACAAACTTTTAAATAAATTTTCATTCGATAACCAAAATAGAAAACTATCAATTTCTGAAACATATATATTTAATTATATATAAAACTGATTTTAAATAATTTAAAATTTAAGTGGGTCTCGGGCCGGGCCCGAGGTTGGGCTGCTGCCGATTGGCAACAGCCCTAGGGCGGCTGAACCGCCGCTGCCTTACGGCAGCGACAGCCAGGCGCCGCACGCGGCTGTTGTCGTGGGGCAGCAGCCGCGCGACAGTGGCCGGTCGCGCCGCGAGGCGCGACTCGAGCTGCTGTCGCATTTATTTTTATTTTTTTAATAATTTTAAATATATATATCAGTTCTAAAATGGTTTTAAAACGATTTTCAGAAAATAGGAAAACCTACTATAGATTTCCGTTTTATCTTTAGAATTAATAAAACTGATTTTATCAATCTAACTATAAAACCAATAGATTTTGTTATAATGATTATCAACCAAAATAATTAGGAACATACGCATAATCTATTTTAATCAACAAGTAATTAAAACTTATTTATCTTTAGGATTAATTAATCAAAAACTATTTGTTAATTAACCTAACAATAAATATTTATTCAATCCTATTGAAAAACTTCTAAATTTTCATATATGAAATAACGGATTTAACGATGGCTCTGATACCAATGTTGGAAAAATAGGCTAACGTATAGCAGGAAATATAAAATTTTAACCTATTTCCATAAACCATAAGATTCGTTAACCGTTATTTGATATAAAGATGGATAAGAAGAAATACATGTTAGATGTTCTATCTACCGTTGCTAACGAAGTGCCCACAACTCTTACTTCGAGTTCCCGAGCACAGAACAAAACAAATATAAGATCAAGTTAGAATCAACCGTTGAATAACAACCAAAATAGATTGCCTCTAATTAATCAACACAAGATCAAGGATAAAGAAAGAAAGATGAAAATCAATTGAACGGAAGGAAGCCATGGAAAATCTCGTCCTCGAACTGGGGATCGAAATTCTCTCTCTTGCTCTAGGGTGGAATTCGAAATTCTCTAGAGGGTTGTGGATTTTTTCTCCTAAAATAACAAGGTTACGTAAATTTAGTCAAACCTTACGTAAATTATGTCTAAAAATAAAAGATTTACCTAAAATTTATAGGTTTTACGTAAAACTGTATTTTTCATATGGTTTATAAATTTTCTTCTCCTAAAATAAAAAGGTTACGTATTTAGCCAAACTATACTAAATTATATCTAAAAATAAAATATTTACGTAAAAAGTTCAAATGTTTTACGTAAAACTCTAATTTTCACAAGGTTTGTGGATTTTTTCTTCTAAAATAACAAGATTACGTAAATTTAGTTAAACCCTACGTAAATTATGTCTAAAAATAAAAGATTTACGTAAAATATATAGGTTTTACGTAAAACTCTATTTTCACAAGGTCTGTGAATTTTTCTTCTCCTAAAATAAAAAGGTTACGTAAATTTAGTCAAACTATATGTAAATTATATCTAAAAATAAAATATTTACGTAAAGTTCAAATGTTTTATGTAAAACTCTAATTTCCACAAGGTTTGTGGATTTTTTCTCCTGAAATAACAAGGTTACGTAAATTTCGCCAAACCATACATAAATTATGTCTAAAAATAAAAGATTTACGTAAAATATATAGGTTTTACGTAAAACTGTATTTTTCATATGGTTATGAATTTTCTTCTCCTAAAATAAAAAGGTTACGTAAATTTAGTCAAACTATACGTAAATTATATCTAAAAATAAAATATTTACGTAAAGTTCAAATATTTTAAGTAAAACTCTAATTTTCACAATGTTTGTGGATTTTTTCTCATAATATAAGAAGGTTACGTAAATTTAGTCAAACCTTACGTAAATTATGTCTGAAAATAAAAGATTTACGTAAAATATATATGTTTTACGTAAAACTCTATTTTCACAAGGTCTGTGAATTTTCTTCTCCTAAAATAAAAAGGTTACGTAAATTTAGTCAAACTATACGTAAATTATATCTAAAAATAAAATATTTACATAAAGTTCAAATGTTTTACGTAAAACTCTAATTTTCACAAGGTTTGTGGATTTTTTCTGCTTAAATAACAAGGTTACGTAAATTTAGTTAAACCTTACGTAAATTATGTCTAAAAATAAAAGATTTACCTAAAATTTATAGGTTTTACGTAAAACTGTATTTTTCATATGGTTTATAAATTTTCTTCTCCTAAAATAAAAAGGTTACATATTTAGTCAAACTATACGTAAATTATATCTAAAAATAAAATATTTACGTAAAAAGTTCAAATGTTGTACGTAAAACTCTAATTTTCACAAGGTTTGTGGATTTTTTCTCCTAAAATTAACAAGGTTACGTAAATTTAGTCAAACCCTATGTAAATTATGTCTAAAAATAAAAGATTTACGTAAAATATATAGGTTATACGTAAAACTCTATTTTCACAAGGTCTGTGAATTTTTCTTCTCTTAAAATAAAAAGGTTACATAAATTTAGTCAAACTATACGTAAATTATATCTAAAAATAAAATATTTACGTAAAGTTCAAATGTTTTATGTAAAACTCTAATTTTCACAAGGTTTGTGGATTTTTTCTCCTAAAATAACAAGGTTACGTAAATTTAGTCAAACCTTGCGTAAATTATGTCTAAAAATAAAAGATTTACGTAAAATATATAGGTTTTACGTAAAACTGTATATTTCATATGGGTTATAAATTTTCTTCTCCTAAAATAAAAAGGTTACATATTTAGTCAAACTATACGTAAATTATATCTAAAAATAAAATATTTACGTAAAAAGTTCAAATGTTTTACGTAAAACTCTAATTTTCACAAGGTTTGTGGATTTTTTTCTCCTAAAATAACAAGGTTACGTAAATTTAGTCAAACCTATGTAAATTATGTCTAAAAATAAAAGATTTACGTAAAATATATAGGTTTTACGTAAAACTCTATTTTCACAAGGTCTGTGAATTTTTCTTCTCTTAAAATAAAAAGGTTACATAAATTTAGTCAAACTATACGTAAATTATATCTAAAAATAAAATATTTACGTAAAGTTCAAATGTTTTATGTAAAACTCTAATTTTCATAAGGTTTGTGGATTTTTTCTCCTAAAATAACAAGGTTACGTAAATTTAGTCAAACCTTACGTAAATTATGTCTAAAAATAAAAGATTTACGTAAAATATATAGGTTTTGCGTAAAACTCTATTTTTCATATGGTTTATAAATTTTCTTCTCCTAAAATAAAAAGGTTACGTATTTAGTCAAACTATACGTAAATTATATCTAAAAATAAAATATTTACGTAAAAAGTTCAAATGTTTTACGTAAAACTCTAATTTTCACAAGGTTTGTGGATTTTTTCTCCTAAAATAACAAGGTTACGTAAATTTAGTCAAACCCTATATAAATTATGTCTAAAAATGAAAGATTTACGTAAAATATATAGGTTTTACGTAAAACTCTATTTTCACAAGGTCTGTGAATTTTTCTTCTCTTAAAATAAAAAGGTTATATAAATTTAGTCAAATTATACGTAAATTATATCTAAAAATAAAATATTTACGTAAAGTTCAAATGTTTTATGTAAAACTCTAATTTTCACAAGGTTTGTGGATTTTTCTCCTAAAATAACAAGGTTACGTAAATTTAGTCAAACCTTACGTAAATTATGTCTAAAAATAAAAGATTTACGTAAAATATATAGGTTTTACGTAAAACTGTATTTTTCATATGGTTTAAAATTTTCTTCTCCTAAAATAAAAAGGTTACGTATTTAGTCAAACTATACGTAAATTATATCTAAAAATAAAATATTTATGTAAAAAGTTCAAATGTTTTACGTAAAACTCTAATTTTCATAAGGTTTGTGGATTTTTTCTCCTAAAATAACAAGGTTATGTAAATTTAGTCAAACCTTACGTAAATTATGTCTAAAAATAAAAGATTTACGTAAAATTCATAGGTTTTATGTAAAACTTTATTTTTCATATGGTTTATAAATTTTTCCTCCCAAATTAGAAGGTTACGTAAATTTAGTCCAACTTTATGTGAATTATGTCTAAAAATAAAGGATTTACGTAAAAGTTAAAATTGAGGTCGTTAACGTTCATTTTGAGGAGTTAATTAAAATCGAGTGGTAATTGATGTTAAAAAGTGTAAAGTTCAGTAGCCATACTGTTAAGAATCGAAGTTTAGTAGCCATAATATTAAAATGGATAAAGTTTAATGGCCATGGGTGTAATTTACCAACATTATGACCACCATGGATGTTTGAAAACTAAATCGAGTTTAAACCTCTTTCTTTCCATATGCAAAAAAACAAAAAAAAGGGAGGAAAGTAATTAAGATTTATAGGATTACCGTGTTTGTGACCTCTGAAGACATAAAGGGCTTTGATGTTGCAGGATTATTGGTTGGGTTGGTGGATTATCTCCATGACCGCCTTTTTGAAGCTTCATGCTTTGCTATTGACATACGCACTCAAAACAAAAGATAGAATTTGCGGCACCGACTAAAGGAGACCAGAGGTGTGTGGAATAAAATAATGCAGGAAGAAGACCGAACCGAAAGAGATGGAGAGCTGGGCGAAAATTTGACCGGCACCAACAGTAACCAATCAATATAATTAAATAACACGTTGAATTATTTAATGGTTTAGATTAACCAAAAATGTAATCAATGGTAATATAAGCATAGTATGAGTTACTTTGTTTTTCAACAAAGTGACTGTAGCCTACACCTATACTCAAATATATATATATAGACATATATTATTCTTTTACAAAATACATCATATAAAATTAACACTCGAAACTATTTATCAAATAAAGCACCAAAGCTATTAATAATTGAGATATCTCTTTCATCGCCTAACGTTAAGAATACCAGCCATGCACTCTGGTTATACAACCTTTAGTTACAGTCTTTTAATGACTACTTGGGCAATCCTAGATGGATAAAATTATTTAATACGTCCTTCAAAATATCACAACTCATAAAACTCATTTCTGGACTTCAATCTAAATCACATAAACAACATCCATTTTTCTTAATATCTTTACTCAATCGATTTCCGACATATTGAATCATAAATCATTATTAAATAAACAACTAAAATTCACCAATAAACAAATTAAAAATATATTTATCCCTACCGACTTCAATTTCTTAAAAATAAGACATAAGTCATAATATATATTTTATTTCAATAAATTATAAATTCGTCAAAATTACTATTTTAACAATCTTTAATTAAAATAAAAAAATTCACTTTGAGAAATAAATTTATAGAAAACCGCTTAACACACACACACACACATATATATATATATATATATATATATATATATATAGGGGAGAGATCAAGTGAGAACCCTCCCTTAGGTGAGGACACTTCCTTATGGTGAGAACACTCAAAACTACGTCGTTTTGAGTGTAAAAATTAATAAAAATCAATAAAGAAACACTGAATGTTGCTAGTGAGATTTGAACCCTGGCCACTTCATTTGTAGTACACTTTACTTACCACTAAGACAATCGCTTCTCTTATATATTATATCACGCGCGCTGCTTAATATACTACTGTGCTAGTAGCTTCTATTGTTTAATATTTGATACATGCACTTATTAATATCGATTAAATACTTCAAAAAAAGAATATCGATTAAATATGCATAATAATGAATTATTAATAGAAAAAAAGAATTATGCATAATAATGCATTATTAATAGAAAAAAATACATTTTCCATATATTGAAAGTGAAAAATTGGATGGGTTAGGGGTGGAAGTGGCGGCTGATCTTATGGAGGAAGGTCGGCGGTCTTGGGATGTTGGGTTAATTTCAGGCATTTTTGCTCATCGGGATGCAAATCTTATTCTCCGTATCCCCTTATCTAATCGGATTGATCATGATGTGTGGTATTGGAAGGATGACCGACGGGGCAACTATACAGTTAAAAGTGGGTACCGAAAGCTTATGTCTGGATTTGGAACAAATTGGTTCATTGAGTCTCCACTTTGGAATAAAGTTTGGAATCTTAAAGTGCCCCCCTAAAGTTAAGAACCTTCTTTGGCGGGTTCTTGCTAACTGTTTCCCATCTAAAGTCGCACTGAAAGCTCGAAGGGTTCCTATCTCAGATTTATGCGAGCTCTGTCATGGGACGGTAGAAGATTCTTATCATATTTTTCTCAGATGTACTATGGCTCGAGCTATTTGGACTATTTCGCCTATTAGGGATGTGGGAACCCAATTTCATAACATTTTTTATTATTGGGGTTGGATCTTTTCTAAATCGGTGGAGCTTGTAGCGGTTTTATGGTGGATTATTTGGTGTTATAGAAATGACGTTGTGTGGAATCGGAAGGATTCACAAGCCTCGATCCTGTACCATTCAGCCGGTTCCTTTCTACAGGCCTGGAAGAAAGCGCAGGCGTCGGTTTCTCCTTATGGCAGTCCGGCTGTGCCAAGCCCGACGGTGTGGCAGCGTCCTCCAACAGGCTTCCTAAAATTGAATGTGGATGGGGCGTCATTTGTGGATGAGAATGTGGCTGGGTTTGGGTGTATTGTTCGGGATGAGTTGGGCCGTTTTGTTGCAGCTAAAAATGGAACCTTGCAGAATTATCAAGATGCATCGTTCATTGAAGCGCTATCGGTCCGTGAAACTCTTAGTTGGATCAAAGACCGCGGATGGAAGGATGTAATCATTGAATCAGATTCTTTGATCGTGGTTCAGTCTATGGCCCGCCCGTTAGAGGTTTCATCTCCTTTTAACACCTTAGCCAATGATTGTCATTTTTCATTGAACGAGTCTTTTAATTGCTCTATTCGTTTTGTCTGCCGTTCTGCAAACTCGGTTGCTCATTTGTTAGCTAGAAGTAGTATTTTACCTTTTCATCGGGGTGAGTGGTTTTCTGTACCCCTGATTTTATTTGTAATATGCTTCTTCTTGATTCTTAATATATGCTTCTTTGGTTGTCAAAAAAGAAAAAGAAAAAAAATACATTAAGATGCTCCAATTTCTTATTTATTTAATTCCTTTATATTTTTGTAATTTATGTTATATAAGAAAATATACGTTATGTTTTTTTAGAACATGTGTTATGTTTTTTCGAACATGAGTTATAAATTATATTATAGAACAAATGAAAAAACGATCCAGATATCTACTGATTTTTTTAGAATATTATACTTAATTTTTGGAACACAAACTATAAACTTTAGAACATACATTATGTTTTTTAGAACATGCGTTACGTTTTTTCGAACATGAGTTATAAATTATATTATAGAACAAACACGAACTATGAAGTTTAGAACGTACGACATATTTTTAGAACATAAGTTATGTTTTTTTAGAAATGTGTTATGTTTTTTGGAACATGTGTTATAAATTATTATAGAACAAACGAAAAAACGATCCAGATATCTACTGATTTTTTTTAGAACATTATACTTAATTTTTGGAACACAAACTATAAACTTTAGAACATACGTTATGTTTTTTAGAACATGCGTTACGTTTTTTCGAACATGAGTTATAAATTATATTATAGAACACACACGAACTATGAAGTTTAGAACGTACGACATATTTTTTAGAACATATGTTATGTTTTTTTAGAACATGTGTTATGTTTTTTCGAACATGAGTTATAAATTATATTATAGAACAAATGAAAAAAGATCCAGATATCTACTGATTTTTTTAGAACATTATACTTAATTTTTGGAACATAAACTATAAACTTTAGAACATATGTTATGTTTTTTAGAACATGCGTTACGTTTTTTTCGAACATGAGTTATAAATTATATTATAGAACACATGCAAAAATGATCGAGATATTTACTGATTTTTTTAAACACTATACTTAATTTTTAGAATATAAATTATAAAGTTTAGAACATATGTAACATTATTTAGAACATCGTCCTTAACATTTTAAAACATAAATTACAAAAAATATAGAGGAATTAAATAAATAAATATAGAACATCGTCGATTTTTTTGTTCTATTAATAATTCATTATTATGCACATTTCTTTTTTTTCTATTACTAATTTATTATTATGAACATTTAATCGATATTAATAAGTGCATGTGTCAAATATTAAACAATAAAAGCTACATGGATAATGGTATATTATGCAGCGCGCTCCATAATGGACAAGAAAAGCAATTGTCTCAGTGGTAAGTAGCATGAAGTACAATTGAAATGGCCAGGATTCAAATCCCAACAACATTTAGTGTTTTTTATTGATTTTTACACTCAAAACGACGTAGTTTTGAGTGTCCTCACCTAAAAAATGGTTCTCACAAGAGCCCTATATATATATATATATATATACTCAAAATCATAAAAAGGTAGTTAACCATATTACTTACCTGAGCAAATAATTGAAAGAAAACACAATCCAAGTCTCAAAATCTGTTTAGAATCTGTCACATACGAGTCTATTCTAAGAATATCTAAACCCGATCTCCGACGATGGAAATTTTGGTCGAACTGTGGAGATGACCAGAGTCACCTTTACAAACTATTGTTTTCTAAGTTTCTTTTTATTTTCTCATTTTATTTTCCTTTTTTCTCAAACTATGGTTTAACCAAAACCACTTAAGATGAAAACTAAAAAAAATATGCATCTCCTATTTTCTCTCATATTCATCCATCCATTTATATATATATGTGGAAGGGCTCAAGTGAG
This sequence comes from Euphorbia lathyris, assembly GCF_963576675.1. Classification (NCBI taxonomy): domain Eukaryota; kingdom Viridiplantae; phylum Streptophyta; class Magnoliopsida; order Malpighiales; family Euphorbiaceae; genus Euphorbia; species Euphorbia lathyris. The sequence goes on from NC_088910.1 coordinate 72,255,152, forward strand.
AACACATCCCTTATATGAGAATACTTTTTATGTGAGAACACTCATTAATGACATATTTGTAAATATAACTATTCCATTACATATAAATAGTTTTTAATTTATAGTAACTGTTCGCGCTTCATCTTCTTCCCACTTTCAGACTTTGTGTTTTCTCTCTATGTGCTTTTGGACGAGACTTTTGCGAGTGTAAGCTTCTTCATTCTTGTTTGTTTGCGTTTAGTGATCTTCGTTTAGTTTTATACTTGTGTTTAGTCTTATACTTATTTTTAGTTGTTTTCTTTATGTTTCTGCATTTTGTTGTTTCGTAAGTTCTGTTTTATGTTTGCTCACTTTTTTTGGCGGACGGTTCCTCTTCCACTGTTTAATACTTCGATTTTCCTGCTAGTTGTTATTTAAGGTGAGTTGTATTTCCTTCGTCTTCTGTTAGTTTCAGTTATCTACAATTGTTATGTATTGATGTATTTCTGTTGTTGTTTTTGTAGATATATGCTCTAAGAATACATGACATTAGGTTTAATAAATTATTTACCCATTTTTATATATACTTAATTTTATTAAATTTTTAATTTTATCATTGAACTTATTAATTTGATATTAAAATATCATAAATTGGTATTACTAAATTATTATTAGTCTAATTTTTATTAATATTATTAATATTTTACTATATTATAAAGTTAATGGAGTTTTAACATGTATTTCAACAGTTTTAAACCGTATAAAACAAATAAATACTGATCTCCACAGATCTACCATATATAGTCTTAATTAAAGTTAGAAAATTAATACCTTTCACTAATAATTAAGAGCAGTCCCTTTGAACGAGATTGAGGAGTTGATAGGCGAACTCCCTCTACGACGTCACTTGCGGAATAAGAACTGATGCTTGCTAGACATAGAAATCAAATCTAATTTGATTTTTGCTTCTTCAAAATTAGAGCAGCGAGCCTTGTTTTCAATTTTTGTGTTTTATGGAAAAATAAAGCTCAACCGCGCACACAAACAAAGGGGCCTAAATTTAGAGAGAGATAGGAGGGAGTGGGTAGTTTCTTTCCTTAAACAAAACTTTACATACTTATCTTGGCTTATGTGATTTAATTGTTTTGTTAATTAATTAATTTAGACAATCTAATTATCTTTTCATTTTAATTAATGTAGGGATAAATGGAGTAAACGAGTATTGGCCCATTTTCTGATCCATTTATGGCCCGCTCGTAACCTAGTCAGATTAGATTTATGGTTAGGGTTGTATCCTAGCTATAAATAGATAGCTAAGGAGGCTAAAACCCCAAGAAGGTTAAGAGAAGTAAGAAAATAAAAGAGACTCACTCTCTACGCTTGCTCTCTCTCTCTCTCTCTCTGTCTTCTAGTTACATTCTTAGTTCGTGAAATAAAGAAAATTACTCCTTTGGTGTGGTAACCTCTTAGATCGGTGATACGGAGCCAAGGTCAATTGCTTCCGCTGTTATTCAACGGATCTGCGCTACATGAGGTAAGCCTAAATCTGTTGATTTACTTATCGATAGATCCAGGTTCATTACCCGTCCCTTAGAGGATAGCTCCGTGTTCCATATGTTAGGAACCTTTTATACTTGATTTATGATTCTATTAATTTGTTTAATTGAATAATTGCATGCTTGGTTGAGTCAAGTCTTAATTATGTGTTTTTAATGTGTCCGATGATGTTTTTTGTCTGCCGAAATCGCCTTGGAGGCTGCTGGAATTTTCTAGCGAGATTAAGCGATTTAATACGCGCCAATTAGGGTCTGTTTTCTCTATAATGCATATTTCCATTCACCAAAACCTGAAACCGATCACACCTCAAACTTAGAGACCCCAAAACCCCCCATTGCTTGTAGTCTCGTGACCGTCGGCCGCCGCCCACACACGCGGCGTGTGCATCGTCGTCTCCCGACGTCTGCTTGGAATCGATTTTTGCAAGCCTGCTTGAAATATTGAGAATTTTTCTGTAATTTTTAATTTATTTTTGGGTCTACATAATAATTGATATTGAATTAATTAGGTTTCCGTAATTGTTTTTAATGTGTAAAAACCATTTAAAAATACCTAGAAAATTATATAAATTAAAATTAAATTACAGAAAAATAAAACTTTTTCCATATTCTGAAAATTAAATTTATAAGGCTCGTCTCTAATTAAATTTATTTTTATAATACTTTTCTAATGTTTAGATATTCAAAATGTGTTTTTAACATATTTTGAATAAACGTGTAATTAAAAAAGGAAAAGTGCAAAAATAAACATTGTGGTTACACCTGTTTTCGAACAACACCCATGTGGTTTAAAAGTTTACAAAATGGTACCTTGAGGTTCATTCCGTTAGCAAACACATACCAAATTGACTAATTGTGTTAAAAGTCAAAGGGAAAAGAGTTAAGTTAGTCCTTATATTTATTTATTTTATAAATTAACCCCCTTTATTATCTAATTATCACAAACAAACCCAAAAATAAAAAATAAAAATCAAATATGCCCTCTTCCTCATCTATTTTTAATTTCTTATTTTTCTTCTTCTCTTCTCTCTCCTCTTTGTTAATTTCTCCCTAAAAAATCAATTGATTTTCCATCGCTTTCTAAATCTAATCTTTAATTAACTTAAAACAACACAATTTAATCTAATCTTTACTTTTCCATCTCTATTTCTTCAACAATAAAAATGCTCTAAAACAACTACAGAGAGTCTAGAAAATGCTGTTCAGATACTTCAAAATGGAGCAAATTTGGAACACAGTGAGTTCAATTCCCTCATCGGTTTCCTAAACTAATAGATACAAATTCCAGAAGTTACGTGTTCCGTTTGCATTGCAAAACTTTGTAAAGTTTATAGCAAAGATCAAACTATTTGAGCAACGTTTCTCTGTATCAGTTGGTGTTAGTTAAAAGAAGAGGTTAGAACAGCATCAGGAGGAGAAAGTTACCCTGTATGTGGCTCCTCGATATAAAAAATGAAACTGAAAACCTCTGTCACCACCACCACCGGGAAAACCTCCATCAAAGTGAAATGTGAATTGTTGTCCTCCATGAATGAAAGGGCTACCCCACCGCCCATTCCCATTTCTTCTATGTCTTCTCCACTGTCGAACCTTGAACGTTTTTCGTCATTGCCAAGAACCTGTTAAGGACAATTTAAGCGTCAACTAGGAATCTGTCGCAAATATATCACTGAAAAACCTTAGATCCTTGCTTCCCTTAAAACTTAGGATGAAAAGAAACAAAAAAAAGAAGAGATGATGAAACTGCACCTCATAAGCTACAGCAATTTCTCGGAATTTATTCTCTGCTTCCTCTCTATTTTCAACATTCTTATCTGGATGCCATTGCAAAAGCTAGTATCTAGACTCTCTCTAGTTGTTTTAGAGCATTTTTATTGTTGAAGAAGAAAATATAGATTATATTAAATTGTGTTGTTTTATTTAAATATTAGATTTAGAAAGAGATGGAAAATCAATTGATTTTAGAGAGAGAAGAGAAGAAGAAAAATAAGAAATTAATGAGAGATGGAGAAGAGGGTATATTTGATTTTTATTTTTTATTTTGGGGTTTGTTTGTGATAATTAGATAATAAAAGGGGTTAATTTATAAAATAAATAAATATAAGGACTAACTTAACTCTTTTCCCTTTGACTTTTAATACCGTTAGTCAATTTGGTATGTGTTTGCTAACGGAATGAACCTCAAGGTACCATTTTGCAAACTTTTAAACCACATGAGTGTTGTTCGAAAACATGTGTAACCATAAGGTTTATTTTTGTACTTTTCTCAATTAAAAATAATAATTAGAATTTTTTTCCAATCAATTGATTACTAATTCATGATAGATAATCAAATATTAAGTTTTAAACTTATACAACATCTGTTCCGTATAACTATATGACTGTAGTCTGTTTGCAAATATTGCGTAACCAATATAATCATATATACACGTAATTTGGAAACTTGTTTTTGTTGTGAGTCGTATGTTCCTCAAAAAAATGGATTGAAGTTAGTTTTTGATCCCCAAAAGATTTAGTTCATGACCTAAACTTTCTCTTTTCTTCTGTGCCTTGCTAGTCGTGGTCGGCACTGTGAAGACTCCAATGCTTCCTCGTTTTCTCCAACAACATGCAAGACTGAGCCGAATGGAGTGGAACATAAAGAGGTGCCGCCTAAGAAAACAGATCTGGAATGACATAGAGGCAATTACGCATCATTTGGAGTCATTGCATACTCAGATGCAAGAGTGCATTTGGGCAGGTGGTTTACATAGAAGGTACGATCAATATACCCTACTCAGGTGACTCCACGAAGCATTGCAACATGAGAAGCTTAAAAGTATCTTAGATGCAATATGGAGAATTCCAGAGAACAACTACAGAAAGACTGTACGGTTGTTCATGAGCACGCTAGGAGATAAGGGTGTAAGAGTCCCTCGAAACACTTCGACTATAACTCTGCGATCAGAAAAGATAATTTCTACCCGTGTGTACGCTAACATCCTAACTAGGAATATTGATAGGTACATAGTACGTGTCATGAGAAATGGCCCAATTAGAAAACATTGGAGCTTAGGTAGTGGATGTGTCTAGGGGATGTAGGTTAGGACCTCTTTTGTTTTTTTAGATAAGTTTAGATCTCTTTTTTTTTGATTTAGTAGATGGTTTGTTCATGTGGTCTTTTGGATTTATTCTTTTTGTTAGAACTTCCATTTTTGGGAGATTGTTGGATTCATTGATTGATTGAAATGTGAGAATTTGTTTTTCTTATTATGGTTTGTCGTTTAATATATTGATGTAGCATAGCTTTTATGACGTTTACGATAGAATTGAGAGCACTGCATAAACCATTAATTTTTCAATTATTATCTTAACACACGTTAAGCTAATTCCAAACCAATAATAAGTGTTCTTTATATATGTTATCTAGTTAATTAACGCTGAACATTAGAATGAGAGGGTGATTAGAGCCTAACTAGGTCTCTTTTTTGAATTAAACTCTAGTGTGAAGTTAAGGTTGACTAGATATAGGTTGTATAAAGAACTTAAACATGTATTATAGAAACTTCTTAATAAGTTGTGCACCCTACTTAATTGTAGATCTGTATCATAATGACTTCAGCTACCAAATCAATAGTGGCTGAACTTTGCAAAGACCTCAAACTTAATGGAGACAACTATGATGCATTAAGCGTCAAAATTGAGTACATGCTTAAGGACAATGATGTTCTCAGTACCTTAACGATGGTTAAGGCCAAACCTGAAGATGGAACTACTGCTTAACATCAGAGGGATAAGGATCTTTATGTGTCTTGGAAGAAGAAAAACACTGAAGCCAGACTCATCTTGCTTAGTGCGATGAATGATGACCTCTCAAAAGAGTATCAAGCTAAAGAGATAGCAAATGATCTATGGGATTCTTTGAAGGACAAGTTTGGAGGCACGTCTCTAACTAATAAGTAGAAAGTTCCCTCGACACAGAATGTTACAAGATGACTGATAAGTAGAAAGTTCAAGCTGTTATTCGATCATCGCCAAATAGTTGGGAGCATATGAAGATGCACCTGACCCATTCCATATTAGTTGCAACCTTGAGGATGTTAGTCGACACCTAGAGTTGGAAGAGGACCAGTTAGCCACCGTTAGAGTCAGTTCTGAGGCTAATCATGTAGGTTCTCATCCTAGTGGGAATGTCTCTAAAGCTCAAGGAAATCCGTTCCAATTACATCCGTGTGTAACTCTCGATTTGAAGGGAATAGTCTTTAGGACTTTGTCACTTCCCATCCAATGCTTAGGGTCAGGGTATGCCTGGGGTCCATGTTAAGTTGAAACCACCAACCCGATGTTAAGTGTATTTGATAATTTAACCCTTACCTCATAAAAATGATCCAACGTACCCAACTTTGGCATGGACTACGTTTAAATAATCGATCCTTTGACAAGGTTCATTTGTTGAAAGAACTTATGACTTACTATTGAGGGATTATTAATTTAGTTAATTAAAGCGGCTCCTAAGACGATTTACATGGAAAATGAAATAAACGTTTCTAGCGAGTGAAATGGACATGCATCTGAAACGTAAATAATAGAAATATAAAATGATTCTACATGGGCTTCCTAGTACAACCTACTGAAACTTCTAAAATTACAATAGAAATAATCTTCTAGGCTCCAACTCCAAGTTTGGGCGTCTTGTGGGCTTTTTTTCTTCTTTGAATTACATAAAATAAAACCTTATTCTAAAATTACAAAGAAAATAAATAAACGAAATGCAAGCCGCATTAATAAAATTACAGCCTAAAGATTAATACTAGATAAATAAGCTCATGTAAATCATATTTACAAACAATCTAAGCATGTATCAAAACAAAAAAGTTTCAATTATATATAATAATGGGATAAGTACAAAAAAAATGCCTGTGGTATACGCGTTTTGCGAACTCGAACCTGTGGTATTTTTTTTTTTGCAAACAGAGGTACGTGTTACACGCCGTTAACAAACAGAGGCAAAATTGACTAACGATGTTAAAATTCAAAGAGAAAAGAGTTAATTTGGTCCTTATATTTATTTATTTTATAAATTAACCCCCTAATTATCTAATTATCACAAATAAACCCCAAAATCAAAAATAAAAATAAAAAATACCTTCTTCTTCTTCTTCTTCTTCCATTAATAAGGAGAATAAAATATTTTTCTCTCTCTCTTCCTTCTCTCTCCTTCTTCCATGGTTCTTCTTCTTCTTCCATTAATTTCTTCTTCTTTTCTTCTTCTTCTTCCATTAATTTCTTATTCTTCCATTAATAAGGAGAATAAAATATTTTTCTCTCTCTTCCTTCTCTCTCCTTCTTCCATGGTTCTTCTTCTTCTTCTTCTTCCTCTATCTTCTATTCTTCTATTTTTTTTTCGATTCCAGATTTCCGAAATCGGAAATCTAAAAATTCCAGATTTCCAAAATAGAAAATCTAAAAAATTTCAGATTCCTGGAAATTTCCAGGAATTTGGAATTTCCAGATTTCCTTCCTGGAAATTCTGGATTTCGGAACTTAAAAAAATAGAAGAAAGAGAGGAAGGAGAAGAGAAGAGAGAGAGGAAGAAGAAGAAGAAGAAGAAATTAATGGAAGAAGAAGAAGAAGAAATTAATGGAAGAAGAAGAAGAAGGTATTTTTTATTTTTATTTTTGATTTTGGGGTTTATTTGTGATAATTAGATAATTAGGGGGGTTAATTTATAAAATAAATAAATATAATGACCAAATTAACTCTTTTCTCTTTGAATTTTAACACCGTTAGTCAATTTTGCCTCTATTTGCTAACGGCGTGTAACACGTACCTCTGTTTGCAAAAAAAAAAAAAAAACCACAGGTTCGAGTTCACAAAACGCGTATACCACAAGCATTTTTTTTGTACTTATCCCTATAATAATTCATGGCCGATTTAACTATGAAATTGCATAAATTTGAATCCTATATCATCCAATTATTTATTTACCCAATAAAATGATTCAGTTGTGAGACTATAAGTTTCCATGCCTTAGAAAATTCCTAGTTGAATTTCCTTTAACTAGTCATGAGTTATAAACTTAAAAACAAAACACTGGATCTAATCTTTTCCATTTTGCTAATCTAATTAACAAAATATTTCATTCTATGACTTATACTTGTATTATGTCTAACATAGATTATATGGATTGTAACTTAGAGTAACTTGGGATAATTTAATAGCTCCGACCCAATTAGGATATGTAATATCCAATATTACATTTTAATTAAATGGTTTAAAATGGGCCTAGACAAAGTACCATTACTTGGTGTGTTTTTACTATTGGATGATGGAGTATAAAATTAATCCAATGGTGAAAACACACAAAGTAAGACTTACTTTGTAAAAAACAAAGTAACCATAGCGAACACCTATATTATCTAATAGGTAGATGCTATACTTACTTTGTTTTTTACAAAGTAAGAATATATTTATCAAAACTTTTATATATATATATATATATATATATATATATATATATATATATATATATATATCAATTTTAATGTCATATTATCCAATAATATATACTTAAAATTTTATAAAACACATTTGCGTCAAATTCAACCTCTAATGCTACTATAGGGGTCGAACTTTGCAATCTATTTTTTTACCAAAATACACTTTTAAATTTAAATCTTGATTTTATCCGTTTTGTAAAATCCAATTCTACAAATTGATTTTTAATAGGTAATGTCCAACATTTACACCAATTTACAAAATTAGCCAAATTTACAATATGTCAACTTTTATCATCTAATAATAAATTCAAAATTACTTTAACATACTTGTACAATTTTAAAGTTTCATATTAATCCAATTAATATAAACTTATATTTGATAAAATCACGAAATTACAATTTAATATTTATATACCATATATATATATATATATATAATTTCTATTTAAGGTTATTTACATGTTAATTTATTTCTTAGACAAAATAAAACACAACCCTAATTAGACTTAGATTTAATAACTTGATTTTCCCCGAAACACAGACCCTAATCCAACAATTTTGAAAACATAAATCTGTCCAAAAATCAACATTAAAAACAGCATAATACAACACTTTCTGAAGAAAAAAAAAACGGTTGCATTACTCAGAAATCAGATTTACCATTTAAAACTAAAAACGTCATAACTTGAGTTTTAAAACTCCATTTTCATCAAACTCGGTTTATAAAAAGCAAAAAATTTATACTTAACCCAGAAATATAACTTTAACAAATTAATTAATTTATCCCAATTAATCATAAATAATTAAAATCTAATTTTAATTAATTTCCATGAATCCTAACAAGCATACGATCCTAAAAACCAAATTTAATCTAATTAAAACTAGCATATGATTGGCTCTGAAACCACTGATGGAGTTTTAGAATGGTTTTTAAAGGTCTTAAAACATATAAAAAAGCAAATACCGATCCCCACAGATCTACCATATAGAATATTAATTCAAGTTAGAAAATCAATACCTTTCACCGAGGTTTAAGAGCAGTCCCTTTGAACGAGATTGAGGAGTTGATAAGTGAACTCCCAGAAGCAGAATTAAGCTTAGCTTTTGTTGAAAACAAGGAACTAAGTTTGCCTCTGATTCTGAGTGCCTTGTGCTATCAATTTAATTGTGAGAAAATTTATAAAGCCTTAAATTAAGATATCAAGGAACCAACAAGTGGTATTAGAGCTTAAAGCTCTGTACATTAAGATATAACTATCTTGAGCCGGATCCCTAATGTCAGTAAATAGCACATGTTTCTTTCCGAGAAATGAGACTACTCAAATCCTCCCAAAAGGATTGCCAATAACCAGACCCCATTGTTCTTTGGATCAAACTATACATTCTAGAAAAACAGAATGATTTTTTTATCCAAGCTCAAAACATGAGCGCCTGGGCCCATTTGAACCCTATGAAACAGTTGAAGGAGTTAAGACTCTGAAAACTGAAGATAAGTGGTCAAAGGATAACTTGAAGAAGCTTCAGAATAACGCTTCAGCTATCAATATGCTTCACTGTGCTCCAGATGCTGTAGAGTTCAATAAAATCTCAAGATGCGAGTCAACAAAGGAAATTTTGGATAAGCTGGAAGTCACCTACGAAGGTACCAGCAAGATCACGGAGTCCAAAGTCAATCAGAATATGATACTTTATGAAGTCTTTGAGATGAAGGACAGTGAAGGCATATCTGACATGAATGCTAGATTCACAAACATCATCAATGAACTCAAAAGACTTGGAAAGATCTTCTCAGAGGAAGAACAAGTCAAAAAGAATCTTAGAAGCCTTCCGAAGGGTTGGCAAGCAAAGAAGTTCAAAACCTAACAAAGTATAAGTATGATGAGCTGATTGGATCCCTTCTGACTCACGAAATATCAATGAAAATTTTTGAAGCCAAAGAGAAGTCAGAAGATAAGAAGCATAATTCAATAGTGCTTAAGGTTGATTCTTCAGAGGATAACACTACTAACGGCGAAGAAATGGCAATGTTCACTCGAAAGATGAAACGAATGTTTTGGAAGAGTGACCAGTACAAAAAGCCATATAGAAGGTCTGAAAGACCAAAAAGAGAACAAGATGAAGGCAAAACTCGGAAGGAATCTTCTAAACCAATCACCTGTTTTGAGTGCCATCAAGCTGGACACATCAAGTCAAATTTTCCAGTACTGAAGAAGGATAAGAAGTCTTAGAAGAAGGCTATGGTAGCCACCTAGAGCGATAGCAGTGAGTCCTTTTCAGAAGCAGAGGCTGCTGAGACAGCACATGTGTGCTTCATGGAAAATGAGACAAAAGAGAAGAGTGCAGATGAAGGAGAACCATCAATTGCCTCTGAGAATGAAACTCAGAATCTTGAGGTAACAACTGTTCTTGTCTTTAGAAAGGAAAGGATTAATACCCTCTGTGATGTCTATACACTTGTTAAAAAGTGTAATAAGAAAATCAAGGCACTCAATAGAAGATGTGATGAGATTGAAGAAGTCAAACTTTCTGACATTCGACATGTCCTTCAAGATAACACTAGGCAATATGAGAATTTAAAAATCATGCATAAGTTTATCTCTGAGATTCAGAAGGAGTCCAAAAGCCTTCAGAATGATATGACATTGATTTAGAGTCATTTAACGCTGAATCTATAGTCACCATCGCAAGTACTATGGAAGCAACTCTTTCGATAGGAAAGCATGGAAATATGGTCACACCACCAAAGATTGTTGGCATAGGAATGGCTATACCAAACATGAAAATATTAAACATGTGAAAACTAACCCCAGAGGACCAAAAAAAACTTGGGTACCTAAGAAACCTTGATATTGATACAGGTTGGCTTGAGATGTGCACAACAGTCGAAAATGTGGTATATTAACAGCATATGCTCATGGCTCAGCTTTGTGACAAAGACAGAAGAGTTATCTTCGGTGCCTCTAGATGTCAAATTATAGACATTAACACAAACTCTATTATCCTTACCGCTCCTAGGATAGATAATATTTTCATGCTGAACTTAGAAAACAAGTTTTCAAAAGAAATCTGTCTTGTCTCAAAGGAAGAAATTCTTGGCCATGACACAGAAGACTTGGTCATGTGAGCATGGAACTTCTAGCCAAATTAGCAAGAAAGCAATTAGTTGAATGATTGCTAACTCTGAAATTTGAAAAGAATCAATTGTGCAATGCTTGTCAAGCTGGTAAGCAAACTAGGAAATTTTTCAAAAACAAAAACCTAGTATCAACCAAATGTCCTCTAGAACTATTGCACTTAGATCTTTTTGGGCCGGTACAACCTCTGAGCTTAGGCGGAAGAAGATTTACACTTGTAGTAGTAGATGACTTTTCTCGGTATACATGGGTCATCTTGCTCAGTAGCAAGGATGAAACATTCGAGACATTTTCAACCCTCTGTAAAAGGATTGAAAATGAAAAGGACTTGAAAATCGCTCATATCAAAAGTGATAATGGTGGAGAATTCAAAAATCAAATGTTTGATGAATTCTGTGATACTAGAGGCATTGACCACAACTTTTCTGCTCTTAGAACTCCTCAACAAAATAGGGTAGTTGAGACGAAGAAAAAAACTTTAGTTGAAATGGCTAGAACAATTGTAGACACCGAGTCGGAGGACCTGTGACGAAAACCCATAACAGACGGTTAAAGCGGTTGATTCCAATAGTTTAAAAATAAAAATCACGAAAAGGCCCTGAAGGATTGTGTGTCGGCGAGTAGGCAACTAGCGGCGCCCCTTGACAGGTGGGCGTCCCCCGAATGCTAGACGCGTCGCTCGGTGCGCCAAACGCTCGTCCAGCGAACATTCGACGCACGCCCGATGCTCGTGGGGTGCCCACCCGACTCCCATTAGGCGGGCACCCAACGAACGTTGGGCGTCGTCCAACGGACGTCGGGCGTGCTCCGGACGAGCGCTGGGCGCACGCCGACAGTGTTGGGCGAGCGCCCAGCAGCGTTGGGTGAGCGCCCAGCAGCGTTGGGCGCACGCCCAACGGCAGTTGGGCGAGCGCCCAACCTCGGGGATCCGTGCCTCTAAAAGGCACGGATCCCCATGCATTTGAGCAAGGGCAAGGAATTTTTTTGGAGCTTTCTTACTCTAGACGTTTTTAGAGAGAGAAAGTCAATTTTTGGGAAAAAAATATTTTTTTCCTAAAAAAATCCAAATTTCCTAAAAGTTAAATATTTTACAAAAACATAAAAAAAACACCGAAAAATCATAACTCATGGAATCAACCGACATCAGCCGTCAATACCGATCTTGAGGTATTATCCGAGGACTAGACTCGTCTTATTTATTTATTTCTTTTATTTCCTTTATTGATTTAGTTTATAATTTTAATTTCTTTATTTATTTATTGATTTATCACGTTTATTTACTTTCCCGTATTTATTTAATTCTCGTCTCGTATTAAATAAACGTTTGGTTTGGTTTTGGAATAAAAACCTCGTTTTAAAATCCCAACACGAACCGTGACCCGATTTAAGGGGAGTTCGGGATTAAAACGTTGTAAATATAAAATTTAAAAAAAAAGATAAATATTTCCAAATAACGTTTTAAATAAAACATCATTTTAGGAGTCTCCGTTATAGACTATGATCCAATTTGGGTAGTTCGGAGACCCAAAATGATAGAATAGATTAGATTTGAAGTATTTGAATAAATCTGAAAACTGTTGGACTGATTCTGTAATTTGCCGTTTTCTGTCACTAAAGGCGGTTTACCGACGGATTTTCCGTCGGTAAAGCTGCTGGAACATTAAAAATCCCATTTTTGGACCTTTTTCTTGACTTTTTGACATTTGAACTTGTATATAAATGTATATAACTATGTAGTATATTTATTAAGATTATTTTTGGGTTACCTAACTAATAATTATTTATGTATTTACTTATTTTGTACATTTGGCTACCTTTTTCATTAATTTGATTTGGCAAAACTATTTATATACATATATGTTTCCTTTAAAATCATTTAAACTAGATTAATTATTATTTAGGGTGAGTTATTCCCTATATATTTATTATGTGAAGAAAAGCTATTTTGGGTATAAAATGTAGTTTTCTTAATCATGACTTTTATTCATTATTTTCACATTGCTTTTTCTTAATTCAAAATCAAAGGGTATTATAATGGGCATTATCTTTGTTTTCACTTGTATATACCTTATTATTACTTTCCTTATCCTATTTTCTTTAATCTATAAATATTATTATTGTTTTTACCATAATGTATATGTTGGAAAAATAGGCTAACGTATAGCAGCGGAAATATAAAAATTTTAACCTATTTCCATAAACCACAAGATCCGTTAATCGTTATTTCATATAAAGAGGGATAAAAGAAATACCTTTCTGAAGTTCTATCTACCATTGCAAACGAAGTGCCCACAACTCTTGCTTCGAGTTCCCGAGCACAGAACAAAACAAATATAACATCAAGTTAGAATCAACCGTTGAATAGCAACCAAAATAGATTGCCTCTAATTAATCAACACAAGATCAAGGATAAAGAGAGAAAGATGAAAATCAATTGAACGGAAGGAAGCGGTGAAATCTCGTCCTCTGTTAAGGGGGGTCGAATTCTCTCTCTTGGAATTCAATAGTGGATTTCGAAAATCCCTAGTACGGGGGTATTTATAATCTTTTGTATCTAAACCCTAGTTAGATAGAATTAGGTTTCTTGAATAAGAATTCAATTCGGAATAGAATTCTTAAATATTATCTATTAATATATCTAAATATAAAAGATAATAATCAATAACCTTATTGGATAATAATAGGAGTAATATAATCTAATTAAAACTCCTAACTTATTTATCCTTTAATTAATTTAATTCATAATCCTAATCTAATTAGGATTAATAAAATCAAACTAATTATTTATGTATTTACATACATAAATCGCCCCCCCTCTATTACTGGGCCTTATTGGGCTCAGTTGGGCTTCCGTCAATTAATTAACATATGTCTCTCTTTTGGGTTCCAAGTCTTATGTGTGACCCATTAGGTTCTTATTGCTTCTAGCCGTATGCAACTTATTAAAATTAATTTTCAAAGAATTATATTTTAATCTTTGCATAACGGAATGATGTACAGAGTATGTGATTAGCAAGTCCGTAATCATTCCCCTAGAGCTATAAGAAGACAGGTTGATTCTGTCGTTGACCTTTCAGTATTAGTTACGGTATAATTCGATCCTTTATCAACTACGTCCTTGAACTGAATCTTATGACTTGTTGGGGTTTAGTGTCCTATAGACAATTGTTCTAGGATACAAACTTAATGTAAATGAATTGTTCTTTATATCATTTGTTTTAATGAGATATATGTTTTATAACTATATAAAGGCAATCCCTTTTAAGCACTAAATAAAGTCTAATAAAAGGAAATCCGTAAGTTTATTTAAAGTGATTATAAAGTGTTCATACAAGCATGAAGTGAAACAAAAATTTATAATAAACTGATAAACTTAAAACCACCCCAAGTCAAGTGATATGTTTGGGATTGATATATCACTGTTGAGACTTGTATATAACAATGTCTTCTGTCCGACAGAAAGCTGATCTCACAAGATTCATATATACAGATATCTGGACAGTTACATAGATCCAATGAAAAGTTGTTCATTAGGATTGGGGATCCGATTTGAGATAACAGGATGGGTAGATTCATCCTTGTCACATGTTCATCTCATTGGTATTAATAGGTATAACTAATCCTCAGACTCAAAGGAATATTAATTGGTATTCTGGATTACGGAATGTGACGCTTTGACTCTGGTGTAACACGATCCTTAACAGAGATGACTCTGGGGTGTGAACAGTAGACGTTGGGTATCACAAGAAGTAATTGCGGGGTCGTTATATATTGGATTGAGCATTTATCACTCCCGATAAATGGGAGATACATCCAAGGATCGCTTGTGGAAGACTCGACTCTAAATCCTTGCAAGGTGATAGCTTAAGACTTGAAATACAGATTTCACTTAACCTATATTTTTGAGTTGACTCGGCCTGTACAAGTAAAACGAACGTCTCGCAATGATGACTTGACATCATCCATAGTCATAAGATTCAGTTCAAGGATGTAGTTGATAAAGGATCGAATTATACTGTAACTAATACGGAAAGGTTAACGACAGAATCAACCTGTCTTCTTATGGCTCTGGGGGAATGATTACGGACTTGCTAATCACATACTCTGTACATCATTCCGTTATGCAAAGATTAAATATAATTCTTTGAAAAATTATTTAATAACATTGCATATGGCTAGAAGCAATAAGAACCTAATGGGTCACACATAAGACTTGGAACCTAAAAGAGAGATAGATGTTAATTAATTGATGGAAGCCCAATTGAGCCCAATAAGGCCCATGGACCAAGGGGGGGGGGGGTCGAAATTCATGTAGTAAAATACATGAATAATTAATTTGATTTTATTAATTCTAATTAGATTAGGATTATGAATTAAATTAATTAAGAGATAAATAAGTTAGGAGTTTTAATTAGATTATAATACTCCTATTATTATCCAATAAGGTTATTATTATTATCCTTAATATATTAGATATATAATGAGATAATAATTAGGAATTCTATTCCGAATTGAATTCCTATTCAGTAACATAATTCTATCTAACTAGGAATTAGATACAAGAAATTATAAATACCCCCCTAGTGATTTTCGAAATCCCTATGAGAGCAAGCCCTAGAGATTTTCGAAATCCCCATAGTGCAAGAGAGAGAAAATTTCAACACCCCAGTTCGAGGACGAGATTTTCTACGGCTTCCTTCCGATCAATTGATTTCATCTATTTCTTTTATCCTTGATCTTGTGTTGATTAATTAGAGGCAATCTACTTTGGTTGCTATTCAACGGTTGATTCTAAATTAATCTTCCCGTGTTTTATTTCGTGCTTGGGAACTCGGAGAAGAGTTGTGGGCACTTCATTAACAACGGTAGATTGATCATCAAAAGGTAATTCTTCTTATCCCTCTTTATATGAAATAACGATTAACGGATCCTATGGTTAATGGAAATAGGTTAAAATTTTTATATTTCCGCTGCTATACCTTAGCCTAATTTCCAACATGACCATGGGTAATGTCAAGTCACATATAGCGAGACATTCGTTTTACTTGTTCTTGGCCGAGTCAACTCCAATTAGATAGGTTAAGAGAAATCTGTATTTCAATCTTAAGCTATCACCTTGCAAGGATTTAGAGTCAAGACTTCCACAAGCGATCCATGGACATATCTCCCATTTATCGGGAGTGATAAATGCTCAATCCAATATATAACGATCCCTCAATCACTTCCTGTGATACCCAACCTCTGCTGTTCACACCCCAGAGTCATCTCTGTTAAGGATCGTGTTACAACAGGATCAAAGCCTCACATTCCGTAATCCAGAATACCAATTAACATTCATTTGAGTCTGAGGATTATTTATACCTATTAATACCAATGAGATGAACAGGTGACAAGGATGAATCTACCGATCCTGTTATCTCAAGTCGGGTCCCCAATCCTAATGAACTACTTTTCATCGGATCCATGTAACTGTCCAGATATCTATATATATGAAGCTTGTGAGATCAGCTTTCTGTCAGACAGAAGATATTGTGACATGCAAGTCTCAGCAGTGATATGTCAATCCTAAACATATTACTTGACTTGGGGTGGTTTTAAGTTTATTAGTTTATTATAAAGTTTTGTCTCACTTCATGCTTGTATGAACACTTTATAATCACTTTAAAACAAACTTACGATTTCCTTTTATTAGACTTTATTTAGGGCTTAAAAGGGATTGCCTTTATATAGTTATATATATCTCATTAAAACAAATGATATAAAGAACACTTCATTTACATTAAGTTTGTATCCTAGAACAATTGTCTATAGGACACTAAACCCCAACATACTCCCACTTGGACTAAAGCCAATTGTTTCTATAACTTATCCCAGTAGAAGTTAGATGACGATCATGTACTTTCTGGGTTAAGGGCTTTGTCAACGGATCTGCAACGTTGTCCTCTGTAGGTACACTTTCTATTCTCACATCTCCTCTTGCCACAATTTCTCTTATAATGTGGTATCGCTTAAGGTAATGCTTGGACGCATTATGAGACCGTGGTTCCTTTGCTTGCGCAATGGCTCCATTGTTATCACAATACAGTGTAATGGGATTTACAATGTCAGGCACCACACCAAGTTCAGTAATGAACTTCCTAATCCAAACTGCTTCCTTTGCTACTTCCGCAGCAGCGATATACTCTGACTCGGTCGTAGAGAAAGCTACGCTTCCTTGCTTGGAACTCTTCTAGCTGACCGTGCCCCCATTCAAGATAAACAGGTATCCTGATTGGGATTTAAAATCGTTCTCATCTGTGAGATGACTTACGTCTGAAAATCCTTCTATTTTCAGATCTCCTTCTCCGTACACTAGAAACATGTCTTTAGTTCTTCTCAAGTACTTAAGAATGTTTTTGACGGCAATCCAGTGCTCGTCTCCCGGATTTCCTTGGTAACGACTCGTTATAGATAACGCGAACGCTACGTCAGGTCTAGTGCATAGCATAACATACATAATCGAACCGAATGCGCTGGCGTACGGGACTACAGCCATGCGCTTCTTATCATCATTGGCTTTAGGATATTGATGATTGTTTAACTTTACTCCATGTAGCATGGGTAAGTTACCTCGTTTCGATTCAACCATGCTGAACCGCTTTAGCACCTTTTCGATGTATGTAGCCTGTGAAAGACCGAGCAGTCTTCTTGATCTATCTCTGTAGATCTTTATACCAAGTATATAAGCTTCTTCACCAAGGTCTTTCATTGAGAAGTTACCAGATAACCATACTTTTACCGACTGTAGCAGAGCTATGTCATTTCCCATTAGTAATATATCGTCCACATATAATATTAGAAATGCTACAGAGCTCCCACTTGCTTTCTTGTAAATGCAAGCTTCTTCGCAATTTTGTTCGAAACCAAATTGTTTTATGGTTTCGTCAAAACGCTTGTTCCAGCTTCTAGATGCTTGCTTGAGTCCATAAATGGATCTCTGAAGTTTGCAAACCTTGTTTGCATCCTTTGATATGAAACCTTCAGGTTGCATCATATATACATCCTCAAGCAGGTTTCCGTTTAGGAAAGCTGTTTTCACATCCATTTGCCAAATCTCGTAATCGTAGTGAGCGGCAATAGCAAGCATTATTCTGATTGATTTGGATATAGCCACATGAGAGAAAGTTTCGTCATAATCAATTCCTTGCTTCTGACGATATCCTTTCGCTACTAACCTAGCTTTGTAGGTGCTAACCTTTCCATCCATGTCTGTCTTCTTTTTGAAGATCCATCTGCACCCAATGGGTTTTATCCCTTCGGGTGGATCAACCAAAGTCCACACTTGGTTGGTGTACATGGAATCCATTTTAGAATCCATGGCCTCGAGCCACGCTTTAGAATCTGGACTAGTAAGAGCCTCTTGGTAGTTTTCGGGTTCGTCGTCTAACACGGGAACCTCATCATCATCTCCCACTAGAAAGCCATATCTAATAGGGAGTTCACAAACTCTTTGTGATCTACGAAGGGGTGGCACTTGAGTCTCATCTAATGGGACTGCATCGGGTTCCTCAATCGCTTCTGTTGTTTCAGTTGGTGTTTCTTGTTCATGAACTTCATCAAGTTCAATCATGCTTCCCTTTTCTGTGTCTTCGAGAAACTCTTTCTCTAAGAAGGTTGCGTACTTGGATACTATCACTTTCTGATCATCTGGATGATAGAAGTAATATCCCATAGTTTCCTTAGGGTATCCAATGAAGAAACATTTATCAGATTTAGAATCTAGTTTGTCAGACGCAATGCGTTTGACAAATGTTGAACAACCCCATACTCTCATGAATGAGAATACAGGTTTCCTACCAACGAACAATTCATATAGTGTGGAACTAGCGGATTTAGTTGGTACTCGATTTAGGGTGAAGAGGGCGGTTTCCAAGGCATAGCCCCATAATGTCTTTGGAAGTAATGCTATCCTCATCATGGATCGTACCATATCTAGTAGGGTACGGTTCCTCCTCTCGGATACACCATTGTGTTGTGGTGTATAGGAGGTGTCCATTATGAGCAAATCCCACATTCAGTTAGATAATTCAGAAAATCATCTGAAAGATATTTGCCACCTCGATCGGATCGAAGTGTCTTTATTTTCTTTTCTAGTTGATTTTCCACTTCATTCTTGAAGCATTTGAATTTCTCAAAAGCTTCGGATTTGTGCTTCATCAAGTAGATATAACCATATCGGGTATGGTCGTCTATGAAGCTAATGAAATATCTGAATCCTCCTCTTGCTTGGACTGAAATAGGACCGCATACATCTGAATGAATGAGTCCTAGAGTGTCTGATACACGTTCACCTGTATTGCTAAAGGGTGTCTTTGTCATTTTGCCTTTTAAACATGCTTCGCACGTTTCCAATGATTCAGGATCAATTGAATTTATAAGCCCATCTTGATGTAGCTTAAGCATGCGTCTTTTGTTTATATGGCCTAAACGACAATACCACAAGTAAGTTGAATTATCTAGCTTATGTCTTTTGGTATCAATTGCGAAAACAGAAATTTTGTCATCTAACACATAAATCCCATTTTGTGATATTCCTGAAAAATAGAAAATCGAATCTCTATAAAAATCGCAACGTTTGTCTTTTATTGAAATATGAAAACCATCGTCAACAAGACGGCTAATAGAAATAATGTTACGAGACATTTGCGGAACGTATAAACAGTTCCTTAATTCTATTACAAGCCCAGATGGCAAATTTAAAACATAATCTCCAATTGCGAGGGCGGCAACTCTTGCTCCATTTCCTACTCGCAAGTTTATGCTTCCTTTCTTCAATTCCTTAATCTGATTTAGTTCCTGCATATTTGTACAAATATGAGATCCGCATCCGGTATCAAGTACCCAAGATTCAGACTGTGAAATTGTATTTATTTCAATATAAAACATACCAGATGTTGAAGTCCCGGCTTCTCCCTTCTTGAGGGTAGCTAGGTACAGCAAACAATTTCTCCTCCAATGCCCTACTTCACCACAATAGTGGCACTTGCCTTTGGGCTTCTTAACTTCCTTTCCCATCGTTTCAGTGAACATGGCCTCCTTGCCTTTCTTAGGATGGTTTGGATCGGGAGAGATCCCTTTCCTCTTCTTTGATCCTTCAATAGCAAGGCCTGATATCTCCTTGTTTTCTTTTGTATTGGGCTCGACTGTCTCAAGCATATTTGCAAGCTCTTCAAGAGAGGTTTGCAAGCCACTCGCTTGGTAATTCATGATGAACTACGACTAACTCTCGAGGAGGGACTGAAGAAGTAAGTTCTCACTTAGTTCACGGCCCATCACATCTCCAATACTAGAAAACTTGGTGATAAGGCTAATCATCTTGGCGCAATGCGCCACAACAGATGTGCCCACCTGCATCTTGCATCTGTATAACTGTTTTGTTATTTCGAAGCGTTCGCACCGAGTTTGATTCACAAATAACTCTTTTAGGTGCTTGACCATGGAATAGGCATCCATATCTGCATGTAGTTGCCTTTGTAATTCCGGTGTCATAGATGCAAGTATGATGTCTCCTGCTTGATCATCATCAGCTTTATGCTTCAAGTAAGCATAAAATTCTTGGTAGGGAGCATCATCCACTGGGTAAGGGGGTATCGGTGTATCAAGTACATACCCTTTCTTCTCGAACTTCAAAACAATTTTGAGGTTACGGAACCAGTCGGTGAAGTTTGAACCGTTCAATTTATTATCGGTAATTATGTTTTGCAGATCGGTGTTAGTCATGATTTTAAGAGTGATTATATAAACCTGAGAGTGAGAAAGAGTAAACGTATGTTATTCATTTTCTTTAAAGTATATCAATATAAAATTATAGGCCTTTTGTTTATTTTAGATTGCTCCCACTATTTTGCCAAATTAATAGCCCTCCATATTAATTCGAAGAATTTCACAAATCTTTTAGTGAGCTAGGATCCTAACTCCTGAGATTTCGCCTTGAGTTTACCCAACAAGCTAGTCTCATTCGTTAGGTAGATTCATGTAATCAATCACATCTTAAATGTGATTCCTAGGTTATTGGGTTACTAACCACATTAGTAACTAATATGCTATTCATATTAATCCCAACCGTATTGCCCATTAGTTTATGAAAACATGAGTTTACTCATCCAATTATCATAGTCTAATTTAAGTATTACCCCATATTCATGAAAAGTGATTTTCGATAATTCAGGTGTTACCGTAAGACCCCGAGCTTGAGTTTACCCAACAACCCAAAGGCCCTCAGTACTACCGGCTGAATTATAATATTAGGGAGGGACAACCAATTTTAATAACTTGCTTATTTACTTAACTTTTAATGAGGGGTTTTATTTTAGGTCTCATAATCTAACTTAGTCTTGATTTGCTTTAGCATACATCAGACATATACATTGGCGTTATGGACATATCATCTAAATTATTCCGTCGAGCCAAAGACGGAATAAAAGGCCAAACCTAGGGAAATACTAACTATTACATATTTCTCTTTAGGTCCTCCGTCTTCTCCATGGCGCCTTGAAATTACAAATTAATTTCTATACTACTAAAGAAAACTTCAATTAAATTGAAGGAAATTAGATGAGAGGAGAAATTACAATAGATAGTAGAAAGGCAGGACTCGCAGGCCCTATTTCAAAAATACCAAAAGACTAAAGAGGGTTCAAATATGTCCATAACTCCAAACATGCATAGACTCAATTAAATAAATTTAATTGGTTGATTACATAACTATTTTATGTAATATTTGGGTTAATCACATTAACGCATCATTTAACTTTCATCCAATTTTACTTCTAACAGTTTCGTGTCTTTTATGTTATCTTAACTACACAAAACTTTAATTATGCACGTCCCAATTATTTTGATTTTAATTCATTTAAAACTTTGATTTACAAATAGGTAAAACGAACTTTTAAATAAATTTTCATTCGATAATCAAAACAGAAAACTATTAATTTCTGAAACATACATATATATATATATATTTTTAAAAAAATAGTTTTAAACAATTTAAAACTAGGTGGGAATCGGGCCAGGCCCGAGGTCGGGCTGCTGCCGTTTGGCAGCAGCCCTAGGCGTCAGACATGCCGCTGCCTTGCGGCAGCGGCAACCAGACGCCGCGCGCGGTTGCTGCCGCGCGGCAGCAACCGCGCAACAGTAGTCGGGTCGCGCTGTATGGCGCGACCCGAACTGCTGTTTATTTTTTATATATATTTATAAAATATACATATATATATCAGTTTTAAAACGGTTTTAAGACGATTTTCAGAAAATAGGAAAAACTATCATAGATTTTCCGTTTTATCTTTTAGAATAAATAAAACTGATTTTATTCATCTAACCATAAAACTAATAGATTTTGTTATAATGATTATCAACCAAAATTATTAGGAACATGTGCACAATTTATTTTAATTAACAATTAAATTAAAACTTATTTATCTTTTAGAACTAATTAATCAAAACAGTTTTGTTAATTAACCTAACTATAAACATTTATTCAATCTGATTGAAAAACTTCTAAATTTTCATATATGAAATAACGGATTTAACGAAGTCTCTGATACCAATGTTGGAAAAATAGGCTAACGTATAGCAGCGGAAATATAAAAAATTTAACATATTTCCATAAACCACAAGATCCGTTAATCGTTATTTCATATAAAGAGGGATAAAAGAAATACCTTTCTGAAGTTCTATCTACCGTTGCAAACGATGTGCCCACAACTCTTGCTTCGGGTTCCCGAGCACAGAACAAAACAAATATAACATCAAGTTAGAATCAACCGTTGAATAGCAACCAAAATAGATTGCCTCTAATTAATCAACACAAGATCAAGGATAAAGAGAGAAAGATGAAAATCAATTGAACGGAAGGAAGCGGTGAAATCTCGTCCTCGGTTAAGGGGGGTCGAATTCTCTCTCTTGGAATTCAATAGTGGATTTCGAAAATCCCTAGTAGGGGGTATTTATAATCTTTTGTATCTAAACCCTAGTTAGATAGAATTAGGTTTCTTGAATAAGAATTCAATTCGGAATAGAATTCTTAAATATTATCTATTAATATATCTAAATATAAAAGATAATAATCAATAACCTTATTGGATAATAATAGGAGTAATATAATCTAATTAAAACTCCTAACTTATTTATCCTTTAATTCATAATCCTAATCTAATTAGGATTAATAAAATCAATCTAATTATTTATGTATTTACATACATAAATCGCCCCCCCTCTATTACTGGGACTTATTGGGCTCAGTTGGGCTTCCGTCAATTAATTAACATCTGTCTCTCTTTTGGGTTCCAAGTCTTATGTGTGACCCATTAGGTTCTTATTGCTTCTAGCCGTATGCAACTTATTAAAATTAATTTTCAAAGAATTATATTTTAATCTTTGCATAACGGAATGATGTACAGAGTATGTGATTAGCAAGTCCGTAATCATTCCCCTAGAGCTATAAGAAGATAAGTTGATTATGTCGTTGACCTTTCAGTATTAGTTACGGTATAATTCGATCCTTTATCAACTACGTCCTTGAACTGAATCTTTTGACTTGTTGGGGTTTTGTTGTCGTTGAGCTTTCTGTCGGACAGAAGACATTGTTACATGCAAGTCTCAGCAGTGATATGTCAATCCTAAACATATTACTTGACTTGGGGTGGTTTTAAGTTTATTAGTTTATTATAAAGTTTTGTCTCACTTCATGCTTGTATGAACACTTTATAATCACTTTAAAACAAACTTACAGATTTCCTTTTATTAGACTTTATTTAGTGCTTAAAAGGGATTGCCTTTATATAGTTATAAAACATATATCTCATTAAAACAAATGATATAAAGAACACTTCATTTACATTAAGTTTGTATCCTAGAACAATTGTCTATAGGACACTAAACCCCAACAGTATATTTATATAAATATGTATATTTATTCTCCTTTTGAATTTCCTATATGTATATGTTTAAAAGTATTTAGGTTGGGTGAATTTGAGTTTAATTTGTTAGTTGTTGTTATTATGTTCAAATGAAGGTTAATTGAGTGAAAAAAGGAAAATAAAACACAAAAAGAGAGTTCAAGTTGTTTACTTAAATTAAAGTTTTTCTAGACATTCCTAAGGAGTAAATAAAAGGCTTTTTATCGTTTTAAACCGTTTCCTAAACATCACGTTTTAAAACCTTAATTCATTCCAACGATGGATTAAGCGAATCTTGTAATTAAAATCGTTTCTTTTTAACTGTAAAGAATAGAGTTTTGAATCGTTTTCCCAACTAAACGGTTTTGAACAAAAATAAATGGACTTATATGCTTAATCACGTTTTTTGGTTAAAATTTCTTGTTCAAACGTTTTCAAACGCTCGAGTCGTTCCAACGGCGATTCGAGTGGATATCATGTAAATTAACGGGGTTTTGAAACGTATCTAAATCGTTCCAACGGCGATTAAGGTACGAACCGTGTAAATAAACTCGTTTTTGGGGAGTGAGATTAGCTTAGAGTTAATATATAAATTGAAGCATAAATCACACTGTGAATAAATCAATTCTCTCCTCTATCTCCCTCTCTCTCCTATATACTTTAAATTCATGCAAAATGGGTGATTCCTTACTAAAATGGCTTTAAATAATATGCTCAAAACGGTTTTCAAAGCGAGAAAGAAAAGGTTCCAAATGAATTTTAAACTTAAAGAAATATACGATTAGTCCGTTATCGCCTAACATGCTAAGTAGGAGGCCGGTGGTTCATAACCGGGCGATGTTGGGGTGCCTAGTAGCCTTTCTCCGGAAAGGAGCTAGTCTTCTCGGCTCGTACCTAAGTTTCCCGAACCCTCACCGGTCTCCCGCAAGGGATCGGTGTTCATTTCCCATTCGTGGGTGGTGACTCTTCCATACTCCGAGCTCCGGTCCTGCCGAGCAGCTTGATTCCGTGATTGGTTGCTTTCGGCGCTAATCACAGCATCTGTCATCAACGGTGTCCACCCCCCGGTCCGACCGGGTGAGGCCGCGGCACCTACAAGTGGCGACTCTGCTAGGGAAGCGAGAAATTTGATTCCGGAAGGCGTGTATTAAGCCCTTAACGGGGACGGATCGTATTATTTCTTTTCATATGCATTCATAAGCATTATTGCAAACCTTTTGGGTAATTTCCGCGAAACCTCTATTGAGAGTCTATTCGTCGCTCGAAAGAGGCTAGTGTAAGTTCCCCCTTGCAGTAAGGTGCCAAAGGGTCCCCATCCATTCGTTAGGGGCGAATTTGTGCGGTCCTGTGAGGTCCCGCGATCAGCCGTGTCAGCATATAGTAGCCTTAGAAGTTGCCATAGGATTACCCGTTACTATTTTTAGTGTGATGAATGAATCAATTCGTGTTTTCAAATTGCCATAATACGTGTCTAATCCTAAAATATGTAAAGAAAATGAAACGATACGTTAATATATACTCTTAAACCGATATATAAACTACCCCAAAGCATCAAAATGATTTGAACTAAAGACGACTTAGTCATCTCGTATGAATGAACTTGTGCGACCCGCCTGGTCCCTTTCCGTGTCCCGAAGAAGGCACATGTTCAGGAAACACGTTCTGACGTAAGCACGTATTAGTACAAGTCGGTTTGGTATTAAGGATAGTTATATCTCGATTCAAACGACTATATTAACGATAGCCGTTATTCACATTCTTTAAATACGCTAGGATAAAGCGATATTATGACAAAACGAAAACGAAGAACGTTTCTGTTTCGAACGACCTTGTCGTAATGTAAAGAGTTTTATAAGCTTGGCCCGTCCCTTCTGAATAAAAAATGAGCTCTTACGTTATACCTTGTGTTGTTCTAAGGAGAAACGGACGTATCTGCAAAAGTGAATAAGAAAATAAAAGGAAAATAAAAAAATAAAAATGACCAAAATCATTCTGTATCTACGATATATGTCCATCCCGAGAGTAGTTAAAGAAAATGAACCAATGCCGTTAAATACGTGCCTCGAACTGATATATACGCCGTTTAAAATCACGAAGCCGAATCAAGCTAAGAAATCGCATGATTGCACCATATGGACGAGACTGTGGGTTTGACTAATGGCTCGATCATTTCGACCGTTACCAAAACTACAAGAAATATGGCCCGATCTGCGTGTTTGCTTGACTCGTGCCTAAATGAAAAAGAACGGTAATATCCCTGCTTCGAATAAGCATGCGATTAAACGAAACGTTGATTTTCTATAATCACGCTAGGATGATATATCCCGTAAATTGGAAGAAATAAAGAGTTGTTATTAGCCGAAAGATTATCGTGCGCTCAAATAAGACTCGCCGTCTTTTCACGTAGCTAAAACAAGCAAGCGGATTCTTGACGCTAAACACAAACACGTTACGCGATGAGTCCATTCCCTAAAATAAAATCCAAAAGTGATATCATCACTAAACAAACACGTGGTTACGTCTCTCGATAGATCCAAAAGATCCCGTTGTAATCCAAAAATCGAGACACGAACCCACGCGAATAAAAGGGAACAAGTCATTGTCAATAACGAACGATTGAACCAAAAGAATAACTCACGCCACGTCTAAATCTGAGATACGCTCAAAAGGGAGTCAAAACCCGGACTAACGTATCTCGTGAAATAACAAAAGGCGAGTTATTCCGAAAGGACAATCCAATTTGGTCGATGTCTTAGTCACTGAATATTGATACGTTAAAACGAATTGTATTGTTTGATGAATGATTTATTTTTTCGCAATAATCGACGGCATCACGCGTCCCCTGGACTGCAATGTGAGCCCCAAACCAAAATCCAAGGAAAGAGACTTGGACCATCGAGTGTGTGGAGGAATAAGGGTGGAAGAGAGATGTTGTGATACGTGTATTTAAACTAACGTTTGCTCGTCTTATCTTATATATCCGAAAATGATAAACGCACACACCACGACTCATGCATATAAATCATGCATACATACTGAAACGAGTGTTGCTTATGCAGACATCACCATTAAGAGGTCTTGGTACCGCGAGAGTAACCGGCTAGTCAGGCAGCTTGATCAGCTACAGATTGTCAGTTCTGAATCGGCAGTTGTGGCGTCCGAATCATCTTTGTCCGAATCTGCTCAGTCTTCTGTCAGTATGTCTACGACCGATGAGAAGGTGGCTGGGTTGGAGACCTCTGTGAACAACATCACCGACCAGTTGGCCACAATCTTAGTCCAGTTGGCTGAACTAGCTACTAAGGATAACAAAGGCGGAAGCAAGCACGCTGAGAATGATGTGAATGCTAGTCCCCGCTTCGGGAATGAGGATGATTATCAGGATTATATCCGAAAGCAGCTTGAGAAGGAGAAGGCTAAGGAGGAGGAATGGAAGCAGCACATCACTCAGGAGGTGCAGGATCTGCGTGGGGGAAGCTCTAGAAGTCAGGACTTTTATAATCTGAAGAATTGTTTGTCGGCAACTGCTTTGCCTTTGAAGTTCCGGCTCCCTGACATGAAGAAGTTTGATGGAACTGGGGATCCCACGGCTCACATGAACCAGTATGTCGCAGTGATGAAACACACGATCCTGACTGAGGAACAAGTTCTTGGATTATTCAATACTTATCTGGAAGGGGCCGCTCTCGTGTGGTTTCATGCGTTGCTGTTGGTAACAAAGAGAGACTGGAAGGAGTTGGCAAAGTCATTTATCGCTCAGTATAGTTTCAACACTATGCTTGAGGTTACGTTGAAAGAGCTAGAGAGCACTAAGCAGCAAGCTCAAGAGTCTTTGTCCGATTTTGTAAGGAGGTGGAGAGCCAAGGCGGCAGTTACGAAGCAGAAGCCGCTTGAGTAGGACCAGATCCGAATGGTAATTGGCAACACTTTGCCGTATATTAAGAATGAGATGCGGTATATGCCTTTTTCTGATTTCAATCAGATGTATAGTTGCGCGTTGACAGTTGAGGGAGACGGTGAGCCGAAGAAAGCTTATACTAAGTGGACGAAGTCTGGGTATAGTGCCGGAGGGCCAAGCGCAAGTGCAGAACCTGCCGCAGTGAAAATGCTTGAACTCAACGCTATCGAGATGAGGCAGTTTGCCAAGTTTGATCAGACCTACGCAAAAGTTTTCGAACGATTGTAGAAAAAGGGATTGTTGAAAGCTCTTACTCCTTATAACAAGGCACAACCTACCCCGCAGATACAAGCTAGGGGATACTGCGAGTTCCACAGTAATTATGGGCACAATATCGAGAACTGTGAGAGGTTGAAGCACGAGATCCAAGATTTGATTGAGGAGAAGAAGATAACTAATCCTTCGTCAGCGAACCCTTCCACTAGGCGTAATCCATTGCCTAACCATAGGGTGAGCATGATCGGGTCTGGGCTCGAAGAGAGTTTAGTTATGCAATCCTTCGGGAAGGACGAAGAGGAGTTGTTGGACTCCGGTGAGAAGAGTAATGTGGGAAGTGGTTTATATGTGTCCTTCCTTAGCGAGAAGCAGGTGGACGAGCCGATGGATGAAGGATTAGACGGCGGAGCGCCGTATGATGAAGATAGTGCCGAAGAGACCGGGGAAGGGTCGTCTCGAACTATTGTGCCGGAATTGAGTTTATTCAGTGGGGTGGAGAATCCCGATATGCACTTGTGCAAGTATATGTATGGTATGTTTGTTGAATCATTTGGGGTGGACGAGGTTGCTCAGTGGTTCCACCATTCGTTAATAGGCGAGCCTTTGAGGTGGTTCCACTCATTGCCCAACTCCTGCAAGCATGATTGGGAACAGTTGTCCGATCTATTCCTAGAAAAGTACAAGAAAGCTAAGGATAGGACCGCGGAGCGTTTTGCGCTGCAAATTGGGCCTATCAAACGTCCGTTGCCAGCTGTTAGTAAGTATAACGGCAACAAGGATCCAATGAAACACCTTCACTTCTACTTGTCGGCCATGGGGCCTTTGGGTTTTAATGAAGAAGAGATCACCAGTCTGTTTTGCAATTCACTAATGGGGGAGCCGCTGATGTGGTATATGTCTCTTCCGATACGTATCAAGTTCGATTGGGCCGCGATGACCAAGAGGTTCATTAAGGAATATACGGTATGGATGCTTGTGAACCAAACACCGGACTCGCCCTCTTTCGAGACACCTAAAGCGGTGCTAGCAATGCCCAAGTATGGTGGATATCGGGATCCCGCTGAGCACGCGAAGTTATTCCGCAACCATATGTATGACGTCGGGTTCCCTCAAAGCGAGTTACACGAGCACTTCCCGGAAACTCTCATAGGGGAAGCCTTGTTGTGGCACCAAGGGCTATCAGAAGAAGAAAGGGGTCATTGGATGCCTCTTCAGGATGCGTTTGTGTCGAGATATGAGATGTATATTCCGTGGACGGGATCCCTAGAAGATCTGGATAGGATCAGGCAATTCCTCGAGGAACCGTTTGCGGATTACGCTAGGAGGTGGAGGTACCACTACGAGCAGTGTCAAGAAACGATGAGTGATAAGGTGCAGCTCATGTGCATACAGGGAGGCGCTACTCCGATAGCGGCAAGAAGGATGAATAGAGTATTTCTCAGAAATTATGACGAGTTGGTTGGCTGGGCTATGTATGGATCGGCAGATCCCTTCTATTTGAATCCGAACGTCCCTCACATAATGGATCTGATGATCGTGGACATTTGGGAAAGCTCCTCGGAAAAGGGAGATACCAATCAGGGAACTCCTATCAACATTTGGGATGAATCTGATGATGAGCCGGAGATTGCCGTTATGACAAGATCAGGTCGAGTGGCCGAGGGAAAGGCGCCGATGGTGGAAACTGAGGTGGGAGAAGGATCGGCTCCCAAGCCGGATGTTCAAGTCCTCGAGTAGTTGAAAAGGACGCAAGCTAAGTCTACAGTGTGGGAAGTCTTGTGCCACTCCAAGTACCACCGTGAGAATTTGATAAAGGAGCTGCAAAACTTGGTCGTTTCTACTGACACTGAGCCGGCAGCGCTAGTAGGGGCAATCATGGCCCGGAAGAAGATGGAAATCACTTTCACAGACGAAGATCTCCCGGAGGAGGGTAAGGCTCACAACAAGCCTTTATACATCCGAGCTGAGATAAATGGGAAGAGGACGAGCTGTGTGATGGTTGATGATGGATCGGCCATTAATGTGTGTCCGTTGAAGCTGTTATCCAAGTTGGGGATAGAGAAGGGAGATTTGACGGCCTCAGAGATGATAATTCGAGCTTATGACGATGGTCGTCACCACATCGAGGGAGTTTTCAAGGCTAAGCTGAAAGTGGGGCCGCATGAGGAGGAGACTGAATTCACTGTGTTGGATATACCGGTGACTTTTGCTGTATTGTTGGGACGTCCATGGTTCCACAAGTTGGGAGGTGTGCCCTCCACGCTCCATCAAATGATCAAGTTCCCCTATGGGGAGGAGATAGTGACTATCCGAGCCGAGAAACTGAGTTCAGTGGCTGCATTGGGAATTGAGCCTCAGCTTTTTTCCGGATTCCAGGTTTCCGGGATCTACGAGTCCAGCATGACCACCGATGTGATAAAGATGATGAAAGGGGGTTTCATCCCCGGAATGGGCTTGGGAGCACACCATCAAGGGTTGCTAGAATCTCCGGACTTCAAGAGTCAGAAAACCCGGAGGGGTTTGGGATATGAGCTGGGAGGTCCGTCCAACATAGGCAGTGAGGGAAAGGTGGGCCTAAAGAAGTATTTTGTGAATGAGGGCCACGAGAAGGTTTATTCTGGAACTCCCGAGTCGTGGATTAGCACTGAAGGAAAGATTCTGCCAGGCTTTGAGATCTTCAACGATGTCACCAGCTGGGGCAAAGGAGAGGCAAGCTGCTTCGTCGAGGAGATCATGATGTTGGATCTGAATGCCGAGGAGTAGGTCGTCACTATGGAGACAACTGTGGGAGCGGTGGATGAGCCCGGCACCTCCAAGGCCTATGAGAAACCCGAGAACCCCGATGTTGACAATTGTATTATTGCTTTCTTTGAATCTGACGAAGTACTCACCAATACTATCAATGAAATGAATTCTGATTTTGCTTACTTGCTTGATGTTGATTCTGATCATTCCATGCATTCTCATTCATATAACATGCCTACATTTGAAATCAATACAATAGAAATGTCAACTTTCAATCTTGGCACGGATGAAAATCCTAAACTTATACAAATTGCTCAAGAATTAACTACTGAAGAGAGGAAAGAATTTGAGAGAATAATTAAAAAATATGAAATAGTGTTTGCTTGGTTGTACGAAGATATGCCAGGAATCGATCAATCAATCGTAACTCACCGTATTCCAACATACCCCGATGCTAAACCCGTGAAACAGAAACTCCGACGCATGAGGCCGGAATGGGCAGATAAGATCAGAGAGGAAGTGAAGAAACAGTTAGAAGCAGGTTTCATCGAAGTAATAGAATATCCGCCATGGGTGGCAAATGTAGTGCCAATCGCCAAGAAGGACGGTAAGGTGCAAATGTGCGTCGATTATAGAGATCTCAACAAGGCTTGCCCCAAAGATGAATTCCCATTGCCTCACATCGATGTATTGATTGACAGTGCAGCATCTAGCGTCTTACACACAAAGCGAAAACTTCGTTCACCACTGAGTGGGGAACATACTGTTATCGAGTTATGCCATTTGGATTGAAAAATGCTGGGGCAACTTATCAACGAATGGCTACGGCACTGTTCCATGACATGATACACAAAGAGGTGGAAGTCTATGTGGATGACATGATGGTCAAATCGGAGACGAGAGAGGGGCACTTCGCCGCACTTGAGAAATTTTTGGCCCGAATTGCAGAATTCAAGCTGAGGTTGAACCCGAAGAAGTGCTTCTTTGGTGTTTCATCGGGGAAAATCTTAGACTATGTGATCAGTAACAAGGGGATCGAGGTGGATCCCGACAAGGTAAAGGCCATACAGGAAATGCCAGCACCAAAAAATGAGAAAGAAGTAAGAGGATTCCTGGGGCAGGTTCAGTATATCAGTCGATTCATAGCACGACTCACCACAATCTGCGAACCAATCTTTAAGCTGCTACGGAAAGATCAACCGACGGTTTGGAACGACAAATGCCAGCAAGTATTGGAGAGCAGCCGAACTTATTTGACTAATCCTCCGGTTTTGAGACCACCCAAACTTGGAAGATCACTTCTCCTGTATGTGGCCATCGAGGAGCGATCCATTAGAGCAATGTTGGCCCAAGAAGGGGACACCGGGGTGGAACACGCAGTGTATTATTTAAGTAAGAAATTCCTGGAATACGAGCTCAAGTATAATATGATCGAAAAAAACATGCGTGGCCGTAGTATGGTTAACGAAGAAGATGCGACACTACTTTCAGTCTTACAAGGTTATCATCATTTCTCGAATGGACCCCGTAAAATATCTATACCGGACTCCGTCCTTGACCGGGAAGCTAGCCCGATGGTTGTTGCTGTTGTCCGAATTCGACATTGAATATGTAACGAAGAAGGTTATCAAGGGAAGGGCTGTAGCAGAATTCTTGGCCAATCAACCCCTAAGTACGGAGGAAGAGGAGATAAACTATGATTTCCCCGATGAGCATTTAGGTGCCATAGAAGTTATACCGTGGAGAATGTTCTTTGATGGAGCGTTTAACTCGAATGGAGCCGGGGTAGGAGTGTTACTCGTCTCACTGGAAGGGCAAAGGATCCCTATGGCGAAGAAGTTGTCATTCCCTCTCACCAACATTATGGCCGAGTGTGAAGCATACAGTTATGGGTTAAAATCGTTAGCAACGCTCGGAGCGTCGTATGTCAAAATCTGGGGCGATTCAAAGTTGATCATTGAACAAGCCCAGGGGAAGTGGGAAGTAAGAGAAGAAAGGTTGCGCCCGTACCTAGATTAGCTAGGAGGGTTGGCACACAGGTTCAAAGAAGGTCGTTTTTATTATATTCCTCGAGCGCAGAACCAAGCGGCGGATGCTTTGGCCACGTTGGTGTCGGTATGGGATAATCCACGGAACCTTGCCTCAAAGCCTCTGGTATTGAGGAGGTCTCACAAACCGTGCTACGAAGACGTAATGTTAGGAGTGGATGGAAAGCTTTGGTATTTCGACATCGTGAACTTCATGCAAAGTGGAACTTATCCGGCAGAATCAGAACTTAGGGGTCAAGCCGTGATCAGAAGGTTAGCTCAGCAATTCGTCATCCACAACGATTTGATTTACAAAAGGCACACCGATGGTTTACAATTGAGATGCTTAGACGAGGGAGAAGCCCGTGGAGCGATGGAGTCAGTGCACTCGGGAATTTGTGGAGCCCATATGGGAGGAGCAGTGTTAGCAAAGAAAATCGTAAGGCAATGCTTCTATTGGCTCACCATGGAAAGAGATTGCAACGAATATGCGAAGAAATGCCATGATTGTCAAATCCACGGGGATTATAATCATCCGCCAGCTATGGAGCTACACGGTTGGCACCTGTTTGGCCGTTTGCAGCTTGGGGCATCGATATCGTCGGCGAGGTGAGGCCTAATGCGTCTAATGTACACAAGTTCATCGCAGTTGCCATTGATTACTTCACCAAGTGGGTAGAGGCAGAATCGTTTAGTAAGTTGGGATCAAAGCAGATGAGGAAGTTTATTGAAAAGCACTTAATCACTAGGTTCGGGGTGCCTCATCACATGATCACGGATGACGGGGTCCAGTTTCAGGGAGAAGTGAAAAATCTCTTCCAGGAATATGGTATTGAGCATCATAGATCTTCCCCGTACCGTCCGCAAATTAACGGGGTAGTAGAAGCGGCAAATAAAAACCTCAAGAGGATTCTTGTGAAGACCGTGGAGTCGCACCGAAATTGGCACGAGCAGCTTCCACTTGCTTTGTGGGCCTATCGCACGACTGTTAGAACATCTACTGGGGCAACGCCGTTCTCCTTAGTGTATAGGGTAGAAGCAGTTCTGCCGATTGAGATTGAAAAGCGATCGCTGAGAATCACGGTAGAAGTAGAGATTCCCGAAGCAGGATGGGTGAAGAAACGGTATGAACAGTTGGAATTGGTCGATGAGAAAAGGATGGAGGCCCTTTACCACATATGAACAGATCCGGATGACGCACACTGACCCTAGGGGCAAGTTTAGGCCAAATTGGGAAGGACCGTTTCTCGTGAAGAAGATGCTGAGCAAAGGCACGGTGAAGCTAACTACTATGGACGACATTGAGTTCTCCGAACCTGCCAATCTGGATAGGCTTAAGAAATACTTTTTGTAAAAAAAAAAGAGAGAGAAATAAAAATTCCCGATAGGTTGAAAACCCGCAACGGGCGATCTATGCAACAATAAGGGACATCCCAATGAGTGAAAACCCAAGAAGGCGCTCATTTGAAAATTCCGGGATAATAAAATGAGAGTTGAAAAATCGCTGGGATCTGAAAACCGAAAAAAGGCGGGTCCTGGTAACAGTAGTTATGTCTTGAGCAATTACAAAAATAATGTATAATTGGCTAAGTATTTCTGTTGTTTGTAAATAAATAAAGGCATGAATATATTTGAAGAGAATTATTGGAATTATTATGATCGACTGAATGCATGGTATTGTAAGTCACGAGTTATACATTTCTTTTCCCCACCACCAAATAAAAAATGCCTACACAAATATCTTTTTCACATATACCCGCTATACATCACGGTAGTACTAATAAAGTTGTAAACCGAAACAATGACGGGACTACCAAGGAGAAGAAATCCCAAAGTCCCCAAAAGCCCTCAAACGAATCAAAGCCTCCGAAGTAAGGTGCCCGCTCCTCGGCTAAGGCCTCCTTGGCAACCCGACGGCCCTCTACCGCAATCCGTAAACTCTCCTCAGCAGCTCGTCGGGCCTCTATATCCACACGGCTCTTCTATTCGACTTCCCAGATTCGCTCCTCCCAGCTAGAACGCTCATCTTCCATCTCCCGATAACGGCATTCGATCCGAGCGTCAGCATCCCGCTATTACTCCTGTACTCTCCGGTCAACAGAATGGAGGCCTCCCTGCAAAGAAAAATAAGATGGAAGCAATGTAAAAAGAAAGAGAGAAAAATATATACACATTCATTCATAATCATGTGCATACATATCACTACACTAGGTTATATAATAAAAATACTCACCAGGTGACGGGCGTGACTCAAGTCAAGCCGCATGCAGAAATACTCGGATAGCTCCACGAAATCCGTGCAAGTCTAGGCAGGCTTCGATAGGCAAATTCAAATTCGATCCATGGGCACAGGCCCCGCTACGGACTGCAGTCTATGGCATTATCAATGGGCACAGGCCCCGCTACGGACTGTGGTCTACGATATCATCAATGGGCACAGGCCCCGCTACGGACTGCGGTCTACGACATTATCAATGGGCACATGCCCCGCTATGGATTGCGGTCTATGGCATTATCAATGGGCACAGGCCCCGTTACGGACTGCGGTCTACGGCATCATCAACGGGCACAGGCCCCGCTACGGACTGCGGTCTACGGCATCATCAATGGGCACAGGCCCCGCTACGGACTGCGGTCTATGGCATTATCAATGGGCACAGGTCCCGCTATGGACTTCGGTCTACGACATCAAGCGACTGCGGTCAAAAACTCTCGGACGAGTGATAAAGCCCAAATATCAAAGCGACTGCGGTAAAAAACTCTCGGACGAGTGATAAAGCCCAAATATCAAAGCCACTGCGATAAAAAACTCTCGAACGAGTGATAAAGCCCAAATATCAAAGGGACTGCGGTCAAAACCTCTGGGACGAGGTCTCAATTCCAACTCTCGGATGAGTGATAAAGCCCAGCTATCATCAACAAAGAACGCATGCGATCGATGTAGAGATTAGGGTCGAACGGTTGATTTGGAGATATGCAAAACGAAAGGACGCCTGCGATCGATGTATAGATTAGGGTCGGATGTTCGATTTGGAGATCTGCAATACAAGAAAACGCCTGCGATCGATGTAGAGATTAGGGTCGAACGATGGATTTGGAGATACACAAACGAAAGGACGCCTGCGATCGATGTATAGATTAGGGTCGGATGTTTGATTTGGAGATTTGTAATACAAGAAAACGCCTGCGGTCGATATAAAGACTAGGGTCGCTAGAAAGAGCTACATACCTGCGGTCGACGTAAAGACTAGGGTCGCTAGAAAGAGCTAAATACCTGCGGTCGATTTAGACTAGGGTCGCTAGAAAGAGCTATTTACCTGCGGTCGATTTAGACTAGGGTCGCTAGAAAGAGCTATTTTACCTGCGGTCGATTTAGACTAGGGTAGCTAGAAAGAGCTACATATCTGCGGTCGATTTTTAGACTAGGGTCGCTAGAAAGAGCTATTTTACCTGCGATCGATTTAGACTAGGGTCGCTAGAAAGAGCTACAAACCTGCGGTCGATGTTTAGACTAGGGTCGCTAGAAAGAGCTATTTTACATGCGGTCGATTTAGACTAGAGTCGCTAGAAAGAGCTGCATACCTGCGGTTGATTTTTAGACTAGGGTTGCTAGAAAGAGCTACATACCTGCGGTCGATGTATAGGCTAGGGTTGGATGGTCGACTTGAAGATCGGGAAGGCGAGGAAGGAACTTGCGACATGGAGATCAGGTGTTTCTCCTCCCACTCTATATGTGTCTTTTACTTTAATATGTTTTCCATTGCATGTGTCGCATTCGCGAAAAAGTTTTTTTTCGAAAAAGCACACACGTCACTGTTAAAATAGGAAAAAAGGGGCAACTGTAGACACTGAGTCGGAGGACCTGTGACGAAAACCCATAACAGACGGTTAAAGCGGCTGATTCCAATAGTTTAAAAATAAAAATCACGAAAAGGCCCTGAAGGATTGTGTGTCGGCGAGTAGGCAACTAGCGGTGCCCCTTGACAGGCGGGCGCCCCCCGAACGCTAGACGCGTCGCTCGGCGCGCCAAACGCTCGTCCAGCGAACATTCGATGCACGCCCGATGCTCATGGGGTGCCCACACGACTCCCATTAGGCGGGCGCCCAACGAACGTTGGGCGTCGTCCAACGGACGTCGGGCGTGCGCCGGACGAGCGCTGGGCGCACGCCGACAGTGTTGGGCGAGCGTCCATAGGCGTTGGGCGTGCGCCCAGCAGCGCTGGGCGCACGCCCAGCGTCAACGCCTGTTGGGCGTGCGCCCAACCAGCAGTTGGGCATCGCCCAACCTCGGGGATCCGTGCCTATAAAAGGCACGGATCCCCATGCATTTGAGCAAGGGCAAGGAATTTTTTGGAGCTTTCTCACTCTAGACATTTTTAGAGAGAGAAAGTCAATTTTTGGGAAAAAAATATTTTTTTCCTAAAAAAATCCAAATTTCCTAAAAGTTAAATATTTTACAAAAACATAAAAAAACACCGAAAAATCATAACTCGTGGAATCAACCGACATCAGCCGTCAATACCGATCTTGAGGTATTATCCGAGGACTAGACTCGTCTTATTTATTTATTTCTTTTATTTCCTTTATTTATTTAGTTTATAATTTTAATTTCTTTATTTATTTATCACGTTTATTTACTTTCCCGTATTTATTTAATTCTCGTCTCGTATTAAATAAACGTTTGGTTTGGTTTTGGAATAAAAACCTCGTTTTAAAATCCCAACACGAACCGTGACCCGATTTAAGGGGAGTTCGGGATTAAAACGTTGTAAATATAAAATTTTAAAAAAAAGATAAATATTTCCAAATAACGTTTTAAATAAAACGTCGTTTTAGGAGTCTCCGTTATAGACTATGATCCAATTTGGGTAGTTCAGAGACCCAAAATGATAGAATAGATTAGATTTGAAGTATTTGAATAAATCTAAAAACTGTTGGACTGATTCTGTAATTTGCTGTTTTTGTCAGTAAAGGCGGTTTACCGACGGATTTTTCGTCGGTAAAGCTGCTGGAACCTTAAAAATCCCATTTTTGGACATTTTTCTTGACTTTTTGACATTTGGACTTGTATATACATGTATATAACTATGTAGTATATTTATTAAGATTATTTTTGGGTTACCTAACTAATTATTATTTATGTATTTACTTATTTTGTACATTTGGCTACCTTTTTCATTAATTTGATTTGGCAAAACTATTTATATACATATATGTTTCCTTTAAAATCATTTAAACTAGATTAATTATTATTTAGGGTGGGTTATTCGCTATATATTTATTATGTGAAGAAAAGCTATTCTGGGTATAAAATGTAGTTTTCTTAATCATGACTTTTATACATTATTTTCACATTGCTTTTTCTTAATTCAAAATCAAAGGGTATTATAATTGGCATTATCTTTGTTTTCACTTGTATATACCTTATTATTACTTTCCTTATCCTATTTTCTTTAATCTATAAGTATTATTATTGTTTTTACCATAATGTATATTTATATAAATATGTATATTTATTCTCCTTTTGAATTTCCTATATGTATATGTTTAAAAGTATTTGGGTTGGGTGAATTTGAGTTTAATTTGTTAGTTGTTGTTATTATGTTCAAATGAAGGTTAATTGAGTGAAAAAATGGAAAATAAAACACAAAAAGAGAGTTCAAGTTGTTTACTTAAATTAAAGTTTTTCTAGACATTCCTAAGGAGTAAATAAAAGGCTTTTTATCGTTTTAAACCGTTTCCTAAACATCACGTTTTAAAACCTTAATTCGTTCCAACGATGGATTAAGCGAATCTTGTAATTAAAATTGTTTCTTTTTAACTGTAAAGAATAGAGTTTTGAATCGTTTTCCCAACTAAACGGTTTTGTACAAAAATAAATGGACTTGTATGCTTAATCACGTTTTTTGGTTAAAATTTCTTGTCTAAATGTTTTCAAACGCTCGAGTCGTTCCAACGGCGATTCAAGTGGATATCATGTAAATTAACGGGGTTTTGAAACGTACCTAAATCGTTCCAATGGCGATTAAGGTACGAACCATGTAAATAAACTCGTTTTGGGGAGTGAGATTAGCTTAGAGTTAATATATAAATTGAAGCATAAATCACACTGTGAATAAATCAATTCTCTCCTCTATCTCCCTCTCTTTCCTATATACTTTAAATTCATGCAAAATGGGTGATTCTTTACTAAAATGGCTTTAAATAATATGCTTAAAACGGTTTTCAAAGCGAGAAAGAAAAGGTTTCAAATGAATTTTAAACTTAAAGAAATATACGATTAGTCCGTTATCGCCTAACACGCTAAGTAGGAGGCCGGTGGTTCATAACCGGGCGATGTTGGGGTGCCTAGTAGCCTTTCTCCGGAAAGGAGCTAGCCTTTTCGGCTCGTACCTAAGTTTCCCAAACCCTCACCGGTCTCCCGCAAGGGATCGGTGTTCATTTCCCTTTCGTGGGTGGCGACTCTTCCATACTCCGAGCTCCGGTCCTGTCGAGCAGCTTGATTCCACGATTGTTTGCTCTCGACGCCAATCACAGCATCTGTCATCAACGGTGTCCACTCCCTGGTCCGCCCGGGCGAGGCCGCGGCACCTACAACAATGCTGAGTGAAAATAAGCTTCCAAAGTATTTTTGGGGAGAAGCTGTTAACACTGTGTGTTACATTCTCAATAGGGCTTTAGTCAGACCTATACTAAAGAAAACTCCTTATGAACTATGGAAAGGGTGAAAGCCTAAGATAAGATACTTCCAGTCTTTTGGTTGTAAATGCTTTATTTAAATACTAAGGACAATCTTGCAAAGTTTGATTCAAAGGCTGATGAACCCATATTTCTTGGCTACTCAACAAACACGTATGTACTTGAGGAATCAGTAAATGTGGAATTCGATGAGACTGGCCCTGCAAGAAAACTCAGAATAAAAAAATATTGAGAACATTCAAGCTACTGAGCTTCCTTCTGTTGGAACGTCAGAAGGTAAACTTGACTCTAAGATTATTTTTACTGATGAAATTTCTCCTGCAGAGATTGTTGAAATAGCCACAACTGAAGACAACCTTTGCCTAGAGAAGTAAGAGTTCCTAGAGGACACTATGTGGAAAACATCTTAGATATTGTCCAAAATGGAGTGAGAACCAGAAGTGAACTTAGGCTACTGAACAATGCAGCCTTTGTATCAAATATAGAACTAAAGAACTTCCCCGAAGCTAAAGGAGATGAATACTAGATGATTGCTGTGCAAGAAGAGTTAGACCAGTTCAGAAGGAATGATGTGTGGGACTTAGTCCCCCTGCTAAAGAATAAGAAAACGGTCGGAACTAGATGGGTCTTCCAAAACAAGTTAGATGAAGAAGGAAACGTGATAAGGAACAAGGCCAAACTAGTTGCACAAGGATATAGTCAACAGGAAGGTATTGTCTATGGAGAAACTTTTGCTCCAGTAGCAAGGTTAGAAGCTATTCGTATCTTATATGCGTATGCAAGTTTTATGAACTTTAAATTATTTCAAATGGATGTCAAAAGTGCATTCCTCAATGGGATTATAAATGAAGAGGTATATGTAAATCAACCTCCTGGTTTTGAAGACCCCAACCTTCCAAACCACGTTTATAAACTCAAAAAGGCTTTGTATGGATTGAAACAAGCACCAGTGCTTAGTATGAACGCTTAACCAACTTCCTTCTGACTAGGAACTATGTCAGAGGCAAATATGATACAACCTTATTCATTAAGAGGAAGGGTAAAAATACCCGTTTAGCATAAGTATATGTTGATGATATAATTTTTGGTGCTACTAATGAGACACTCTGTAGAGAATTTAGCAAGCAAATGCAAACAGAATTTGAAATGTCCATGATGGGAGAACTTAGCTTCTTTCTTGGACTTAAAATTTAACAAGGCAAGAATGGAATCTTCATTAGCCAAACCAAATATGCCAAGGAGATATTGAAGAAGTATGACATGGAGAATTACAAGTCAATTTCCACACCTATGAGTACTGACCCAATGCTTTCAGTAGATGAGTCTGGTAAGTCAGTAGACATCAAATTGTACAAAGGTATGATTAGCTCCTTACTCTATCTCACTGCTAGCAGGCCAGACATTCAATTATCAGTATGCTATTGTGCTAGATATCAATCTAATCCTAAGGAATCTCACTACATAGCAGTGAAAAGAATCCTTAGGTATTTGCAAGGTTCTGTAAATGCAAGTCTATGGTACCCTTATACCTTTGAGTTTACTCTTTTGAGATATACGGATGCTGATTATGGATGGGATAAGCTTGAACGAAAAGGTACTTTCGGAGGGTGTCACTTTCTAGGAATCATCTTAGTATCTTGGTTCAACACGAAGCAAAAGCCTTCCATCCAGATGACCTAACACATTAAACCATTGTATATCAAATCCCATCCCAACGGAAGACCCACTTCCTGAGTGTTTATAGACAATGTGTTGACTGTGAACATTATGCCGCGAAAGATGGTGCAGGCCTTAGAGAAAATGAAGGTAGATCTCATTGACACAAAGGTTACAGTATCAGCATTCAATGGAGAAGTCACCAAGTCCTTGGGCATTTTACCTCTCGAGGTAAAAGTGGAAAGCAAGTCAGATTTATCCGCTTTCTTTGTGGTGAATTCTTCAACCAATTACCAAGTCCTGCTGGGGAGAGACGAGATACACTCGAACTGGTGCGTACCGTCCTCTCTCCATCAGCTCTTATTGTTCTGGAAAGGGAACAAGGTGGCGGTAGTTTGGGCAGACGACAAACCATTTGTGGCAGTGTCAGATGCAATTGATGCCAAATTCTACGCAAGGGAGATAGGCCCAATCAGATTCATCGAACGAAGCAAGCTGGGGATGACAAAGAGGATCTCTATAAATCCGGCTAAAGAAGAAACAATTTTCAGACAGGAAAGAGCTCTAGTAGGCCCTAGCACCAGCAAGACACTAGATGATGCTCCAATCATTGAGGAGATTGATGATGATTAAGTCTTCTCAAGAACAAAAGGCGGTATTTGCAGCCGTTAAGATAAAAGTGCATATACAGGAGCTACTTGAAAAGATGCTGCATGTGGAACAATATGAGTGTGCCGGAACTGAAGTCATTTGGGAGCAAGAAAAAGAGCTCGAAGAGGAAGAGGAAGAGATCCAACTGCATGAGCTCAAGGCTGCATCACATAAGTTGGAGGACAGTCCCCGACAGGTAGAAGATACTTTGGAAGAAGTAAACCTGGGGACGAAAGAAGAGCCCAATTTGACGTTCATCAGCGGACTCCTGGAGCCAAAATTGAGAAAACAAATCATCGAACTCTTACATGAGTTCAAGGATTGTTTTGCCTGGGACTACAAAGATATGCCTGGCTTGGATATGAGCTTAGTAGACCACAGGATCCCAATCAAACCTGAGTTCGAGCCCCACCGCCAACCACCAAGAAGAATGTCAAAAGAAGTAGAGTTGAAGATCAAGGAGGAGATCAAAAGGTTATTGAGCGCAGAGTTCATACGCCTAACTAAATACATCTAATGGTTGTCAAACATAGTTCCCGTAGTAAAAAAGAATGGCAAGCTCAGGGTCTGCATTGATTCTAGGGA
The DNA here is from genome assembly GCF_963576675.1 of Euphorbia lathyris. Classification (NCBI taxonomy): domain Eukaryota; kingdom Viridiplantae; phylum Streptophyta; class Magnoliopsida; order Malpighiales; family Euphorbiaceae; genus Euphorbia; species Euphorbia lathyris. Next base: position 72,297,751 of record NC_088910.1, read on the forward strand.
TCTAAACAACGCTTTCCCCAAAGATGTATACGTCATGCCCATTACCGATATATTAATCGATGCTATATCCATAAATGATATCCTATCTTTCTTGGATGGCTTCTTTGGGTACAACCAGATCTTAATTGCAATAGTGGATATAGCAAAGACCGCCTTTAGATGTCCATGAGCATTGGGGACATTTGAATGGATGGTCATGACATTTGGTTTGAAGAACACCGGAGCAACCTATCAAAGAGCTATGAATGCCATCTTTCATGACATGTTAGGGAAATTCATAGAGGTGTACATCGATGACATTGTGGTAAAGTCTAAAAGAGATGCTGATCATATAGAGCATCTCAGAAAGAGCTTCCTACGAATGAGGGAGCACAAGTTCAAGATGAACCCACTGAAATGTGCATTCGAAGTCAGAGCTGGGAACTTTCTAGGTTTCTTGGTGCATCGAAGAGGAGTCGAGGTGGACAAGAACAAAGCGAAAGTAGTTATTGAAGCGAAACCACCTCGTAACAAGAAAGAGCTACAGAGGTTCTTGGAGTTGGTAAACTATCTGAGTAGGTTTATTGCCAATTTGGTAGGTAAATCTCATGTTTTCTCTGATTTGTTAACCTTAAAGGGAGAAAGTGATTTCAGGTGGGAGAGTGGGCACCAGGAAGCTTTTGACAAAATCAAGGAGTACTTGATGCGTCCACCAGTGCTGGTGCCACCATTGAAATAAGTACCACTGAAGTTATATCTCTCGGCAACAAAAAGATCCATCGGTTGTTTGTTGGCCCAAAATAACCAAGCAGGCCACGAACAGGCAGTTTATTATCTGAGCAGATGCTTGACAGACACCGAAAAGAGATATACGGCAGTAGAGAGACAATGTTTGGCCTTGTATTTTGCTTGCTCCAAGCTAAGGCATTACCTAATCCAATCTAGGGCATTCGTGATTTCTTCCACAAATTTGCTAAAGTTCATGCTATCCCAACCATTGATCACAGGAAGGATTGGCAAATGGGCTCTAGCGCTAGCAGAATTTACACTGGTGCACATCCCTCAGACAGATGTGAAGGGACAAACATTGGCAGACTTCTTGGCAGAGCACCCCTCAAGCATGGAAAAGGAGGAAGAATTGGATCTGTCTATTTGCAGAGCAAGCAGAACTGCATGGACTCTCAAGTTTGAAGGCTCCAGCACAGAAAGAGCTGTAGGAGCAAGTGTGATAATCATCTCCCCTTCAAATGTCAAAACTACTTTGTCTTTTAACTTGTTCTTTAATTGCACTAACAACCAAGCCGAGTATGAGGCTTTGATAATTGGGTTGGAGCTGCTAAAAGACCTCGGAGCCAAAGAAGTTGTGGTAATGGGAGATTCTCAGCTAGTGCTAAAACAGATTAGTGGGGAGTACAAATGCACAAGTTTGTCTTTAGCACCATACTACACCAGGACAAGGCAACTGACAGATGACTTCGAAGAACTATCTCTGGTGCACCTTCCTAGAGAGGAAAATTGGGAGGCCAACGAGATGGCACAAATGGCGTTGGGCTTGAGGATTTTCAGAGAACTTACTCACCAGTTGATCCTGGTTCAAAAGAAAGGACAGCCATCCATCCTCTAGAGAGGAATCAATGTAGAAAGATTCAACCTTGATGCCGACAACATAAATGATTGGAGAGATCCAATAAAGAAGTACCTGAAAGATCCTTCACAAAGAGCTCCGTACGTGATTAACATCAGGGCGCATCACTATCTCCTACTGGAGGAAGTATTGTATAAAAAAGGTGATGATGGCCTATTATTAAGATGTCTGGGGATGCCTGAAGCCTTGAAGGTTATGAGCCAGACACATGAAGGTGTGTGCGGAGCGCACCAGGCAGGGATCAAAATGTGTTGGCTGCTCAAAAGTCACGGGTTTTTCTAGCCTTCCATCTTGAAAGACTGTGTCAACTACGTAAAAAGGTGTAGACAGTGCCAGAGACATGGCCCAATCTTAAGGGTACATGCCGACATCATGCATCCTATAATCAAACCATGGCCATTTCGGGGATGGACCATGGATCTTATTAGGAAGATCTACCCATCTTTATCAAAAGGTCATTCCTTCATCCTTGCAGCGACAGACTACTTCACGAAGTGGGTAGAAGCAGTGCCCATGAGGAAAGTGGATCAAGAGGATGTCATTAACTTCGTGAAGAACCACATCATACACCGGTTTGGTATCCCCGAGACGCTAACCGTAGATCAAGGCACAATCTTCACCGAGGATAAAATGAGGGAGTTTTCAGAAGCCTATAAGATCTGAATGCTCAACTCTTCCCCATATTATCCCCAGGCGAACGGACAAGCCGAATCGTCCAATAAGATCCTGATTGGGATCATACAGAAAATGTTGATAGATAATCCAAAGAATTGGCATGCAACTCTTTCAGAAACACTATAGGCATACAGAACATCTAGAAGGGAGGCAACTAGAACCAGTTCGTTCCTATTAACTTATGGGCACGATGCCATGTTGCCAATGGTACTGATAGTCCAATCATGCAGAGTAACACGTTAGGCAGGTTTAACTATGGAAGAATACACGGAAGCTATGCTGACAGAAATGGAGGATTTGGAGCAAGCTAGGCTGAGTGCCTTCAATAAGATGTTGATCCAAAAGAAGAACGTGGCCAGATCTTATAACAAAAGGGTAAGAAGTAAAACTTTTGAGGAAGGGGACTTAGTATGGAAGTATGTCCTACCATTGGGATCGAAAGACAGGGAGTTCGGCAAGTGGTCCCCAAATTGGGAAGGTCCTTTCAAGATCCATGAAGTATTGAAGGGTAATGCATATTGGCTAGCCAGTTTGGAAGGGGAACCACATCAAAGAGTTATAAATGGGAGATATCTGAAGAAGTTCTTTCCTACAATGTGGGAAAGGTGTCAAAGAGGAAACGAAGGCAATAGCCCCACAGGAAGTTCCAGCTAAGCTATGTTAGTCTTGGTAATGTTCTACATTGGGAGTTGGAAATAACAAGTGTAAAGACACTTCATTATGTCCTTTTTGAGAGGTTTCCCTGTGGTTACCCAAAAGTTTGTAACTAAAAAGTTCAGTAATAAATCGCAGGCCCGTTAAGGCCGCTTTTTATCTTCGAGTGGTTTATTCAGTCATTCATTCATGCTTGCATGCAGTATAAAGTTTGAGTAAGGGAAAAACGAGCAAATCAATAAATAGGCCAAAACCAAGGGCCATTTTCCAGCAATTGTTCAAAATAAAAAGCAAGAATGCCAAACCATGGCACTTCAAAATATTCAGAAAGGATCAAATTGTTCACAAATTGTTCAAGTCAATCTTCTTGAAATCCTGCCAAGCCTCTAGACAGGTGGCACGTTTGAGATTGAGGGCGTGGACATCACGTACTTGCTACTCCATCTTCCCTTGGTCTGACACAACCCTTTCTTTAGCAACCTCCAGCTCAGCAAGATCCGTTTGTTGTGCAGTAGCCAGCAGAGCTCTTTCATGGTCCATGGTCTCCTGGTCAAGCTTGATCTGCCTGGTGCATTCCTCAAGGGCTAGCAGCTCTTTCTCTTGAGCGTTATACTGCTCCTCTTTCTTTTGATCTTGTTTGGCCCTCTCAGCAGCTTGTTCATGAAGTTCCTAGATGGTCCGTAAGTAGGCGGAGTAAGCCTGAATCTCTTATTCCAACCAGAGCAACTTATTGTTGTCTGTGTGCATCTCATCATAAAAATCAGAGGGTTTTTGAGCTAGAGAAGCCAGGAGATCTTTGCTGGCTTGGGAAGACAGAGAGGAAGAGAACACTCTAACAGCTGACTTCAGCATGCCCACCTGTGTGGAATCCAGAGTAGGCAACTCCAGGGCCAAGCACCGCTGGATGGTGTCCTTAGCCACCCGAATTAACTCTACAAAAGCTGTCGGGGCCTGACTGCTGCCAAGGCCAGAAATCCTCTTGGCCATGAAGCTTAAGTCTAAACGTTGCAAAAGGTCAGCAGGAGCAGCCAGCCTATGCTGAGGAGTTCTAACCACGGAGCCCTACATAAGCAAACAATAACAAAATCAAAGGCAAGAAAACACAAGGGAAAAAAACAAAGTACTCAAAATGTGTGTGCAACATACCCTTAGTTCAGAAGGAGTGCCCGTAGAGTCTGTGCCAGGGGTGGAGGTAGATCCGAAGTCCTTGACAACAAACTGTTGAACAGAAGATGGAGTATGAAGCACAGAGTCTTTAAACCCTCCCTTCTCCTTTGATGCTGGCTCAGAAATTCCAATATATGCCAAAGGAAACATGGGAATAAATAAACGACAAAGAAAGAGCCATAGAACTAAAAACAACAAGCTAAGCGAGGTGCTCACCAGGTCCTTGGGCCATGGCCATCACGACACTAACTTCACGGACAGGGGTCTCGTCAGACTAAACCTCTGCCTCGTCTGCACCTTCTTCTTCATCACGGTCATTATGAGTTTCGAAAATCATAAACTTCCATATCATCGACTTTCTCCTTAGACATGTCCTCCCCAACCACCACATCATCATGATCTTCAGCCTGGTTAGATTCATTGACCTCATCATCTGTCAAGTCGACAGAGATACGAGCCTTAGACTCAGATGGAGGCTGAGAAGACTTTCTCTTCGACTTTCTACTCAGAGTAGGCTTGGAAGAAGTTCCAGCCTTTGTTTTCTTTGCGTGCTGCGTGCTTTGCTCCACCTTGATTTTCCGTTTTTGGGCAGAAGCTTTGACTATAGGCGCAACTAACAATAGAGAAAGTAAAGATTAGAAAAGAGAAATAGAGAAATACGGAGAAAGGAAGAAAGGAAAGAAGGAACTTACTGCCTGGATTAGTGGGGATTAGCTTACTTTATAGCCCGGACCAATATAATTCAAACTTGTGGTGAATGGCCTCTTAGTTTCTTGGACAGGAAAATATTACACTCGATAAGGGGGCAGTGGCATGACACTTTGGTGGTCTACATCTTCTAGGCTCAGTCTGGAACGGAGAGCACCTTGAGGGAAGAAAGAACGAGAGATGGCTGTCCTCATTTGAGAAAGCCCAAACTGTCTTGCCCACAAAGTAGGGAAATAACCCTCAAAGCAATGATAGATCCCCGTTCCAAGGCGTGCGTCTTTATGAGTACCAACTTGCAAGTAGGTCTGGTGAAGGAAGATCTGCCAGAGGTAGGAGCCATATGTGTCAGAATCTTTCAGGTAAAAGGTCCAAGTGCTTTTGGGCAAGTCCTTAAGAGATTTATCAAAAACAAGGTAATCAGTATTGGACATCCGCAAAGAATAGAAGAAGTGTTTAACGCCTACAGTATCGAGAGAACTCTCATAAAGAGCCACCCGCAGTCCAGCAAAGCCCTATTGCAAAGGGCTTTCTCCCACCAAAGTGGGCAAGTAGGACAACAACCAAAGCTGCAGGATCCACACGGCGCCACTCAGAGAAGGGGTCATTAGTAAAAGACAGACGGATCTGATGGTAGACATCGCCCAGTAGAATCTTCCCCAAAGCAAATGAAGCTCCAAAAGCCTGAAACTTAGCCATCGGTAAGGATTCCAGGCTTGCCATTCCTCCCCAAGGGAACATCACGAGCTTATTCAACGAAACCCAATGAAACACTACATGCTCTTGGTCAGTCAGAGCTTGGGTTGCAGGCAGGGAAGCATAGGCCGTGATCATTTTGTGGTAGTTGGACAAGGGGGCTACATTGAAGTCTTTATACTCCTTTGAAGAGATCTGATAGGGCACGTCCGGGCCAACCACATGTAGATGAGTAAGAGCCACAATGTCCTGGAGAGTAATGGACATGGGACCGCCAAGAAAGATTAAAGAAACATTGACAGGACCACATTGACAGCGCCCCTAGCACCAGCCCTTCAGAGAAAACGAGCTGCTGAGAAGCCAGCTTGATGAAGTCAGGGATGTGCTGCCTCTCCCACTGACCCCCGTAAACCGGCCTTAACCGTTTAATCGAATCAGTCTAGAGAGAGGTATAGTGCGACCAGGTTTTGTTCCTACCACTGGATGGAGGGCGGCTAAGATCTTTGTAAGCCAACAGCTCGCGGTCTAAAGCTAGAGGATAAGGGAAGTCCGACAAAGCAGTGGTTGCGGGACAGTTGGTCATAGTATACAGAGTTTGCTGAAAGAAAGGAGAGGAATAGACCCTAAACTCGGCAAAGGGTAAAACGAGAAAGAGAACTAAAAAACGAACAGAACAAAGAAGAGAACAAAGAAAGAAGAGAACTTATAAAGTCTTAAATTTATTACAAGTTCCATTCACACCCCCTGGAACTAGACTCTATCTCACAATGGACCAACAGTTACGACCGCTAGAGCCATTTTATCCAGTTTTGAATATCTCATCTCAACATCTTTTAGCACTTTACTTACATAGTATATGGGATATTGGTGTCCTTCTTCCTCTCGAATGATCACAGTACATAAAGCTTTATCTGTGACAGACACGTATAAGTACATGTCTTCTCCTCTAACTGGCCTGCTTATTATTAGAGGTGATTCTCTCAAGAATTGCTTTATACCTTGGAAGGCCTGTTGGCAATCCTCATCCCATTTAAACGCTTTCTACTTTTTAATCGCCCTATAGAAGGGGAGACACCTCCTGGCGGAACATGATATAAACCTTCCGAGGGCTATAATCCGCCTACTCAGACGTTGTACTTCTCTCACATTCTGAGGCGCTTTCATATTTAGCACAGCTTTTACTTTGTCTGGGTTGGCACTAACTCCTTTTTGGCTGATGACATAGCTAAGGAATTTTCCTGAGGTTGCTCCAAACGTACATTTTTAAGGATTAAGTTTGATATTGTACCTACGAAGCACCTCTAGGACCTCTTTGATGTCTGCTGCGTGCTTCTCCATTGTGGTGCTCTTGATGATCATATCATCCACATACATAGAGAAATTGTTGCCATCTTTATCTTCAAATATCGTATTCAACATCCTCTAGTAATGGGGATATGTATTCTTTAGCCCAAATGGCAATATGTGGCCTGATGTGTGACGAACGAGGTCTTGATCCTATCTTTTGGCTCCATTTGGATCTGGTGATAACTGGATTTCACATCCGTGAAGGAATAGACTCCATACACTGCGGTTCCATCAACTAGAATGCCAATGCATGGTAGCAGATAGTTGTTTTTGGGACACGCCTTGTTCAAATTCATAAAATCTATGCACATTTTATATGATCTGCTTGTCTTCTTGACAAGAACTACGTTCGCCAGCCACTGCATATATATTACTTCCTCGATTGAATCTGCTTTTTCAAGTTTAGCAATTTCTTTTTCAAGGCCTTCGTGATGTCTTTTTTTATTTCGGGTTTTAGCCCTTTATCAATTTTCACCTTTTTCCCTTTCGCGATGAGGTACATTTCTGTGTCGCCCAACGCCGTGGTGATAGGGTCCTCATCTTCTCCTTCATCATCCTCAGCCTATGGGTGGATGGATAACGAGGATGAATATGTCTCTTGTGCCATTTTCTGACTTCCTCTGATAATGACTCCTCTTTTACTTGTGGGGACATACATCGTCAGGTGGTGGATAGAGATCAAAGCTGCAACCCCAGAGAGGAACGGTATTCCCGAAATAACATTGTATGCTAATTGTCAATCCATGATGGAAAATTCTAGATCTCCGTTCCAGGTTTGTTCATCATCTACAATCTCACACTCTAATGTCATTTGGCCTTTGGTTTGAATTGTATGCCCCGTTACTCCCAGGATGTCCAAAATTGTTGTTTCCACCTGTATTGGATCTACTTTCAGCTTGGAGAATGCTTCTCTAGTGATCATGTTGCATGAGCTTCCAGTGTCTATCCTGATTCTTCATTTCCCAGCCTTCAATTGTCATTGTTATCACCAAGGCATCTACATGTGGGTCAATTATTGGGCCTACCTCCACGAAAGGGCGGTTGAGGGCCATCTTGTCCAAGGCGGATGTCTTAGCTTTCTTTGTCGGTGGTTGATATCCAGGTCCGCTAGCAATGACGTTGATAACCCCTTTTGACTTCTTTTTGGGTTCCGTTTTTTGCTTGTCATTGTCTTGGTCTTTATAATCTTGGATGAACTTGTCAAGCTTGCCTCTTTCAATTAATATCTCTATTTCTTTTGCCAGCTCCCAGCATGCCTCAGTATTGTGGCCATTTCTTCTGTGGAACCAACGATATGCTTCGGCGTTTCTTCCGACATTTACATACTCCTCCCCTTTTGGTTCGCGATATGTAATGTCCCGCTTGTATTTGCTTTTCTCAAGCAATAAGAGGATTTCTTGCTTAGGAGTGTTCAAGGCAGTGTACGTTGGTTTTCCTCTTGAGCTTCTCCTGCTTTCTAGATGGCGGGTCAATAATTTTCTCTTTTTCTTTCCTTTTGGATTCGCATGTTTCTTTCCTTTCTGGTGAATCCGGAATTCTATTGATGTCATCTATCTCCATAAACCTCTTACATATCTTTCCATCAATTCTTACAAGGCTTCGAGGCATGTGCATCACTACCTTTTCTTTTAATCTTGCACATCTCGTATTTTTTTATTACTTCTTGTACATCCGTATTGACATCAACATTGGTAATCTTGATGCACAGCTTGTTGAACTTTTCTATATACTCCCTGAGAGATTCACCTTCCCTTTGCCTAAGCTCATACAGCTTTCGACTAGATACGACAGGTGGGATACTTCCTGCAAATTTTGCTCAAAAGTTTTGACTCAGTTGTTCCCAGCTGTCAATGGATCCAGCAACAAAGTGATTGGAACCATTCGTACACTGATCCTTTCAGGGTTGTCGAGAACATCCTACAAAGGATTCCTTCATTGGCAGCGTAAATGTCCATCAGCTTTCTGTACTGCCTTGTGTGGGCCTCAAGATTGTCCTCCCCTATATATTTAGATAGGTTAGGAGCTTTAAATTTCACATCCGCTTCATAATCTAGGATCCACACTATGAATGGCGAATTTATGTTAACTTGATGGGCGTACCTTTCAACGTTTTGGTTCTGCTTGTCCATTTCTTCCTGGACTTGCTTGTCAACTTCAGCATTTAGATCTTCATTATTAAACCACCTTGGTGAGATTGATCTTCGGTCTCGCCCTCTGTAATTGTCATGTTAGGGTTCTGGCGTGCGTCTCAGAAGGGAACAAAATCACTTCATAGTTCGATATTTCTCTGGGGTGTACTTTGGCGAATACCTCGGATGTGATCGTGGTCTTCCACAATTTCGATGATGCTCATGTTGGAAATAGGGCTAAGGTATAGCAGCGAAAATATAAAAATTTTAGCCTACTTCCTTTTAACCATAGGATCCGTTAATCGTTATTTCATATAAAGAGGGATAAGAAGATATACCTTTCGATGATCAATCTACCGTTGCAAACGAAGTGCCCACAACTTCAAAGGAGATGTAAACTGTTTACCAATCTTCCCCTATTCGAAATAGACCTTCCAGACCTCCGAACGACGATCCCTTCGGTGGAAACGTGGAAGAATGTGTCTAGAAGCTACTGTCCAAAAATCGCGACGATCCGACGGTTCAATCTCCGGGAATCCTCGAAATAGTGAACTGACCTGATGTAGGCGAAGAAAAACGAATTTCTCCATTTTGATCGTTTTTCTTCTTTCGTGAACACGGTGAGGTTAAATTAGAATCAACCCTTATGAGATGTAACCAAAATAGATTACCTCTAATTAACCAACCCAAGATCAAGGAGAAAGAGGGATGAATTAGATTAATCAATCGATGGAATGCCGAATGAATTCTTGTCCACGAACTTGGGGATGGAATTCACTTTCTCTCTCTAGCTAGTAGATTTCGAAAATCACAAGGGGTGGGGCTAGAGTGTGTGTCGAAATTCACTAGGTAAGGGGTATATATATTATCTTGTCTCTAAACCCTAGTTAGATAGGATTAGGTTACTTAATAGCAATCCAATTCGGAATAGGATTTCTAATTATTATCTTACTATATATCTAATATAATAATTAGGATAATAATAAGTAACCTAGTTAGATAATAATAGGAGGACATTAATCCAATTAATAACTCCTAACTTGATTATCTCTTAATTAATTTAATTTCACAATCCTAATCCAATTAGGAAGAGTGGAATAAATTAATTCCCTTCCTTTAATACATATAATTTCGACCCCCCTTATCCATGGGCCTTACTGGGTTCAACTGGGCTTCCATCTATTAATCAGATCCATCTCTCTTTTGTTTCCAAGTCTTATGTGTGATCCATTAGGTCCTTACTACTTCTGGCCGTATGCAACTATTAAATTAATTTCTCCAAGAATTATATTTAATCATTGCATAACGGAATGATGAACAGAGCATGTTATCGGCATGTCCGTAATCATTCCCCCAGAGTCCGTTAAGAAGACAGGTTGATTCTGCCGTTAACCCTTCTGTATTAGTTACAGTATAATTCGATCCTTTATCAACTACATCCTTGAACTGAATCTTATGACTATGGATGATGTCAAGTCATATATAGCGAGACGTTCGTTTTACTTGTACAGGCCGAGTCAACTCAAATAGATAGGTTAAGTGAAATCTGTATTTCTACTCTTAAGCTATCACCTTGCAAGGATTTAGAGTCAAGTCTTCCACAAGCGATCCTTGGACGTATCTCCCATTCATCGGGAGTGATAAATGCTCAATCCAATGTATAACTACCCTGACATTACCTCCTGTGACACCCAACCTTTGCAGTTCACACCCCAGAGTCATCTCTGTTAAGGATCGTGGGACCACGCGATCAAAGTCTCACATTCAGTAATTCAGGATGACCAATTAACATTCCTTTGAGTCTGAGGATTATTTATACCTATTAATACCAATGAGATGAACAGGTGACAAGGACGAATCTACCCATCCTGTTATCTCAAATCGGATCCCCAATCCTAATGAACGACGTTTCATCGTATCTATGTAACTGTCCAGATATCTATATACGTGAAGCTTGTGAGATCAGCTTTCTGTCGGACAGAAGACATTGTTACATACAAGTCTCAACAGTGATATGTCAATCCTAAACATCTCACTTGACTTGGGGTGGTTTTAAGTTTATTAGTTTATTATAAAGTGTTGTCTCACTTCATGCTTGTATGAACACTTTATAATCACTTTAAACAAACTTACGGATTTCCTTTTATTAGACTTTATTTAGTGCTTAAAAGGGATTGTCTTTATATAGTTATAAAACATATATCTCATTAAAACAAATGATATAAAGAACAATTCATTTACAATAAGTTTGTATCCTGCAACAATTGACTATAGGACACAAAACCCCAACATACTCCCACTTGGACTAAAGCCAATTGTTTCTAAAACTTATCCCAGTAGAAGTTAAATGACGATCATGTACTTTCTGGGTTAAAGGCTTTGTCAACGGATCTGCAACATTGTCCTATGTAGGTACTCTTTTTATTCTCACATCTCCTCTAGCCACAATCTCTCTAATGATGTGGTATCGCTTTAGGTAGTGTTTGGATGCATTATGAGACCGTGGTTCCTTTGCTTGCGCAATGGCTCCATTGTTATCACAGTACAGAGTAATGGGATTGACAATGTCAGGCACCACTCCTAGTTCTGTAATGAATTTTCTAATCCAAACCGCTTCCTTTGCCGCTTCCGCAGCAGCGATGTACTCTGACTCGGTCGTAGAGAAAGCCACGCTTCCCTGCTTGGAACTCTTCCAACTGACCGCGCCCCCATTCAAGATAAACAAGTATCCTGATTGGGATTTAAAATCATTCTCATCTGTGAGATGACTAGCGTTTGAAAATCCTTCAATTTTCAAATCTCCTTCTCCGTACACTAGGAACATATCTTTAGTCCTTCTCAAGTACTTAAGAATGTTCTTGACGGCAATCCAATGCTCGTCTCCCGGATTCCCTTGGTAACGACTCGTTACTGATAACGCGAACGCTACGTCAGGTCTAGTGCATAGCATAGCATACATAATCGAACCGATCGCGCTGGCATACGGGACTACAGCCATGCGTCGTTTGTCATCATCAGTTTTAGGACATTGATGATTGTTTAACTTCACTCCATGTACCATGGGTAAGTTACCTCGTTTCGATTCAAGCATGCTAAACCGATTTAGCACCTTTTCAATGTATGTAGCCTGTGAAAGACCAAGCAGTCTACGCGATCTATCTCTATAGATCTTTATACCAAGTATATAGGCTGCTTCACCAAGGTCTTTCATTGAGAAGTTACCGGATAACCATACTTTTACCGATTGTAATAGAGCAATGTCATTTCCCATTAATAGTATATCGTCCACATATAGTATGAGAAATGCTATAGAGCTCCCACTTGCTTTCTTGTAAATGCAAGCTTCCTCGCAATTTTGTTCGAAACCAAATTGTTTTATGGTTTCGTCAAAACGCTTATTCCAGCTTCTAGATGCTTGCTTGAGTCCATAAATGGATCTCTGAAGTTTGCAAACTTTATTTGCATCCTTTGATATGAAACCTTCAGGTTGCATCATGTATACATCCTCAAGCAGGTTTCCGTTTGGGAAAGCTGTTTTCACATCCATTTGCCAAATCTCATAATCAAAATGAGCGGCAATTGCAAGCATGATTCTGATTGATTTGGACATAGCAACTGGAGAGAAGGTTTCGTCATAATCAACACCTTGTTTTTGACGATATCCTTTCGCTACCAACCTAGCCTTGTAGGTGCTAACCTTTCCATCCATGTCAGTCTTCCTTTTGAAGATCCACCTGCACCCGATGGGTTTTATTCCTTCGGGTGGATCAACCAAAGTCCACACTTGGTTAGTATACATGGAATCCATTTCAGAATCCATGGCCTCAAGCCATGCTTTAGAATCTGGACTAGTAAGAGCCTCTTCGTAGTTTTCGGGTTCGTCGTCTAGCACGGGAACCTCGTCATCATCTCCCACTAGAAAACCATATCTAACTGGGAGTTCACGAACTCTTCGTGATCTACGAATAGGTGCCACTGGAGTCTCATCTAATGGGACTTCTTCGGGTACTTCAACCGCTTCTGTTGTTTCAGCCGGCGTCTCTTCCTCTTGAACTTCGTCGAGTTCAATCACGCTTCCCTTTTGTGTTTCTTCGAGAAACTCTTTCTCTAAGAAGGTTGCGTATCTGGATACTATTACTTTCTGATCATCTGGATGATAGAAGTAATACCCTACGGTTTCTTTGGGATATCCAATGAAGAAACATTTATCAGATTTAGAATCTAATTTGTCGGACGCAATGCGTTTGACATATGCCGAACAACCCCATACTCTCATAAATGAGAACACAGGTTTCCTACCAACGAAAAATTCATACGGTGTGGAACTAGCGGATTTAGTTGGTACTCGATTTAGGGTGAAGAGGGCAGTTTCTAAGGCATAGCCCCAGAACATCTTTGGAAGTAAGGCCATGCTCATCATGGACCGTACCATATCTAATAGGGTACGGTTTCTCCTCTCGGATACACCATTGTGTTGTGGTGTATAGGGAGGTGTCCATTGCGAGCATATCCCACATTCAGTTAGATAATTCAGAAAATTATCAGAAAGATATTCGCCACCTCGATCGGATCGAAGCGTCTTTATTTTCTTTTCTAATTGATTTTCTACTTCATTCTTGAAGCATTTGAACTTGTCAAAAAGCTTCTGACTTGTGCTTCATCAAGTAGACATAACCATATCGAGTATGGTCATTTATGAAGCTAATGAAGTATCTGAATCCTCCTCTTGCTTGGACTGACATAGGACCACATACATCCGAATGAATGAGTCCTAGAGTGTCTGATACACGCTCAAATCCTCCATCTAAAGGAAGCAAATTTCTATGCTCAAAACAACACCATATGAAGGTTTCGGTTTTGATGTGCCATACCATCTAACCTTAGTCTCTCTCATTATAGGACTACCTTCGGCTATCTTAGACATAAGATTTCATTCAAACAACTCTGATTGAAATCTCAGATTATAAATAATCTTTTGTATACATACTTATCCACTTGTATGCATATTTCTATCTTGCAAACTAATGAACCTAGATCCATTATTAGCAAGACATAGTTAATTATTGAGCAAGTTCTCGTTTACTCAAAAAAAATTCTCATCCTTATCTTTGTCACCACAATTAGCAAAATGAGGGTAAGCGCTCGTGTGAGTGAGCTACTTTTTTGTCTGACATGTTCAATTGCAAACATTAATATACAACATTTACATATACATGTATTATAAGTGATTCAAAAAGATACTTTACTGAATTCAAAGTACATGTTCCTAAAATTATATGTAATAGAAATATGTTTCGATCCTAAGTAATCCCTGGGACCTAATGTGTTTCACAAAAACATCTCTCTTGACATGTTTCGTTAGAGGGCCATAAACCATGTCATGAGTCGAAACACATTTGTGTGCAACTAAATCTCTAACAAAGTGATACTTAATCTCAACATGCTTTGCTTTACTATGAAATCTTTGATCCTTAGAGAAAGCAATAGCAGATTGACTATCACTGATAATTATTACTGGAGAGCTTGTAGTAACAATGTTTAGATGATCCATGAATCTATTTAACCAAACGGCCTCATGGGTTGCGGATGAGTAAGAGACATACTCAGCTTCCATGGTATATAAGGCTATACATGTCTGTTTCTTGCTACTCAATAAAATTGTCCCATTTTCGAGTAAAAAGACGTAGCTAGAAGTGGATTTTCTTTCATCCAAATCTACTGCCCAGTCAGCATCTGTGTATCCTTTAAGTAGAAGATTATTTCCTTAGTAACATAGAGAGTAGTCTGTCATTCCTTTGAGATATCTGAGTATTCTCTTTATAGCATACCAATGAGCTTGACCTTAGTTGGAAATATTGAGGAAGTGGTTTTGAGAAAAAGTTTCTAATCAAATATAACATTTAAAATAATTATCCCCATATTTCGAAGAATACCCCAAAACCTTGTATATTTGTTACTTTGTGTTGAAAATTCTTAGTAGTCAGGATAATTACCATTTTAATACTATTCATTATGTTGAAAACTCGGAAGATTATGACCAATTCCTAAAGGTCCTCGAGATTACTATATGTATAGAATACTAAGTTTTTTAGTATTATTGGAATCCTCAGGAATGGAAGTAGGACTTGAACCAATAAAATTCCATTTTTTTATGCAAAGTATTTGTTACTTCGTTTCGATAATCCTATAGCAATCAGGATAATTAATGATGAGAGTACCGTTTATATTAGCAAAATCTTAGAAGATTTATGATTGTTACCTAAAGACCCTTGAGTTACATTTCATGGAGAGAATATCATGTTTTTTTATATTCTCAGAATCCCCGGGAGTGGATTCAGGACTTATATCGCTAAACTTCTATTTTTATTAAAAATTAGATTAAATAAAGCTAGAAAACTTTAGAAAATAAAAATAAATACTCCAATATTCCCAAAAAAATGTTTTAGTGCTTGAAATACAAATTCAGGGAATAAAATGAAATTTTTATGTAAAAGAAATTTATTTTTAATATTAAAAATCTAATAAAAACTAGGAAAATTGTAATAAATAAATTGAAATCCTAAAAACTATTCCAATGATCCAAATATTCATTTAGATGCTACCGGAACTCTTGGAAAAAATATGAAAGTTTTACCTAAAGGAAAACTATTTTTAGTAATAAAATCCTAATAAAAAATAGGAAAATCATAATACAAAAATAAAAATCCTAAAAAAATGTTTCGATGATCCAAATATTTATTTGGATGCTACTGGAACTTCAGAAAAAAAAAATGAGAATTTTATATAAAGGAAAGTTATTTTTAGTAATAAAATCCTATAAATAAATTAAAAATCTCAAAAAATCATTAAATAATTGAAAAATAAATACCTCCTCAACTCATAATCCATTTTAACCATAGATTCTTTCAAAATAAAGTTTTTGATATAATCTAGTATACAAATACTTTAAAAATGGACTCCAGAAACATCATTTTGACAAAATGGATCCGGAAAAGCGGATTCAAAACTCTGTTTTTTTACGAACAGAGTTACAACATTCTCATTTTTCGAAATAAATTTCAAAAAGCCATTAAAAATGGAAACTAACTCCAAATGACATCAAATCAAATTGAAAAAAATCAAGAATAATGATATTAATCTAGGAAAGCAATAAAATGTCAGTTTGTTTATTAGATATTACATTTAGAGCGTGCCTCCAGTGCAGTTTATCGATTTTAATCCGCTAGATCCTTTCGGACCCTGAATTCGGACGTTTACTTAGAGGAGAAATCCTCCCTAAAATCCAAAAAGTACTATATTTTATATTTGTTGAATTTTTTCTGATAGATTCCTTTGTGATGGGACGTAGCTCTAACTGATAAAATTTGTATTGTTTTGCTCTATTTAGAGCTAGCTCATCTCTACTTGAGGCGATTCGGCTCTAATTGCAGTCTAATTAGAGCCGAATGCACGAATTAGAGCCGATGAGGCTGAAAAAATATAAAAGATCAAAAATAAATTGCAAAGGCTCGGTTAGATTTTTCTAAGTGGATGAGCCTACCAAAATGACACTCCAATTGGCCGATAGATCGATCGCCCGATCGAAAGGAGTCGTAGAGGATGTCCTCGTAAAAGTGGATAAGTTCATCTTTCCCGCCGACTTTGTAGTGCTCGATATGGCGGAGGACGACTCGGTGCCCATCCTCTTGGGAAGACCATTTCTTGCAACCGGACGAACTCTCATAGACGTCTTTGAAGGTAAACTTATATTACGGTTGCAAGATGAAGAGGTAGAGTTCAATGTTTACGATTCCATGAAATTTCCTTCTAATTCCATGGAAGATTGCAAATTTTTAAATTCTACGGATACTATTGATATGTTTGTTGAGGAATTTTGTGATAGGTCTTCCGTAGAAACCTCTTCAAGTAATAGCGAGCATATGGAGGAGGAACCATTGAATAAGCCGTTTGAATATTCCTCCGAGATAGAACAATGTTTGTGGGCAAGGAACCGGTATGAAGGATTGGACCGAGACAGTAAGGCTAAGCCAAAGACGTCTCTCGAAGGGGGGGCTTTGGAACTCAAACCCTTGCCCCCTAATTTGAAATATGTTTTCTTGCAACCTCCCAATCTCTTTTGACAGTAGAAATGTAGGAAGCACTGATTGCGGTGTTGCAAAACCACAAAGGGGCATTTGGATGGACCATCCACGGCATCAAAGGAATTAGCCCCACCATTTGCACACACCACATTTTCATGGAGGACGAAGTCAAGCCGACCGTACAACCGCAACGACGACTCAACCCAAATATCAAAGAAGTGGTGAAAGCCGAGGTAATCAAACTCTTCGATGCAGGTATAAACTATCTCCGACAGTCAATGGGTGAGTCCGGTCCAATCTGTCCAGAAAAAAGGAGGCACAACGGTAACGGAAAACGAACAAGGGGAATTAATCCCCACAAGAAAAGTAACAGGGTGGCGGGTATGCATAGATTATAGGAAACTTCACGAAGCCACCCGCAAGGATCATTTTCCCTTACCATTCATTGACCAAATGTTGGAAAGGATGGCAGGCCACCAATTCTTTTGCACTCTAGATGGACTATCTAGATATACACAAATCCCCGTTGATCCCTCGGATCAAGAAAAGACAACATTCACTTGTCCTTATGGGACGTTTGCATATAGACGAATGTCGTTTGGACTATGCAATGCCCCTGCCACCTCTCAATGTTGCATGACGGCTATTTTTTCCGACATGATAGAAGACTTCATGGAAGTCTTTATGGATGACTTTTCGATTTTCGGGCCGTCCTTTGAAAATTGTTTAAACAATCTCGACAGAGTCCTTCAACGATGTGAGGACACTAACCTCGCCCTTAGTTGGGAAAAGTGTCAATTTATGGTGCGAGATTGTATAGTGTTAGGACATAAAGTGTCTGGGGAGGGAATCGCGGTCGATTCGGCCAAAATTAAGGTAATTGAAAAATTGCCTCCCCCAATTAATGTAAAAAGGATCCGGATTTTTTTGGGTCATGCGGGTTTTTATAGGAGGTTCATTAAAGACTTCTCCAAAATATCTACCCCCTTGACACAACTACTCCTCAAGGATGCGGAGTTTAATTTTTCATCCGAATGCTCAAACGCATTCAACACACTTAAGGAAAAACTAATCAACGCACCCATCATGGTGAAACCAAATTGGGGCCTCCCATTTGAACTTATGTGCGATGCTAGTGACTTGGCAGTCGGTGCTTGTTTGGGCCAACATGTGGATAAGATTTTCCGCCCAATTTTCTATGCGAGCAAAACCCTTAACGAGGCCCAGCAGAATCATTCAATCACGGCAAAAGAGATGCTAGCGATAGTTTTTGCTTTTGATAAATTTAGATCATATCTTGTATTATCAAAAATTATCGTGTACACTGACCACGCAGCTCTTAAGTATTTAATGAACAAGCAAGACGCCAAACCTCGGTTAATAAGATGGATTCTCCTCCTCCAAGAATTCGACATTGAGATACGAGACAAAAAAAAAGTGGAGAATGTTGTAGCCGACCACCTCTCCCGATTACAAGGCGAGAAAGCCGAATCTTCGGAACTCATGGAGATCAATGAAACCTTTCCAGATGAGACACTTTAGGCGGTAACCCCTCTACCTTGGTATGCCAACATGGCAAATTACAAGGCCGGTAATGTTCTCCCCCCTCACCTTAACTACGAGCAGCATAAGAAATTCTTTCATGACGCTAAAAATTATTTTTGGGAAGAGCCATTTTTGTTTAAATCTTGCGCTGATAATATCATTCGTAGGTGCATGCCAGAGGAGGAGGTAAGCCACATTTTGAGAATGTGTTACACCCAAGAGCCGGGGGGGGCCATTTTGGCCCTAGTCGGACTATGGCAAAAGTCTTACAATGCGGCTTTTTTTGGCCCACCATGTCCAAAGATTCCCAAGATTTCATCAAATCATGTGACGCTTGTCAACGGAGCGGGAACATCTCTCATAAAAATGAAATGCTCCAACAGGGAATCCTAGTTTGTGAACTTTTTGACGTTTGGGGGATAGACTTTATGGGACCTTTCACTAAGTCGCATAACAACGCCTACATTCTAGTAGCGGTTGACTATGTCTCCAATTGGGTGGAGGTCGTGGCTCTACCCTCAAACGACTCTAAGGCGGTAGGCAAGTTTATTAAGAAAAATATATTTACTCGGTTCGGGACCCCTCGGGCTATCATTAGTGATGGGGGCTCCCATTTTTGCAACCGGCAATTCGACCAACTTTTACAAAAATACGCCTTACCATCCACAAAATAGTGGGCAAGTCGAGGTCTCTAACCGAGAGTTGAAACGCATTTTAGAAAAAACGGTTAGTGCCTCTCGGAAAGATTGGAGCCTTAAGCTCGATGATGCTCTTTGGGCCTACCGAACAGCGTTTAAAACGCCTATCGGAATGTCTTCATATCGATTGGTTTTTGGTAAATCATGCCATTTGCCGGTGGAATTAGAACATAAGGCATATTGGGCTTTGAAATTTTTGAATTTTAATATGCAGGTTACAGGGGAGCATCACCTCCTTCAGCTTAATACCCTCGACGAACTCCGTTTGGGGTCATACGAGAATGCAAAGCTCTACAAGGAACGTACGAAAAGATGGCACGACAAGCACATGCAACTCCAGGAATTCCACAAGGACGATCAAGTCCTCTTATATAACTCCCATCTCCGATTGTTCCCCAGGAAGCTGAAAAGCCGCTAGTCGGGACCACACACGATCGTCAACACGTATCCATCCGGAGCCATAGATATACAAAGTCCCGACGGTACAATTCAAAAAGTAAATGGCCAACGATTGAAAATCTACCGAGGAGGAGCTCTTCCGCCTCACGAAAAATCTACTCGTTTACAAGCTCCCTAAGCAAGCACAAGAAAGTCGAGCTACTCCGACTCTAAACGTAGCACCGGTTTGCATTCTTTGAAAACCAAATCCCCTTTTTATCCAAAGGCCCACGTGGAGCGCCCCTCTCGGCACGCCCCGCGTGGACCATTAATTTAATAGAACAAGGCTTGAAACTTGGATTACGCTGAGCGCCCCTCTAAGCACTCCCCGCGTAACCAACCTTCTGCCCGAAAAATGGCTTGAAACTCGAATCACGCAGAGCGTCACTCTGGGTACGCCCCGCGTATCCGAGTCTCTGCCCAAAAATCAAACAAAATAAACTTCTTACGCGGAGCGTACCTCTGGGTAAGCCTCGCGTAAGCACGGACCTGTAAGGTCCTCATTTCTTTTAATTCACCATTTATTTTTCATTTTGTTTTTGTTTTCTTTTCTTTTCCGACGTCTTTGGAATACACGTCATTTTAATCACGCGGAGGGTCATGCAACCCCTCACTTACAGTTTGTTTTGAACTAACAAAAACAAAAATAAAAATAAAAATAAAATAAACAAAAATAATTGAACTAATTTATTGGCTCATAAATTGCCTGACACACTACCTTCTTCGGAAAATAATTAAGAGTTCCGTTATTTGTCGTCAAAAGTAAATACGTCGAAACACAAAGGATCAATTTAATTAAGAAATTTAAGTCCTAACCCACAAGTTATCTCTATAATGAAATTTAAAAAGGCAATAAAAACGGGATTTTTGAAAAATTTTACGAGAACTTGAAAGTACACAATTTAACCCGAAATTCATGTGAGGTATTTTTGAGCCTAAAAGAGTTCGTATGAGAAGTCTATTTCTTTCACAACATTTCGAGAGCTTTGACTTCACTCAACTCATAGAGTTTGCATCTAATACCGAGTTAAGTACACTTATTTTGGTAAGAAGGGCAATAGATGATAAAACAGACTCACTTAGGCTAATTCTTTTCTTAATTATTTTTCTCGTTTTCATAAACCTTTAGGAAACCCCCTCGAGCCTATTAACCGACTTCTTTGCTAACACCTTTTTAACATTTAACCTTTTTTTCCTCTTGTTCAAATACCAATAAAATCAACCGCATCGGAACTACCCAAAACAAACCGTAGCCTTAGCAAGTAAGCATAATAAATCTTTGAAATCGTTTTTGTGCCGCTCTCAAATAAAAAGAAAAAAAATAATAAATGAAGCAAAGAGCAAAAGGCATTCTCGAGCTCCACCCAAGCAATTTCAAGTTATATTTCACGAACTTGCTAAAGCCAAACAAATGAAAAGGTGATGCGATCATCAAAATGGTATTTGGACTCGAGTTTTTGAAAATTAACCATTTACCACTAAAAAGCCACCCACATTACAACCCCCCTCCGGGTTCATTTTTAATATTGCCTAAACCATAATATAGGTGGAAAAACTCGGATGAAAATGCAAACTTGAGGTGACTTTGAGTAAGTACAAAGAAGAGCGTAAAAACACCAACCCACCAAAAGTTTGAGCGTAAGAGTGAAATCCCTTGGTGAGGTACAATCGGGTTCTCAAAAGATAATCAATCCCCGTTAATATTGCCTACTAAGTTTAATTATGGAGGTTTCGAATAAGTTTTGGTCACTCATTTGCTTGCGTAAGTACTCGTCGAAAACTTTTCGTAAAACTTTAGCTTTGAAATCACGCACTTGGTAAACCTAACCGGAGGTTTGTTTCTCAGTTGTCTCAATCCCTTGTCTTTCGATTTCTTTTACTTGAGGACAAGTAAAACTTTAAAGTCCGAGGAGGTTGATAGGGGCATTTTGTCCCTATCTTTTAGCATGATTTACGGTTTAATTTCGAGCTTAATAGATAAGTTTAATTACAAAAATAGTATGTTTTCAAATAAATTACGAAATA
This sequence comes from Euphorbia lathyris, assembly GCF_963576675.1. Classification (NCBI taxonomy): domain Eukaryota; kingdom Viridiplantae; phylum Streptophyta; class Magnoliopsida; order Malpighiales; family Euphorbiaceae; genus Euphorbia; species Euphorbia lathyris. Next base: position 72,319,535 of record NC_088910.1, read on the forward strand.
AAAATAAATTTTACGTTTTTAGTTGATTTCTTTAGTTTTTGATTAATTTCAGAAAAATAAACATCAAGCTAACTCGGTTCTCGAAGATCGTATTTTTCAGGTACAAAGAAGAAAACACTCAAGCACTAATTCTCGGATACGCGGGGCGTAAAACAAGGCACGCGGTGCGTAGAAGAATGCCCCTCAACACACGACAGTCAACTGAGCATTCCCACATGGTCAACATCAACTACGTGGGGCGTAAATCATACTACGCGGGGCGTCTCCTGTGTGAATTGAAGACAAAATTTCCAGGAACTCAACTACGCGGGGCGTAACCCAGACCACGCGAGGCGTACAAGGCATATTTTGAGCAAATAAGTTCCAGGAGCTCAACCACGCGGAGTGTATCCCAGTTTACGCGGGGCGTGGTTGAGTCAACATGTCTAAATCTAGTCCACGCGGAAGAAATTATCAACAGAATGGGTTAATCTTGCAGATACGCGGAGCGTACCACCTTCTACGCGGGCGTACCTTGTGAAACCTGCAAAAATAGTGTGAATTCTTGTTTGTAACTTGTGTAATTACGATTTTACCCCCGAGCTTGACGTGTATAAATAAGAGTGATTAGCACTCTACCACTTTGAGAGCTTGTTCATTTGCTCCGCCATCCCGCCGAAGTTCCGTTTCACCCTCTTCCACCAAGCTCGAGAAGTTCCACCTCAAAGACCTAGGTGACGGCCTTGAGTCCGGTTAGCTAGTTCTAAGGGCCGATTCTTCCCTTTTACTTGCTAATTAGCTTGCACTCTTCCTATGTACTAGGCTTGGTTGTACTCATATTCTTTTCATTCCATATTTATAATATATGATTTGCAATTCCCGTTTCTTTACACGTGTTGATATTTGCTACTTGTTTTGATATTCTTAATTGATTATTGTGTAGGGGAGACACGATTTTCGGTGACCCGTAGGGACGGGTTATCTTTAGGGATTCATATAGGTGCTGCCCTACCGAGAGTAACATTCCGAAAACCGTAGGAATTGACAAGCCACAGAACTTACGGGCCCTAGTTTCTGATCCCCAGCATTAGACACGCCTTGACTAGGAACCACGTCGTCTAAGTACTTCACGGTGCGGTCCGTCTACACATAGTCGTCTTTGCAAGAGTGAAGTACCAATCGTATATGTTCGGAGTCTTTGCTTATTATAATTATAACTTATCATAGTCCGTAGAGTTTGGTTATACAAGTCTGTCTCACCGTAGTTTAGGAGTAGTTTGTACTTGTCACCCAAACCAACCTAAAGTATTCACCTCCTAGATAACGAATAGAACCGAGTAGTTTAATACTTGTAGATATAAATCCCGTGGATTCGATACCCGGTCTTAATCGGATTATTACTTGATACGACGGGGTACATTTGCCCCTACGTAGTAGCGTCTAGTAGAGTTTTTCATCAACACACACATCACATTTATCATCACCCACATTCCATTGTCCCACATTATACTACTAGGCGCCACGCACATCACAGGACAACCCCCATAATGGCAACTGGAGAAACACAATTTTCCCTCACTTATAGAGTTGAAGCAGTTCTTCCCACAGAAATCAAGAATCCAAGTGGATGTGTCTCCTTTTATTGTGAACAACAGAATGATGAAAGGCTCAGAAAAAGTCTGAATGATCTTGAAACAATGAGAGATAAGGCTTCTACTCGGATCGCCGCCTATAAACAACGAATTGCCTCCTATCACACAAAAAATGCCAGATTGATGGAATTTAATAGAGGAGATTTGGTCTTAAGGAAGACGGACAAAATTTAGTCAGCAGATGGAAAGGGAAAGTTGGGCGTGACCTGGATGGTTCCATACGGTGTAGCAGCCAAGATTGGAGCCGCCACCTTCAAGCTAGAAGAAATGGATGGAAAGGAGGTACCAAGAACCTGGAATATCCAGAACCTCCGCAAATACTTTGGAAAGTAGAATGTAATACAAAGGCCTTGAGTACTCTTTTTCCTTAGAACAAGATTTTTTTCCCAATGGGTTTTTTCCTGTTATAAGGTTTTAATGAGGCTCATAAGAGAGGTCATTCGCCGTTGCCATTTCTTTCTCAATAAATAAATTACTTTTGATTGATAATTTTGGTATGAATATTTCTTTTTGGCGTATATAATACATAAATTTCTTCTTACCAAGAGGGAAGGTATAGATTCAGATTCTCTTCCCCGTGAAGAAATCTTATACAAAGTCCCTTCATAGGGCAGATTCTCTTCCCCATGAAGAAATGTTACAAAAGCCCCTTTCAAAGGGCGGATCCAATTAAAAAGTCCCGCAATGGATGGACTCACTTCCCCGTGAAGTGGTCATTAAAAATCCTACCAAAGGGCGGATACATCCTACTCAAAAGGAAATCCTTAAAAGCTTATCGCAAGCTTACTAGGGGACGGCTGGTCACCTACCCTAGGATTCAGTGGAATAAGTTTAAATACTTAAGATATCTTTTCTAAGAAGATCAAACGCATGATTTGGTGAAAAAGTTTAAACACTTAAAACGTAAACATGCATCCTTGAAACATGCAGGAAAAAGAAGAAACTTCTTCAAAAGCAAAGGAATATAAAAATAAAAGTGTAGCAACTCACGAAAAGTATCATAGCATTTTTACATAAAACCCAAAAATGGAGGCTAAGCAGTAAGATCTTCGATCTTATCATTGGGAGTGGAAACATTTGGGGCAACTTCAAGAGGTTTTGCGATAGGCCTGGTGATGGAATCATGTTGACCTTCCATGCGTTGGTCCGCCTCGGGTAGAGCATCGCCATCTTTTGCATCATCACCCTTTGTATTATCTTGGGCCTCCGCATCCAAGGCGATATCCTCCAGATCGATGACCCTCTCACTCTTCTTCGTCGGCACAATGGGAGGAGCAAGTGCTTCCTGATAAATAATTGTCCTTGCGATCTTCAAGGTAGCATAATGAAAAGACTCATTTTCGAAGGGCACTTCTACAATACGTTCGCCATAATAATACGTGCAGAGCCCACACGCCTCCAAATGTTCCCAGTCCCTCTCTCGTCTATCCTGCTCCGCCCTCAGATCATCAGACAATTTGATGGCTTCCTCTGTCTTCTGCTCCAGATTAGTCTCTAGCTGAGTAATCTTCTGCTTCAAGCCGTCCGCCAGAGCGCTTGCCACCTGGGCATCGGACCTAGCTATGGACGCTTCGCTTTCCAATTCTTTAAGGCAGGCTTCATTCACCGCATTCATAGCGATGCCCGCCTCAACAGCGTTTACATGATCAATGGTCTGGATCAAATTAAAACAGTAAGTTAAAAGAAGAAAATTGAGATAGTCAAAATCACTGAGTTCAGAATAGTCATTTACCACTAAGGCCCGGCGCTTAATCATTTTAAGGTGGGTAGCGGTCTTGTATTTGGCTCTTATCTGCAAAACATTGGGAATCTTGCCGATAGCTTCTTCAATGTCGTTCATCATCGAATCTGAGGCAAGAATCAGTTCCGGACCATGAGTAGCCACCCAATAACCGCCAAGGTCTGGCTTTAAAGACTAAAAATTCACAAAGGGACAAATCGAGGCTTAGAAAATCCTTATATCTTTTATAAAAACATATTGGAGGAAGTTACTTCCATTTTGGGGGTTTTTATCCCTTTCTTTCTAGGGACAGAGGAACTAGCTTCCTCCCCTAGACGGAAGATTACGGGCCTCCATAGCTGCAACTGGAATTGTAACTGATAAAGGCACTGTAGGAGGTTTCGAATCCAGGTCTAAAGTTCTTTCAGAGGAAGAAGTAGAAGATGAAGGAAGCATTAGTAAAACCAACAGGAGGAAATGATGAAGAAATTATAACCAGAAAATGAACTTACATGGAAATTCGGTGTGCAAGTGAAAGATTACAGAGAACTTCTGCAAATAACTAGAAAGATGATCGAAACAGAGGAAAATAAAGAAGTAAGAGGAAAGGTGTCTTTATTAAGCAAAATAAATAAATAGTTTTGGAGTCTGTGTCAGGAACTGTCACTTGTAAACACATCATTGGCATGGAAAAGACGCCTGTCAGTAGCAATAAATACCATCGGCATGCGGAGAAGCTGAAAAGCCCTGAAGAGCTTAAAAGACCTTTTAGGAGGGGCTTCTGATAACATCCGCCATAAAATATGAAGGATCAGGTTAAAGATATTCCCCCAAGGGAAGGACCAAAAAGGAGAAATGACAAGATGGGATCCGCCTCCTTAGTATATATGGCGTACATCTGGAAATATGGTGGCGCACCGTGGGTCATCCTGAGATCCGCCAAGAAGAAGGATAAGGAACTAAGTTGATATACGGCGAGCTCACTATCATTAAAAAAGCATTAATGATACCTTAAAGACTTTAAAAGCTCAGAGGTTAGAGTCAGAGTTAAAATACATTAAAAAGGTATTACTTTTCATTAAAGGCATCAAAAGTGGGTTATTACGGTCATCGCTCAAACCTATATAAATACCCCTGTAGTACGATGTCAAAAGGTACACACTTTACAAAAACCCTACTTGTGATTACAGTTTATTCTTTCAAGAACATTATTAATTTTAGCATCGGAGTGCCCCCGGTCGAACACAACGGCGCCTCTCAGGGACGCTATACGGTGTTGATAAATCTTCGTAATATCAATATATAATTTATAATTTAGTATTATTTATATATAATTCATCATTATTTATTATAATTATAATTATAATTATAATTATTTATATATAATGTTGATAACTTGTGAAAAAGTCCTTGATCGGAACACTTCCCTGTGAGGCGCTGTTGGGATCGGCCGGGGACACTCCGATACCTAAGTCAGTAATATTCTTGAGAGAATAAGCTGTAATCACAAAAGTATGGTTAGAATGTTGCGTGTACCTTTGATCCTAGGAAGCTGGGGTATTTATATGCAATTCTGTAACAATCGCATTAATCCCCTTTATTATCCTTGAATGTGAGTTTTGATGTTACTTTAGTTATACTCGATGGTTTCAGTATTAATGGAGTTTGTTAGTATCATCCATGTCGGAGGTTTCTCCTTGATAACGGTTTAGTGATCCCTGCATTAATTATCATTAATTCCATATTAATCATGTATAAATCCCACTTTTATAGGAAATAATGGTTTGCCATTATTTCTATTAATTTTCCCTTTATTCCTCATTCTAGAATAATTTAGGTTGTTATCAGAAGCCCCCCCCCCCTAAAGGTATAAAAAAGCTCTTTAGGGCTGTCTAAAGCGTGTTTTATATTTAATGCTTTTCCATTAAACATATTTTCCTAGACCAGTAGGAATGGGACACGTCACTTAAATTTTCTAAGCATCAAATAAGCCAATGAAAGTGCTCGGGAGTGTAACTTAAAAAACTCTCTTTTCTCGACTTATCAAAATATACCAATCTTTTTGGCTTGGACTTGATAATTTCTTATTTTGTCAAGCTTCCTACGTACCCCATTAATTTTTTGGGAATCAAAGCCACGTAGTTCTATCGTCATTCTAGACATTCGCCATTCTAGCTTTGTTCCCCATTTTAAGCTTTATTCGCTTTTTTAGGGTTTTGGCACTCTAGGCACTTGCTTTTTTAGCATTTACTTATTTTCCAAAGTGTTTTTACTTTGTTTTTTATAAAGGTGAGACTTCATTATCTTTGATGAAGATGAGGCTTCATTGCTTTTGATGAAAAGATTTGCCAATTGTAGCTTTATTTGGGCATTTTTTGAGCCATTCACCATTCGATAGGTTTTACTTTTGCCATCTAGGCATTCGCCTCGTGGGGCTTTTTTGTTCGCCATATTTTGCATTTGCCACATCGAGCTTCTTCTTAGGCGTTCTTTGCGCCATTCGCCATTTGATAGGCTTTACTTTTGCCATTTAGGCATTCACCTCGTCGGGCTTTTTTGTTTGCCATATTTTGCATTCTGTGAAGAGTTTCGTTGTTTCTTCTTTTATTGCATGTTGAACTTGAGAATATTTTTTAAGTGTTTAAACTTATTCCACCAAATCACATGTTTGAACTTGAGAATATATTTTTTAAGTGTTTAAACTTATTCCACCAAAAGTGTTTAAACTTATTCCACCAAATCACATGTTTGATCTTTTGAGAAAATATTTTTAAGTGTTTAAACTTATTCCACCAAATCACACGTTTGATCTTTTGAGAAGATATTTTTAAGTGTTTAAACTTATTCCACCGAATCACATGTTTGATCTTTTGAGAAGATATTTTAAAGTGTTTAAACTTATTCCACCAAATCACACGTTTGATCTTTTGAGAAGATATTTTTAAGTGTTTAAACTTATTCCACCAAATCACATGTTTGATCTTTTGAGAAGATATTTTTAAGTGTTTAAACTTATTCCACCAAATCACATGTTTGATCTTTTGAGAAGATATTTTTAAGTGTTTAAACTTATTCCACCGAATCATACGTTTGATCTTTTGAGAAGATATTTTTAAGTGTTTAAACTTATTCCACCGAATCCCGGGGTAGGATTTTTAATGACCATTTCTCAGGGAAGTGAATCCATCCGTAATGGGACTTTTAATTGGATCCACCCTTTGAAAGGGACTTTGTGTAAGATTCCTTCACGGGGAAGAGAATCTGCCATTTGGAGGAACTTTGTGTAAGATTTCTTCACGGGGAAGAGAATCTGCCTTAGGAGGGACTTTGTATAAGATTTCTTCATGGCGAAGAGAATTTGAATCCATGCCCCCTTTTTTGGTAAGAAGACATTTATGTATGCTAGCACGCCGAAAAGAAATGTCATACAAAAACTAATAATTAAGAGTAATTTATTTAATGAGCAAGAAATGGCTTGCCTTTATTACAACGGAGGATGACCTTTTTGTGAGCCTCGTTTAAAACATTACCCCTTTGAAGGGACTTCGTGTAAGATTCCTTCACGGGGAAGAAAATCTGCCCTTTAAAGGGACTTTGTATTTTTAAGCTCTCAGAGAAGCTGCCCGTGGTGGGACTTTGTGTTCTCTGATGAAAAGAGTTTTAAGCTTCTAGGGAAAGTTGCCCGTGGTGGGACTTTTATGTAGGATCTTGTGGATAAGACCCACCCTATATGGGATCATATATGGATATGATACGCTTTCAATTCACCTTAAATTTTCTCCGAATTGCTAGGGTAGGTGGCCAGCCGTCCCCTAGAAGCTTATGATAAGCTTTATGAATTTCTTTCACTGGGAAGAGAATCTGCCCTTGATGGGACTTTTACTTTGTTGTTTCCCCTCCCTATGTATGGAGACATCTATGTTGTCTGTGAACTCTGCAAACAAAATGATAAACATGTTTGATAACAAATATTAGTTTATTTAATGGGGCAATGTTATTGCCTTTATTATAATGGATACCGGTCTTTCTGAGAGCCTTGTTAAAACTCGCCCTTGATGGGGGATCACTTTGTTCTATCTTTGAGGTAAGTGGACCCGTCCTAGATGGGGGATCACTTTGTCCTATTTTTAAGGTAGCTGATTCGCTTGTGGGATTTTTCATTCGCCGGCCATTGGGCATATATTGCCTCTTTGATTGCATCCGCCTTCTTTAGCTTTGCTATTTCTTCTTCTATAGAATTTGGAAAGAAATAGAACAAAACTAGGAAAATGAATATAAGAAATATAACGAGAAAGAATAAATTATAAAATATAGGATACTATAACAGTTTAATGCACATATAAGAATACGTAAAAATACTGATTTTTAGGCCCATGGTTCCATCTTTTCTGAGCAACTGCAGTTGCATCTTCCGCCATGTTTAGCTTATGTGTCAATAATGACTTGCTTCATCTCCCATCCTTCAATCGCCATTGTTACTACTAATGCATCTGCATGTGGAGGGATTACTGGACATGTTTCTGCAAAAAGGGTGATTGAGGGATGTTTTATCCAGGGTGGATATTTTGACTTCTTTTTTCACGGGTGGCTGATACCTTAGTCCATCTGCTATGACATTAATGCCACTTTTGGATTTCTTTCTAGGCTCTATCTTTTGCTTGTCGTTGTCTTGTTATTTGTTATTCTAGATAAATCTATCTTCTATTTTTTTAGTTCCCAACAAGCTTCTGTGTGATGGCCATTTCTTCTACGAAACCTGCAATTCGCCTTGGCGTACATGCTCCCCTCCTTTGGGTTTGGGATATGTAATGTCCCGTTTATACTGACTCTTCTTCTTTATATTGTGGCAAGTTGGGAGCTTTAACCCTTTTGTCCACCTCGTACCCCAGGATCCGTGTTGTGGATGGCGAATTCCTGTTAACAATGTATGAACCTTCCTAGTACGATGATCCGCCTATTCAACCTTTGAATCTTTCCTTTTTGGCTAATGACATAACCAAGGAATTTTTTCTGAAGTGGCTCCGAATGTACACTTCTCTAGATTGAGTTTTATTTTTCATGCCAGTGTTTGGCACTGGTTGTAGTATTAACGATTCCCTTGTACTTGTGGGTTAGTACTGAAATAACTCCAAAAGTGGGGCATACCCTATCCATTATTAAAAGATTGTGGTAAGGCATAAAAGCTATATTCACTTACTTTAGGGATCGATGGCTTGATCCATGGAACAAACTTCATAGCGAAAGACTGTTTGCATTGGCCTTATTGGCAAGTATCATGTATGATGCAATGTCTCCTTATGAAATTTTTAGTTCATCTTGGAATCAACTCAGTAATTCCTTCACGTTAATCCCTGACTCTAGAATGAACTTAGTCAAAGGATAAAACCAAGTAAATATTATATGCCAAACAAATTCATAATAGAATTTTAACCGTGCTTGCTTTAATAATGCCATATATAACGGTCATAACCATAAAGGTTACTATTGCACATAATCATAATGAATTTTTAATAATAAATAACCATAATGACAAAGGTTAAAAATAATATCTTTTGCATTTTAATGCACATTATCACCCAAGATAATAAATTTATTTTAAATATCATAAACATTATAACCTTCAATATTGGGTAAGATATAGTTACTTTTTACTTGTAACTAATATTATGTTATCATGTATTAATGGCATTTAGAGATCATTAAGGCCTCGTTTGGATGAAATATAATTAACGTAAGAGAAGCGGTGATTTAATAATATAGTTATATATAAAATTAATCTTATATCATTTCATTTATATAAATAAAATAAAAGACAAAGGGTAATTTTGGAAGAAAAAGACATGTACCATGGTTCACCTTCAATTCGGGATGTAAGGAAAATTACCCAAAATTCACCCTCACATACCTTCAACTGCCATTATCCAAACAATCTTTAAAGAACACTCATGTATAGCCTAAGAACTTTGCATAAATTAATGTTCTCATTCGAAACTGGCATTTGCACTCTTTTGTAGTTAGCTCAGGACATGAAAATTTTGTTTATCCAATTTGGCAATTCATCAGCCCCTAATGGCCCTAATGGTTAGGGACGATTACAGGATAATCACAAATAGACTCAATATTTTCAAGTCTCTTATGTTGGTAAAAGAAATTCTAACAATGTCAAATAAACAGTTTCTATATGAATAGACATATCTCTATAAAAAAAGGATGAAATAACTGTTTGACAAAACATTAATTAAAAACATAAATTTCTAATATTTTAAATTAAAAATACTATATATGAGAAAAGCCATACATAGATGATGGTGAACTGTACAAGAAAAAACCAAATATGATTTTCTTTGTAATTTCTTCTAATAATTATATGCATGTTCATCCAAAAGACTGATCAGACCTAAATCATGTGTAATTACACAAGCCCTATTATGATATTTTAATATCAAATGACAAAATCACATTGAATGGATGAGATTTTTTTATATAAAATCTCAAGATTTCGGGTCTTATACATGTATTTTGTACTAATTCAATGATAATAGTACCTGTCATGCATAAAAACAAGAGGCATATTAAGCATACAAGATTTAATGAAAGATCGATTTCTATGACTTCATCTTTCACAGTTTATTAGATTTATCTAATAATACATATGATATTCATAACATTTCATAAGGGTAAAGAATTTCAAATTTCTTTAATTAAAAATGGAACAAGAAAGAGGAAGAAACTTATCTTGTTTATCATAAAATTCCAGATTTATTGTAGAAAACTCTTTCCCACCAATATATAGATAACCATATCTTTGAATAGATTTGTTTGTACTGATTGAGCCAAGGTTTGAGATCGGGATTCCTATTACATTGACTCCATTGTTTTGTTCTCTGTGACACTCTATACAATCAAGATTTTGTGATCTTCTGTTTGTTAGAGATCCCTTCAGTAGATGATGTTATGGGGTCCTTCCTGCGACTGCTGATATAGAGGTTCCTCCAGTGGGAGGGTTTAGCCTTTCTGAAGGCATTCTATGTTCGTCGTGTAAATTCTATTAATCTTAGAATTCCACCTTCACCGCACCAATTGATAACTTGTGAAAAAGTCCTTGATCGGAATACTTCCCTGTGAGGCGTCGTTGGGATCGGTCGGGGACACTTCGATGCCTAAGTCAGTAATATTCTTGAGAGAATAAGTTGTAATCACAAAAGTAGGGTTAGAATATTGTGTATACCTTTGATCCTAGGAAGCTCGGGTATTTATATGCAATTCTGTAACAATCGCATTAATCTCCTTTATTATCCTTGAATGTGGGTTTTGATATTATTTTAGTTATACTCGATGGTTTCAGTACTAATGGAGTTTGTTAGTATCATCAATGTCGGAGGTTTCTCCTTGATAACGGTTTAGTGACCCCTGCATTAATCTTGCATTAATTATCATTAATTCCATATTAATCATGCATAAATCCCACTTTTATAGAAAATAATGGTTTGTCATTATTTCTATTAATTCTCTCTTTATTCCTCATTCTAGAATAATTTGGGTCGTTATCAAATGTATTATTATTTATTATAATTTATAATTTAGTATTATTTATATATAATTCATCATTATTTATTATCATTATAATTATTTATATATAATTTATTATAATTTATATATAATTTATAATTTAGTATTATTTATACATAAATTCATCATTATTTATTATAATTATAATTACTTATATATAATTTACAATTTATTATATATATAATATATAATTTTTATTATATTTTTTATATATAATATATATATAATTTATCATTATTTATTGTAATTATAATTATTTATGTATAAAATATATCATTATATATATAATTTATTATAATTATAATTATTTTATGCAATTCAATTTTTTTTAAAAGTTGTGCGCACTTACATTAAACAAAAGAAAACAATTCACAATCTACTTGATCAATTTCTTTTAATATTTATATATTATGAAATGATTTTCCTTTTCTTTATATTTTAATAAGAAAATAAGTTATGATGGCGAAAGAGAGAGAGGGGCGATCTAGGGTTTCGGGTTTGGCTAAGGAAGGGCTGGGCGGCCGTTCAGGGCAGGGCCCTGGGGATCGGGGTGCGGATTCGTTGCAGGGGGTAGATCGACGGCTGTACAAAGGGAGGGTGACAGGGTTTGAGTCGGCGGCTGGTGAGAGGCGGGGAAGCGAGGAGAGGCTTCGGGATCGGTCGCGGGATAGGGAACGGCCGTCGGTTTTGGGTGGGGAGGGGCCGGATCTTGCATCCGGGAAGGGAGAGGAGGGTAGGGGGAAGGATTGGTGGGAGGAGGAATCTGAAATCAGGGACGGGGAGGATGGATGTGGGGCGCATGCGAGGGCCAAGGGGGTGTTTCCGCGGGGATCTATCGGCGGAGAGGAGGTTGGGTCTTCTGGATCCCTCGGCTGGCCTTATGGGCAAGAGGCCGCCTGCCTCTTGCGAGGTGCCTAGCGGCCCTGCCGACAGCGTCGGGCTGTGCTCTGTTTCTGCCGGCGCTGGCCCTGGGCACTGGGCTGGGATTGCCGACGCGGTGCCTGGCACTGTCGGTCTTATCCCGGACACCGTGGGGCTTGTTGGGGCTGCTGTTGGGGGGCATGTTGCCTCGTGTCAAAAGCCTTCTAGGGCTGTGAGTGATGTCCAATGACAGGGGAACGCGACTTCCCCCAGGAATATAATGGGTCCTAACGGGATTGGTAAAGGGTATTGGAAAGACACGGTTATGGGGGTGGTTGAAGAAGAGCCTTGCCTTGAAGAAGTTTAGATGGTAGGAGAGTCGGAGGATTTGTATTCTGATTCTGACGACGAGGAGGGTGTCCAGGATGATCCTCTTTGTCCGGTTATTAGACTGTCTTCAGCAGAGAAGCGTGAACTTAGAGAAAAGTGGAAGGTGTCTTTGATAGTTAAGGTGCTGGGAAAGAGGATTAGCTTTAACTATTTTGCCTAGAGGATTCAAGCCCAGTGGGCTAAGAAAGGGAAAGTTAGTATTACTGACCTTGAAAATGACTACTACATCATCAAATTTACAAGAGTGGAGGATTATAATACTGTGATCAAGGGGGGCCTGTATATTATCGCCAACCATGTATTGGCCTTAAGGCCTTGGGTTCCAAATTTTAATCCTCATGATTGTACTGTTAATAGGATCTTGACTTGGGCTAGGTTTCCGGGCCTTCCCATTGAGTATTACAGTGAGAAGTTTCTTAGCAAAATTGGTGGATTGGTAGGGAAGGTCCACCATGTGGACAAGACTACTATAGGAGCCATTAGGGGCAAGTTTGCAAGGGTGTGTGTGGATGTTGATCTTGCGAAACCCTTACTGTCAAAATTATGCGTTCAGGATAAGGTGTTCTTCATTGAGTATGAGGGCTTACATAACATTTGTTATGATTGTGGCATGTACGGTCATTCTCAAGAAGGTTGCCCCAAAAGGGAGAGGGTTATAAAGGAGACTGTTGAGGTTAGTGGGAGTAAATCTGTAGGAATCCAGGGGAGTGAAGGGAACTTTGGTCCCTGGATGGTGGCAAAAAGGACCGCTCGTCGTAGAACACAACCTCCAGTTGTACAGAATCTTCCTCCTGATATCAACAGTAAGGGGAAATCCGCTCTATCTAAGCCTATTGCTATCCCAAGTGTGAAGGAGAGGCCTACCCCCAAAGCTAGGGAGGAGGCTGGAACCAGTTCAGCCCTTGGGTCTGGTTCTAGGTTTGGAGCCTTATCTATTGAGGAGGTTCATATGCCTGTCCAGGGCGAGGAGCATTTGGAGCATAACATGCCAGGTCTGGAATCTGTTGAACCTTCTAAGTTGATGGTTGAAGCTGTTAATCCCCTCTTTGTTTCCAAGAATGAAGCCCAGGGGGGATCCCTCGATCTGACAGCCCAAAGGATGAAGGAGACAATTGAGGTTAGTATTCCTATTCCTTGTGGTGATCCTGGGTCTGGGAAATCAATGGGGGTTATTAAACCTAACCTGAAAAAGCCAAAGGGTAAACAGAAAAGCATCCAGAACTCTTTGACTCTGTCAGAGAAGAGGGGTTCCTCGGTGAGGCTCTTAGGAGCCCCTAGCAAATACCTGGCTTAGGTTGGTTGGTGTGGTCAGTTGTCCTCCCTTCTATGGATTTGTTGTTTTGGAATGTTAGGGGTGCGGCTAGTAAGGCTACCCGTATCCATATTAATGACCTCATTAAACAGTTTAACCCTTCTTGTTTTGCTTTATTGGAAACTAAGATTAGTGGTGAGAAAGCTGATGAGGTGGTTAAGAAGTTTAAAAACTGGAGTTGTGTTAGATCGGAGGCAACTGGCCGGGCTGGGGGGATTTGGCTTTTCTGGAGGCCAGATCGGATTCACTTTGATGTTATTAGTATAGATAAGCAGTTCATTCACTGTAAAGTGAGTATTTCCGGTAATATGCCCTTTTTGGTTACCCTTGTGTATGCGGACCTTATCTTATCCAATAGGAAACGGCTTTGGGAGGTTCTCTTTTCTATGAGTGCCAACATCTCTGAGGCATGGTTTATTGCGGGTGACTTCAATGATATCGCTTTTATGAGTGACCAGAGAGGGGGGTCAAATCATTACGTTAATCGTTGCCTCCACCATAAGAATAGTATGGATTTATGTGGGCTTTCCGATCTGGGGGCTTCTGGTCATAGATTCACTTGGAAACGGAACAATACCTTTGTTCGGTTGGACAAGGTCTACGCTAATGTGCTTGCTCAGACTTCTTTTCCTGAGTGTTCAGTCTTAAATCTCCCGTTCCGTCATTCGGATCATTGTCCTATTTTGTTTAGACTTTTGAGAGGAAACCGCCCTAGGGGGAAGAGACCGTTCCGGTATCAGTTGGCTTGGGAGTCCCATCCTAAGTTCAAGGAGTTTGTTCAGGATAATTGGAAACCTCATTCGAATGTCTTGCAAGCTGCTGATGGGTTCAGGAATAAGGTGCTGGGGTGGAATAGGAATGTCTTTAGGCATATTATTAGAAGAAAGAGTAAGTTATTAAAGAGGATGGAGGGCATCCAGCGTAGGTTGGATGTGAGGTTTGATCACAGTTTGGATGGTCTCCTCAGAACTCTTCAGAAGGAGTTGGAGGCTGTGCTTAGACAGGAGGAGCTTCTTTGGTTTCAGAAATCTAGGAAATCCTGGATTAGAGACGGGGATCGGAACACCAGATACTTCCATCTTTCTACCATAATCAGAAGGCAGAGGAATAGGATTGAGGCCATTAAGGATACCAATGGGGATTGGGTGTATGAAGATGAGGTGATTCGAAACTTGGCTTTTGAGTTCTATAAGGACCTGTTCAAGGAGGATCCTGTCCAGCTAGAGAGGGCTCACTCTGTTGCTACCTTCCCTCTGATAAGCGAGGAAAGCATTCAGAGTGCCTTTCATCCTATGTCTCGAAAAGAAATTGACCAAGCCATCTTCAGTATTGGGACGTCTAAAGCTCCAGGGATTGATGGTCTGCCTGCTGGCTTTTACCATAAGCACTGGGAGGTGGTTAAGGAGGGTATCTATGATTTTATCATAGGTGTGTTCAATGGTTCAAAGGACATTGAGCTGGTTAATAGAACCCTCCTTGTCCTTATTCCGAAAATTGATAAGCCTTCTTCCTTTCTGCATATGAGACCCATAAGTCTTTGTAATGTCCTTTATAAGACACTTACAAAGATTGTGGCTAATAGAATCCGGGGCATTCTTCCGGAGATCATTTGTCAGAATCAGGGTAGTTTTGTGTCCGGTAGACAAATGATGGACAATGTGGTGATTGCCCAAGAGATGGTCCACACGATGAAGATTAGGAAAGGGAAGAAAGGCATTGTGGCTTTAAAGCTGGATTTGGAAAAGGCCTATGATCGCATCAACTGGAATTTCCTGATGGAAATTCTGGAGAGAGCTAGGATCCCGGAAAGCTGGAGAAAGCTAATCAAGGTTTGTATCTCTTCTCCTGTGTTTCAAGTTATGGTGAATGGGGATATGTCTGAGGAGTTCTCTCCGGGTCGGGGCATCCGTCAGGGTGATCTTATGAGTCCTTTCCTTTTCGTTATTGCTATGGAGAGGTTATCTCACCTGATTCAATATGCTATTGATCTTGGGAGTTTCCACCCGGTGGCTATTAATAGCTTCTGTCCCCAGGTGACTCACTTATTCTTTGCAGACGATGTCCTTATCTTTCTGGAAGGTAGTGAGGAGTAGTTGAGTGTCATTATGGATATTCTTGATTGTTTTTGTTTAGCTTCTGGTCAGAAGCTTAATATCCAGAAATCTAGGATGATGTGCTCTAAGAATATGAATCCGAGAGTTTGTAAAAGATTAAGTGATCTGTCTGGTATTCCTCTTACTAACTCTCTTGGTAAGTATCTGGGTATTCCCCTCCACAGTGAAAGAGTGTCTAAAGTTTCCTTTAAAGATACTTTGGATAAAGCCAATACGAAATGTGCCTCGTGGAAAGCTAAAACTCTTTCTCTCGCTGGCCGCCTGACGTTAATTCAATCAGTTAATTGTGCTGCTCCCAATCACATCATACAGGCTTGTCAGCTTCCGGACCCTGTGCTCAATGATCTTGATAAGATCAACCGTAGATTCCTGTGGGGGGAAGCTGCAGAGGGAAGAAAGGTCCATTTAGTGTCCTGGAGTGAGGTTTTTCAGCCCAAAGCTGCTGGTGGTTTGGGCATTAGGAGAGCTAAGGACAACAATAAAGTTTTATTAATGAAGCTCCTTTGGCGTATGTGGCAATGCCCCTCCTCTCTTTGGGTTCGCCTTCTTTGTGGTAAATATCGGAAAGATAAAATCTTCGGGGGCCCTAAGGAGAGAGTTGTCCAGTGTTCCTTTCTTTGGAAAGGGCTTAGCGCCGTGTTTGCTGAGTTTTGCTCCGGGGTGGGTCTGGAGGTGGGTAATGGTAAGTCCATAAGTTTCTGGTTTGACACCTGGATAGGGGATAAACCTTTACTAGATGTGTGCATTGTTCCCCTGCCTAGTGATATCAGAAACTGGAGGATTGCCGATGTGGTGGACTCTGAAGGGGACTGGATCTGGTCAAAGTTTGAGATGTTCTTAAGTCTTGAGACCCTTCTTAGTATTCGGGGAGTTAAGGAGTAATCATGAGGAAGACTTGGATAGGCATTGCTGGGCATTGACTAACAATGGAGTTTATTCTTGCAAATCTGCCTTTGAAGCTTTATCCCTCACTAGGTTTGATCCTCCCTCGGAGGTTTGGAAGTCCATTTGGGCCCTCAAAGTCCCTTACCGTATTAGGAGTTTCCTGTGGCTGGGCGTTAAGGACAGGTTACTGACTAATTCGGATAGGCACAGAAGGCATTTGGCGGATTCTGGAGCCTGCAGTAGATGCAGAGGCCATTAGGGCTGGGCACAGTTCGGTCCAAGTCGGGGATTCATGAATCTCCAGTATTGGATTGAAATTCGGAGATTAATAAAAGGAAATCTCCAGGATTGGATTGAAAGAATAAATCTCCAGAATTGAATTGCCCCAAAATTTCAGTCCAGTCCAGTTCGGGGATTCGGAGATTCGGTTCCGGTCCAATCCAATATAATTTTTTGGTGATTCGGATAAATATCTAATAGTTTAAGTCCTAAAAAATAAATTAAAAATTTAATTTACAAGATAATAAAATATAAAATTTTATTATCTTACATAACTTGAAATAAATGATATTTTTTTTAGGAAGTAAACAACATTCATTAAAAGTTACAGTAGACAACAAGGTTAAAAAAACCCACAAAATCAAAGTTACAAAATAACAAATCCATAAAAACAAACAACATTTAATTCAAAAAAGACAACACTTCATTAGCAAAATCTCTCTAATCATCATCCAAATTTGTAATTAAATCTTTTTAACACAACAAATTCCTTGTTTTCCAAAGCAAAGGCAGTAAAAGACAAACATCAACCTAAACATATAAAATTTACCATATTAGTGAATCAACAAATGTTAAATTAATTAGCTTTCACTTTAATAAAGTTAAACAACACACTAGTAAAAAGTAAAAGGAAAAAATATGCTTACCAAAGTGCATTTGATTCGGTTAAACAAACCTTAGATATCCAATTGAAATATGGATAAAAAAGATGATGCAATTTCAGGATCAGAACTAATTTCTACAAATTAAATAACATTTATATAGTTAGTATTCATAAACATTTAATTAAAATAAAACTATGAAATATAATTGCTAAATAAATATTACATTCTTCAATAGCTTCAAGATCTTCAACTTCTTCTTCATGCTTGAAAGCTTGAGTTGAAGTTTTCAACCAATCTTGACAACAAATCAAAATCGCAGCTGTAGCAGGAGTTAAGGAACTCCTAAATTGATCCAAAGTTCTACCACTTGTGCTAAACGTAGATTTAGAAGCCATAATTGAGCATTGAATTGCAAAAACATCTTTTACAACTTTGGATAAAGCAGGATATTGCATAGCATTAACCTTCCACCACAATAGAAGATCAAACTCAATTACATATTTTTCAGGTGCCTCATTGACATATCTTTCCCATTCTCCCTCAATTGACATATCTTTATCAATATTCAAAAAATAATCATCAATCTCATCATCAATGTCATCATCTGCTTCATCCAAACTAGAAGAATATGCTCCAAGATGGAGGTGGCGGCGTGCGAGGTGGAGGTGGCGGCGTGCGAGGTGGTAGCGGCGATGGAGGTGGTAGCGGCGTGCGATGTGCGAGGTGGTAGCAGCGGCGTGCGAGGTGGTAGTGGCGATGGAGTGCAGTGGAGGAGATAAAACCCTAAAAAAAATCGAAGCAGAGAGAATGGATAAAAGAAGCACGAGATTCTATTTTATAAAATGTTAAAAAATTTTAATATTTAAAACTTCTAATATTTGTTATTTAATTAAATGGTTAACAGGAAGTAGAATTGGTTCAGATGGTTAGTTAGGTGTTTGATACTCCATGTTTACATTTTAGGTAAATATTTTTTATTTTATTTTATAAACGGGAATTAATCGGGATAATTTTTATGACTATATAATAATGTTATACCTTATTAATAAATTATAAATTTATATGATTGTAATTAGTTTACCAAACCTTATAAAATATATAACTATATATTATATAATATTTCTCTTTATATAAAGTTAATGTATGAAATATAAATTTATTATTGCTAAACTTTCGGTTATTTCAGTTCGGTCCAATCCAATCCAATCCAATCCGGTTATCGGTCCGGTCCTGGATAAATTTCGGTCCAGTTCGGTCTAGTTCTTTGACGAAAAGTCAACGGTCCAATCCAGTTCGGTTCTCCAAAAAAAGTCAACGGTCCGGTCCAATTCTGGAGTTTTTTCCTCGGATATTCGGTCCGGTCCAGTATCTCCAGGATCCGTGCCCAGCCCTAGAGGCCATATTGAGTCCTTGTGCCATGCTCTCAGGGATTGCTCTAATAGCAAAGAGGTTTGGAGGAAAATTGTCCCACACAATATTTTCTCCTCCTTCATGGCCCATTCTGTGGATGACTGGTTCTCTGATGGTGTTAGTGGTAAGCTTCTGTCGTTCATGGAGCATGGTGACATTTTCTTTGCCATTATCTGTCACCAAGTTTGGAAGTGGAGAAATGAGGAGATCTTTGGTAATAAAGTTGTGTTTATGCCAAACTTAGTTGAGTTCTTCTCAAATAAACTCACCTCTATTATTGATAGTTTCAAGGGAGAGTCCCTTGCCAGATCCTCCCAGATTAATAATGTCCACCTTGTGAGTTGGAGTAGGCCGAGAGAGGGGGTTGTGAAGCTAAACACTGATGGCTCTTGTCTCAGTAATGGTAAGATTGCCGCCGGAGGAGTTCTTAGAGATGCTGGGGGAGCCTGGCTTTCTGGTTTTTCCCAGAATTTGGGGTTGGGTTCTTCCTTCTCAGCTGAGCTCTAGGGCATCCTCACTGGTATCAAGCTTGCTTTAAGGCTGGGTGTGAAGAGACTTTCTGTTGAGTCTGATAACCTAGAGGCCATCAATATGATTACTGATTATCATGCTTTGGGTCTGAAGAGCCGCAACCTTATCAAAGCAATTAAAAGGCTTTGCTCCTCCTTTGAGAGTTTTGAGTTCTGTCACATATTCAGGGAGCAGAACCGTGTCGCGGATCGCTTGGCGGCGGCTGGCCATGAGGGGATGCTAGGTGTTTCTACCCTTTTCTGAGCCCCCTGTTTTTCTCTCTCCTCTTCTTTTAGAAGATAGGATTGGGGTTAGCTTCCCCAGGCTAATCCCTAGGTAGTTGTTTTTGTTTGTTTTTCCTTTCCTTTTTCTACCAAAAAAAAACAAAAGAAAATTACATTAAAGACAAAGGATAACCCCTAACCCACCCCACCCCGATGTGATTCGAGCTCATGATCTCAACGATCATAGGTAAGCTCTAAACCAACAGGCTAAGAGCTTCACCACTATTTTGTGCAATTCAATTAAGTTAAGTTCAGGGCCGTCTCTAGCATTTTGGAGGCCCTAGGCGTATTGTGCATTTTTTTCATATCTAAATCTAATACTATTTTAGAAATAATAAATATTAAATAGTAAAGCTGAGAAATTATTATTCTTCTTGCTTTTGTACATGTAAAATTGAGTTTTCTTTTTTATATATTTAAAATCAAGTTTCTTCTCACCAGTAATGCGAGAAGCAAGCAGATGACAGAGTATTAATTTCTGGAAATTAATCTTGGACGGCTGAACTCGAACCTAATCGCAAGGTACTATGATAAGAAAGAGAAGAATTTATCTTTGAGATTAAAAATTGGTTAAGTCGTGTATTTATTATGAATTACAGGCTTAAATCACTATTTGGACATCGATTGATCCAAGGAATCTTGTCATTTGACGCTTGATCTATCCAAAATTTTATCATTTGGCCACTGAACTATCCCAATTGGTGAAATTTCAATCCAATTTGGATGGAAACTTAATAGAATTATTGACATATGATGATATTTTGATAACTAGACTTGATAAATTTTAGTTTAGAGATTTGTTTTCTTGTTTTAATCTCATTAATTATTTGGGTAAATCAAGTTTAAAACGTACGACATGTCAAGCCCATATGTCAAAATATCACCACATATCATAAGGAAACAATTTTAACAAAACTTCATCAAAATTAAGTAGAATTTCATCAATTTGAATAGTTTATGGTCCGAATATGACCAAATAATAAATTAGTGGCCAAATATTAAAATTTTAAATAAATCAGAGTCTAAATAACATTTTATACCAAATTACAAATTGTAATTTATAAGTGTATTTCGTCTTGTAATTAAAAAAATAAAAAATTTAAAAATCACTATAATAACAAAATAATAGTTTATACATTGTTTCCAAATATGAAAAAAAGTTCAGAAAAAATCAGTACTGGTGATGTCAAGAAAAAAAAATAAGAGAAAAAATGAACCAATAAATGTTGATCCAAGGAATCATCAAAATGGAGTAAAATTTCATTAATTTAAATAGTTTATGGTCTAAATGTGATCAAATAATAAATTAGTGACCAAATATTAAAATTTTAAATAAATCAGAGTCTAAATAACACTTTACACAAAATTATAAATTGTAATTCATAAGTGAATTTCATTTTGTAATTTATAAAAAAATAAAATATTTAAAAATAACTACAATAACAAAGTAATAATTTATACATTCGTGTTGTCAAAGAAAGAAAGAGAAAATAAAAGAAAATGTGAACCAAAAAAAATGTTAATTCAGAAAATCGAACTCTCACCCTTATAAACACTTCTATTATGTTTTATCATTCAGCCTAGCAGTATCTTTTGTTATATATTTAAAGCTATATACCTTTTAACCATAATTTTTTTAATAATTATCAAATTTTAAAAAAAATCCGATCGGAGGCCCCGTAAGTCGGAGGCCCTAGGCGGCCGCCTAAGCGGCCTCCTCCTAGAGCCGGCCCTGGTTAAGTTCATTAGCATTCATTTCAGTTAATTTAATTTAATTTCAGTCAAAAAGAATAAGACCTAACTGTTGCGTTGACTGAATATTTATGAGACGGAAAAGATTATATGGTTAGGTTTATATAGACAGTGATTAGTTACTTATTTGGAGTTTGTGCCTCTTGGAATATATATTAGATCTCAGAAAGGATGATGTAAACAAAAATAGTTTCTGTTATTATTGTAACTGTGACACGTTCATACCTAAATTTATGTTCCTCATTTTGGGCGGCACAGAAGCAATAAAAACATAAGGAAAGAGAAGAAGCAAGAATATAATATTCCACAAAAAATGTGACACATTCCATGCATCCGTGTTCTTTTTTTTTTTACATTCTCTGAAATATACTTTTTCGTTTTAATAAACCAGCACTTGCATTTTCTACAAGCAAAGAAATAATGTGTACAGTATTCTTAATCAGACTACTAACCCCCTCCCACAGTCAAAACTGTTATTGTCTTTAAGAGAAGATATTCACACAATCCTCACCTATATCCCAACATATATTTTTTTTAAATCAAAACTGTTATTGTAATAAACTGTGTTCTCTCAAGTACGCACAAAAATCTCAACATCAGACACAATGCCATAATGGTAAAATTACAACTCTTTTACCTTCAAACGGCCGCTGTTCTTACAGGAGTTGTAATGCAAGATTGAGCTTTAAGTTGACTAGTGTTTTAAGGATACATACCGATGACATTTATACGGGGGGAAAAAAAATTACACTCAAATCTAATCATGTTTTTGAAACTTGTTGAAAGAGAAAATAAATTACCTTATGGAGTGGAATAATGCACATATTTTTATTGAAGAAGCTTGTTATATAAGCAATCACCAGACCAAGCCTTTCCTTCTCCTAAATCTATCAACACGGTCTGTGCTCATCCGAGATTTTTCGGGTTTATTAGGCTTCTTAGACTTCTCCAGTCTGCTATCTAAACTATTTCTAGAGATTTCTGGAAGGTCAGCACCCAGTTCAAAAGTATCTGAAGATCCACCACCCTCTGATGGTTTGTTCTGATTTTCTGACTCTATTGTTGTTTTCTTAGAACCATTACTGGCTGATTTTGTTTTGCCTAAGGACAAGACAAACTTCTTTAGATGTCTAATGAATTCTGGATAAAGCTCAAGATTGCAATGCCCCCCACCACTTATCCATAATGGCTCATACTTCTTCTTGCAGATCTCCCAAAGCTGTTTCCCATGGGAGCAATCCACGACTTCATCTGCAGTTCCCTGAAGATGGTAGGAAAGAACAATAAATAAAAATCGAATCTCTAGCATCAGTCGAAAATGTTATTTCAGTTATATTTCACTAATATCCATCACAATATTCACGAAACATTCAACTTATCTTTCTGATTCAAACCATTATGAAAGGAAATGTGCAAACATCAGATACTATTTGAAGAAGAAAAGATTTCCATCATAAACTAAGTACATAAAAGAATCCTAAAATTGCCATAAAAATGACAAAGCATCTATCATGACCTCACTTCCGCTACCAGTCGAGTTCCCATATGGCATATACTAATAAAACATATGCAAAAAGGTACAACAAAGACAAAAGCTAAACAAAATCAGACCGGCATTGAATGGAACATACTTTCAACTTCCATGAATAAGAAACCATCATATGTAACCAAGTTCTAAGACCCAAATGACAACTTGATTTCAATGAGTTTGTACACTTACCTACAATCTAAATTAAACAGAAGATATGATGACAAGTACAATGAAAAGCACACCAAATATGAATTCCAGGTTAGATTACCATTATTTTCTATGTATCATTATTTACAATTTTATTGCACCAAGCTTAACTAATACATATCTAGTTGCTTGTAGACGCAGGTCTGCAGTAGCTCACAGTATATTAAAATTACAGCACACATCAAGGTTCAGCTCTAATGAAAGATTTATTCACTTCTGTCATACAATACATCCAAATTTTCCTGAAAGCTATACAAGTTTAAAGTTATGCGTACTATGATTTATAACAAGATCCCATACAACAATGCCATTGCCATTCAAGTTGCCACTCCTATAGAAATGTGGAAGGTCTCAAGTGGAGTCAGTTATAGAATGGTCGGATTATGGATACTATACTATAGATAAGTTGCAATTAGTTATATTTTCTTTGTAACAGTCAGACACCAAAATAATGTGTACATAGAACTAAATAAACTTATGATTGATGAACATCAAAAATCTTGGATGGCATGTTCTACTAACAATTCTAGTTCAACTGCTTTCCTTCATCTTAATTCCCTCTCACTTTTTCTCCTGGCGTCACTTTCCTACCTCTGAGTTGTATCAACCACTTTGTGGGTAAAAATTAGGTTCAAAGGGCGAAGAAATAAACAGCAGAAAGGAGACTATATACACATACGAGAGAGGACTTACATGAATTACCAGTACAGGACAGTTCACCATTCCTATTTTGTCAATATTCTGAAAACAGAAAACATAAGTCTCAATCTCCTAGGAGTTAAACAGGAATATATACTAGAAATGTTGGGGTCATATGCAATGACAGTTACTCAAATTTGTTTACTGTTTCACTATGGTCACTAAACTTCAATTTGCGTCATAAAATTAATTGAAATATGATCTTTGTGCCACTAAGTCACTATTGTGAATTCCCAGCCAAATCTATGCCGGAAAACTAACTTGGCATTATTTTGACCATGGATCAAACCACGTTGGATTCCAAGTCATGCCATATCAGCTTCATTAATTTCAGGCAGTAACAAAAATACTCCAATAGCGGTCTATAAACAACAACAAAATGAAGTTTGGGCTGTTTTTGTTCCTGACTTGGAATAAGTAGAGCTAATATGGCATCTTTAAGACTTTGATGTGGCTTGAGTCCATGAATAAATTATGCCACATCAGTTTTCTGGCACAGGCACGGTGTACAAATTTATAATGGTATCCACTAAATTAAAATTCATTTATTTTTATGACGCAATTGAAGTTTATTAACTGTAGTGAAACAAGAGACAAAAAGTTGAGTGACCGGCATTGCATTTAACCCGAAATGTTGCCAAAATTATTACCTTGTAAATGTCAAACCAGTATGTTCTCTTGACTGGATATAAAACCCTCATTCCGGACAAAATTGGGCTATGCAAAACCACACCTCTCAAGTATGGCAACCGTGAAGCAAGATCAATTGTGGGTCCACTACCAACAGACTGACCATAAAGTATTAATTGTTCATCCTCAACCCCATACTGTTCCCTGAGGCAATTATATACTGCATCTACATCCGCAAAAGTATTGCACTCAGTTGGCTGTTTCAGACAAGAAACAAATGTTATGTTAAGAACATTGGACAATGTGGTAGTCAAATAAAGTTTCCTCTCAAGTATGACAACCATGAACACTCATACTCAACTTTTGTTCATTAAGCAAAACTG
Organism: Euphorbia lathyris; assembly: GCF_963576675.1. Lineage (NCBI taxonomy): Eukaryota > Viridiplantae > Streptophyta > Magnoliopsida > Malpighiales > Euphorbiaceae > Euphorbia > Euphorbia lathyris. The sequence continues at coordinate 72,344,307 of NC_088910.1, forward strand.
AAAAATGCATAGCAGCTCCTAAAAATGCTGAAATTTTTCATGCAACCTCTCTTCTTATAGTCCAAAGTCAAAATTATTCCAGACATTGAATAGACAACTCGAACTTTTTTTTTTTTTAAAGTTGTGCGCAATGCACTTACATTAAACAAAGGAAAATTACATCAAAGATGAAGAAAAACCCTTAACCCACCCCACCCGAATGTGATTCGAACCCATGACCTCTAGAGTCATAGGTAAGCTCTCAACCAACAGGCTAAGAGCTTCACCACGAATAGACAACTCGAACTTAGTCAATAGGGCCAAGTCTACAAATGTCAAGCAGTACATGCATTTAAGCCAAACGTGCAAAACAATTTGACTTGAGAAGTTGGCATGAATTGAACTTTTCTTTCAACATTTATACCCAAAAAAAAATTAAAAAAATTAGAATGAAAGGTTGCAAAAATTAGACCAACCACAACATGGTTTCAAAGTTCCCTTCCCACTCAATGTTGAGTTATCATTAGCATGCTTTATGCATAAATCCAAAATTGGAGAGGAGGTAGACAGACAGATAGAGAGAGAAAAGAAAAGATTAATAACCCCAAACACAGATCAACTGGATTTTATTTAATATATTGTGCCTCTGAAATATTCAATTTGTGGATATCTAATATCATATTCTCTTAGTTTGTGATTTCTACTTCAACTTCAAAAATGTTACGCTCTATGTAAGAGATATTGAATTCAACGCCCCCATAACTTTTTGAGAGCTAAAAGGACACTTGAAACATAAGGACACAATAGAAGAAACTCCAAAATGATATATTTAGCCTTAATGGGGAATAAAATAGTAACAGAACAAACAGAATCATAAAACAACTAAAAGAAAACATTGAACTATATGTCACATGAATTTTTTAGAAGCTACTATAGAATGCATAAAATTTGGTGCTCCTATATAGAATAAAGAACTGGAAAACAAGCCATCCTACCTTTCCACTTGATTGTCCATAGCCAGAATAATCATACCTGGATAAGTCAGTGTACATAAGAGAACAAATTAGTTCCATAACCAACCAAATATAATAAAGATATTATACAGGTAAGGAAGAAATCACCAACCATATGGATACTGGTTTACCATTTTCAGTTCCATGAGAACTTATATGCATTTCATGTCGTTAAATATTATATGTGATCAAATGATAAAACTAAATAGCCCGGTCTGTGTTTCCAATGTTTAAACTTCAAAACAGATTCAGTTAGAGATGGAATGACAGTAAAGGAGGGAACATAAATTGTGCTTCAGGCATGGATGTCAGACATAATGTGGAAGTTTAGAGCCATTCCCATGGACAGTAAAATAAACTAAGCTTGTGCTTGTAAGTTTAAATGGAAAGCATCGCACAGCTGTATTATATGCAGCAGTCTCTGAAAAAGTCTAAACATTACTGTTAAAGAACTGTCAGCACTAATACTAGCTCAGTGTTCCATCATGAAATCCTAAAAGTCGCTGCTGCAACTAAAATTTATGCAAAACTAATCTTTAATTCCTTCCATAATACTGGGGAAAAAAAATCAGTTGGCAGCCAAAAAAAATCCAACAAGAATATTAAAATGTTATTAAATCTTTCCATTCTGACAAGACTATATGATTTACATGTACAATTATCCTGACATGACGTAGAATATATAGACAAGATTGACAATTATGACACCATAATCTCAAGGGAAGAGAGGAATGCAAGGGATTGAAGTACCCAGGAATTAGCATCACAGCTCAGACATCCTCCCACTACACTCTTGCCAATTACATATTTAAAGTTGCAAACCGGTGTATCTGTTCATAAACTTCTTAGATTATTCGTAGCTCTACCAATAAGGCTGAGAAGACTAGAAGGAATTTTGAACTTCTCCAACAATGCTGTTTGTCCAGAATTCACTTTCAAACACTATTAGCAGACTTGAAAACATATTATATTCGAACAAGCAAAGAATTAGCAAAAACTTGATCAATTCCTTGTTTCAAAAAGAAAAATAAAATCTTATGTTAAAACAAAAAAAAAATAAAGGTCTTAAAACACTTTCTACATTGCCACAGAGAGAGACTCCCAACAACATAACAAATTATTCCAAAAGGATCAGAATCACGAAATAAGACACCAATGAAGCGAATCTAATATACAGAATCAAGCAACACCTCTAAAAGCAATTACCTTTAAACCAACTCTAGACAATCTATTAAGCATAAAAAAAAAAAAAAAAAAGAATTGAATACCCCATGAGGTTAATGCGAAGGCGTTTACTCAATTCCACGAATAACTCAAACATCTGCCCCAAATCAGCTGCATTTCCATGGGAATACAGTAAAGTAGCTGATGCTCTTGGATGCTTAATATAAACCGCCACGATTTCGTTTCCCCGACGAGTCCGGAGCTTCAGAACATCCACGTTATCGGTCCTGGGGACCTCCGGAATGGAAAGTCGGCCGGGACTAGACTCGTCGGCTACAACAGTGTACGAGGGAGGATTTGGCGGGAAGAAAGCAAACTTCGCGGCTATTGAAGAGGTGACTCCGCCCATCTTGTAATCATCAGAAGCTGCGGATTCATAAATTACTACTCCCCTCACTTCCTCCTCCAAAACTGTAGATCTTTGACAAATATAGAAACTGGAGAGAAAAGAAAAAAACGATGAGCAAAGAGAAGTAGTGCCACTGGTGTTATTGGCGGTGGAGCAGTGGTACTGATTAGAGAGAGAATGTATGAGCAAACATAAAAAAGGAAGAAGAAAAAGAGAGACGGATGGTGAGAGAAGATAAAGCCTAGAGAGAAAAATATTAAGAAAACAAAAGGCGAAGAAGTATAAAGAGATTGACGATAATCGGAGGCGCGTAAAAATTTACAAGGCGGCGCGTGGGAGGTGAGTTGACGACCATGTCAAAGCTGGTCTACGGACGCCATGTTTTTGAACGTTTGATAGGTTTCAATTGTAGTTTTTCTCTTTCATCAGAAAGAGAGAGTGAGTGGAGATTGTCGCCTGAGAGCGACTTTAGAGAGATTAGTTTGTCCAGCAAAACGACGCCATAGTTTGCCGTTGTAAGAGTATAGAATGAAAGATACACTCCTGATTCAAGAGCTTTAGTACAAGTTGGTGCCTGTTTGTGGAGTATGGGACCCACTCCACTGTGTTACTGTCTTGATGTGGGGTCTACCTACAACTATTACTGACGTGTCTCCTTTCTTCCTTCGCCTTGGTGGTCCTGTCATCTAATGCGATGGCGGATTACGTGTACTCCCCGATGCAGACATGATATTCACCTAAATATTGTAGGTTAAATGCATAAATCATATCATAATTTAACATTAAAAAAAAAAAAAGTACAACAATATTTTGAAGTTCATTCCGTTAGTAAACACGTAAATTGACTAACAGTATTAAAATCAAAGGAAAAAAAGTTAATTTGATCTTTATATTTATTTATTTTATAAATTAATCTCATTATTATCTAATTATCATAAACAAACCCCAAAATTAAAAATAAAAATCAAATATACATTCTTCCGATTTCTTATTTTTCTTCTTCTTTCTCTCTCCTCTTTCTCTAAAAATACAAAATCAATGAAAAACAAATTATTATAAAATCTTTATCAAAAGAGAGCAGGCAGTAAGAAGAAGAAAAAGAAGTAAAGAAAGCGAGAGAAGAAAAGGGGATATCAAAAGCCTTACAAAAGAAACAATATCGAAATACTTCTACATGTCAATAACACAGGCAGCAAGTGAACTCAATGTGGGTTTAACCTTGTTGAAGAAAAGATGCGGAGAGTTAGGCAGCAAGAGATGGCCGCACCGAAAGCTGAAGAGCCTTGACACTCTAATTAAAAATCTCCAGGTTTAGTCTAGGGCTGTTCAAACTTGGGTTGAGTGGGTTATAATTGGATTTTTATTTCACCCATATAATGAAACTATTTCATGGATTGGATGGATTATAGTGGGTTATGTGGGTTGGAATAAATTTTTTTAGATGGGTTGAGTGGGTTGGGTTATATGGATTTGATGGTAAAATTTGTTTTCTTTACTATTTTTTTTCTATTTTTTTATTTCAAATTCTATAGGTTAAATTCTAAAAAAGTTAAATTGATATTATGTGGTTTAAAATATATTTTTGTTCTTTTTACTTTTATCGAACCACAAATCTCAAATAATAAATAATAATAATAATAATAATAATAATAAAATATAAGGGTAAAGGATTAAATTTGACTCCAACGTTTACATAAAAGTGTAGATTCGATTCTAATATATGGAATAATACATGTTTATCTCTAACTATTATCAATTTTATTCTTACATTACTGAAAATTTGAACATCCTGGTTTGATTGTTATTTAAATGTTACATCGAACCTTCTAAACTTTAATTATGTCTATGATATATAGTGCGTTATAAACATAACTACAAAAAACTTGTTAAAATTTTAATAACTAAGTTTGTTACATATAACCAAATTAAAGTTGACATGAGCGGTTAAAGATCTCTTTTTTTTTTTATATAGAGATCTCAAGTAGAGAAGAAACACATAACAAAAAGTTAATAATTGGAAGTAATAAAATATATAGTTTTTAGTTGCAACGTAATAGAAAGAGTCTCCTAGTTTTTTTTTTTTTTTTTTGCAAAACTCTTTTTAATTAAACCAACGTTGCCTTTTTTATCCATTTAAATTCTAAACACATTTTTTTAATGGAGTACATGAATCGGCAGAATCGGTGGACTCGCTGGATTCACCACCAATTCAGATGTCATGTCCGATTCAGGTATGATTTTTTTTCCGTTTTAGATTTATTATTATTATTATTGTTTTCTCAATTCTCCGGTTTTACAGTTTTCATTTTTTCAGTTTAAAAAATATCAAATTATAATAACCACATTTTTTAAAAATTTTAAATGAGATAAATAAAAATAAAGTGAGAATATAGAAAATTAAACGGGTTGAGTGGGTTAGACGGGTTATTAAGATGGGTTATGATAAACCATCAAATATAAGATTTATGACCCATCTAACCCATTGTAACCAACTTAACAACACCTTCCATTGGTTGGATGGGTTGAAATTTGGTGGGTTATAATAACCCAACCAATTTTGAACACCCCTAGTTTAGTCTACAACTTCTTTCTACCTCTGTTATTATGTTGAATGTGTGTATAAATTATAAATTGAAATTATGCAAGAGATGAAGAAGGTGGGGGAGGAAGAAAATAATGTAAAAGTGAAGAAAGTAATAGAATTATTGGAGATGGTAAAGAGACAGTTAGAAGAAGTGCTTGATATGAAGGTGGAGCATAAAACGAAGAGGGTGAGACAAGCATGTTTCAAGGCTAGTTACAAGAAAAGAAAGTGCATGGGGATGAGGATGGTTGTTCATACTTGTTCTTCTTTTCTTACTCTTCACAGAGAAGTTGAAGAAGACGATGATGAAGAGATCAAATCTTTGTTAAGTGATACTAGTTCTTATGAGAACACTTTGTTATTTTAGATTTTCTTTTTCCCTATCTTTGTATCCCTTTTTTATTTTTGTTGGATACAGTGTATATGCTTTAGTTTCCTAATTTTATGTTGTTGTAATCAGAAACTACAATCTTGTGTAATTAATTTTTCATTGAATTATCAGTTTATTATCCTTTTGTTTTTCATATATTTAGAATTTTGGATTCGTAATATTTGTTAAATTAAATGTGAATTATAATTTTATATTTTTAAAGAGAGAGAAATTAACAAAGAGGAGAGAGAGAAAAGAGAAAGAAGAAGAAAAATAAGAAATTAGACAGAGATGGAGAAGAATGTGTATTTGATTTTTATTTTTAATTTTGGGGTTTGTTTGTGATAATTAGATAATAAGAGGGGGTTAATTTATAAAATAAATAAATATAAGGACCAAATTAACTCTTTTTCTTTTAACTTTTAACACCGTTAGTCAATTTGGTATGTGTTTGCTAACGGAATGAACCTCAAGGTACCATTTTGTAAAATTTTAAGCTACAAGGCTGCAATCCAAAATAGGTGTAACCATAAAGTTTATTTTTGTACTTTTCCAAAAATTTAAACCATGTCTCTCACGACTTATAATGGAATGTCTCGTAATAATGAAATGCTTATTGTAATGGAAGCTGGGGAATCGGAATTGGAATTAGAATCGGAATACGATGAAATCAGAATCAAAATGACTATTTAATTATTTTGTTTGGTTTAATCTGGAATCAGAATCAGACTTTGTATAAAACTGTTTGGTTTTCCAATAACCATCAGAATTAATATAAAAATTTATAATAATAATATTATTATACATCTGATTCAAAATTAATTTTAAATATAATTTATTATGTACTTATGGTTTTTTATATGGCTTAAATTTTATTAATGCTTTTGATATAATATAAAGAAAAATAGTATATATTAATGATTATTTTTTACTTATGTTAAATGGCTTAAATTTGTTTTGAATTGGTTGTAAAAAAAATTCATGGTAACGTAATTTTGAAGAAAAAAAAACAAAAAAAACGTGGGAGAGATGAAATAGTGGAATCAAATTGATTTTTCAGTGTAAATAGGAGAATAGTTGATTTCTATAAATTAGGTAATGTGATTCTTATTTTATATTACATTTTCTTTAATCAAACAGTAACAAATGGAATTACTCATTCACATTCCTATTTCATACCATTATTTTATCCAACCAAACACCCCTTAATAGTGTAAATTTTCTTGGCCAGAATCTTTTCCCTGTGAGGTGTCATTAGGATCGGTGGGGAACACTCTGATACCAAAGTCGGTATAATATTTTGGAATAATAATTGACAAGAGTCTTGCGAGTGTTAGTAAGCATACCTAAGAATACCTCAGAGTTGGGTATTTATATAGATTTTTATAACTTTTGGCATTAATGATGTTTCATTCGAACAATCATGTTATTACTCCTCTTAATGGCTATTGATTGTCATTTAAGTATATTTACTCCCATTTAAGGGTGGTTGTAAAGGCGCACCTTGATGTTCTTGGAACCATCAAAACGGATGTACGCTGGTCTTGTTATGGCGTATCTTGTTATGGTCCATGTGGCGTGGCATAATATGTTGGAGACTCTTTCCCTTTCTTTTATTATTATACATTTGCCTCAAGGATAATATTCGAATGTGATAAAAAAAACCCCTTTAAAGGACCAAAAAGCCCTTTAGGGCTATTCAGCTATATAGCGTGGACTGGGCATTTAATGGCCATCTGTCAGGCGGAATTTTCCTCACCTCTCACGTGTGAACACGTCATCAAATTTTCTCGTTTTACGAAGCATCACGTTCCATTTCTTTTAAAAGGCCATTTCTTCCTCAGACGAACTCATCATGTCCTTTCACTTGCATTCTTTCTCCTTTTGGAAATTTCTAGTGAATTATAGTGATTTTCTCATTGGAGTTCATCTGCACCGTCTTCAAATTTCTTCTTCAGCAGATTCTTTCTCAACCTTTTGGCATGTAAGTTTTTCCTTTTAACTTTGTAGTTAATTTTCTAGTTTCAATTTTTTCTTTCCCATGTTCATGGTTCTGGGTTTTTAGTACGAGTCAAGATGATACTCGTGAGTTGCACGGAGAGGATTTCGAGAGTACACAGTTAGAGCAACAATTGACCACCGCACCTATTGCCACTAATCCAAATTCTAGAGAAGGGGAGGAAACTAGCTCCTTGGCTTCTAGGAAAAAAAGGGTGAAAGCCCATACGATGGAAACCACAAGTTCCTCAGTGTCTCAAGGACCATTAACATCTTGAAAGGTCTTTACCCTTGGAGGAAGGACTTGGAATACGTGGTTCCTATACCCCAACACCGTCCAACATAGCCGCTTAATGGATGGTTCACAATTTACATTAGCCACATTAATAGGGGATTTCAATACATAGTATCCTAGGTGATAGGGGATATTTTACAATCATTTGAAATTCCAGTGGGCCAGCTTCATCCTAATCGGTGGATAGACCTTCTCTATGACTTCTATCTGGCAAGTAACTTGGAAGTTTGTTTTGGACCTTAAATCTTTAGGGCGTTACATTCTATGACTCAGTGAAAGGTTGAGGATCACGTTACCTTTCAACGGAAGATAGGATATGACCCCTTCCACTCCAAAGCGTCTAACATCCACGATTGGGTGAGTGCATATTTTTTCATCAAGGGAGTGGAAGGTGTACCTTTGGGAGTGGAAGGTGTACCTTTGAGATTCCCTAGATCATGGAACTGGAATCCAAAACCTAAACGACCTTTGTCTTATACGCTTAATGTTGAAGATGAGAAACTTATGAAGTTGCTTAAGTTAATTGAGAAAGGTTTCTGGTTGTTTAGAGAGGTTTTGGAATTTATTAAGGCGGATGTGCCCTTAGTGGAGATGCATGAAAGGACTGTGTTATACCATAACTATAACTCTTTTCTAGAAGGTAATTATTTTTCCTTCAACTTCTAATGAGGTCTTTTTTATCCCTTGGTAGAGAGAAGATTAATGCAACTTCTATCTATACAGAGCAAAGGAATGCCTTGAAGGCTAAGAAAGCCCAATATAAGAAAAAGGGCAAATGTACTACAGCTGTTGTGGATGAGACAGTTCTCTCTAAAAGGCCTAGATCATATGCTTTATCTATAAGCGGTCAGGTATCTGACGGATCTATTCCTTCTATTAGATCCTAAGATCCTCTTGGCGATTCTGAGACGTCTCCAAACCCTCAACATCCTTCTATCCTCGCACACATATTTGTTACGCCGGTAATATGTCTGTTTATTTTTATTTTTACTCCCTCTTATGTCATGTATCTTTTCTGAAGATGTGTTCGTTGGATAGCTGGTAAAACCCTCGTTGGGTGAATATTAGCGTGTGGCGTATGGCAATAATTGTGCGTTGGGCAACAATAAAGTTATTAAGGATATTGACGAGGCTATCCGCCAGATTCCAATGGTATCGGATAATAGGGTCAAGTATACCCATATGCGTCATGATGCATGCACCCTGCACAAAACTATAGCTGTAGTTTTATTTTCTCCCTGTCTTGTTCTTTTAATATACATCTGTTTTCTTTTGACATCATTGTTTTTTCTTAGGTTTTCGATCATATTTCCATGATGAAAAACGTGTTGGCTGAGGGAGTAACTATTGAAGCGTGTAATCATGAACTAGAGGTGGATCTTGCCAAAGAGAGGGAGAGTAATAATGTTGCTACTGCTCTCATCCAGGCTCAGACAAAGGAAATTGAAGACCTTAAGACCAAATTGGCAGATTCTGAGAGAATGCTAGTTGAGGAGAAAGGAGGGCGGATGGCGGATAACAATGAGATGGAACATCTTTGTGGACTCCAAGTTCTCTAGTTTGGCGAGAGATTTTATTTAGTGTATATGAGAAATGACCTGGGGTGGATCTTTCTGGGCCTAAAGTTGAGGTTCCTTCTAGGGAAGATGCTCTTTGTTATTCCTCTTTGGAAGATGCCTTAGGAGTCATCAACAATGAGATCTTTGGTGCAGACATGCCTTCGGTCGAGGATGCTTTGGTTGAAGATTCTCTTACAGGCGAGGAAAGGATCCTCAATGAAGATAATAATGCAACTACTTCTTGATACGTATCTGCCCCTAATTCTTCAATAGATTAGGTCATCCTTGTTAGTCCATAATAAGGTTAGATTAGTTCCAAAGGGGGGTGAATGGAACTATTGGTCAATTTTAAGCCTTTAATAATTTTTCTCTTTTAGTTCAATATCAACATAGAGACAACTCTCAAAATCAGATGCAAGTTCAGTCTATTGAGTATCAGTCTACTGAGCTTGGTTCTGCACTCAAAGGACTACTCATTCAACAGAGCTTCTGAAGATCCTTAAGATTGATGTTATGTGTTATACACAGAATATTCAGAATGATCTAAGTGAGATATAAATTCATGCAATATTCAGAAGTAATAAAGGTAGCGTACGAGAAAAAAGTTACTCAGTAGATTTATACTAGTTCGGCCTTCTGCCTACATCTAGTCCTTAAAATTCCATCTTTTGAGCTTTAATCCAACAAAGAACTCTTTCATGGGTAGAGCACAAACCTTTTACAATAGTCAGAGCCTAATTAAAGTATCTTCCTTTACAACAACACTCAGCTATCTATTCTCTTATTACTTGCCTATAACTGAAGCAATAACAGAGCTTCTGATTTTACAACAGAAAATGGTTCTGATATGAAAATCAATTGAACTACTCTCTCTATTAAATTACACGGATATGAAATGATTGTGTACAATAATTTGCTTTAGTTTTTCACTTGAAAGTTGTATCTGTTGAAACACCTTTCCACATGATTTTGATGTGACAAAATTATTTAAGTTAATCTCCATGATAAAAATATTACATTACAATTAAATTTAATTGCTTTGATTTAATTGTACTAATGTGTTTGTTCAATGTTGAGTAAGTTGATTCATAAGAATAGGAACTAAGAAATCTATAAGAGAAAGTCAAGACCAAGTCAGCTGATGAAAGTCACACAACATGAGCTGAGTAAAATGCAACTCAGCTTTGACAAAGAAAAAGTCTTCTTCTAAAAGCTTGAAGGCGAAGCCGCTGAGTGATTGTCAGGTCAGCGTCAATGTTTGGTCTGTTGAAACACCTTTCCACATGATTTTGATTTGAGAAAATTATTTAAGTAAATGATAAAAAAATATTCTAACACATTAAATTTAAATGTTTTGATTTATTCACACTAATGTGTTTGTTCAATGTTGAGTTTATTGATTTTATAAGACATTAAGATAAAAAGTCTAAAGGCCCATAAGTGGAAGTCAAGCCCAAGTCAAACAGATCAAGACCTCACGGCCCAAGAAGATAAAACGCAGTCGTATCAAGTGAAACGACGACTCATCATGAAGAAGGATAGAGAAGCCTTCTAACAAAAGCTTCAAGAGGAAGCTGCTGAGTTGAGCGACAATGCAGTCAGGTCAGCGGCAGAACAGAACCAACTTATAGACAAAGTATTTCTACTTTGGGTAAAGTTCAGAAGGCGCAGGAAGCTGTCTGGAAGACTTTGCCGTAAATGTCGAAACATTCTGTTTATCTGACGAAAAGCTACTGAGCACTGCCGTAGACAGAAGATGTAAGAATCTCATTGGCCAACGACACTGAGCACGTCCTGAGTGACAATGATAGGAAGCCGTTAGCCTCCAACGGTTATTTCGAAATTCGAAATTACCAGTGCTTGAAGTGTCACTATATAAAGGCCTCTCAATTGCTTCATTCGATGCACATCTTCAATTAGTCGAAACGCTGACCAAATTCATACTTGAAGTTTTGTGAGAAAAGCAAAGCAAAATCTTACACCAATTTCCAATCATTGTGTAAAAGTCTAGAGTGATTTCAATCATCTAAAGTTTCTTAGAAATTGTTGTTTAGGACAAACACTTTATCATTTCTAGAAGAATAGAAAGGAGAGGCTGAGTACTCGGTTATAGTACTCAGTGGTAGTTATAGGAGTGAGTAGAGGTATAGAGGAAGGTACTCTTGTATACTCAGCTTCTATTGTAAAAGGTTTCGTGCTCTACCTTTAAAGAGCTCAATAGAGAATTCAAAAAGCTCGGAACGCGTTCCGGGGACTGGACGTAGGCGGAGAGGCCGAACCAGGATATGTCTGTTGAGTAACATATTTCTAACCCTTAAACTCCTTTATATATTGCTTGCTATAAAACTGACTAAGTAACGAACTCACACTGAGTTGAGTGCACTAAGAAGCTGAGTTCAGGAATAGACTCAAAGTGCTATCTCCTGACTCAAAGAAAGAAACAGACTTAGTCACAAGTTGACTAAGCTTGTGTCTTAAAACTACTTAGCGCCGCTGTGTAAACCTTTTCTTAAGAAAAGAAGTCAGCCTTAACGGACAAAATTTTAAATAGTTCTTATCCCCCCCCTTGGAACTAACCTTGTCACGTTATAAGGGACCAACAAGTGGTATCAGAGCTTAAAAGCTCGCTGAGCAAGATATAACAATCTTGAGCTGATCCCCACAATGGCTGAGAACAACACTCGTTTCCTCCCAGGAAATCAGACAACTCAGATTTTACCTGAGGGACTGTCCATTACTCGGCCTCCTCTGTTCTTCGGGTCTAACTATACCTTTTAGAAGAACAGAATGAAAAATTTCATTCAGGCAACAAATATGAGTGCATGGCTTTCTATAGTCCAAGGCCTATTTGTTCCTGTTGAAACTATTGACGGCAAAACGGTTGTTAAAGCTGAGGCTAAGTGGACAGAAGATGATCTCAAGAAGCTACAAAATCATGCTTCGGCTATAAACATGCTTCACTATGCGTTAGATGCTGCAGAGTACAACAAGATTTCATGTTGTGAGTCAGTGCAGGAGATCTGGAAGAAACTGGAGGTCACCTACGAAGGAACCAACAAAGTTAAGGAGTCCAAGGTGAACCAGCACATGAGGTTGTACGAGCTATTTGAAATGAATGATGATGAAGGAATCTCTGACATGAACTCAAGATTCACAAACATAATCAACGAGCTCAAGAGACTTGACAAGATCTTTACTGAGGAAGAGCAAGTCAAGAAGATACTGAAGAGTCTTCCTAAAAGCTGGCAAGCCAAGAAAACTGTTGTTGAGGAAGCTCATGACTTAACAACCTACAAGTATGATGAACTCATTGGCTCGCTGCTGTCCCATGAGATCTCAATGAAGAACTTTGAGGTGAAGGAGAAGTCTGAAGACAAGAAGCAAAAGTCTCTTGTCATGAAAGCTGACTCCACTGATGGAAGCTCAACAGACAATGAAGAAATGGCAATGTTCACTAGAAAGATGAAAAGGCTGTTCAGAAAGAATGATAAATATTCCAAGAAGCCTTACAAGAAGTTTGACAAGTACAAAGCTGAGTCCAGCGACAGCAAGTACAAGAAGGACAGCTCAAAGCCCATTACATGCTTTGAATTCATCAACCTGGCCATATCAAATCAAGCTGTCCTGCCTTGAGGAAGGAAAGGAAGAACGACAAGAAGGCAATGGTGGCAACCTGGAGTGATAGTGATGAGTCATCATCATCAGAAGCTGATGCCGCTGAGTCAGCAAAGATCTGCTTCATGGCAGATGAGCTTGCTGAGCCTTGTGTTTTTGAGCATGCTGACCCCTCCATTGCATCTGACGATGAGGTACACTCAACTGAGGTAATATCACTACTCTTGCTCAGAAATGAAATGATTAATGCCCTGAGTGACCTCTACACACTTATCAAAAAGTGTAACAAGAAGGTTAGAGCACTCAGCAGGCGATGTGACGAGATTGAAGAGGTCAAACTGAGTGACCTTTGATATCTTCTCCAAGACAACTCAACTTTGCATAGCAACGTAGAAATTATGGAAAAGTTTATCTCTGAGGTCCAATCAGATTCTAAGAAACTGAAAAAGGACGTCACATCTATTCAGAACCAACTCAAGGTTCCGAATAAAAGAAATATTCCTTTGAACACTCAGTATCGAAGTACTAGTCAGCAGAGATGGAATCCTCAGCGGAATGTCCAGTGTGACTTCTGTGGGAAGAAAGGACACACCACAAAGGTGTGCTGGCATGCTCAGCACTGGGGTGCTGACCAGTCAATGAGATATCCTAAACGGAAGGTCAGCTGTGACTTCTGTGGAAAAAATGGACACACTATCCAAGTGTGTCGTCATAAGATTAAATATGATGCTTTACCTGCTGAGCCTAACAAACAAGGACCCAAAAAGACTTGGGTACCTAAAGATAACTAGTTATATTGCAGGTAAGCCTGAGGTGTGCTGAGAAGTCAAAGATGTGGTACATTGACAGCGCATGCTCAAGGCATATGACTGGTGATGAAACTCAGTTCATCACATTTGTGCGTAAACGAGGTGGAAGCGTAAGTTTCGGAGACAACAAAAAGGGTAAGATAGTAGGGTCAGGAACCGTTGGTGGTAATCCTACTATTGAGTCAGTCTCCCTAGTCAGCGGACTCAAATATAACTTACTCAGCGTAGCTCAGCTATGTGATAATGGGAGAAAAGTTATATTTGATGACACTGGATGTAAAATATTCGAGGGTAAAACAAATGAGTTGATTTTAACTGCCCCTCGTATTGATAATGTCTTTATACTGAATTTAGAAAAGAAATTTTCAAAAACTGTATGCTTAGTGTCAAAGGAAGAAAATTCCTGGCTATGGCACAGGAGACTTGGTCATGTAAGCATGGACCTCCTGGTCAAATTAGCAAGAAAGCAATTAGTTGAGAGACTGCCAGAACTTAAGTTCGAAAAAGATCAATTATGCAACGCTTGTCAAGCTGGAAAACAAACCAAACAATCTTTTCATAGTAAAAACATTGTCTCAACTAAGCGTCCATTAGAGTTGCTACACTTGGATCTCTTCGGTCTAGTCCAGCCGCTGAGCTTGGGTGGTAGAAGATTTTCCTTGGTCATTGTAGATGACTTTTCTCGGTACACTTGGATCATCTTGCTAAGTAGCAAGGATGAAACCTTTGAGACGTTTTCAACTTTAGTAAGAAAACTTGAAAATGATAAAGACCTTAAGTTAGCTCACATCCGAAGTGATAATGGTGGAGAATTCAAAAACCAACAGTTTGTTGAATTCTGTGAAGCCAACGACATTGACCATAATTTTTCTGCTCCTAGAACGCTTCAACAGAATGGGGTTGTTGAAAGGAAAAACAGAACCTTGGTTGAAATAGCCAGGACAATGCTGAGTGAGCATAGGCTTCCAAAGTACTTTTGGGGAGAAGCTGTCAACACAGCGTGCTACATACTTAATAGGGCTCTAGTCAGACCCATATTAAAGAAGACTCCCTACGAACTCTGGAAAGGACGAAAGCCCAACATTGGATACTTTCATGCCTTCGGCTGTAAATGTTTTATTCTAAATACCAAAAACAGCCTTGCTAAGTTTGACTCAAAAGCTGATGAAGCTATCTTTTTAGGCTACTCAACAAACAACAAAGCATATAGAGTTTTTAATAAACGAACTCATGTCCTAGAAAAGTCAGTACACGTTGAGTTCGATGAAACTAACCCTGCAGGAAAAGATAAGCAGGTGACTGAGGATGATCCATAAAAGCGAAACTCAAATTGTTTTCACTGACCAATCTATACCTGCAGAGATTGTTGAAACACAACCAGCTCAAGACATCATTCTTCCAAAAGAGATCAGAATACCAAGAGGACACTCAGAAAGTGTCATTCTTGATGCTGCTGAAAACACCCTGATGACAAGAAATCAACTCAGGAGATACCTCAGCAACGTAGCATTCGTCTCAGTTCAGGAACCAAAGAACTTCGCTAAAGCTGAGCACGATGAGTTCTGGATGAGTGCAATGCAAGAAGAACTTGATCAATTCAGAAGAAATGAAGTATGGGACTTAGTGCCAAATCCAAGAAGCCAGAAGACCATAGGAACAAGATGGGTCTTCCGCAACAAGCTGGATGAACAAGGGAACGTAGTCAGGAACAAAGAAAGACTTGTAGCTCAGGGCTATAGTCAGCAAGAAGGTATTGACTACGGTGAGACCTTCGCCCCAGTGGCAAGGCTAGAGGCTATAAGAATTTTATGTGCATATGCAAGTTATATGAACTTTAAATTGTTTCAAATGGATGTTAAGAGTGCATTCCTTAATGGAGTTATAAACGAGGAAGTCTATGTTAATCAGCCTCCAGGGTTTGAGGATCCTAAGTTCCCAAACCACGTTTATAAGCTCAAAAAGGTTCTGTATGGTCTCAAGAAAGCACCACGTGCTTGGTATAAGAGGCTGACCAGTTTCCTGCTGACTAGAAATTATGTCAGAGGAAAAGCTGATACAACCTTATTCATTAAGAGGAAGGGTAAAGATACCCTACTGGCTCAAATATATGTTGATGACATTATTTTTGGTGCCACTAACGAGTCAATGTGCAAGGAATTTAGTAAGCAGATGCAGACTGAGTTTGAAATGTCAATGATGGAAGAACTCAACTTCTTCCTTGGACTTCAAATCAAACAAGGGAAAAATGGCATCTTCATCAGTCAAACTAAGTATGCTAAGGAGATATTGAAGAAGTATGAACTTGAGAATTGCAAGTCAATATCTACCCCTATGGGCACTGACACTGTCCTCTGCGCTGACGAAAATGGTAAGTCAATAGACAGCAGATTGTACCGAGGTATGATTGGCTCTCTACTCTACTTAACTGCTAGCAGGCCGGACATTCAGCTCTCAGTATGTTATTATGCTAGATATCAATCTAACTATAAGGCATCTCATTACATAGCTGTAAAAAGAATCCTTAGATATTTGCAAGGCTCAGTAAATGCAGGTTTTGGGTATCCCAATACTCATGATTTCACACTCATTGGATACACTGACGCTGACTACGGACGAGACAAGCTTGAACGAAAAAGCACCTCAGGAGGATGCCACTTCCTTGGAAGCTGTCTTGTGACCTGGTTCAGCAAGAAGTAGGCGTCAGTAGCCCTGTCAACCACTGAAGCTGAGTACATTGTTGCTGGAAGCTGTGTTGCTCAAGCCCTATGGATTAAGCAACAGCTTGAAGATTATGGCGTTCAGACTAAAACAATTGAAGTCAAATGTGACAACAAGAGTGCCATTGACCTATCAAAGAACCCAATCCAGCACAGTAGGATGAAGCACGTCAGCATAAGACGTCACTTCATCAGAGATCATGTACTTAAGGGAGAGATCAAGCTGACATATGTCCCAACGGATGAGCAGCTTGCTGATATCTTCACAAAGCCACTAGCTCATGAGCAATTCAACATACTTAGAGAAGCCATTGGTATGTTTAATCCTCTTCAGTAAATTCCAAGTATAATATGTGATATATGCATGCTGAGTTGATTACCATGCTGAGTGATTTATGCTAAATCAATATCTATTACATGCTGAGTAGATATACACACTGAGTGGTTATCTTAAACTGAGTGATTAAACACACGAAGTACTCCTTGCGTAGAACTAATTACTCAGAACATTAAACGTTTGAAATCCTTAACACTGAGTAAAGATCCGTTGCAAAATTTAATGCAAAACACGCGAATTAAATAGCCACCTAGGATGACGTAAGCGCAATAATTAGAAAATACATGCGCCGAATGTGTCATAAATGCCAGAATCTTTGTCGATTGAGTATCTCGAGGTCAAACGGCCACCTCAACGCTTCAGATCAACTCGACATCTCTATAAATAGTGGACGATTTCCCACTTTTACCTCTTTACGCTTAGAAATTTCTGGTATTCAAATCCTCTTCTCTCCAAAATTCCCAAAACTTCTCAAATTTCTCTGAAAATCATGTCGGATTCTCAGAATCTCTCTAGAGGCTGTTACAACGACGATAACCGCTCCGATGAAAACCCTCAATCTCCTGCTCAACAGGAACATAGTGAGACTCCCACCAAGTCTCAAGAAACTAGTCAGCGTGACCACTCAAAGGTCACTACACCGAGGAAGAAAACCAAGGTTAACCAAGCCACCTCCTCGAAAGGGAAGCAAAAGCAGGACAAGGCAAAGAAACCCGTGGAACGCACCTACTCTCTAGTCTATGAGAGCGTAAGGGGGTATAAGGTTGACCACTCTCGATGGATTTCAAAGGGATTTATGGAAGCTGAGCAACCTTTCTGTGAGTGGATCACAAAGAACGGCTGGACCGAGCTGTTCTCAGTTCGAGAAGCTACCTATCCTGAGTTAGTGAAGGACTACGCTAACCTAAGAGTCGCTGATGATAACTGGGACCACATGGTCACCAAGGTTCGAGGGAAGGATATCTTCATCAACCCTGCTTACCTTGCCTCACTGCTCAACCTGAAAAACGAAGGAGCTCAACTCAGAAAATCAGGTGACCAAGATAAGATTGAGTATTCCGCTGAGTTCTGTAAACCTCCTGGTCATATAGGGGAAATTTCGAGTACCTCCATGGGTCAACATCAAAAGATGGCCCACTACATACTGACCAATTTCCTCTTTCCTAAGGTCAACTCCACCAACTCAGCGTCAAACTTTGAGCAGTGCTTCATCTGGCACATGCTGACCTATAAGCCGATCAACATGCTTGTCTTTATAATCGGTGGGTTTCAAAGAAGTACTGGAACCCTTAGGTTAGGCTCCATTATCACAAGAATCCTCAAAGATCACCGGGTGAGCTTGGTTGAGGAAATCCACACCTGGGGTACAGAAATCACTGCAGCTGCATTGTTTGGTCTATTCTATGATCAACCAATTGTGCCCAAGAAAGGAAAAGGGGCCGCTGTTCAGGAAACTGAGGGGATGCAGACCTGAAAAGGGAAGAAGGGAAAGCAAGTTCAAGCTGACAAACAGGACAGGAAGAGAAAAACTGTTCAGACCTCTTCAAAAGATGCTGCTTCTCCACCGAAGAAGGTTCGGTTTGTGTCTAGGGGAACAAAGCCTCAAGTTGCACAAGGACAAGCTGAGCCTAAGTCAGCAGAAAACCTCAAAAGGCAAGCTGAGCCTGAGGAAGAAGGAGACAAAGAGGACACTACTGATGAACAACCACTTAGGAAGAAGAAGAAAATCTCTTCTGGGTTAAGTCCTATCAACGTAGCCCCACTAGGAGTCGTCATTTCTGAAGACTCTCATTATGTGCGAAGTCAGGGCATTGTTCTTGAGAAAAATCCCACTGACCAAGATCAAGAAGAATTGGGTGGTCAGTTTGATGCTGAAGAGACAGCAAATGTTGAGCAACATGAGTCATCAGATGTTGACCAACATGAAACAACCTACACTGAGCAGGTTGAAGAAGAAGCTGAGCCAACAGCAAAAGATAACACTGATCAAGGGGCAACTTCACCTACTGACTCAATTGAGTCCATTCCTGCTGACCCCTCTCCTCAAAAGACTAAGAGATTAAGGAGACTTAAGAAGAAGGCACATCAATCCCCTGTCATTGACCTTATGAGTGACTCACCTCTGCGGGATCATATCACTGACCTTTCAGATATGCAGTTTAAGTTCTTCTCAAATCTCACTGAGTCTCCACCAGAGCAACAGGAAAAGCAAGCCTCTGTTTCTCAGCCTAAGGAACATGCTGACTCAACTGCTCTTTTAAGCCAATGTGATACCGAGCAAGTGCTCGAAGTTCCTGCTCCTCAACATGTTGAGCTAGCCAAGGAAATACCTGCTCAGGTCAGTGCTGAAACACCTCAACCTCCTCAAACCAGTCAGCTTCAGTCTGACTCTGAGCAAGTAGATATTTCTGCCGATCATCCTCTTCCACAAACACAAGTGCAGAATATCAATTCAAGACCAGCCGCTGATCATGCTGGCACTTCTAATATTGAGCAGAACCAAACACTTCCACAATCCGGTTCTACTCGTACTCCAGCAACTGAGCCAAATAATGATGGATCCTACTCTTATCTAAATGCCTCTGAGTCTGGTCGAAGAATCATTGACTCAGCTCAAGCTCTACTCTAGGACCTCCATCAAACAAATACCGATGCCGCTGGGTCAGTTCCTATTGAGCCAACTCAGCTTTCATCTGTCACTCAGCTTCTCACAGAAATCAAAGGTCTTAAAGATCTTTTGAGTGTCATGACTTCACTTCAGTCTCAACAGCCCAGACAGGAATCGATAACAAAGTTGGCCAAACTCCAGCTGACAATGGTCAATCACATGAACTCTCTTCAGGGTCAACTTTATAATTTGTCAGCTGCGAACACAATGTATGCAACTTCTACTGAAGTTCATCAACTCTTCAACCAGCTTCACACTGAGCAAGCCAGAACCAACGAGCAACTCTCTTCGTCCTCCCAATGCTCTATTGAGCAAATTAGTGAGGTTGTTCGTCTACTCAACTTGAGTAAGGAAGAGATGGAAACTGATCAACTCAAGACGAATGAAATTCTGAGGTACTCTCGAGTCACTTTCAACCATGTGCGCCACTCAAATGTTCAACGTCAGTATTATGACTCGGAATTGCTAAAGATGTTTCATCAAGCCTTTGACATGCTGACTGACAGTATAACCTGGGTTGGAAAATCTCAAGCATACATCCTGAGTATGCTCAGTGCCTCGGCTATCAGGATTCCACGTTCTGTCTTGGATGAGGGTGTTCCTGTTTTTTATGGCATCAATGAAAGCACACGCAGGCTTAAGGCATTCTCTGGCCGATTAACTCGTGCTGCCATTGACGACACCTTCATTCCTCCTCCTCCCGATGCTGACAAAACGGGGGAGAAAGAACAAGCTCAAAGAACTCAACAATCAGGAGAAGCATCAGGAAGTCAGCAGAAATTCAAGAGAAAAGGAAAAGCTAAAGAACATGGTGTCCAAATCAACTACAAGAAAAAATAGCTTGACTAGGATTACTAGATTTAGTTTTGTTAAACTTGTAGTCTTTCCCTTATGTAGTTTGTTGTGCTGACCCTAAATACAAAACTATGCATGCATTTACCTTTTTTTAAATTTGACCAACTTTATGTAATGCTTGCTTATGTTTTGTGCTGAATAGTTAACGCATCTTCATTAAATCAAATGTGTTAATTGTCTACATTGCTTTATGATTGTATGTTGTGTTGATCTATAAGTTGACCTCTTTTATATGTCTTCTTAACTAAATCACATTGAACAAAGATATACTCAGCGGTCTCTGATATCTAAATCTTCCGTATAAACTGAGTTAAAAAGAATATGTTCCATGAGCTGACCTATTTCTGAAAACTGACCTTAGACTTACTTGATTAAACCTTGAAATGTTTAAAGTAAAACTAAGTTAGTAGCTCAACCCTTACAGGGGAGTATCTTGAGTAATATAAGGTCAACTATCATGGGGGAGCTCAACACTGAATTCTTCACTGAATATTTTTGCCAACATCAAAATGGGGGAGTTTGTTGAAACACCTTTCCACATGATTTTGATTTGACAAAATTATTTAAGTAAATGATAAAAAATATTCTAACACATTAAATTTAAATGCTTTGATTTATTCACACTAATGTGTTTGTTCAATGTTGAGTTTATTGATTTATAAGACATTAAGATAAAAAGTCTAAAGGCCCATAAGTGGAAGTCAAGCCCAAGTCAACAGATCAAGACCTCACGGCCCAAGAAGATAAAATGCAGTCGTATCAAGTGAAACGACGACTCAGCATGAAGAAGGATCGAGAAGCCTTATAACAAAAGCTTCAAGAGGAAGCTGCTAAGTTGAGCGACAATGCAGTCAGGTCAGCGGCAGAACAGAACCAACTTATAGACAAAGTATTTCTATTTGGGTAAAGTTCAGAAGGCGCAGGAAGCTGTCTAGAAGACTTTGCCGTAAATGTCGAAACATTCTGTTTATCTGACGAAAAGCTGCTGAGCACTGCCGTAGACAGAAGATGCAAGAATTTCATTGGCCAACGACACTGAGCACGTCTTGAGTGACAACGACAGGAAGCCGTTAGCCTCCAACGGTTATTTCGAAATTCGAAATTACCAGTGCTTGAAGTGTCACTATATAAAGGCCTCTCAATTGCTTCATTCGATGCACATCTTCAATTAGTCGAAACGCTAACCAAATTCATACTTGAAGTTCTGTGAGAAAAGCAAAGCAAAATCTTACACCAATTTCCAATCATTGTGTAAAAGTCTAGAGTGATTTCAATCATCTAAAGTGTCTTAGCAATTGTTGTTTAGGACAAACACTTTATCATTTCTAGAAGAATAGAAAGGAGAGGCTGAGTACTCGGTTATAGTACTCAGCGGTAGTTATAGGAGTGAGTAGAGGTATAGAGGAAGGTACTCTTGTATACTCAGCTTCTATTGTAAAAGGTTTCGTGCTCTACCTTTAAAGAGCTCAGTAGAGAATTCAAAAAGCTCGGAATGCGTTCCGGGGACTGGACGTAGGCGGAGAGGCCGAACCAGGATATGTCTGCTGAGTAACACATTTCTAACCCTTAAACTCCTTTATATATTGCTTGCTATAAAACTGACTAAGTAACGAACTCACACTGAGTTGAGTGCACTAAGAAGCTGAGTTTAGGAATAGACTCAAAGTGCTATCTCCTGACTCAAGGAAAGAAACAGACTTAGTCACAAGTTGACTAAGCTTGTGTCTTGAAACTACTTAGCGCCGTTGTGTAAACCTTTTCTTAAGAAAAGAAGTCAGCCTTAACGGATAAAATTTTAAATAGTTCCTATCCCCCCCTGGAACTAACCTTGTCACGTTATAAGGGACCAATATGGTCAACTTGGAAGACAAAGTCTGTCCATTTCCTGAAGTATTTAGAAGCCATAGAAATCTGTCTGGGAGACTTTTCGAAAAGGAGCATGGACCATCTGACGTCAACAAAAAGACAAACATGGCATCTGGCGAAGATAGAAGACATGATTGGCCTGCAGCACTGAGTGCTAACCAAGTAGTGACGAAAGGTGAACGTTTCCCCACAACGGCTATATCGGGATTCAAATAATTGATGCCTCGAAACATCACTATAAAAAGGCCACTTCAATACTTGAATCATCACAAGACAGACAAGTAGATCTTCATCAAGTCAACCTCTGATAAAATACAAAAGCTCTGTCTGAAAAGAAAAAGCAAGCTCTTAAACCAAACTCATATTTTTGTGTAAAAGTCTAGATTGATTTATTCATCTAAAGTGTTCTTTGTTGTATCAAGAACAATTTCTTATCATTTGTAAAAGGTTAGAAAAGAGAGGCTGAGTACTCGGTTATAGTACTCAGTGGTAGCGAAAGGCTGGGTACTCGGTTATAGTACTCAGTGGTAGAGATAGGATTGAGTAGAGGAATAGAGGAAGGTACTCTTGCATACTTAGTTGCTATTGTAAACGGTTTGTGCTCTACCTTTAAAGAGCTCAGTAGAGGATTCAAAAAGCTCGGAAGGATTTCCGGGGACTGCACGTAGGCAGAGAGGCCGAACCAGGATAAGTCTGCTGAGTAACTTCTAACCCTTTATCTTTTGATATATATTCATTGCTTGCTAATTATTACTCAACAAAACAATAACTCGTATATGCCGTGTTGAGTAATCTGAATGCTGAGTTGTGTAAGTTGAGTGCTGAGTTGGAAATTGACACAAGTGTTGCTTTCTGACTCACGATAGAAATAGCTCTAGTACACAGTTGACTAAAGCTGTCTCAATTCTACTCAACGGTGCTGACCTAATTACTGAGTTAAAATCTTAAACTTTTAAATAAGTCAGCATTAATATAAAAAGTTTATAATAGTTCCTAACCCCCCCTTGGAACTAATACTATCACGTTACACGAGACCAACAAGTGGTATCAGAGCCTAACAACTCACTAATCAAGATAAAATTATCTTGAACTGATCCCTATAATGGCTGAGAACAGCACTCGTTTCCTTCCAGGAAATCAAACAACTCAGATACTCCCTGAGGGATTATCTATTACTCGGCCTCCGTTGTTCTTCGGGTCTAACTATTCAGGCAACAAATATGAGTGTATGGCTAACTATAGTCCAAGGCCCTTTTGTTCCTTATGAAACCATTGACGGTGTAAAAACTGTTAAAAGCGAGGCTAAATGGTTAGAAGATGACCTTAAAAAATTGCAACATAATGCTTCGGCTATAAACATGCTTCACTGTGCTTTAGATGCTGCAGAATACAATAAGATTTCAGGTTGTGAGTCACAAGAAATCTGGAAGAAGTAGACCTGGGCATGGGCCGGGCTCGGGCCGGGCCTGTCGGGCTTTTAATAAAATCTGGCGAGCCCAAGCCCAGCCCAGCCCGTAAGAAATTTAATCGGGCTCGGGCTCGGGCTCGGGCTCGGGCTGGGCTCGAGCCGAAGATATGAATCCCAAGCCCACCCGTCCAAGCCCATCTATATATTAAAAAATATATTATAATTTATATTTATATATTATATATTATAATTTATATAAATATGTATATATTATAATTTATATAAATATATATATTATAAGTTAAACAGCAAACTTTTTTTTTCTGAAATATATAACAACAAAGTTTTTTTTGAAAAAAAATTATTTATATTTATGTTTATAAAAATATATTATAATTTACATACATATATTATAATTTATATAAATATATATATATTATATATATAGTATATCGGGCCGGGCCTGCCCGATATAAAAGTTGTAAAGCCCAAGCCTGCCCAGTTTTTTATGGGCTTATACGGGCTTGGGCCGGGCCGGGCTTAACAGTATTTCCATGTGTCCAAGCCTGGCTAAATGGGCTTGGGCCTGGGCCGGACGGGCGGGCTCGCCGGCCCATGCCCAGGTCTAGGAAGAAGCTGGAAGTAACCTACGAAGGAACCAGCAAGGTTAAGGAGTCCAAAGTGAATCAACACATGCATTTATACGAGATGTTCGAGATGAATGACAATGAAGGCATCTCTGAAATGAATGCAAGGTTCACTAATATAATCAATGAGCTCAGGAGACTCGGCAAGAACTTCACTGAAGAAGAACAGGTGAAGAAATTCTAAGGAGTCTTCCTAAAAGCTGGCAGGCAAAGAAAATAGTTGTTGAAGAAGCTGAGGACCTGTCCATCTATAAGTATGACGAGCTTATTGGATCCCTGCTGACCCATGAGATCTCAATGAAGAATTTTGAAGCAAAAGAAAAGTCTGAAGACAAGAAGCAAAAGTCACTTGTCATGAAAGCTGACTCAACTGATGCTGACTCTTCAGATGATGAGGAAATGGCCATGTTCACCAGAAAAATGAAAAGGCTGTTTCGAAAGAATGACAAACACAACAGAAGATCATTCAAGAAGAGTGACAAATACAAAGTTGAGTCAAGTGACAGCAGACACAAGAAAGACAGCTCAAAGCCCATTACTTGTTTTGAATGTCATCAAACTGGACACATCAAGTCAAGTTGTCCTACCTTGAAGAAAGATAAGAAGGGTAGTAGAAAGGCAATGGTGGCCACTTAGAGCGATAACGATGAGTCAACTTCATCAGAAGCCGATGCCACTGAGTCAGCGAACATCTATTTCATGGCTGACGAGTCTGCTGACCTTTGCCGTTCTGAGCAAGCTGACCTCTACTGTGCATCTGACAATAAGGAACACTCAACTGAGGTAATGTCTCTACCTTTGCTCAGAAATGAAATGATAAATGCCCTGAGTAATCTCTACACACTTATTAAAAAGTGTAATAAGAAAATACGAGCACTCAGCAGGCGATGTGATGAGATTGAGGAGGTCAAACTCAGTGACCTTCGACATCTTCTCCAGGATAATACCAGGCAAGATGAAAATCTGAAAATCATGCTAAGTTTGTCTCTAAAGTCCAATCAGATTCTAAGAAACTGAGGAAAGACATCGCATCCATACAAAACGAGCTGAAGAGTTCAACTAAGAAAAATTACCATCCGAACGCTGAGTACTCAGGTACTAGTCAACAGAGATGGAATACTCAGCAGAATGGTCAATGTGACTTCTGTGGAAAGAAAGGACACACCACAAAGGTGTGTTGCCATGCTTAGCACCAACGTGCTGACCTAAAAATGAAATACCCCCAAAAGAAAGTTCATTGTGACTTCTTCGGGAAAAATGGCCACACTACCAATGTATGTCGCCATAAAATTAAATATGATGCATCACCTGCTCAGCCTAACAAATAAGAACCTAAAAAGACTTGGGTACCTAAAGATAACTAGTTACAATGCAGGTAAGCCTGAGGTGTGTTGAGAAGTCAAAGCTATGGTATATTGACAGCGCATGCTCAAGGCATATGACTGGTGATGAAACTCAGTTCATCACACTTGTGCATAAACGAGGAGGAAATGTAAGTTTTGGAGACAACAAAAAGGGTAAGATAGTAGGGTCAGGAACTGTTGGTGGTAATCCTACCATTGAGTCAGTCTCCCTAGTCAGAGGACTTGAATATAACCTACTAAGCGTAGCTCAGCTGTGTGACAGTGGTAGAAAGGTTATATTTGATGCCACTGAGTGTAAAATACTCGAGGGCAAAACAAATGAGTTGATTTTAACTGCACCTCGTGTTGACAATGTTTTCATGCTGAATTTAAAAAAAGAAGTTTTCAAGGAATATATGTTTAGTGTCAAAGGAAGATAATTCCTTATGGCATAGGAGACTTGGTCATGTAAGCATGGACCTCCTTGCCAAATTAGCAAGAAAGCAATTAGTTGAGGGACTGCCCAAACTCAGGTTTGAGAATGATCAATTGTGCAATGCTTGTCAGCAAGGAAAACAAGCTAAGAAATCTTTTCAAAGTAAAAATGTAGTCTCAACCAAGCGTCCATTAGAGTTACTACACCTAGATCTCTTCGGACCAGTCCAGACGCTGAGCTTGGGTGGTAGGAGATTTTCTTTGGCCATTGTAGATGACTTTTCTCGGTACACCTGGGTCATCCTATTGAGCAGCAAGGATGAAGCCTTTGAGATGTTCTCAACATTAGTTAGAAAACTTGAAAATGATAAAAACCTAAAATTAGCTCACATCCGAAGTGATAATGGTGGAGAATTCAAAAATCAACAGTTTGATGAATTCTGTGAAGCCATGGGCATTGACCATAATTTTTCTACTCCTAAAACTCCTCAACAAAATGGGGTAGTTGAGAGGAAGAATAGAACCTTAGTTGAAATAGCTAGAACAATGCTGAGTGAGAATAGGCTTCCAAAGTACTTCTGGGGTGAAGCTGTCAACACAGCATGCTACATACTCAATAGGGCTCTAGTCAGGCCTATATTAAAGAAAACCCCCTACGAACTTTGGAAAGGACAAAAACCCAACATTGGATATTTTCGTGCCTTCGGTTGTAAATGTTTTATTCTAAATACTAAGGACATCCTTGCTAAATTTGATTCAAAAGCTGATGAAGCTATCTTCTTAGGCTACTCAACAAACAGCAAAGCATATAGTAGAGTGTTTAATAAACGAACTCAGGTCTTAGAAGAGTATGTACACGTTGAGTTCGATGAAACTGACCCTACAGGAAAAGTAAGTCAACCAACTAAAGATGATCCATGCTCAGCATCTGCTGACCAAAATACAGCTGCTGAGTCACTACCTCAAGAGCTGACCAAAGGTAAAAACGAACCTCAAATCATTTTCACTGACCAATACAAACCTGTAGAGATTGTTGAAACACGTACCCCTGAGGACACTACATTACCAAAAGAGATCAAGGTCCCAAGAGGACACTTTGAAAGTAGCATTCTTGATGCCGCTGAGAATACCTTGATGACCAGAAATCAACTCAGGAGATATCTCAGCAACGTGGCTTTCGTGTCAGTTCTTGAACCAAGAAACTTCTCAGAAGCTGAGAATGATGAATTCTGGATAAATGCAATGCAAAAGGAGCTTGATCAATTTAAAAGAAATGAAGTATGGGATCTAGTGCCAAATCCAAGAAGTCATAAGATTATTGGAACAAGATGGGTATTTCGAAATAAGCTAGATGAGCAAGGGAACGTAGTCAGGAACAAAGCCAGACTTGTAGCTCAAGGTTATAGTCAGCAGGAAGGTATTGACTATGGTGAGACCTTTGCCCCTGTGGCTAGATTAGAAGCTATAAGGATATTTTGTGCATATGCTAGCTTTATGAACTTTAAATTATTCCAAATGGATGTCAAAAGTGCTTTTCTTAATGGAGTTATAAATGAAGAGGTTTATGTTAGTCAGCCTCCAGGGCTTGAGGATCCCAAGTTCCCAAACCATGTTTATAAACTCAAAAAGGCTATGTATGGCCTGAAGCAAGCACCACGTGCATGGTATGAAAGGCTGACTAACTTCCTGCTGACCAGAAACTATGTCAGAGGAAAAGCTGACACAACCTTATTCATTAAGAAAAATGGTAAAGATACCCTTCTGGCACAAATATATGTTGATGATATTATTTTTGGTGCTACTAATAAGTCCATGTGCAAGGAATTCAGTAAGCAAATGCAAACTGAGTTTGAGATGTCAATGATGGGAGAACTCAACTTCTTCCTTGGACTTCAAATCAAACAAGGCAAAAATGGCATCTTTATCAGTCAGACTAAGTATGCCAAGGAGATATTGAAGAAATTTGAAATGGAAAATTGTAAGTCAATATCAACCCTAATGGGTACTGACACTGTGCTCAGCGCTGACGAAAAACGTAAGTCAATAGACAGCAAATTATACCGAGGTATGATTGGCTCTCTACTATATTTAACGGCAAGTAGGCCTAACATTCAATACTCAGTATGTTACTATGCAAGATATCAATCTAACCATAAGGAATCTCATTACATAGCTGTAAAAAGAATCCTTAGATATTTGCAAGGCTCAGTGAATGCAGGTTTATGGTACCCTAACACTAATGATTTCACACTCATTGGATACACTGACGTTGACTATGGACGAGATAAGCTTGAGAGGAAAAGCACCTCAAGAGGATGTCACTTTCTTGAAAGCTGTCTTGTGTCTTAGTTCAGTAAGAAACTGTCGTTAGTAGCCCTGTCAACCACTGAAGCTGAGTACATTACTGCTGGAAGCTGTGTTGCTCAAGTCCTATGGATCAAGCAACAGCTGGACGATTATGGAGTTCAAACTAAAATGATTGAAGTCAAATGTGACAACAAAAGTGTCATTGACTTATCAAAGAATCCAATCCAGCACAACAGGATGAAGCATGTTAGCATTAGACATCACTTCATCAGAGATCATGTACTCAAAGGTGAGATCAAGCTGACCTATGTCCCAACGGATGAACAACTTGCTGATATCTTTACGAAGCCGCTGGCTCATGAACAGTTCAGCATATTGAGAGAAGCTATTGGTATGTTTAATCCTCTTCAATAAATTTCTAAGTGCAATACATGCTGGGCGATTATTGCATGCTGAGTGGTTACTATATGTTGAGTGAATATCTACACTGAGTGATTATAACATGCTGAGTTGCTATGCTTGTTGAGTGTCTTTACCACGCAAAACTATAAACCTGATTTATAAACTTAGCACTTCAACCGTTGAGTACATTCGTTGCTGAGTAAGACAACTTGCACAATTAGGGTTTGCACGCGTACTTAAGTAGCTAACTAGGATGATGTAAGCGTCATCATTAGAAAAACCATGCGCCGAATATGTCATTAATGTCAGAATTAAATGACCCTGAGTGGTTCAAATTCCCACCGTTTTCCTGACCTATCAGATCAACCTCTCTCGGTTATAAATAGTGAACGATTTCTCACTATTCTCTTTTACGCTTGAAAATTTCTCACTAAATCTCTCTCTCTCTCTCAAGTCCCAAATCTTCTGCACCTCTCAAGAACTTCTCAAGAATTTGTCAAGAACACCATGTCTAACGATTCCCATAACCGATCAAGTGACCAGTATGAAGATAATCGCCCCGACATCAATCCCTCCTCTCCACCTGAGAAGGAATATCAAGAAACCTCCTCTTCCGAATCCCAACAAGAGACTCATGGTCAGCATGACCAACCTATGACTGAAGTCAGCATCCTCGGTGAGAACCCTCGCACTGAACACTCAACTCCATCTAAGAAAAAGAAACAGAAGAAAAACAAGGAGCTCGCTGAGAGAACCCTCTCCGCTGTATATAACAAACCTGAGAAGCTCAAAGTACATATCTCCAGGTGGTTCTCAAAGAGCTTTGTAGAAGCGAAAAAGCCCTTCTGTGAGTGGATCTCCAAGAATGGTTGGACGAAGTTGTTCTCCTTGTCAGGACTAACCTATCCAAGCCTCGTCAAAGAATTCTACTAGAACTTGACGGTTGACAATGATGACGTAGATTACATGGTGACTCACGTTAAAGGAACAAAGATAACCATCACTCCCTTATACCTATCCACGCTGTTGGATCTAAAAGAGGAAGGGACAAAGCTGAGAAAAACAAAGGATGTCAACTACATTGATTATCCTACTGAGTTCTGCAAACCAAAAGACTATGTAGGTGAAGTCTCATCATCTTCACTTGGTCAGCATCAACGACAAAGCCCACTACATACTGACCAATTTTCTGTTCCTAAAGGTCAACGCCACCTCCTCCGCATCTAACTTCGAACAGTGCTTCATCTGGCACATGTTGACCTATCAACTACTGAACATGCCCGTGTTTCTCTTTAGTGCATTCCAACGAAGTACTGGGATACTGAGGCTGGGCTCCTTGATCACCAAAATCCTCCGAGACCACAAGGTAAGCCTCAAAGGAGAAAGTAGTGAGCTGGGTTCTAAAATCACGACTGCAATTTTGGAAGGCTTAACACACAGTCTGCCATTCAAACCCAAGAACAAGAAGGGAAAGGATGTTCAGGTCGAAGAAAAGGAAGAAGAAGCTGAGCTGCCTAGTAAAGGAAAAAAGAGAAAAGCTGACCCCACTACTAAGCAAAAAGCTAAGCTTGCTGTCCAGGCAGCTAAAAGGATTAAGGTGGTGCTGACTAAACCTCCTCTAGCTGAGTCAGCCAAGAAAAAAGCTGAATCCACTGAGCACAAAAAGAAAAGACCTGCACTCGAAGCTGACAGTGAAAGTGCACCTGAGCAACCCCTAAAGAGGAAGAAAACCTCTGAGATGACTCCTGTGGATTAAGCTCCACTTGACTTCATCATTTCAAAGGATTCCCACTTCCTGCGAGCTCAGGGAATCAATCTTGAGGAAAATCCTCGTGATCAGGAGGAACATCCAATCTTTGCTGAGGAACAGCATAAAGCTGACAAGATAACACCAGCTGAACCGAGCAACTTAGCTGCTGCTGAGCATGTTGATAAGTCTGGAGCTGAGACTCCAAAGAAAGATAAGGTTGCCGAGGATCTTTATGAGGCTTTCAGCCTCAATGCTTCCCCTGAGTCCCCTAAACAGATGACTGCTGGCCCTTCACCCAGATCCAAACATCCCAAAACCAGCAGTGAAAAGAGATTCAAGCGAAAGTCGCACAAGCCCAAGTTAATCGACATCCTAGACGACTCGCCGCTGAGGGACCCCATCACTGACCTGACGGGGTTGGAGTTCAACTTCTTCACCAACATAACTGAACCCACTCCAACTCCGGGTCAAGAAAATCAAGCCTCTGTTTCTAAGACTCAGGAACATGCCGACCCAACAATCCAAAAGGGTCCAACTTCTACCGACACCGCTGCTCCACCTTCTACTGAGCAAGTGATCCAAGTTCCTGCTGCTAAACTTAACGAGCAAATACCGAAAAACACTCCTGCTAAAGATAACTCTAAGCTGACTCATCCCCAAGTCTCAACTCAGCCTCAAGTTGAAACTGAGCAGGTAAATACTACTGTTCAACAAACACCTCCTACTCCAACTGAGCAGCTAGTACACCAGTCAGCTCCTGCTGCTGGACTCAACACTGACCAGGAGGCTCCCATTACTCAATTTTCAACTCATCAAACTGGCACTTCCAACTCTGGTCAGCTCCCTACTGTCCAAACACCTGCTGCTAACCAGCATACGGCCTCTGAGACTCATACTGAAGCTGATCATTTCAACTTCCTTGATGCCTCTGAAACGGGTCGAAGGATCATCTACTCAGCCCATGCTCTCTTACAAGAAATTCATAAGTCTCAAACCGATGCTGCTGGATCCGCTTCTGCTGAGCCAACTCAAATTTCCTCCATCACGCAACTTCTGACCGAAGTCAATGGTCTTAAGGAGCTGATGAGTATCCTGACCTCCATGGTCTCTCAGTAGCCTAAGAAGGAATTCCTTGTTAAGTTGGCCGACCTTCAAGTAATGATGATCCATCACATGGATTCCATCGAAGGGAAAATCAATGCCTTATCCGCTGTCAACTCAACAACCACCACTTATGTTGAAGTCACTCAACACTTCACCCAACTGAACAATGAGCTCACTTCAGCTCGAGACCTTGTTTCCTCCACTTCTCAGTGCACAATTGAACAAGTAGTTGAGGTTGTGCGCCTCCTCAGCCTAACCCGAGAAGAAATGGAAACTGATCAGGTCAAGACCAATGACATCCTGCACTGTGCCAGATCGACACTTGAGCACGTTAGACATCAGTCAGCTCAGTGCCACATCTATGATGCTTCCATGCTCAAGATGTATCATCAATCTTATGCCCGGATGACTGACTCGATTACTTGGATGGAGAGATCACTTGAGTTCATACTCAGTGTCATCAGCTCCCACATGAACATTCTGGCATCCAACATGGCAGGAGGTTTAAAGGTCTTTGATGGTCTGAAGGAAAGTACGAGTCAACTCCAACATTACTATCAACTCCTGACTCGTGCTGTTCAAAAGGGTCAATTCTATGCTTCTACTCCTCAGCCTGATGCTGGCAAAATGGGGGAGAAAAAGAAGCAGCCAGCAGAAGGAACTCAACAGTAGAATCATCCAGGATCAACTTCTGCTGCCCCCAGCCAACAAGGAACAGCTAAGCCTAGCCAGCAAACCAAACCCAAAGCCAACCAAGTTCAAGTCAACATCAAAAGATAGAACTAGAAATAGAATTCGCTTGTAACTTGTGTTTTGTGACTGGCATGTTTTGTGTTGAGCTGGATATTTATAAGAAGCATCTTTTCTCACACTGTCTTTTATATATAATGCTTAATCTGCTGTGTTGATCTATGTGCTGACCTTTCTCATATAACTACTCATTGAACATAATAAATTAAAACTTGTGAACATAAAAATCATACAAGTACTTGGCCACTAAGTAAAACTACTCAGCGCCAATCATTCTACTCAGTGCAACTTCCACTTCAATAACTGAACTTAAGGTAGTCAACCTTCGAAACTGAGTAAAGACAAAATGTTCCAAAGTAGTGACCTCTCTCTGAAGCTGACCTTAGACTTACTTGATTAAATCTTAAAAGGTTTAGAGTAAAACTAAGTTAGTGGTTCAACCCTTACGGGGGAGAATCTTCAGAAATTTTGAAAAGGTCAACTATCATGGGGGAGCTCAACACTGAGTTCCTTACTGAATATTTTTGCCAACATCAAAATGGGGGAGTTTGTTGAAACACCTTTCCACATGATTTTGATGTGACAAAATTATTTAAGTTAATCTCCATGATAAAAATATTCCATTACAATTAAATTTAATTGCTTTGATTTAATTGTACTAATGTGTTTGTTCAATGTTGAGTAAGTTGATTCATAAGAATAGGAACTAAGAAATCTATAAGAGAAAGTCAAGACCAAGTCAGCTGATGAAAGTCACACAGCAGGAGCTGAGTAAAATGCAACTCAGCTTTGACAAAGAAAAAGTCTTCTTCTAAAAGCTTGAAGGCGAAGCCGCTGAGTCAAGTTGAGTGATTGTCAAGTCAGCGTCAATGATCGGTCAACTTGGAAGACAAAGTCTATCCATTTCCTGAAGTATACAGAAGCTATAGAAATCTGTCTAGAAGACTTTTCGAAAAGGAGCATAGACCATCTGACGTCAACAAAAAGACAAACCTGGCATCTGACGAAGATAGAAGACATGATTGGCCTACAACACTGAGTGCTGAACAAGTAGTGACGAAAGGTGAACGTTTCCCCACAACGGCTATGTCGGGATTCAAATAATTGATGCCTCAAACATCACTATAAAAAGGCAACTTCAATACTTGAATCATCACAAGACAGACAAGTAGATCTTCATCAAGTCAACCTTTGATAAAATATAAAAGCTCTGTCTGAAAAGAAAAAGCAAGCTCTTACACCAAACTCATATTTTTGTGTAAAAGTCTAGATTGATTTATTCATCTAAAGTGTTCTTTGTTGTATCAAGAACAATTTCTTATCATTTGTAAAAGGTTAGAAAAGAGAGGCTGAGTACTCGGTTATAGTACTCATTGGTAGAGAAAGGCTGGGTACTCGGTTATAGTACTCAGTGGTAGAGATAGGATTGAGTAGAGGAATAGAGGAAGGTACTCTTGCATACTCAGTTGCTATTGTAAATGTTTTTTTGTGCTCTACCTTTAAAAAGCTCAGTAGAGGATTCAAAAAGCTCGGAAGGATTTCCGGGGACTGGACGTAGGCGGAGAGGCCGAACCAGGATAAGTCTGCTGAGTAACTTCTAACCCTTTATCTTTTGATCTATATTCATTGCTTGCTAATTATTACTCAACAAAACAATAACTTGTATATGCCGTGTTGAGTAATCTGAATGCTGAGTTGTGTAAGTTGAGTGTTGAGTTGGAAATTGACACAAGTGTTGCTTTCTGGCTCACGATAGAAATAGCTCTAGTAGGCAGTTGACTAAAGTTGTCTCAATTCTACTCAGCGGTGCTGACCTAATTACTGAGTTAAAATCTTAAACTTTTAAATAAGTCAGCATTAATATAAAAAGTTTATAATAGTTCCTAACCCCCCCCTTGGAACTAATACTATCACGTTATACGGGACCAACAATATCTATTTTTCGCGTGAAGATTAGTTCTGAAAATGAACTTTGGAGTTGGCTTTTATAGGTGAAGCATTTGAAGAAATCCGTTTGAATTCAAAAGAGTTGTTGAAGAACTGTAATTTTAGGCTGTTTCATCCTTGAAGAGATGAAATCTTGGACTTTGGAGGAGCTTTTCCATGAGTGTTCAGCCTCGCAATCTTGTCCATCTTGCTCATATCAAACTATCCCCAACTTAACCTTTTGCTTGTCCTTAAGCAACACAGTGAATAGGGAAAGGTGAAAGAACAAACAGTATAACAATACATCAAACAGCTAGTCTAATGCAATTCAATTCTTGACAGAAAGATAAAATCATGCAAATCAATACTATACAAGTTGAATTGAAATAAGCATATATTTATCCCTATGTATTGGAATCTCTAAAAGTTTCCTCTGTTGTGCTCACTGACTCTCAGTGTTTGTCACTCATTCTGAAGTGTTTAAGTTATTCAACAGCTATACATGCAGAGAAAAGATTATGACTTCGCTAATCGGTCCAAACAAAGCAGTCCATAACTGAAATGGCATAATCTAAAGGTCTTGAAAGGTTTGTGATGGGGTTAGGGGTAAAGTGAAAACATTTTGGGTGAAAGGTAGTTGTTGAGTTATTTGAGTGAACAAGCATCGCTTTTTGGAGAGAA
The DNA here is from genome assembly GCF_963576675.1 of Euphorbia lathyris. Classification (NCBI taxonomy): domain Eukaryota; kingdom Viridiplantae; phylum Streptophyta; class Magnoliopsida; order Malpighiales; family Euphorbiaceae; genus Euphorbia; species Euphorbia lathyris. The sequence goes on from NC_088910.1 coordinate 72,379,298, forward strand.
CAATTGTGTCCTAATTAAGCAAGTTTGCATTCAAGAGTAGCAGTTATTTTGTTTTTTTTAGATAAAAACTCTGCTCCTCTTGATTTGGTCAGATCTGAAAAGAAAAGTGTTTGCTTTGTTTTCTTATTTAGGACAACAATGAGCGGCTAGCTATCATGCCTTAAATAATTTTACTCAAAACAACTCCTGGGGTTAATGGTACTGATTTTCAATGAATGATTGGTGAAGGTAATATGTGCCAGGTAGGCAAAAAAATTAGGTTAGGCTCAACATGATTCTCTAAAAGTGGTTGTTCTTTAAGAACAAGTATTTATCAATTCAGCACAATGGGTTAACCTAATGCCTTTGTCATTTCATGCCAATCAGCTATAAACAAGTTGGAAGGGCTACCAGAGTAAGGTCTATCTAATCTAAACATGCATAGCCCACTCATCAATAGAAATATTGCATAAACATGCACATGAAAGCTCAAATCTTACGGGTTGTATGCAACATTATCAAGATTCCAATTTGGGGACAAATATAAGCTTACAACATTCAACCATTAATTAATTCAACACATTTTAACAAATCAGTCAAAAAATAAACTGCATGGTATATAGACCTAACTAGATGAGATTATTAAACAGCCTGTTTAGGGATGGATGAAGCACACAAAGTGTATGTGGGTGATGCGCTTTGTTTTTATGTGGATGATTTATATAGGTGAAGTTAAAGACAAGCAAGGTAAGGGAGGTTGTATATGCATAGGGTTCATATTATGACAATGACACAGATTGCAGTGAACAACCCCCAACTTAACCAAAACATTGTCCCCAATGTTTGATAAGAGGAAGCAAGAACACAAACATCAAAATTCCTAGGTAGAGAGAGAAGTACTAACTCAGACAGTTGGTGACTAGGAGGACTCGACCTCCCCCTCTTCATTGTTATTTGGTACATGTGTTTCATCTTCCTCAACATCATCATGTTTCTTTGAAGGGCTCATCTGTAAATCGTCAGACACAGTTTGCTTCGTTGCGGTTGTGCCTACCACCTGTTCCAGTTCTGCGATTCTCAATTTCAGCAGTTCAATCTCCGTTTCATACACACCAATTCTCTGCTCCATGAGTTTCATATTAATGAGCACTGTCTCCATGTCAATCTTGTGACCTGCCTGAAAAATCTATCATCTCCAGCATCTTCATTGCGATCTTTTTGGAATGCTCGAAGAGGTGAGATATTGATAGGCTTTGAGGGCCCATCCTCAAGTTTCCTCTTTCTTGAACAGCCTGCTTATTCCGACTCCTTCTTCAGCTTTTCTACATCTTTCCACAAATACCACCTACCCTTAAAATATCGCAGCATATTTCAATGCACTTCATTAACTAAAGATTCAGGGGCTCCATATAAGGTCCAATGGTTACGTTTGGGTGTTTGGGTCAAAGAAACCCAAGTTCCTAGTAATCCTGGTAATATAGAGTCCGCAGAAAACCACTTGCAACATTTTTTCTTTTGCTGCAATGAGACAATATACTCTCCAAAGAAGTAACCAACGTTCATAAGCTTCTGATCACGGAGACAGGCTAGTGCAAATATGTCTGAGGAAGGCATGTTCGCCTGAAGAACTCTGCTGAACAAAGAACCGGCCAACAGTATGTGGAAATACTTCAATGTAATAGCTTTCTATCCCAGAAGTCTTGGACGTGCTAGGGTTATAGTCGGACTATCCTGTTATCGAGTGCCAAAAACTCCCTTGATCGAACTCTTTAGGTATTTATTTATAGGTAGAAGCGTACAGTTCCTCATCGACTTTGATAGACTCCACCAATCCCAGCAACACATTCAGTTTGTTTATCAAACAATTCATGTGGTTGCCCATCAGAAGGAACTGGTACTTTTTATGGTTGTTGGGGTCCTTGATAACCGCTTCTCTCTGGAATATGGAGATAAACTCCATTGTTAGATCTTGGTATGCATTTTCCTCTATTGCCATAAACCCATCTAGGTTTGTTCCGGTCATAAAAGCTCTTGCCTCAGCGTCTAGCCCCACGGTGCGAAGGCTTTCCAAACAAATTTGCCTTGTTGTATAGAGTTCGGTGTGCTGGATGGCTTCATAATTTTTCTTCTCGGTATCGTTAGATAAGGTAAGAAACTGCTTGGAGAGAACACTTGAATCAATGGTGCTTGAGCTAACATTCGGCTTCTTTTCTTTGCCTTTGTTCTGGGTGGTTGATCGTGTATTTTTCCTGGCCATTTTAGTGGAGGTAGGGTTTCTCTTCGAAGAAGACAGAGAAGTAAGGAAGAAGGAAAGGTTAGGATTTTAACCGCATAATGTTTGGGATCATCAAAGTGGGAGGTTTTTAAAGAGAGTGGTTGGAAAGCTGAATGTGTCAAGTGGTTAAAAATTGAACAGCCAATCAGAACACAAACCGCTAGTGGAATGAGTTTATCCACGTTCTGTGTTTGGAAACAAGAATAGTCCTTTCCCCTTCTTCCTACCGTTAAATCTTGAGCATAGTGATGAGTGGCGGAACCGAGGTAGGAAGATACGGTTGCCATCAGGGGCGGAGCAGGGGGGTAGGGGAGGGTCTCCCGACCCTCCGGCCCACCGGAAAACACCACTAGGGGGTGTTAACACCCCTGGATATGTGGTTTTCTGCCATGGCCGGAGCCCCTCCGGCCATGGCGGAGGTTGAAGAAGAGGGGATCCCCTCTTCTTCAACCTAATTTTTTTATGTAATTTTAATTGTAGCGAAACGACGTAGTTTTATGTTTATATTAGGGTTTTTAAAATTTGGGGAAATTACTTAATTACCCTTAATAAATATAAAATCTTGCAGCAAATTTTTTGGCATCCACACCTTCTTCTTCGCCATTTGCTCCTGTGTGCGAGAGGGGGAGATATTGCTGCTACCGTCGTTCAACCTGCTGCTGCCTCCGTTCAACCTGCTGCTTCCGCCGTTCGCCGCTGCCGGTGAGGGGGATTCCGCTGCCATCGCCGCCGGAAGTTGGGGAAGAGAGATAGAGGTAAGCTTTTAATTTAAGGTTTTGATTAAATTGAATTGATAATGTGATAGTTGGGTCTCTAATTGAATTGATGATATTTAGGGGTTTGATTTAATTAAATTGATAATATGATAGTTTAGGGTTTTAATGAAATTGATAATATGTTAAATTGTAGGGATTTTGATTAAATTTTGAATTGATAATATGATGGGGTTTTAATTCAATTGATGATAATTAAGTGTTTTGATTAAATTGAATTGATAATATGTTAAATTTTAGGAGTTTTCATTAAATTGAATTGATAATGTTATAGGGTTTTAGGGATTTTGATTATAAATTGAATTGGTGAATTACATTGGACTGAATTGGTCAATTGAATTGAATTGGTGATATTTAGGGATTTTTATTAAATTGAATTGGTGAATTGAGTTGAATAAGTGCTATTTAGGGGTTTTAGGGATTTTGATCGAATTGAATTGGTATTCTTAGATTTTAGCTCATCAATTACTACTGAACAGTGAATATACCAAAAAAAAATCCAAAACAACTTTTGTATATAAATACACTTGCAGTAGGAATCAAATTCTTGAGTTGTTGCACGAAAAAAAATTTCTACCTACAATGGAGCCCCCCGAGGTTTGAGTCCTGGCTCCGCCCCTGGTTGTGATCAATACTTTGCTTTAATTTGGCCCCTACTTTTCCGTCAGCAACTCTTGTAAGAGATGTGATGTCTCAAGTCAGTCTTTATCCTTTATAATCATAGAAAAAAAATTCAAAAGTCTGGACGAAAAATGGTTAGACAATAATAAAAAAATTGAAACGTAAATTTGCGGTTTAAACTAATTAAATTCAATTCAATCTCAAATCCAAATGCGAATATTCACTGGAATAAAAAGTTTTAAATTTTTTCCTTCTATAGTTTAACATGCCTGTTTTGCCCCCAAATTAAAACACAATGATTGACTCCTCTAGTGCTGAATTAAATTGTGCAACATGCCATGATTTCCGCAAATGACAAACAAATTAACAGTAAAAACAAAAGACATAAAAAAGTTTTTTTTCGTTTCGGTGTTCCCCAAACCTTATTCGCTGCACTACGTGCTTGCATCCGACACATGATGTTTCCTCATGATTGTGCAAGACAATGTTTTATCTCCACTGCCCCAGGTGGTTCGTGCTGGGTAATGTTTGAGTCTTTGGCCATTCACTTTAAAAATCTTCCCCTGTTCACATCGTATCTCAACAGTGCCATGGGGAAACACCTTTTGCACCGTGAAAGGCCCTGACCACCATGATCTTAGTTTCCCTGGGAACGACCTTAATCTGGAATTATATAATAGTACTTGCTGCGCTTTATGAAATTCTTTGGTCCGGATCCTCTTGTCATGCCACTGCTTTGTCTGCTCCTTATACTTCATTGTGTTCTCATATGCGAACAGCCTGAACTTTTCCATTTTGTTCAGTTGAGAACACCTTTTTGAACCCACTTTTTGTTCATCAAAATTCAAAAAGGTTAATAACCAGTAGGGCTTATGCTCTAATTCCACAAGTAGGTGACATACCTTCCTAAAGAGTAGTCTGAATGGAGACATCCCAATGGGTGTTTTATAGGTTGTTCGGTACACCCATAGGGCTTCATCTAGCTTTTGTGACCAGTCCTTGTGGGAGGAGTTTACAGTCTTTTCTAAAATTCTTTTCAACTCCCTGTTCGATAACTCTTGTCCACTCATTTGGGGATGATATGGGGTGGCTATTTAGTGAGTTACCCCATACTTTTTAAGAGCTTTTCGAATTGAGCATTGCAGAAATGGGATCCTTGATCACTTATGATTGCCCTTGGCATTCCAAACCTTGTGAACATCTGTTTCAAAAATTTCATGACCACCTTAGCATCATTTGAGGGATAGGCAACAACCTCTACCCATTTGCTCACATAATCCATAATAATAAGAATATATTGATTACCAAAAGAGTTTAGGGGCATAGCATTTTGGGCGGAGATGTTACCTGTTCTTTGGCACTCATTGCATTCCCTCACAAACCTTTGGGCATCCTTGAATATGGTGGGCCAGAAGAAACCAGCCTAAAAGACCTTCACTGCTATGCGATTTGCCCCAAAGTGGCCACCTACTTCAGTTCCATGACATTGATGCTAAATTCTCTCCTATTCTTCATGACTAACACATCTCCTAATGAGCTGATATGCATAAAGCTGAAAAAAAGAAATGGCTCTTCCTAAAGATAGTATTTCACTTCAGCATAAGACTTCCTTTTCTTATTAGTCGAATAATGAAAGGGTTTAATTGTGCAAGCTAGAAAATTGGCAATGTCAGCAAATCACAGGAGATTAGAAGGTGCATACAATTGTTCATCTAGAAAGGTGTCCAGAATGTCCAGCTGTTTCCTTCAATTCTTGACAAGTGATTGATAGGGTTGTCCCTATCTTTTAGCGTGATTTACGGTTTAATTTTGAGCTAATAATTAAGTTTAATTACCAAAATAAGTGTGTTTTCAATAAATAATAAAATAAAAAATAGAACTTGTGCTTTTGACGAATTTCCTTTACTTTTGATTAATTTCAGAAAAATAAAACATCAAGCTAATTCGGTTCTCGGGAGTCGTATTTTGTAGGTACGGGTTAAGAATGAACAATTGATAATCCAGCAGCTACACGAGGCGTGGAATACTACACGTGGGGCATAGAGCAATTTCCACTAAATCACGACAGTCAACTTGCACGTTCCCACACAGTCAACACCTACCACGCGGGGCATAGAGCATAGCACGCGGGGCGTGCAAGGTGTGGAATAGTGATAATTGTTCCAAGAGCCAGGTCCACGCGGGGCATACAAGAAAAATGCTTTAATATTAAGTCCCAGGAGCTCAACCACGCGGGGCGTACTCCGGTCTACGTGGAGTATGGTTGAGTCAACTCCTTTGAATTCAGTCCACGCGTAAGAGAAATTATCAATGGAATGGGTAAAATGCCAGACACACGGGGCGTCCTCCTATCCACACGGGGCGTGCCATGTGAAACCTGCATAAACAATGTGAATTCTTACTTGTAACTTGTGTATTTACGATTTTACCTCTGAACTTGATGTGTATAAATAAGAGTGATTAACACTCATTTCATTCATTCAGATTTTATATAACCAAACTCTACCACCTTGAGAGCTTGTTCACTTATTCCGTCACTTCGTCGAAGTTCTGTTCCACCCTCTTCTACCAAGCTCGAGAGTTCCACCTTCAAGACCTAAGAGACGGCCTTGAGTCCGGTTAGCTAGTTCCAAGGGCCGATTCTTCCTTTCTACTTGCTAATTAGCTTGTACTCTTCCTATGTACTAGGCTTGATTGTATTCCACATTTACGCATTCCATATTTATAATATATGATTTGCAATTTCCGTTTCTCTATACGTGTTGATATTTATTACTTGTTTTGAAATTTGTAATTGATTATTGTGTAGGGGGACACGATTACCGATGCCCTTTCGGGTTATCTTTGGGGAACCATATAGGTGCTGCCCTACCGGAAGTGATGCACCGGAAACCGTAGGAATTGACAAGCCACGGAACTTACGAGGCCTAGTTTCTGATCCCCAGCACTAGACACACCTTCAGGAGGAATCACGTAGTCTAAGCACTTCACGGGTCGGTCGGTCTATACGTAGTCGTCTTTGCAAGAGTAAATCATCAATCGTATATATTCAGATTCTTTGTTTATTATATTTATAACTTATCGCCACCTATAGTGTCAGTTATATAAATCTGTCTCACCATAGTTTAAGAGTAGTTTGTAGTCGTCGCCCAAACCAACCTAAAGTATTCACCGCTTAGATAACAAATAGAACCGAGTAGTTTAATACTTGTGGTTATAAATCCCGCGGATTCGATACCCGGTCTTAACCGGATTATTACTTGATACGACGGGGTACACTTGCCCCTAAGTAGTAGCGTCTAGTAGAATTTAAAGCAGACACACATAACACATCTCTTACACATATATTATTATCCATACCATCCACATTCTATACCACTCTAGACGACACTCGAATCAAGTTTTTGGTGCCGTTGTCGGGGATTTATATTTTCTTGCAATATTAGAACAAAACGTTTTATTATTAGTCTAATCATTCCTTTTGTATAAATTGTTTATATACTAACAACATTATTTCTTGTTCATATTTTCTTCTTTATTTTTCTTTTAATAGTTTATGCTCACCTGATCTCGGAGTAATACTTTTGTAGGAACCAGAAAGAAGATGGCCAACATCAACAACGAGACCACCCAACCATGGACAAGATCCGGAATGAAGGAGGCGTGGATACAAGGACAATGATGGAGATCCTAGCTTCACATAGGCCGTAAAATCACAACGGAATTGTCACCCCCGCCATTCCGACCGAAACATATGAAATCAAGACTAGCATGATCCGATTGATCCAACAACTCGGTCAATTCGGAGGAGAACTTCATGAAAATCCTAACGAACACCTTGATAAATTTCTTATGTGTGCCGACACTTCTCGGCAAAATGGTGTCCCGATTGAGGCCATACGTCTAAAACTTTTTCCTTTTTCTTTGACAAGCCAGTCGTTGGAGTGGTTGCATTCATTGGAAGCCGGAACTATCACATCATGGGACGAGCTCGAAAAGGAGTTCCTCTCTTATTACTTTCCACCTTCCAAAACAGTGAAGTTGCGTAATGACATCACCTCCTTCCGACAACTCGAATACGATGCCCTTCACTCAGCTTGGGCTAGATTTCGGAAGTTGCTCCGAAGTTGCCCACACCACGATATCCCCAAGCACGACCTAGTAAGTACTTTTTATTATGGTTTAACCCCTACTAATCGTGCAATCGTGGATTCCGCAACAGGTGGGATCTGTTTAGGAAATCGGAAAACGAAACATACGAGCTCATCAACGAGCTTGCAAGGAAAAGCATCCAATGGCAAGAAGATCGGCTTGCCGGACCACCTCAATATCAAGCGTTCACCATGGAGGAGAAGGCTCCAACAAGTTCCATGGTTGAGTTGAATAAAAAACTAGACGCTTTGATAGCGCAATTGAGCCTCCATAAAGATGCACAGGTCCTGATGTGCACTCATTGCGATGGACACCACAACGGGCGCAATTGTCATGCTGGCAGCCCTTTCGCCAGCGATACCGAAAATGTAAGTTATGTAGGGGGGCAACCAATGTACGACTTTAACTCCTACCATAACTCAATTACATACCACCACCACAAGGGACAACCCTTTCTACCTCTTAGCAACATGCAAGACTCTACGGTAATTAATCTCATCAAGGAAATATCTTCTCGTCTTGCTGATACCGAAGCTTTTTGTAGGGATTTGGGGCGTCAAGTGGCCCAATTGAATTGCCAACAAAAAAAGGGACGACAAGGGTCTCCTCTGACAACCACCGAACAAAACCCGCACCAAAAGGGTTGGGAATCCGCACGAGCAATAACACTCCGAAGCGGTAAGGGTTTGGAACCACCGGTTCCAAAGGTGATACAACCCGCTTCAAAGGTAAGTAACGAACCGGAAGAGGTAAGCAACCCCGGTTCAGATCCAAAAATTTCAAGATCCTCGAATAATAAAAATACTAGTGATCCAATCGGACTTATGTACCAAAGCTCCCATTTCCTCAAAGGTTAAAGAAGGAAAAGTTGGATAAGCAATATGGTAAGTTTTTAGAAATCTTTAAGAAACTTCATATTAACATTCCGTTTGGGAAGGCATTAGAACAAATGCTCGCCTACGCGAAATTTCTTAAAGAGATACTTGCCAAAAAGAGGAAGTTAGAGCAACACGAAACGATAAAGCTAACGGAAGAATGTTCCGCGATAATAATGAATAAACTCCTACCTAAGCTCAAAGACTTAGGGAGCTTCTCCATTCCATGCACAATTGGGGATGTTGAATTTAGTAGGGCTTTGTGTGACTTAGGTGCTAGTATTAATCTAATGCCTTTGTCCATTTTCAGGAAGCTCGGATTGGGAGAACCAAAGCCTACCAACATGACGCTCCAATTGGCCGATAGATCAATCGTCCGACCAAAAGGAGTAGTAGAGGACGTCCTTGTGAAGGTGGATAAATTCATCTTCCCCACCAACTTTGTAGTGCTCGACATGGAGGAGGACGATTCGGTACCTATCCTCTTAGGTAGACCATTTCTCGCAACCGGACGAACTCTCATAGACGTCCATGAAGGTAAACTCATACTACGATTGCAAGATGAAGAGGTAGAGTTCAATGTTTACGATTCCATGAAATTTCCCTCTAGTGCCATGGAAGATTGCAAATTTTTAAATTCTATGGATGCTATTGATATGTTTGTTGAAGAATTGTGTGATAGGTCTTCCATAGAAACCTCTCGGGTTTAAGTAATGTCGAGCACATGGATGAGGAGCCATTGAATAAGCCCTTCGAATACTCCTTCGAGATAGAACAATGTTTGTGGGCAAGGAACCGGTTTGAGGGTTTGGACCGGGATAGTAAAGCTAAGCCAAAGTCGTCTCTAGAAGAACCCCCGACTTTGGAACTCAAACCCTTGCCCATTAATTTGAAATATGTTTTCTTACAACCTCCTAATTTCTTACCATATCTTCCCTTTTGACAGAAGAAATGGAGGAGGCCTTGATCGCGGTGTTGCAAAAGCGCAAATGGGCATTTGGGTGGACCATTCATGATATCAAAGGAATTAGCCCTACCATTTGCACACACAACATTTTTATGGAGGACGAAGTCAAACCCTCCGTGCAACCTCAACGACGACTCAACCCAAACATGAAAGAGGTGGTGAAAGCCGAGGTAATCAAACTCCTCGACGTAGGTATAATATTTCCTATCTCCGATAGCCAATGGGTGAGTCCGGTTCAATGTGTCCCTAAAAAAGGGGGTATGACGGTAATGGAAAATGATCAAGGGAAACTAATCCCCACGAGAAAAGTAACGGGGTGGCGGGTATGCATAGATTATAGGAAACTTAACGAAGCCACCCGCAAAAATCATTTTCCCTTACCATTTATTGACCAAATGTTGGAAAGGATAGCAGGACACCAATTCTTTGTACTCTAGATGGATTATCCAGATATATGCAAATCCCCGTTGATCATTCGAATCAAGAAAAAATGACGTTCACTTGTCCTTATGGGACGTTTGCATATAGACGGATGCCATTTGGACTTTGTAATGCCCCAACCACCTTTCAACGGTGCATGCCGGCTATCTTCTCCGACATGATAGAAGACTTCATGGAAGTCTTTATGTATGACTTTTCGATTTTCGGGTCGTCCTTTGAAAGTTGTCTAAACAGTCTCGATAGAGTCCTTCAACGATGTGAGGACACTAATCTCGCCCTTAGTTGGGAAAAGTGTCAATTTATAGTACGAGATTGTATAGTGTTGGGACACAAAGTGTCCAGGGAGGGAATCGCGGTCGATCCGGTCAAGATTGAGGTAATTGAAAAATTGCCTCCACCAATTAATGTGAAAGGAATCCGGAGTTTCTTGGGTCACGCGAGTTTCTATAGGAGGTTTATTAAGGACTTCTCCAAAATACCAACCCCCTTGACACAATTACTCCTCAAGGATGCGGATTTTAAATTTTCCCCCGAGTGCTTAACCGCATTTAATACGCTTAAAGATAAATTAATCAACGCACCCGTCATGGTAAAACCAACTTAGGACCTCCCATTCGAACTAATGTACGATGCTAGTGATTTGGCAGTAGGTGCTTGTTTGGGCCAAAGGGTGGACAATATTTTCTACCCAATCTTGTATGCAAGTAAAACTCTCAACGAGGCCCAGCAAAATTATTCAATCACGGAAAAAGAGATGCTTGCGGTAGTTTTTACTTTTGATAAATTTAGATCATATCTTGTATTATCAAAAATTATCGTGTACATTGACCATGCATCTCTTAAGTATCTAATGACCAAGCAAGATGCCAAACCTCGGTTAATACGGTGGATTCTCCTTCTCCAAGAATTTGACATTGAAATAAAAGATAAGAAAGGAGTAGAGAATGTTGTGGCTGACCACCTTTTCCGATTGCAAAATGAGGAAGCCAAATCTCCAGAACTTGTAGAGATCAACGAAACCTTTCCGATGAGACACTTTATGCGGTAACCCCTCTACCTTGGTATGCCGACATGGCAAACTACAAGGCTGGTAATGTTCTCCCCCTCAGCTTACCTACGAGCAACGTAAGAAATTCTTTCACGATGCTAATAATTACTTTTGGGAAGAACCATTTTTATTTAAATATTGTGCTGATAATATTATTCGTAGGTGCATACCGGAGGAGGAGGTAAATCATGTATTAAAAATGTGTCACACCCAAAAGCCGGGGGGCCATTTTGGCCCAAGTTGAGCTATGGAAAAAGTCTTGCAATGCGGCTTTTATTGGCCAACCATGTCCAAAGATTCCCAAGACTTCGTCAAATCATGTGGCGCTTGTCAACGGAGCGGGAACATTTACCATAAAAATGAAATGCTCCAACAGGGGATCCTAGTTTGTGAACTTTTCGATGTTTGGGGGATAGACTTCATGGGACCTTTCCCTAAGTCGCACAACAACGCCTACATTCTAGTGACTGTTGACTACGTCTCCAAATGGGTGGAGGCCGTGGCTCCACCCTCAAACGATTCTAAGGCGGTAGGAAAATTTATTAAGACAAACATTTTCACTCGGTTCAGGACCCCTCGGGCTATCATTAGTGACGGGGGCTTCCATTTTTGCAACCGGCAATTCGACCAACTTTTACATAAATACGGGGTTGCACACCGAGTATCCACACCCTACCACCCGCAAACTAGTGGGCAAGTCGAGGTATCTAATCGGGAATTAAAACGCATTTTAGAAAAAACGGTTAGCGCCTCTAAAAAAGATTGGAGCCTAAAGCTCGATGACGCTCTTTGGTCTTACCGAACGTCGTTTAAAACGCCTATCAAAATGTCACCCTATAGATTGATTTTCGGCAAATCATGCCACTTATCGGTAGAATTAGAACACAAGGCATATTGGGCTTTGAAGTTTTTAAATTTTGATGCGCAGGTTACAGGGGAACATCGCCTCCTTCAGCTTAATGTCCTCAACGAGCTCCGTTTGGGGTCATACGAAAATGCAAAGCTTTACAAGGAGCGTACGAAAAAATGGCACGACAAGCACGTGCAGGTTCGGGAATTCCACAAAGGGGATCAAGTCCTCTTATACAATTCTCGCCTCCGACTGTTCCCCGGGAAGTTAAAAAGTCGGTGGTCGGGACCACACACGGTCGTCAATGCATATCCATCAGGGGCCGTGGAAATCCAAAGTCCCGATAATATAATCCAAAAGGTAAATGGCCACCGATTGAAAATCTATCGAGTAGGAGCCCTCCCGCTTCATGACGAATCCACTTATTTACAAGCTCCCTAAGCACGCACGAGAAAGTCGAGCTACTCCGACTATAAACATAGCACCGATTTGCATTTCTCGAACCTGTATTTTTATATTTCATTTTTTTTGTTGTTTTAAGCAGCAAAACCAAATCCCTCTTTATCCAAAGTTCACGCGAAGTGTACCCACCAATACGCCCCGCGTGAAAGAGTCTCTGCCAGGAGAAATGTGATAACAGGCATTTCACGCGGAGCGTACTCACCAATATGCCCCGTGTGGAAACAGACCTATAGGGACTTTGTTAACTTACCTTACCCCTTTTAGTTTATGTTTTTATTTTTGTTTTGTCTTAATTTGCAACGTTTTTGGAATTAACGTCTATTTAGTCACGCGGAGGGTCGTGCAACCCCGCACTAGTAGTTTGTTTTGCACTAACAAAAACAAAAATAAAAATAAAAATAAACAAAATAATTAAACTAATTTATTGGTTCAAAAATTTTCCTGATACATCACCTCCCTCGGAGATTAATTAAAAGTTCCGTTATTTGTCCTAAAAGTAAAAACGTTAAAATACAAAGGATCGGTCTGATTAAGAGGTTTAAGTCTTGGTTTCGAAGCTAGGAAGTTTATGCATAGTCGAGATTTGCACTTAACAAAAGCATTGAGTCCTAACCCACGAGTTATCTCCATAGTGAAGTTTAAAAAGGCAATAAAGACGGGATTTTTGAAATTTTTTGCGAGAACTTGAACGTACACAATTGAACCCAAAATTAATGTGAGGTATTTTGAGCTTAAAAGAGTTCGCACGAGAACTCTATTTTTCTTCACAATATTTTGAGGGCTTTGGCTTCACTCAACTCATAGAGTTTGCATTTAATACCGGGTTAAGTACACTTGTTTTGGTAAGAAGGGCGATAGATGATAAAATGAACCCACTTAGGCTAATTCTTTCTTAATTATTTTTCTTTGTTTTTATAAACCTCTAGGAAGCCCCCTCGACCCTATTGACCCACTTCTTTGCTAACACCCTTTTAGCATATAACCCTTTTTCCTCGTGTTCGAATACTAAAATCAAATGCATCAAAAAGACCCAAAACGCTAAGCCTCTAGCAAGAAAGCACAAGTAATCTTTGAAATCGTTTTTATGCCACTCTTGGATAAGAAGAAAGGAAAAATGAATAAAAACAAAAATAGAGAGCAAAATAGGCATTCTCAAGCTCCACTCGAGCAATTTCAAAAACTGTCTTTCGTGTTTGCTAGGACAAAATGGTAAAAAGATGATGTAATCACCAAAATCAATATTCGGACTCGAGTTCCTAATATTAACCACTCACCACTAAAAAGCCCACCTATATTACAACCCCCCTCCGGGTTCATTTTTAATATTACCCGACCATAACATAAATGGAAAAACTTGGATGAACCTGCAAACTCGGGGTGACTTTGAGTAAGTAGAAAGAAGAGCGTACAAACACCAACCCACCGAAATTGAGCGTTAAGAGTGAAATACCTTGGTGAGGTACAATTGAGTTCTCAAAAGATAATCAATCCCCGTTAATATTGCCTATTAAGTTTGATCATGGAGGTTTCAAATAAGTTTGGCCACTCATCCGCTTACGTAAGTGCTCATTGAAGACTTTTCGTAAAACCTTGGTTTTGAAATCACGCGCTTGGTTAAACCAACCGGAGGTTTGTTTCTTAATTTTCTCAATCCCTTATCTTTCGATTTTATTTACTTGAGGACAAGTAAAACTTTAAAGTCCGAGGAGGTTGATAGGGACGTTTGGTCCCTATCTTTTAGTGTGATTTACGGTTTAATTTTGAGCTAATAATTAAGTTTAATTACAAAAATAAGTGTGTTTTCAATAAATAAAAAAATAAAAAATAGAACATGTGCTTTTGATGAATTTCCTTTACTTTCGATTAATTTCAGAAAAATAAAACATCAAGGTAATTCGGTTCTCGGGAGTCGTATTTTGCAGGTTGTGGTTAAGAATGAACAATTGATAATCCAACAGGTACGCGGGGCGTGGAATACTAAACGCGGGGCGTAGAGCAATTCCCACTAAATCATGGCAATCAACATGTGAGTTCCCACACAGTCAACACCTACCACGCGGGGCGTAGAGCATAGCACGCGGGGCGTGCAAGGTGTGAAATAGTGACAATTGTTTCAGGAGCCCAACCATGCGGGGCATCCCCAGGTCCACGCGGGGCGTACAAGAAGAATGCTTCAATATTAAGTCCCAAGAGCTCAACCACACGGGGCGTACTTCGGTCTATGCGGAGCATGGTTGAGTCAACTCATCTGAATTCAGTCCATGCGTAAGAAAAATTATCAACGGAATAGGTAAAATGCCAGACACACGGGGCATCCTCCCATCCACACGGGGCGTGCCATGTGAAACCTGCATAAACAATGTGAATTCTTACTTGTAACTTGTGTATTTATGATTTTACCCCCGAACTTGATGTGTATAAATAAGAGTGATTAGCATTCATTTCATTCATTCAGATTTTATGTAACCAAACTCTACCACCTTGAGAGCTTGTTCACTTATTCCATCACTCCGTCGAAGTTCCGTTCCACCCTCTTCCACCAAGCTCAAGAGTTCCACCTCCAAGACCTAAGAGACGACCTTGAGTCCGGTTAGCTAGTTCCAAGGGCCGATTCTTCCCTTTCTACTTGCTAATTAGCTTGTACTCTTCCTATGTACTAGGCTTGGTTGTATTCCACATTTACGCGTTCCATATTTATAATATATGATTTGCAATTTCCGTTTCTCTATACGTGTTGATATTTATTACTTGTTTTGATATTTATAATTGATTATTGTGTAGGGAGACACGATTATCGATGCCTTTTTGGATTATCTTTAGGGAACCATATAGGTGCTGCCCTACCGGAAGTGACGAACCGGAAACCTTAGGAATTGACAAGCCACGGAACTTACGGGCCCTAGTTTCTGATCCCTAGCATTAGACACGCCTTTAGGAGGAATCACATACATAGTCTAAGCACTTCACGGGTCGGTCGGTCTACACGTAGTCGTCTTTGCAAGAGTAAATCATCAATCGTATATATTCAGAGTCTTTGTTTATTATAGTTATAACTTATCGCCACCCGTAGAGTTTCAGTTATATAAATCTGTCTCACCATAGTTTAGGAGTAGTTTGTAGTCGTCGCCCAAACCAACCTAAAGTATTCACCGCTTAGATAACGAATAGAACCGAGTAGTTTAATACTTGTGGTTATAAATCCCGCGG
Source organism: Euphorbia lathyris (assembly GCF_963576675.1). NCBI lineage: Eukaryota > Viridiplantae > Streptophyta > Magnoliopsida > Malpighiales > Euphorbiaceae > Euphorbia > Euphorbia lathyris. The sequence continues at coordinate 72,394,948 of NC_088910.1, forward strand.
ATTCGATACCCGGTCTTAACCGGATTATTACTTGATACGACGGGGTACACTTGCCCCTAAGTAGTAGCGTCTAGTAGAATTTAAAGCACACACACGTAACACATCTCTTACACTTATATTATTATTATCCATACCATCCACATTCTATACCACTCTAGACGACACTCGGATCAGTGATCCACAGCTAGGTTCTCTTACCCTTTCTTATCTTTAATTTCTAAGTCAAACTCTTAGGGTAGCAACAACCATCTGATTAACCTTGGCTTGACATCTTTCTTGGCGAACATGAATTTTAAAGCAAAATGGTCCGTGTACACAGTCACTTTTGCAAGCACAAGATAAGATCTGAACTTATCGAATCCGTACACCACCTCCAAAAGCTCTTTCTCTGTTTTGGTGTAGTTCTGCTTGGCCTTGTTCAATGTCTTGCTTGCACAATAGATGGGCTTGAATTTCTTGTCTATCCTTTGTTCCAAAACAGCCCCACAATTATGTCACTAGTAGCACACATGAGCTCAAATGGAATAGCCCGGTCAGGAGCAATCAGAATAGGTGAGTTGATCAACCTTGTTTTCAGTTATTCGAAAGCTTGGAGGCAGTTCTTATCAAATTTGAACTCTACATTTTTTTGTGCAATAATGCGGACAAAGGTAGTGCAATCTTCGAAAATTCCTTGTTAAACCTGCGATAGAAGCCGACATGGCCAAGGAAGTTTCAAATATCCTTTACTATTGTAGGAACAGTTGTTGTCCTCTAAACAGACTCTAGCAAGTGCACTAGATACAAGTAATAAAGTGATAAATAGAGTATCGTCTCCATAGGGATTGATGACCAAATTTTACTAGAAAAACCTTGTAGAATAGGGTGTTCGTGGTGTGTGAATTCTTTGTGTTGAGAAATATTATGAAATGGTAACTAAGTAAATGATTCAGCGTATGAAAAGGAGCCTTTAACAATGATAAAAGGTGGAACAGGCTAGGCCACAGCGGAATAGGTTACTTTCAGTCTCTAAACATCATATTTATTCATGAATGACGTAAAGTGAAGTCAAGGTCTCTGCTTTAATGCTCACTTAAGTCAACTCTCATGTGTTCTTAAGATTCTAAGATATACTACAACCTTAAGCGTCCCTAAAGTTGGTTCTTTCTTGCATTACGATCGAAACAACATTTCTATTAAGAAAACCCTTGATACAGGCCCCTAACATTCCTGCTTCGGGGTCTGGACATTTGATAAAAGGTTCCGTGAAGATGAAAGTAGTTCCCTATCATTCATCTAACACTAAGATACATGCATTTAGCAATGGAGTGAAAACTTTATCAAACACACCATAATATATCATCATTCATTCATAAATAAGAAAATAAAAGACTTACATAACCGGCCCTAACTGGCCGAGCCCGCTCAAAACGACTACTCACTCATGCTAAAGAGTGAATAGCCTAAGTCGAATATACAGAACTCCATGGAAGGAGTCATAATGTTTCTTAGAGAGCTTCTCCCTCTAAAGTTGCTTCACAAAAATTGTCTATTTTCTTCCCCAACAAGTATATCTACTTTCCCTCCACTATCAGTATAAATAGGAGGAAAAAGATTACCCGTACACAAAACAAAGTAAAATATTACAAAACTAGAAAGATTGTTCAAGAGATTTGGGGATTGCTAAAAGTGGTTAAAATGTTTTGACCCTTGAACACTCAAGGGTCGATTGGTCATGTCATCATGTTGCTTTCTACCGCCTGTTTCTGCCCTCTCCTGCCCGCTTGTATAGTCGATGTCCGTCATCAGGTACGCAGCGTTAACCGCTGGATCAAAGGGTGCACGTCTCCTCTTGGTTGTTGCAAAACAGGCTGCATAACAGCCTTTTTGACTTAAGCTTTTCAAATCTGCATAAAACACTCATTAGTCCTTCTTTTAAGTAATCTTACGCCTAAAACACCCCCAATTTATCACAAATAGTATGTTTAATTGTAGTCGTTTTCATGCCTAACAAATACCCCCAAATTAAATATTTGCTTGTCCTCAAGTAAACAGAAATAAACAACAGAACAATTGACTGGAAGAATTTGGGATTGAAAAGATACGGAAGAGAGATTTTTACGAATAAACATAGAGAAAAAAAAATAGGAAAAAAGATTACAACAAACTATTTAGAAGGAGCAGAAAATGACACTCAGAAGAATATAATTAGATATGCGCTCGTCATGATAAAAAATGCGGTTATGCCTGATTTAACTCATGTATCCCTAACTCAAGAAATTCCTCAAAGCTTAAAGGTTTAACTCAACTTTCATTTGAACAACCTGTTCACCCGAAATGCCTCACTAAGGAAGGGATGTTTCACTCACTCTTGAATGGCCCTTTTTAGCCATAAGGAAGGGAATGCAACTTCTCTCCTCAGTTTAGTAAATATACCCGTAGGGTGTGAATTTGCTTATTGGTCCTATTTCTATGGATCAAAAATTTTCAAGCAAACTCCAAAGGTCTTCATGGGTTGTAATGTATGGTTAAGGTAGAGGTGTGGACGTGAATGGCTTTTTATGTGTAAGAATTCTGACCTCATGCACTTTACACAAATACCTTGATTTTTAACATACAACTCTGCACAACTTGTTTAACAGATGATTTACCCAATTTCCTCATTAACGCCTACCATTAAACAACCAATCTCAAAATTTTGGGCATACAATGTGATTGTGTGCCATGAATTTGGAGGTATCTTTAATGAGTCATCATATTGTTTTCCTCCTGATCATTGTCCCTTATTAAATATTTTATCTCAATGTGTGCGCGAGTTTCCTCTGCCAATTACATTTTCAATCAACACAGCTTGCATGAGGCAAATTCACGGTTCTTTAGGATCAAAGTGATGGGAATGTTGTAGCATCCGTGTCCAAAATTTTATTTTTCGAAATAGATAACGTTAATTATTTATGAATTGAAATATATTATAAAGTTCAATTTAATGTTTTTTAGGTGTAAATTAAAAGTTTTGGTTAAGTTTTATAAAATAAATAAACTAAGAGGATCAAGATTGATATTTTACTAATTCTCAAATTATATATATACGAATTTAGAATTAAATTTCAAATTTATTTTATTATAAAAAAAGTTAAAGATATGGTAGTAAGTAATATGTGTGGACAAGTACACATAATATAACCATAATATTAATCATAATATAATTATAAATTAATTAAAATTATTATGAGAAGCATGTGGTAAGACACATGTTCTAGATACACGTCTCCATTTTACACAGGTAAAAGCCATTTGTCTATATTTCAACAATTCTCAATACATGTGTCCATTTTTCCAAACAAAAGAAAAACCTTATATATCACTTATGTAATCATTTATAAGAGGTATGGGAGAAATGATATGGAATATATATGAAAGTTATGAAAAATAAAAAAAAAGAAAAAAAAGGAGAGATACGAATATGAAAGGAGAGGAAGAATGGTGAGGTAGAATTACAATAAAGCAAATATCATCTTGTTTTGGGATTATGAATATTTTGGAGCTTAGATGTTGGATTCGATCAAATCACAAAGAAATAGTGAACGAAATCATCAATAATAAACTTTGGACAGTGTCGTGAACCAGCAACTGTCAACGGATCATACCGGCAAATTTTCGGTGACTGACGACGACATTTCAGTAACTGTATTTTGGATCTAAATTATTTTTAAAATGTTATTGTTGTCTCCTGAATGGACTCTAGCAAGTGCACTAGATACAAGTAATAAAGTGATAAGTCAAGTATCGTATCCACATGGATTGAAGACCAAAGTTTATAAGAAATACTTTGTACAACAGGGTTTTCGTGGTGTGTGTAGCCTTTAAATTTAGAGATGTTGTTTAAGCAGTAACAAAGTCAATGATTTGGTTGATTAAAAGAAGTACTTAATGACGGTAAAAGGCAGAACAGGTTAAGCACATCGGAACAGGTTACTTTCAGTCTCTAAACACCCTATTTATTCATGAATGACGTAAAGTGAAGTCAAGGTCTCTGCTTTAATGCTCACTTAAGTCAACTCTCGTGTGTTCTTAAGATTCTAAGATGTACTACAACCTCAAGCGTCCCTAAAGTTGGTTCTTTCTTGCATTACGATCGAAACAGCATTTCTATTAAGAAAACCCTTGATACAACCTCCTAACATCTCTGTTTCGGGGTTGAATGCTTGACAAATAGTTCCGTGAAGATGAAAGCAGTTTCCTATCATGCATCTAACACTAACATACATGCCTTTAGCAATGGAGTTAAAGATTTATCAAGCACAGCATAATATATCACCATTCATTCATAAATAAGATAATAGAGGACTTACATAACCGGCCCTAACTGGCCAAACCCGTTCAAAATGACTACTCACTCATAGTGTAGAGTGAATAGGCTGAGTTAATTCCACAAACCTCCATTGATGGAGTCATCTTCCTTAGAGAGCTTTTCCTCTCTTAAAAACCAAAATTCTAGTTAAACGATTATCCGAAGTCAAAAGGTACTCCCTCCTTCCTTCCACTACGTCTATATAAGGGAAGAAATACGAGCTGTACCACAAAATATTACAAAAAGATTGTTTTTCTACAGCTAAGTTACTAGGAAATGATTAATTCTAATTTAACCCTTGAACACTCAAGGGGGTGATCCATCTTGTCATCATGTTGCTTTTCTGCCTTCCTACGCCTGCTGTCACTGCCACGCCGCTGCTGCCACTTGTCCAGTCGCTATCCATCATCAGGTATGCAGCGGAGATCCGCTGGATCAAAAGTTGCTCTACTCCTCAAGGTTCGTTGCAAAACAGGCTGTGTGGTAGCCCTTTTGACTTAATCAATACAAATCTGCATAAAACACTTATAAGTTCTTTTATTTAGGAATATTTTGCCTAAAACACTCACAAATTGTTATTAACATGCTGTTTAATTGTAGTCATATTCATGCCTAACAAATACCCCCAAATAAAATCCTTACTTGTCCTCAAGTAAACAAAAAGATAACAACATCACAAGGGATTGGGTATGAATTATTTATAGAACAAAGATGAACAGGCAAAACAGATTTAGAAGAATGATTCAAACAGAAAGAATTTACGACAGAAAACTTTTTAAGCAAATCATGATTGCTAATGAGGTTTTTTTCGCTAGAGTTAAAATTTTTTATCCCTTTCTTATGAAGTTCCTCAAAGCTTCAAATTGAACCTCAATCATCATTTAAACCACCTGCATTTCTCCAAGGCTCACTAAGTTCAGGAGGATTCACTCACTCTCAAATGGCTTTTGTTGCCATAAGGGAAGAAGGGATCATCACTCCTCAGCTCAGTACAATCATCGTTAGGTTATGACATTGCTTATTGGCCTTATCTCGATGGATCAAAAGTTTCCCGAACATAGTCTAAAGGTCTTACACATAGGTTGTAACGTTAAGCTAAGGCCAGGGTATGGAAATGAATGTCTATTTGAGTGTAAGAATTATGTCCACATGCCAAGCGATTCAACTTAATTACATTTTAAACATTTAGTGAACTTGTTTCACTTTATTACTCTGCACAGTTTGTTTTACAACATTGGCCAAACTAATCTTCAAACACACAAGAGGCAACCAATTCAAACATTTCATTTCAGGCTCAAGATATGAACATATGTTCTGAGCATACAACAAAACTTCACTCAAACATCATTCCTCAGATGTCATCATTTCAACAAATTTATTTTTATCCACTCAGAATTTCTTAAAATTGTAATTTTCCTTAACTCGCGCAGCTTATTCTGAGGCATGAGACAAATTCAAGGTATTTTGGGATTTCAGTGAAGGGAATTTGTTCCATTACGTAGTGTTTAAGAAAGAATAGGCAAAGGCTCAAGTTGGATATCCTAAAAATGTGGGTGCAAAGCACGGGTAGGCTTTTGTGGAGTGAATTTGGGATCTAAATGCCTTTTTCCTCCTATGTTCTTCCACAATTTTACCATTTTGACTAGGCAACCAAAGCAATACCTACCTAAGGACAATATGCACTAGCCCTCTCATGAAGAAACAATGCATTTTCATGCTAAATGTAGGCGAAAGTTCTCACATTTTAGGGCTTTTGCATTGGAGCAGGAGATTCTTTAAGTGAAGATTGATTTAAAACTTAAAATTTTTTAGAACTTCTCGATTTGGGAGTTCAAATAATTACACAAAGCTATTACCTCAAATCGCAATCACAAAAGCACAAACAACTAGGAATTAGACAAGAGAATGAGATAATTACAAGAAAACAAATAACAGACAATTTGCTTAAAGCGGACGTCGAGATTTATTAGAGGGAATTTGTTAAACATATCATTCTATAACAACAGCATGTTTTATCTTTTTATAATGTTATGCACAAAAATTTTGCAGTTTAAACCGCATGCATCCCCACCCCCAAAGAAAAATCAACATTGTCCCCAATGTTACACTAAAAATGGGAGAAAAAGAATCATAACATGATCGCATGGGAGTGTAACAAAAAATGCAAAGAAGGGTTATAAGTGTTACCGGATGCTTGGATAGCGACAAGTGTGAAGGTTTAGACAAGAGGGGAACGAGAGGACTCAACCTCTCGATCTTTAGCAGGAGCAGTACCATCCCCTTTCGAGGAGGTAGCGGCATGTGTTTCAGGGGCAGCAGATTTCGCTCTTACCGGACTTTTGATTGAAGTACCCGAAGGACTTTCCCGCCCATGCTCTTCTACACAGAGGTGCTTCAGCATATCCACCTATCCTTGCAGAATAGCAGTTTTATGCTCAAGGGCATGGATCTGGTCTCGGTTAGCTACATTTTGCGCAAACAGGGCATTGAACTTATAGACAATATTATCATTGGTGAGCTTTGCACATTTCATGTAAAAGGCAAGGTCTTTTTCGTGCTCAACTTGCTCTGACTCAGAGGAGACAGAGACAATAGGTTCACTCTTCCTTTTTCGGCTTTCGACTCTCCTTGCTTCAACAAAGTCTGCCATCCAGACCCACTTACCATTCACCAGTTTCCCAAAACACATGCTCTGTAGGCTCATTAAATCAATCTGGTCAGGGTGGTTCACAATAGTGAGCCGGGTGCGGTCCTCTGGCTTAAAAACTCCAATCTCAGCTGCAATCCGAGTCACGATACTCGCACAGCAAATGACCAAGGAATTCTTCTTTCCAAAGTTGGCAATGTACTCCCGAAACTAATAGCCTAGATTCATTCTGGGCCCGGTTGTCATACTCCACAGAGCCGTAAGGTCGGTATGGGGCTGGTTTTCACGGGCAAAGATGGTTCCAGAGACCAGTTTATGTAGGTAACGTACGGCATAGTCATCAATATTCGATGCCTTAGAAACACTACCGTCATACCTCGGCTGGTTCGAAATAGTTGCCAGAAAGCTTGTGGGTCAAACACATCAGGGGTTTGAGTGAACGCCTCCTTGTAACTTTCCGACTCTAGGTCATCGTCATCCGTGGCACCCAATAAACTGTTAAACATGTTCAATGAAGGCCGCTGGGTGTGAGTCATTAGTCTGAAACTAAACTTTCCTTCCTTTTCCGGGTCTGTGATCTCGGGATGGTGCTTAAACGTAGCCAGGAATTCCAATGTGAGTTGTCTGTAGGCCGACTCTGTTATTTCAAAGAAACAACCGAAATGGCCTGCCTCCATGAGTTTCCGCACACGCACGTCAAGTTTGAGCTTCTTCAAGGTCTCCCAGCAAACTGTTCTCATAGGCCCGAATTCAAGCTGCGCAAGTTCCTCGTAGTATGTCTGCAATGCTGCATCTTTGAACTGAGACAGCTTTTTCACCAATTTTTCGTCAGGGATGAAAGCAACTGTGCTTGTTCCTGTCATTTTGCCCTTAGCTTTTTCTTTCTTCGTTGATCCTTCGATTTTTACCTGCTTGCCAGATCCACGAGTTCTCATCTTGTGCTCAAGTCTAAATAGGGTTTCCTAATGATAAAGAGCACAGAGCATGTGGTGAACCGTGAAATAAAAGTGTGAAAATAATACAAGTCGAACGAGGGGCCGTATCTTTGGTTGGTCTCCTTAAGTAGGGAGAGGAAAAGAAACGTCCTATTGCCAAACCGCCTTTATGAGAGCGGTCCAAAGGACGCCACCTGGACAAGTGGTTGGCAAAAGGCGCGTTTCTCCGAAGAGACCTTAGGGCGACGAACGGTCACGCTTCAAAATTTGAATTTATGACGCCTATATCCGTTGGATTTTATCGAGGAAATGAGAGCATGTGAAAGAAGCACCTAGTGACTTATAATGAGACATTTTACTTTTTCAGACTTTTAGTTCGCCTCCCAGTTTCCAAGGACAGTCTGTCCATGGAAAGGTAAATCAACTCCCTATTTGAACAAGTAAAAATGCAAAACTCGACCCTTGTGGAAAAGGTGTAAGTTTTACATCTTTGCTTGCGCCGGATGTACATATTACGGACCATTGCACGACACTAAATGAATCTAAACTACCGTTAACAAAATTTAACAAAATTTGAAATGCAACTAATTTGAATGCAAAGTTACTTGTGCTACAATTGGTGTTTGTAGCGAACACCCTATTTGTGCTTCTACTGGCGTGGGGGGGTCTTGGAAGTGAACTGTATCGATCTTCCTTGTGTGATCGTTCTCTAGATAGGGTTTAATCTTTGCACATTCACCATAAAAGGTTCCTGACCCTCCTTGCCAGTTTCAACTGCACCATGACCAAACACCTTGTTCACCAGATAAGGTCCCGTCCATCTTGATTTAAGCTTCCCAGGAAACAACCTGAGTCTTGAATTGTACAAGAGAGCTCTTTTTCCTTCGTGAAACGTCTTTATCTGGATTTTTCTATCGTGCCACATCTTGGTCTTGTCTTTGTAATTCACCGCATTCTCATACTAAAACAGCCTAAACTCCTCCATGTCACAGAGGTGAAGTCTTCGTTGGTCTCCCACAGCCTGCTGCTCAAAATTTAAGAAGGTTAATGCCCAAAAGGCCCTGTGTTCCATTTCAACCGGCAAGTGACAAGACTTGCCGTACAACAATCTAAATGGAGACATTCCGATTGGTGTTTTATAAGCCGTCCTATATGCCCAAAGAGCATCGTCAAGCTTGTTTGCCCAGTCTCGCCTAGAACTGCCAACAGTTTTTTCTAAAATTCTTTTGATTTCACGATTGGAAATCTCCACCTGTCCACTTGTTTATGGATGGTAAGGTGTGGCAATTCTGTGGGAGACTCCAAGCTTGCCCATCAGCTTCTCAAATTTGGCATTGCAAAAGTGGGTTCCTTGATCACTAATGATCGCTCGTGGGACACCGAATCGGGCAAAAAGCCTTTTAAGGAATTTTACAACCACACGGGCGTCATTGGTGGGACTAGCCATTGCTTCAACCCACTTGCTCACATAATCAACAGCTACTAAGATATATTTATGCCCAAAAGATGTAGGGAATGGTCCCATAAAATCTATGCCCCATATATCAAAAATTTCACAAACAACTATGTTATTGAGGGGCATGGCATTTCTAGCTGAGATATTGCCTGTTCGTTGGCACTCATTGCAAGTGCGAACGAACAGATTGGCATCTTTAAAAAGTGTTGGCTAGAAAAAACCTGATTGAAGTACTTTTGTTGCAGTTCTGCTAGCGCTATGGTGTCCTCCAGCTTCTCGGCCATGACAATGGCTTAGAACAGCCTGTCCCTCTGCTTGAGATACACATCTTCGAATAATTTGGTCGGCACACAACCTGAAAAGATAGGGTTCCTCCCAAAAATAATATTTTATTTCAGCATAGAACATCCTCCTTTGATTAGTGGACAGGTTGTGAGGTTTAAGTGAACTGGCTAGATAATTGGCAATGTCAGCAAACCATGGAGCAGGCTGTGCAATATAGAGACGTTCGTCTGGAAAACTCTCCAAACTCTCAGGTTGTTCTTGGTTGCTTTGGTGAGGAATCATTGACAAATGATCAGCTACTACATTTTCCGTTCCCTTCTTATCCTTAATTTCGAGATCGAACTCTTGAAGTAAAAGCAACCACCGTATCAGCCTTGGTTTTGTATCCTCCTTGGCGAACAAGTAGCGTAGTGCAGCATGGTCTGTGTGAACAATGACTTTTGATAGCACCAAGTAGGGGCGAAATTTGTCGAAAGCATACACAACTGCGAGGAGCTCTTTTTCCGTCGTGGTGTAATTCTGTTGGGTCTCGGTTAATGTTTTGCTTGCATAATAGATAGGCCGAAATTTCTTCTCAACCCTCTGCCCCAGAACAGCTCCCACACATGTATCGCTTACGTCACACATAATCTCAAAAGGCTGTTCGCAGTCGGGTCCTGCCAGTATAGGCGAGTTGATCAGCTTGCCTTTCAACAGTTCGAAAGCCTTTAGACAGCTTGCATCAAAAGAAAATTCCGCATCCTTATGAAGTAAAGCTGACAAGGGTGGCGCAATCTTTGAAAAGTCTTTGATAAACCGACGGTAAAACCCTGCGTGCCCCAGAAAACTTCGCACATCTTTTACATTGGTTGGAACAGCCAGCTTTTCTATCACTTCCACCTTAGCTTTGTCCACTTCAATCCCCTTTTCTGAAATTTTATGCCCGAGAACAACCCCACCTATAACCATGAAGTGGCATTTCTCCCAATTCAAGACCAAGTGGGTCTCCTTGAATCGCACAAGCACGGCCTCGAGGTTGTCGAGACAGCTCTCAAAAGAGTTTCCATAAACAGAGAAATCATCCATGAATATCTCTACAGTTCGCTCCAGCATATCATGAAATATAGACATCATGCATCTTTGGAACGTGGCTGGAGCGTTGCATAGTCCGAACGGAATGCGCCTGTAGGCATAGGTCCCGTATGGATATGTGAACGTTGTCTTTTCCCGATCCTCACAGTGAATTGCAATCTGATTGTACCCCGAGTAACCGTCAAGGAAACAATAGAATGCATACCCCGCTAACCGTTCTAACATCTGGTCAATGAAGGGCAAAGGAAAGTGATCCTTCCTTGTGGCTTCACTGAGCTTTCGGTAATCCACACAAACTCGCCATCCTGTTATGGTTCTTGTAGGGACCAACTCATCTTTCTCGTTGAGCACCACGGTTGTTCCTCCCTTCTTTGGTACAACGTGAACAGGGCTGGTCCACACACTATCAGAAATTGGGTAAATAATGCCGGCATCCAGCAGCTTGATCACCTCCTTTCGCACAACCTCCTTCATGTGGGGGTTCAATCTGTGCTGTGGCTGGATAGATGGCTTGTGCTCCTTCTCCATCAAGATTCTGTGGACACAGACTGCCGGACTGATACCTTTGATATCATCAATTTTCCTTGCGATTGCATCCTTGTTCCTTCGCAGAACTTCCATGAGTTAAGCTTTCTGATCTGGAGTTAACTTTGAGGATATAATAACTGGACTCCCGCTGGGTGGTTCCAGGAAAGCATACTCGAGGTGTGAAGGCAACGGTTTCAATTCTGGTTTAGATAATGGCACAGTTGGTATTTTCGGTGGTTCTTGATGAGTGGGAACAGTAGGGTCGTAAGGAGGTGTAGGTAAGTTGGATTCAATGGAACAGCATGTTCCTTCACATAAGTTCACCTCTTCTCCCAATAGAGTCTCCAAAGTGTCCTGTTCCTGCAAAGTAGAAAGACTTTGAAACTCATCTAAGAAACAACATGTGTCATCATTATTGTTAGCTCGTCTCATTGCCTCGTTCATTTTGAAAATGACTTCCTCCCCATTAATTCTTAAAAACAGTTGTCCTTCTCCCACATCTATCAATGCTCGACCGGCCAATTGAATAGACATTCTGGTAGGTTGTGGCTCTCCTAATCCTAGTTTAGCATATACAGAATAAGGCATTAGGTTTATGCTAGCTCCTAGGTCACATAGTGCATTTTCAACATTTAGCTTTCCAATTGAACAAGGAATAGAAAAACTCCCTGGATCTTTTAGCTTTTTCGGTAGCTGCTTGTTTTGGAGTATTGAAGAACAATCTCTGTTGAGTTGGATCATTGATATGTTCTCCAGCTTCTTTTTGTTTGACAGGAGATCTTTCAAGAACTTCGCATACGACGGCATTTGTGCCAGTGCTTCTACGAATGAAATGTTGATGTGCAATTTCCTTAAGGTGTCTAACACCTTAGAGTTCTGTTCTTCCAGCTTTTTGTTGATCAATCGCGTTGGATATGGCACAGGCGGAACATAAGGCAGAGGTGGCTTGTACATCCTTCCGCTTTCCTCCTGATCCTGCTCACTGGTAGCTTTTGTCTTCCTGGTTTCTTCTCGACTAGGAACATCTTGTTCATGATCTCCTTCAGTTCCTTCGGATGTTTCTGCACTTTCACCATTTTCATCAGTAGATATAATGGGTTGAGTTTGCTTACCAGATCTCAGGGTGATTGCCATGACATCGCCCTTTGGGTTTGGCTCTGTGTTGCTTGGCATTATTCCCTTTCCTTTTGACGTAGATGCAACTAATTGATGGACTTGTGTTTCCATATTTTTAATTGATGCTTGTGTCTGTTTCATGAACTGCATCATCATCGTCTTCATATCTGGCTCCACATCTTCTTTTGATGGAACAGGTTGTTTATAATGTTGCTGGGGTTGCCTCTGGTAGTGTCCTCCTTGCTGTTGTTGATATCTCGGTTGTTCTTGCTGGTTGGGCTGGCCTGTCCATCCGAAATTCGGATGATTTCTTGTGGCAGGGTTATATGTGTTAGAATATGGATTCAGTGGATTCCTCTGATTATGCCCTGCATAATCACATTCTGCCTGTGCACCCTTTCCCTGCTTAACTCTTAAACAGTTGATGCTGAAATGAAGGCCTCCACAAAAATCACAAATGTCATTGAATGGTGGTTCGTTGTGGATCGAGGACACATTTATCTTGTCGAGCTGTCTGGCAAGCTGTTCTACCTGGCTTGTCAATTTTGACATAACATCTTCATTTCCCGCTCTTTTTCCTTCACTTTTGGCAGAGTGCCAGTTATAACTTGTGCTTACTACTCTCTCAATAAGGTCGTACAAGGCTTGTGGTTCCAGATCTTCGGGGTTTCCATTGGCTATTGACTCGATCTGGATCTTATAAATGTTGGTTACCCCATTGTAAAAGTTCTGCATTTGCATCCACACAGGGATGCCATAATTGGGGACTCTCCTTAGTAATTCCTTGTACCTTTCCCATGCCTCGGATAAGGATTCATCCTCTTCTTGCACGAAATGAGAAACCTCGTTTCTGAGCTTAATGGCTTGCCTTGGTGGGAAATATTTCATTAAGGAAGCGCTGGCCATTTCTTCCCAAGTAGTAATCGTTCCTGGTTGCAAGTTTTTCAACCAATTCTTCGCTTTATCTCTTAGAGAAAAAGGAAATAGCTTTAGTCGGATTATGTCGTCAGCAACGCCTCTGTTTGATCTGAAAGTGTTGCACATCGTGATAAATTCAAGAATATGCCCATTTGGATCTTCCGACTGGTATCCATTGAACTGTACGACTGCCTGCAACATTTGTATCATAGATGCTATCACCTCGAACATGCTGTTCCCTTCGTTGGGCAGCACGATGCATGATGAATATCCTTCCGTGGTCGGTCTCGAATAATCTCTGATTCGCATGACAAGAGGGTTATTATTTTCTCCCTCTTCTTACTGGTTTGGTTGAACTGGTTGTTCGGGTGGTACCCTTCCAGCCATTCTTCTCTCTCTTTGTCGTTCTCTTTATCTTACACGTCGAGCTCCCGCTTTGTTTCGTCTACACATTCTCTCCAATTCGAGATCGATAGGAAAAACAGGAGGTCCAGCTCTGCGCATAAACCGATAAAGATTCCTTCTGGCTGCACTATTTAGCAAACAGATTAAAAACACATTGTTTCACAGAAAAGTTCGTATAAACTTTGTTGCTTTCAATTCCCGGCAACGGCGCCAAAAACTTGTTGTCTCCTGAATGGACTCTAGCAAGTGCACTAGATACAAGTAATAAAGTGATAAGTCAAGTATCGTATCCACAGGGATTGAGGACCAAAGTTTATAAGAAATACTTTGTAGAACAGGGTGTTCGTGGTGTGTGTAGCCTTTAGATTTAGAGATGTTGTTTAAACAGTAACAAAGTCAATGATTTGGTTGATTAAAAGAAGTACTTAATGATGGTAAAAGGCAGAACAGGTTAAGCACAACGGAACAGGTTACTTTACTTTCAGTCTCTAAACACCCTATTTATTTATGAATGATGTAAAGTGAAGTCAAGGTCTCTGCTTTAATGCTCACTTAAGTCAACTCTCGTGTGTTCTTAAAATTCTAAGATGTACTACAACCTCAAGCGTCCCTAAAGTTAGTTCTTTCTTGCATTACGATCGAAACAACATTTCTATTAAGAAAACCCTTGATACAACCTCTTGACATCTCTGTTTCGGGGTTGAATGCTTGACAAATAGTTCCGTGAAGATGAAAGCAGTTTCCTATCATGCATCTAACACTAACTTACATGCCTTTAGTAATGGAGTTAAAGATTTATCAAGCACAGCATAATATATCACCATTCATTAATAAATAAGATAATAGAGGACTTACATAACCGGCCCTAACTAGCCAAATCCGTTCAAAATGACTACTCACTCATAGTGTAGAGTGAACAGCCTGAGTTAATTCCACAAACCTCCATTGATGGAGTCATCTTCCTTAGAGAGCTTTTCCTCTCTCAAAAACCAAAATTCTAGTTAAACGATTATCCAAAGTCAAAAGGTACTCCCTCCTTCCTTCCACTACGTCTATATAAGGGAAGAAATACGAGTCGTACCACAAAATATTACAAAAAGATTGTTTTTCTACAGCTAAGTTACTAGGAAATGATTAATTCTAATTTGACCCTTGAACACTCAAGGAGGTGATCCATCTTGTCATCATGTTGCTTTTCTGCCTTTCCTACGCCTGCTGTCACTGCCACGCCGCTCCTGCCACTTGTCTAGTCGCTATCCGTCATCAGGTACGCAGCAGAGATCCGCTGGATCAAAAGTTGCTCTACTCCTCAAGGTTCGTTGCAAAACAGGCTGTGTGGTAGCCCTTTTGACTTAATCAATACAAATCTGCATAAAACACTTATAAGTTCTTTTATTTAGGAATATTTCGCCCAAAACACTCACAAATTGTTATTAACATGCTGTTTAATTGCAGTCATATTCATGCCTAACAGTTATAAGTATGACTTTGAGTAAGTTTTGTTCCGTTTCATCAAATTTTAATATGTTTATAAATAGTGAATTATGAAATCTATAGGTTACTAATAAAAATATGAAATTTTAGACAATTGTCCTATTATCTTTTTCTAAGTGAAATTTAATCCGCTATTAATAAGCTTTTAGTAGCGTCACGAGTTTAAATGTATAATCAGTCCAAAATAATTACATCGGATTAAAATTAATGTCTCAGCGACCGAAAATAACCCAATACGAATATTTTGATTATTTTCAAATTTTATCAATAAAATAGTTTGAACAATCTTAATTTTTCGAGTCAAAATAGAAGGATTAATATCGACAATTGTCAATTAAAATCTACTAAAATTAGTACAAGAGTTTGGAATATAATTAGAATATAAAATTTGTACGAATAGACTCCTAGTAATGTTACGAGTCTAATTGAACCTTCGATCAGAAGTAACAATACCAGTTTAGTGTTATATATTACAATTTCAATAACGAACATAAATAGTCTGATATAAACGTTGGTTTAAAATTTAATTTTATATAAGTTATAAACTAGAAGGACTAATAACGATATTTCCCAATTAGTCGGTATAGTAAAATATATAATTGGCACATGAATTTGAATATACAATTAGTACAAATAGATTTATGGTAATATAAGAGTCTAACAATATATCCGGTCTAAAATAGCTATTCCGATTACAAATAAAAATAAGTTTCAGTTTTAAATGATTTACGGGGTTTTGAATATGTTTTATTAAACTGTTTAAAATATATTGTTTAAAATATTTATATACTTCTGATTTTGATTATTTGAAGAATAATTATTTATTATCGTGGTATTTTGGAAATTTGGTCGAGAAAATGAATTTGATGATCTTATATGCGAATTGTTTTTGGATTGAGAAAGTTATTGCAGTTGTTATTATTTTGGATGATTTTCATGAGTTGTGATCGTTTGAAAGATAAATAAAATGGTTTTGTCCATTTAGGATTGCCCGGGGTAGGAGTTGTATTTGTAAGACCACACCTAAGGGCGGTATGGCCAAAGTGCACGGCTGGTAGTCTTAACGTTAGGCAAGGCGAGATATGAATGAGATATCTCGATTATTGATATGATTGATGTTATAATAAGCTACACGGGTGGAATTCGAGGATGGACACACACACGCAAATTTTGTATTACATTTTGATAATGTTTGATGATTTGAATTATAATGTTTTACGTTTGTTTGATTATGAGTTGATTTGTTAAAGCGATTTATTTAATTACGAGTTGGTTTGTAAGCGATTAATTTGATTATGAGTTGGTTTGTTAAAGCGGTTTATTCGATTTGATTCGTTTTGATAAAACGTTGTTCGATTTGATTCGTTTTGATAAAACGTTGTTCGATTTGATAAAACGTTATTCGATTTGAGTCGTTTTTTTAAAATGATTTATATATATAACAACTATAACAAAGTGAAATATACAATTAAAGTATTAGTCTGTTATTCAAAGTGTCAATAAGTTAAAACGAGTTAATAAGTTAAGAGAACTACATATTAGAACTACCTAAAACAGGTAGAACTACGTGGCTTTGATTCCCGGTTTAAATACTAAAAGACGTTCGGGATACGTAGGAAGCTTGATAGAATTATCAAGTCCAAGCCAAATAATAAATAAAATTTTAGGTAGTCCGAATAAATTTTTAAAATAGATTCGCCTTTCAGACTGTTAGAAGTTGGTTATCCTGTTTTCCGTTCATACCCGATGCCGTTTCGGGTCTGGTGTGACAAATGTGGTTATTTAAGGGCTAAGTTAACGAAATAAAAGGGCAAGCTCAAATGGTTTATCCTAATATGTGGGTGTAATGCACAGGGTATGTCTTTTAACGGTTGAGTTAGGTGACTAAGTGCCTTTATCATTCAATGCTTGTCCAAAATTTTTCCATTTCGATAGGGCTTACCAAAGCAAATTCTCCCTAAAGACAATAAGTACTAGCCCACTCTTCAAAGAATCGATGCATTTACATGCAATTGTAAGCTCAAGTTCTCACTATTTTGGGATTTTCATGCATTAGGGCAAAAGGTCCCTCAAGTGAATGTTGATTTAAAACTTAAAAATTTTTTGGAACTTCAAAGCTCGGGAATTAAAAATTATCACCAGGCTTTCACCACACATTTCAAACATACATGCACAAACCGTTTACTCAGGAATTACTGTAGGGTCTAAACAAACGAAGAACTAGTTGTTCACATGATGGAACGAACACAAAACAATAACTATTTACTGAGGATAGACAAAAATGTTACATTTTTACATGCCAAGAGGTCACATGGGGTAAGTTATTATTCAGAACATACTACAATAACGACTTGTTCGATCTTTTATCATATTATGCATACAGATATTGCAATCATTATTGTAATTTTCCAACCCCCAAATTAGAATCGAACATTGTCCCCAATGTTAATACTAGGAAGCAGAAGAAAATGCATAACATGATATCAGAGGAGTTTAAACAAATGACAAAAAGGGTTATAAGTGTTACCAGATGCTTGGACAGGCGACATATGGAATGTTCAGACAAGCGGGGAAAGAGAGGAATCAACCTCTCTATCCATGGCAGGAACAACGCCATCCCCTTTCGAGGAGGCCGCGACATTGTTGATCTCAGGTTTTGCTCTTACCGGACTTTTTATTGAGGCACCAGAGGGACTCTCCCGCCCTTGCTCTTCTTCCACATAGAGGTGCTTTAGTATATCGACCTCGCCTTATAGGTGGGCATTTTTATGTTCCAGCGCGTGTATCTGGTTGCGGTTGGCTTTGGTCTGCACAAACAGGGCGTTCAACTGGGAGAGAATATCTTCGTTGGATAGCTTTGAGCACTTTCAATAGAAGCCCAGATCCCTGGCCCGTTCCACATTCTCAGATTCTGACGACACTGATACAGCAGGCTCATTTTTTCTTTTCTTGCTCTCAACCCTCTTTGCCTCAACGAAATCCGACATCCACACCCACTTTCCATTAACCATCTTCCCGAACATCATGCTTTGTAGGCTTCTGAAATCAATTTGATCCGGGTGGTTCACCACCGTTAGCTTGTTTCGGTCTTCAGGTTTGAAGACTGATAGGGGCATTTTGCCCCTATCTTTTAGCGTGAATTACGGTTTAATTGTGGACTAAATAAGTGAGTTTAATTACAAAAATAATGTGCTTTTAATAAAATAACAAAATAAAAATAAATTTTATGCTTTTGGTTAATTTCCTTTGTTTTTGATTAATTTCAGAAAAATAAATGTCAAGCTAACTCGGCTCTCAAGAATTGTATTTCGCAGGTATGAGTTAAGGAGTAAAACTCACCGACACACGCGGGGGGCAGAAGCAAACACGCGGGGCGTAAAACAATGCCCTCTCAATCACAGTAGTCAGACTGCATGGTCTCACAAAGTCAACAGACACCACACGGGACGTCTCCACTTATACGCGGGGCGTACAAGAGCAATTGTTCAATCTAAATCTCAGGAGTTCAGGTACGCGGGGCGTTTTCCAAGCCACGCGGGGCATTTTTCAAGCCACGCGGGGCGTCTCCACTTATACGCGGGGCGTACAAGAGCAATTCTTCAATCAAAATCTCAGGAGCTCAGGTACGCGGGGCGTACTCCAACCTACGCGGGGCGTGGTTGAGACAACAAGTCTGAATCTAATCCACACCCCGGCAATTATCAACGGAATGGGCAAACACGCGGGGCGTCTACCAGTCCACGCGGGGCGTGGTTCAAATAACAAGACTGAATCTGATCCACATGCCAGAAATTATCAACGGAATGGGCATACACGCGGGGCGTCTACCTGTCCACGCGGGGCGTGCCATGGGAAAACTGTAGAAATAATATACTTGTGTATTTACGATTCTACCCCCCGAGCTTGATGTATAAATAAGAGTGATTAGCACTCATTTCCTCATTCAATTTTCTATGTACTAAAGTTCCTCACACCTTGAGAGCTTGTATAATCCTCCCATTACTCCGCCGAAGTTCTGTTCCAACCGTATTCACCAAGCTCGAAAGTTCCATCTCCAAGTCCTAAGAGACGACTTTGAGTCCGGTTAGCTAGTCCTAAGGGCCGATTCTTCTTCCCTTTCTACTCGTTAATTAGCTTGTACTCTTTCTATGTACTAGGCTTGGTTGTATCCCGTATTTTCGTAATCCATATTTATAATACATGATTTACAATTCCGTTTTCACTATACGTTATTGTTTATTGCTTGTTTTGATACTTATAATTGATTGTTGTGTAGGTCGTTTACGAGCTCCGAAATCTATTAGGAATCACATAAGTGTTGCCTTACCGGAGTTGACAATCCAGAAACCGTAGGAATTGACGAGCCACGAAACTTACGGGCCCTAGTTTCTGATCCTAAGTATTAGAGTCGCCTTAAGAGGAAATCACGACTCTAGAACCTCACGGAGTTGTTCGGTCTATAAATAGTCTTCTTTGCAAGAGTAAATTATTAATCGTGTATATTTCGTGTTGTTTGTCATAGGTTATAACTTATCATTACCCGTATCACTCTAAAAGGGCTTGAAATACATGAAAATTGTCTCACCCGTAGTTTAGGAGTAGTTTATAGTTGTCACCAAACTCAAGTCTAAAGTATTCACCGCTTAGATAACGTGTAAAACCGAGTAGTTTAATACTTGTGGTTATAAATCCCGTGGATTCGATACCTGGTCTTAACCGGATTATTGCTTGATACGATGGGGTACACTTGCCCCTACGTAGTAGCGTCTAGTAGAGTTAAAGCACTTAGAGAGATCATATCCATAACCCTAGCACACACTTATCATTATATTTTACCGCTCTACCGGATACTCATCAAGTTTTTGGCGCCGTTGCCGGGGATTTATATGTTCTTGCAATATTAGACCAAAACGTTTCATTGTTAGTCTAGGCATTCTTTTTGTATAAATTGTTTATACTTTGGTTATACTAACAAACATTCTTTCTTGTTCATATTTTTCTTTATTTATTTCTTTAGTTTATGTACACCCGATCTCGAAGTGGTACTCTCGTTCCTATTGATCTTGAAATTGAACGTACTCTTTGTAGGATCCGAAGAGAAAAGATGGCCAACCTCAACAACGAAGCCAACCAACCCGAGGCAAACCAAAGACCACCCGTCCAACCCGTGAACAATGTTCGGGGCAATGACACAAGAACGATGATGGAGATCCTTGCTCCGCATAGGCCCTAAAATCGCAACGGAATCGTCGCTCCCACCATTCCGGCCAACACCTGTGAGATTAAGACAAACATGATCCAATTGATTCAACAACTCGGTCAATTTGGAGGAGAACTTCATGAGAACCCCAACGAACATCTTGATAAATTTCTTATGTGTGCCGATACTTCTCGGCAAAATGGTGTTCCGATTGAAGCCGTACGTCTAAAGCTTTTTCCTTTCTCTTTGATAGGTCAAGCATTGGAATGGTTGCACTCGTTGGAGGCGGGATCAATCACATCATGGGAGGAGCTTGAGAAGGAGTTCCTTTCCTACTACTTCCCGCCGTCCAAAACGGTCAAGTTGAGAAATGATATCACTTCTTTTAGGCAACTTGAATACGAGGCCCTTCACTCAGCTTGAGCTAGGTTCCGAAAGTTGCTCCGAAATTGCCCACATCATGACATCCCCAAGCACGATCTTGTAAGTACCTTCTATTATGGTTTAACTCCCACTAATCGTGCAACCGTGGATTCCGCCGCAGGTGGGGATTTGTTTAGGAAATCGGCAAGCGAGGCTTATGAACTTATCCATGAGTTAGCTAGAAAAAGCGTCCAATGGCAAGAAGATCGGCTTGCCGAACCCTCGCGACATCAAACATTTGCCGTGGAAGACGAGGCTCCCAAAATCTCCATGGTTGAGATGAATAAGAAGCTAGATTCCTTAATGGCATAAGTGAGCCTCAAACACTCCGCACAAGTCCTTATGTGCTCACATTACGGTGGTGACCATCATGGTCAAGAGTGCCACGTCGGTAGCCCTTTTGCCGGCGATGCCGAGAGCGTAAGTTATGTAGGGGGACAACCAAGGTACAATTCTAATTATAACTCCTATTATAACCCTAATGCTTATCGCCACCGTAATAATAATAACAACGGATGGAGGCCTCAACACCAACAACCGAATTTGTCATATGGCAACAATCAAAATGTGTTGAAGCCCCCATCCGGATTTAATAATGAATACAAGGAGAAAGGTTTGGGTCAACCCCCCAACGCCTAAGGAGGACAAAATTCTCAACCTCCTAGCAACACGCAAGACTCTACGGTAATTAATCTCCTTAAGGAAATATCTTCCCGTCTTGCTGACAATGAGGCTTTTTGTAGGGATTTGGGGCATCAAGTGGCCCAATTGAATCACCAACAACAAGAGAGACAACACGGTTCTCTCCCAACCAATACCGAACAAAACCCAAGGCCCAAGAATCAAGAGACCGCGCAAGCAATTACACTCCGTAGTGGTAAGGGTTTGGAGCCACCGGTTCCAAAGGCGATTCCAACCGCTCCAAAGGTAAGTAACGAACCGGAAACGGTAAGCAACCCCGGTTCGGACCCGAAAACCATGACTTCCGCGGATAATAGTAAATATGTTAGTGATCCAATTGGGACTTATGTACCGAAGCTCCCATTTTCACAAAGACTAAAAAAAGGAAAAATTGGATCACCAATATGGCAAGTTTTTGGAAATTTTTAAGAAGCTTCACATTAATATCCCGTCTGCGGAGGCATTATAACAAATGCCGACCTATGCAAAGTTTCTTAAAGAAATCCTCGCCAAAAAGAGGAAGTTAGAACAAAATAAAATGGTAGCGCTAACGGAGGAATGCTCCGCGATTATAATGAATAAACTCCCACCTAAACTCAAAGATTTGGGAAGTTTTTCCATCCCATGCACAATTGGTAATGTTGAGTTTAATAGAGCTTTATGTGATTTAGGTGCTAGTATCAATCTAATGCCTTTGTCCATTTTTAGGAAACTCGATTTGGGAGAGCCAAAGCCTACCAACATGACGCTTCAATTGGTCGATAGATCAATTGCCCGGCCGAAAGGAGTTATGGAGGATGTCTTAGTGAAAGTGAACAAGTTCATTTTCCCCGTCGATTTTGTAGTGCTCGACATGGCAGAAGACGATTCGGTACCAATCCTCCTAGGAAGACCATTTCTTGCAACGGGTAGGACTCTCATTGATGTCCACGAGGGTAAGCTTATACTACGGTTGCAAGACGAAGAGGTAGTATTTAACGTATACAACTCCATGAAATTCCCTTCTCATATCATGGAGGATTGTAATTTTTTAAATTCCATGGACTCTATTGATTTGTTTGTTGAGAATTTATGTGATAGGCCTTCCATGGAAACCTCTTTGGAGTCAAGTAATAATGAGCACGTGGATGAGGAGCCATTGAATAAACTGTTTGAATACTCCTCCGAGATAGAACAATGTTTGTTGGCAAGGAACCAGTTCGAGGGTTTGGACCGAGATAGCAAAGTGAAGCCAAAGTCGTATCTCGAAGAGCCCCCGACTTTGGAACTTAAACCCTTGCCTCCTAATTTGAAATATGTATTTTTACAACCTCCTAGTTTCTTACCCGTTGTCATATCTTCTCATTTGACAGAGGAAATGGAGGAAGCATTGATTGCGGTGTTACAAAAACACAAAGGCGCATTTGGATGGACCATTCACGACATCAAAGGGATTAGCCCCACCATTTGCACACACCACATCTTTATGGAGGATGAAGTCAAACCCTCCTTGCAACCGCAATGACGACTTAAACCGAACATGAAAGAGGTAGTGAAGGCCGAGGTAATCAAACTCCTCGACGCAGGTATAATCTTTCCTATCTCCGATAGTCAATGGGTTAGTCCGGTCCAATGCGTTCCCAAAAAAGGGGGCACAACGGTGACGGAAAATGATCAAGGGGAATTAATCCCCACACAAAAAGTAACGGGGTGGCGAGTATGTATCGACTATAGAAAACTTAACGAAGCCACCCGAAAAGATCATTTTCCCTTGCCGTTCATTGACCAAATGTTGGAGAGAATGGCGGGACACAAATTCTTTTGTACCCTCGACGGTCTATCCGGCTATATGCAAATCCCCGTTGATCCTTTTGATAAAAAAAAACGACATTCACTTGTCCTTATAGGACGTTTGCATATAGGCGGATGCCGTTTGGGCTTTGTAATGCTCCCGCCACCTTTCAACGTTGCATGACGGCCTTATTCTCCGAAATGATTGAGGACTTCATGGAGGTCTTCATCGACGATTTTTCAGTTTTTGGGTCGTCCCTTGAAAATTGTTTAAACAATCTTGATAAGGTCCTTCAACGATGTGAGGACACTAATCTCGCTCTTAGTTGGGAAAAGTGTCAATTTATGGTTTAAGATTGTATCGTGTTAGGACACAAAGTGTCCGGGGAGGGAATCGCAGTCGATCCGGCCAAGATTGAGGTGATTGAGAAATTGCCTCCACCAATCAATGTAAAAGGGATCCGGAGTTTCTTAGGTCACGCGGGTTTCTATAGGAGATTCATTAGGGATTTTTCTAAAATAGCAACCCCCTTGACCCAACTCCTCCTAAAGGATGCGGAATTTAATTTTTCTCCCGAGTGTTTAATTGCATTTAATACGCTTAAAGAGAAACTAATTAACGCGCCCATCATGGTGAAACCCAATTGGGATCTCCCCTTTGAACTAATGTGTGATGCTAGAAAATCGGGCGGAACAGTTTATCCGCCCGATTTTCTATGGGAGCAAAACTCTGAACGAGGCCCAACAAAACTATTCAATCACAGAGAAAGAGATGCTTGCGGTAGTTTTTACTGTCGATAAATTTAGATCTTATCTTGTGTTAAAAAAATTATCGTATAGACTGACCACACAGCTCTTAAGTATTTAATGACCAAGCAAGATGCCAAACCTCGGTTGATACAATGGATTCTCCTCCTCCAAGAATTCGACATTGAAATAAAAGATAAAAAAAGGAGTGTAGAATGTCGTGGCCGACCACCTTTCTCGGTTGCAAAGCGAGAAAGCCGAATCTCCAGAACTTGTGGAGATCAAGGAGACCTTTCTCGACGAGACACTTTACGCGGTAACCCCTCTACCTTGGTATGCCGACATGGCAAACTACAAGGCCGGTAATATTCTTCCCCCGCACCTTACCTATGAGCAATGTAAGAAGTTCTTTCACGACGCTAAGACTTATTTTTGGGAAGAACCTTTTTTGTTCAAATCTTGTGCTGACAATATTATTCGTAGGTGCATACCGGAGGAAGAGGTCAACCATGTATTACACATGTGTCACACCCAAGAGCTGGGGGGCCATTTTGGCCCGAGTTGAACTATGGCAAAAGTCTTGCAATGCGGCTTTTATTGGCACACCATGTCCAAAGATTCCTAAGACTTCGTCAAGTCATGTGACGCTTGTCAACGGAGCGGGAACATCTCCCGTAAAAATGAAATGCTCCAATAAGGAATCCAAGTTTGTGAACTCTTCGATGTTTGGGGGATAGACTTCATGGGACCTTTCCCTAAGTCGCATAACAACGCCTAGATTTTAGTGGCCGTTGACTATGTCTCTAAATGGGTGGAAGTCGTTGCCTTGCCCTCAAACGATTCTAAGGTGGTGGGAAAATTCATTAAGAAAAACATTTTTACTCGGTTCGGGACCCCTCGGGCTATCATTAGTGATGGGGGTTCCCACTTTTGCAACTGTCAATTCGATCAACTCTTACATAAATACGGGGTTGCACACCGAGTATCCACGCCCTACCACCCGCAAACTAGTGGGCAAGTTGAGGTTTCTAACCGAGAATTAAAACGCATTTTGGAAAAAATGGTTAGCACCTCTAGGAAAGATTGGAGCCTAAAGTTCGATGACGCTCTTTGGGCCTACCGCACGGCATTTAAAACGCCCATCGGAATGTCACCTTATCCATTAGTTTTCGGCAAATCATGCCACTTACCGGTGGAATTAGAGCATAAGGCATATTGGGCTCTGAAATTTTTAAATTTTGATGTGCAGGTTACAGGGGAACATCGTCTCCTTCAACTCAATGTCCTTGATGAACTTTGTCTTGGGTCGTACGAAAATGCAAAACTTTACAAGGAGCGTACGAAAAAATGGTACGACAAGCACGTGCAAAGTTCAACAAGGGGGACCAAGTTCTCTTATACAACTCCCGTCTCCATTTGTTCCCTAGAAAATTGAAAAGTCGATGGTCGAGACCATACACGGTTGTCAATGCACACCCATCCGAAGTGGTAGAAATCCAAGGTCCCGACAACACAATCCAACAGGTGAACGGCCACCGATTGAAAATATACCGAGGCGGAGCCTTCCCACAACATGGCGAAGCCACACAACTCCGACTATAAACGTAGCCCCGGTTTGCATTTTTCAAACCTTTTGTCTATATGTATCATATACGTTTTCCAAATTAATTTTATTTTTCTTCGTGTGTATTTTCATCTTCTTTCAAATTGTTTTCATTTTCTTTTGGTTTTCTCGTTTCGTCCATTTTTAAATACACACCAAAACGTTAAAAAAAATCATAAAACCCACAATACGAAAAAACAAATCCCATTTTTAATCCAAATATCTGCGCGGAGCGTACACACCGGTACGCCCCGCGTAGATGAGCTTCTGAATATTTCCTGGTGCTCCAAAGCACGTTATTCGGGGCGTACGCCCCTACTACGCCCCGCGTGTTCCTAGCCTTATAGGATCCTTCGCCAATAAATAACATAATAAAAGCACGCGGAGCGTACCCGTAGGGCACGCCCCGCGTATCCTAGGGGGGTTGCGGACTGCAACTCCCCATGGCACCTTTCCCTCTTCCCCACACATCTTTCCCACTCCTCCACTCCACCTATTCTAACCTCTAATCACTTCCTTTAATTTCAAAATTCAAAATCTATTAACCTCCCTCCATAATTAATTTTTCATTTAACCACCACCTTAATTACTCATTAAAACCCATAAAAACTTAAAATTAAAACCCATAAAAATTAAAAACATATTTGACAAAAACGAAAAAAATGATTCCCTTCCGGTCTTCCACGCGGGGCGTACCCCCATGCACGCCCCGCGTACTATCCATCTTTCCACTCCTTTTCGGTTAGAGACCAAGGTATGCGTGGCGTGCTCCCACGCACGCCCCACGTGCCTCGGTCCTATTGGACCAAAATTGGTTAGGAGGTGGGATACGCGTGGCATGGTCCCTTCACGCCCCGCGTACCCCCCTGGGAATCCACAAATTACCTAGATTCCCACCCCTTCCCTATATAAACTACCCTATTTCTTCACCCCTCCTCCCTCACACTCACTCTAACTTCCTAATTCCCTCCTAATCTCACTCACTCCCTCTCACCATGACCCGAAGTAAGTGACCAACCGATAACCGTCCCCCGCGGTCCACTCGTGCCCGCTCTTCCCATTCCAACCAAACACAATCACCACCCCCACCCGAACGAGAGGAAACACCACCTCTCACCCGCCAATATCGCGCCCCCTTTCACATTCTCACTGAAGGGGAGGCGGTCACCTACCAAACTATCCCCTCTTCCACCGTCATGGCTCTCCCCTACATCAACCTCAGCGCGCTCCATCATTATGATATTGGTCGTGCCTTCGAGGATCACCTTCGTACCCTCGGATGGCACGACCATTTTTGTGCACGCCACCGTATGTACCCGTCGTTGGCCCAAGAATTCTACACTTCCCTCACTTCCAATGGTGTCCCCGGTGTCGCGCTCTTCACCTTTCGCCTTCAAAACAGACCCCATTCCATCGACACAGCTTGGATCCACACCCATTTCACTATGCAAACGGATGTCGGCATCACCCATTGGCCCATCGATGCCTCTGCCCACGAATTCTAGACGACCATCACCGGGTCAGACACTTATGACGTCTCCAACCTTCACATGGGTAGCATCCGCGATCACGTCCTCTACCACCTCCATCGCTTCATCAACTACTACTTCTCGGGGAAATCCGAGGCCAATAAGGTCAATAAGCTCGAGCTTCTTGCCCTTTATTGTTGCGAGAACGGCCTTACTTTCGACATCTCCTACCTTGTTGCCACCATGCTCCACCAAATGCCCTCCCGAAAGCGTGCCAAACTCAGGTTGGGGCACTTAATCACCATCTATGCCTCCTCCGCCTTAGGCACCACCGCCCCCGATTGCCTTCCCCACTATGACCCCCACCCGTTGGATAAAAATGCCTTCCAAACCTTCAAACGTCGTCCCTCCGGTCCGGGTGAAAGTTCGGGGGCGGGACAACAACAAGCGGACGGCGAATGGGACTCGGACTTTGGAATCAACTTTAGCCCACCCCCAACCCCGACTTCCAATCGATCTATGCCCGGTTGGACATTTTGGAGGGGAACCAAAGGCAAGATCGGGCCCACTTCAACTCCCGGTTTGACACCCTTGAAGCCAACATCACCACCCGCTTCGACACCCTCGAAGCTCATCGCCTCATGGACCAAGCCGCCCTCGCCACTCGCTTCGACACATTCGAGGCCCAAAGGCAAGCGGACCGGGCAAATTTCGACGCTTTCACCAACACCTTCTTCACCCACTTCAACATCCATGGGAACCCGCCCCCTCCGCCACCATAGTTCTTTTTCTACTTTTCCGTTTTTATGTCTTCCGTTTCTTGTTTTGTTTTTCGTGTTTTTATTGTATTTTATTTTCTTTCGTTTATCTTAATATATATTTCACTTTCCTTCGGTCTCTATTTGTGGTTTGTTCGTTTATTTTCCGCGCTTCGGTTTTATTTTGCCCTAACTCCTTGTTTACGTGTTCGCTTTTCCTGTTTTTGCATGCATTAATAAGGTTTACGCGGAGCGTACCCCTATCTACACCCCGCGTGAACCACCTTCTCCATTACATAACGACTTTCCACTCGGTCTACGCGGAGCGTACCCCTGTCTACGCCCCGCGTATCCGCGTCTCTGCCCAAAAGTCACACAAAATACACATCTTACGCGGAGCGCCCCCTTGGGTACGCCTTGCGTAAGAACAGACCTCTTAGGTCCTTTTTTCTCTTTAATTCCATCTTTATTTTTCATTTTGTTTTTGTTTTCATTTCTTTTGCGACGTCTTTGGAATACACGTCGTTTTAATCACGCGGAGGGTCGTGCAACCCCGCACTTACAGTTTGTTTTGCACTACCAAAAACAAAAATAAAAATAAAATAAACAAACATAATTGAACTCATTTATTGTCTCATAAATTACCCAACACACTACCTTCTATGGATAATAATTAAAAGTTCTGTTATTTGTCTTTAAAGGTAAATACATCGAAACATAAAGGATCGGTTTAATTAAGAAATTTAAGTCTTGATTTCGAAGTTATGGAATTTATGCAAAGCCAAGGTTCGTACTAAACAAAAGCATTGAGTCCTAACCCACAAGTTATCTCTATAATGAAATTTAAAAAGGCAATAAAAACGGGATTTTTGAAAATTTTACGAGAACTTGAAAGTACACAATTTAACCCGAAATTCATGTGAGGTATTTTTGAGTCCAAAAGAGTTCATACGAGAACTCTATTTCTTTCACAATATTTTGAGAGCTTTGACTTCACTCAACTCATAAAGTTTGCATCTAATACCGGGTTAAGTACACTTATTTTGGTAAGAAGGGCAATAGATGATAAAACGGACCCACTTAGGCTAATTCCTTTCTTAATTATTTTTCTCGTTTTCATAAACCTTTAGGAAGCCCCCTCGAGCCTATTAACCGACTTCTTTTTAACACCTTTTTAACATTTAACCATTTTTACTCTTGTTCAAATACCAATGAAATCAACCGCATCGGAATTACCCGAAACGGCCTTAAAAAGTAAGCACAATAAATCTTCGAAATTGTTTTTGTGCCGCTCTCAAATAAAAAGAAAAAGAAAAAATAGATAAAGGAGAAATAAAGAGCAAAAAGGCATTCTCAAGCTCCGTCCGAGCAATTTCAAGTTAGATTTTACAAGCTTGCTAAGGCCAAAATGAAAAAGCAATGTGATCATCAAAATGGTATTTGAACTCGAGTTTCTAAAAATTAACCGCTAAAAAGCCACCCACATTACAACCCCCCTCCGGGTTCATTTTTAATATTGCCTAAACCATAATGTAGGAGGAAAACCACAGATGAAAATGCAAACTCAAAGTGACTTCGAGTAAGTACAAAGAAGAGCGCAAAAACACCGACCCACCAAAATTTGAGCGTAAGAGCAAAATCCCTTGGTGAGGTACAATCGAGTTTTCAAAAGATAATCAATCCCCGTTAATATTGCCTTATAAGTTTGATCATGAAGGTTTTAAATAAGTTTTGGTCACTCATTCGCTTGCGTAAGTACTTGCCGAAAACTTTTCGTAAAACTTTAGCTTCGAAATCACGCACTTGGTAAAACCAACCGGAAGTTTGTTTCTTAATTATCTCAATCCCTTGTCTTTCGATTTCTTTTACTTGAGGACAAGTAAAACTTTAAAGTCCTACGAGGTTGATAGGGGCATTTCGCCCCTATCTTTTAGCGTGAATTACGGTTTAATTGTGGACTAAATAAGTGAGTTTAATTACAAAAATAATGTGCTTTTAATAAAATAACAAAATAAAAATAAATTTTATGCTTTTGGGTAATTTCCTTTGTTTTTTATTAATTTCAGAAAAAATAAGCGTCAAGCTAACTCGGCTCTCGAGAATTGTATTTCGCAAGTACGAGTTAAGGACTAAAACTCACCGACATACGTGGGGCGCAGAAGCAACCACGCGGGGCGTAAAACAATGCCCTCTCAATCACAGTAGTCAGATTGTATGGTCTCACAAATTCAACAGACACCACGCGGGGCGTCTCCACTTACACGCGGGGTGTACAGGAGCAATTCTTCAATCTAAATCTCAGGAGCTCAGGTATGCGGGGTGTTTTCCAAGCCACACGGGGCGTCTCCACTTATACGCGGGGCGTACAAGAGCAATTCTTCAATCAAAATCTCAGGAGCTCAGGTACGCGGGGCATACTCCAACCTACGCAGGGCATGGTTGAGACAACAAGTCTGAATCTGATCCACACACAGGCAATTATCAACGAAATGAGCAAACACGCGGGGTGTCTGCCTGTCCACGTGGGGCGTGGTTCAAATAACAAGACTGAATCTGATCCACATGCCAGAAATTATCAACGGAATGGGAATACACGCGTGGCATCTGCCTGTCCACGCGGGGCGTGCCATGGGAAAACTGCAGAAATAATGTACCTGTGTATTTACTATTCTACCCTCAAGCTTGATGATTAAATAAGAGTGATTAGCACTCATTTTCTCATTCAATTTTCTATGTACTAAAGTTCCTCACACCTTGAGAGCTTGTATAATCCTCCCGTTACTCCGTCGAAGTTTCGTTCCATCCGTATTCACCAAGCTCGAAAGTTCCATATCCAAGTCCTAAGAGACGACTTTGAGTCTGGTTAGCTAGTCCTAAGGGCCGATTCTTCTTCCCTTTCTACTCGTTAATTAGCTTGTACTCTTTCTATGTACTAGGCTTGGTTGTATCCCGTATTTTCGTAATCCATATTTATAATACATGATTTACAATTCCATTTTCACTATACGTGTTATTGTTTATTGCTTGCTTTGATACTTATAACTGTTGTTGCCTTACCGGAGTTGACAATCCGAAAATCGTAGGAATTGACGAGCCACGGAACTTACGGGCCCTAGTTTCTGATCCTAAGTATTAGAGTCACCTTAAGAGGAAATCACGACTCTAGAACCTCACGGAGTTGTTCGGTCTATAAATAGTCATCTTTGCAAGAGTAAATTATTAATCGTGTATATTTCGTGTTATTTGTCATAGGTTATAACTTATCATTACCCATATCACTCTAAAAGGGCTTGAAATACATGAAAATTGTCTCACCCGTAGTTTAGGAGTAGTTTATAGTTGTCACCAAACTCAAGTCTAAAGTATTCATCGCTTAGATAACATGTAAAACCGAGTAGTTTAATACTTGTGGTTATAAATCCCGTGGATTCGATACCCGGTCTTAACCGGATTATTGCTTGATACGATGGGGTACACTTGCCCCTACGTAGTAGTGTCTAGTAGAGTTAAAGCACTTAGAGAGATCATATCCATAACCCTAGCACACACTTATCATTATATTTTACCGCTCTACCGTATACTCATCAAAGACCCCTATTGCCTCCGCTATGCGCATCACAATGCTGCCACAACAAATGAGGGAAGAGTTCTTCCGCCCAAAAGCACTAACATAGTCCCCAAACCAGAACCCTAGATTCATCCTGCGCCCAGTCATCATGCTCCATAGAGCAGTAAGGTCTGCGTTGGGGATTGTTGCTTGGTTTTCTCTCGCGAAGATGGTGCAAGAAACCAGTTTGTGCAGATAACGGAGGGCGTAGTCCTCGATGTTAGATGCTTTTGAGGCACTCCCATCATAAGTTGGCTGGCCAAAGATTGAGCACCAGAAAACCGTCAGGTCGAACTCGTTTGGGGTTTCGGTGAAAGCCCCCTTATAACCGTCTGATTCTAAGTCATCATCATTAGTGGCACGGAGCAGGCTGTTAAATGTGTTCAAAGACGGCCGCTGGGTATGGGTCATAAGCTGGAAGTTGAATTTCCCCTCTTCTTCGGGGTCAGTGATCTCTGGGTCATGTTTGAATGTAGCCAGAAACTCCAGTGTGAGTTCCTTGTAAGCGGGCTCCTTCATTGCAAAGAAACAGCCAAAGTGGCCTGCTTCCATGTGCTTCTTAACACGCTCCGAAAGTTTAAGCTTTTTCAGAGTGTCCCAGCAGATCGTTCTTACTGGCCCGAACTCCAGTTGAGCCAAATCATCATAATACTACTGCACATTGGCATCTTTGAACTGTGATAATTTCTTCACCAGTTTTTCATCTGGCACGAAAGCCACTGTACTTGTGCCAACCATTTTGCCTTTTGCTTTGTCCTTCTTCGCCCCTTCTATTTTCACTTGTTTTCCAGAGCCGCGAGTCCTCATCCTGAGACTGAGACTAAATAGCTGCACCCGAAATGGTTATCAAAAGAAATATGGGGAACGGTGTGTGAGAGAGAAATAAGAAAATGTTTACTAGGGTCCGCAATACAGCCCTTCGTCCTTTAAGTAGAAAAAGTTTGAAACGGCCTGTTGCCAGAACCGTCATAATTACGACGCTTCTCTTAACGCCACCTGTACGAGTTGGTATGGCAACAGCCGTGGATAGATGAAAGGAAGCTTTGGGGAGGAGTGCGAACGGTTACTTTTTTGAAATTAACTACACTCCACCTACTTCGAATTTACCGAGAGAGAGGAGTGCATGCAAAGTACAACAAGTAGCCCTGAAAACAGTGTGATTTGACGCCTCCCTTATCCTTAAGTTTTCGATTTAAATTTCTGGCCAATTTATTTCCCCCCCAAGAGCTTTTCTGTCCCTTTTTCCTCACAATTAAAAATTAAAACTTCACCCTAGTGGAAGGGTAAAAGTTTATATTTTTGCTCGCAATTAAATGGTGAAAATCAAATTGTTATTTTACGGACCCTTATGGCAACACAGAATTAATTTAACTTGATTAAGCAATCCTACCTAAAATTTTGACAAAATTTAAACTAATGTACAAAAGTGTAAGGTTATTCCCTATCGCTTGCTGCAATTGGTGTTTGTAGCGAACACCCTGTTCCTGATGTTAATGGCTTGGAGGATCCTGGAAATGGACAGTGTCAATTGCCCCCTTTGTATCATTCTCAAGATATGGTTTGAACCGTTATCCATTTACTTTGAAAGGTTCATGACCGTCTTTGATAATTTCTACAGCCCCATGGTAGAACACCTTGTTCACTGTGTAAGGTCTCGACCATCTGGACTTCAGCTTCCTAGGAAACAGTCTGAGCCTCGAGTTGTACAATAGGACTCTCTGTCCTTCTCGAAAGACTTTCTCCTATATTTTCTTGTCGTTCCATCTCTTCGTCTTTTCCTTATAGTTCACAGCGTTCTCGTAGGAAAACAACCTGAATTCCTCCATTTTGCACAGTTGCAACTTTCTCTGTTCACCTACAGCCTGTTTCTCAAAATTTAGAAAGATTAGTGCCTAGAAGGCTCTTTGCTCCATCTCAACTAGAAGATGACAAGATTTACCATACAACAGTCTAAATGGGGACATTCCTATTGGTGTCTTGTATGCAGTTCTATAAGCCCATAAAGCATCATCAAACTTGTTTGCCCAATCCTTCCTAGAATTGCCCACAGTTTTCTCCAAGATTCTTTTGATCTCTCGATTGGAAATCTCCATCTGCCCACTAGTTTGTGGGTGGTAAGGTGTGGCAATTCTATGAGAGACTCCAAGCTTGCCCAGCAACTTTTCAAATTGAGCGTTGTAAAAGTGGGTTCCTTGATCACTAATGATAGCTGGTGGGACACCAACTCGGGCAAACAGCCTTTTTAGGAATTTGACGACCACACGGGCATCATTAGTGGGACTAGCTATTGCTTCAACCCACTTGCTTACATAGTCTACTGCAACCAATATATACTTATTACCAAAAGATGTAGGGAAGGGACCCATGAAGTCTATGCCCCATATGTAAAATATTTCATATACAACAATGTTATTAAGGGGCATGGCATTCCTAGCCGAGATATTACCTGTTCTCTGGCACTCATTACAAGTACTTACGAACATATGGGCATCCCTAAAGATGGTTGGCCAGAAAAAACCTGATTGGAGCACCTTCGCGGCTATTCTACTTGCACCGTGATGCCCACCTGCTTCTCTATCGTGGCAATGGCTTAGAACAGCCTGTCCTTCCTCTTGGGTGATGCATCTTCGTATGATTTGACCTGCACACAACCTGAAAAGATACGGTTCTTCCCAAAAATAGTATTTGATTTCTGCATAGAATTTTTTCTTTTGGTTGGTGGATAAGCTATGAGGTTTAATTGAACTAGCAAGATAATTAGCAATGTCAGCAAACCATGGTGCAAGTTGTAGAGAATACAAACGATCATCAGGGAAAATCTCCAAGATTTCTGGTTGTTCCTGGCTGATGGTAGGAGAAATTATGGACAGATGATCAACAACTACGTTTTCTGTTCCTTTCTTGTCCTTGATTTCGAGGTCAAACTCTTGGAGTAAGAGTAACCATCGAATCAGCCTTGGCTTAGCATCTTTTTTTGCGAACAGGTAGCGCAAAGCAGCATGATCAGTGTAGACCACTACTTTTGACAAAACCAAGTAGGGACAGAATTTGTCAAAAGCATATACCACCGCTAGAAGCTCCTTCTCTGTTGTGGTATAGTTTTGCTGAGCCTCGTTCATCGTTTTGCTTGCATAATAGATCGGCCATAACTTCTTCTCAATTCTCTGCCCAAGAACAGCTCCTACATATGTGTCGCTGGCATCACACATCATTTCAAACGGTAATTTCCAATTTGGTGTGGCCAGAATGGGCGAGTTGATTAGTTTGCTTTTCAGAATCTCAAATGCCTTTACACAGTCTGTTCCGAAAGTGAAATCCACATCTTTATGTAACAGAGCTGATAGTGGTAATGCTACCTTTGAGAAGTCTTTTATGAATCTTCGGTAGAATCCCGCATGCCCAAGGAAACTTCTCACATCTTTGACATTAGTAGGAACAACTAGTTTCTCAATCACTTCAACCTTGGCTTTATCCACTTCCATTCCTTTTTCAGAGATTTGATGCCCGAGCATAACACCTCCAGTGACCATGAAATGGCACTTCTCCCAATTTAAGACTAAGTTTGTCTCTCTACATTGTACCAACACGGCCTCCAAGTTGTTCAGACAGCTTTCAAATGAATTTCCATATACGGAGAAGTCATCCATGAAGATTTCCACGATATGCTCCACCATATCATGAAATATTGACATCATGCATCTCTAAAACGTAGCAGGGGCATTGCACAATCCAAAAAGCATAAGTCCCGTATGGGCAGGTAAAGGTTGTTTTCTCTTGATCTTCACAATGGATGACAATCTGATTGTACCCTCAATACCCATCAAGGAAGCAGTAAAATGCATAGCCCGCCAATCGTTCTAGCATCTGATCAATAAAGGGCAAAGGAAAGTGGTCCTTCCTTATTGCCTCGTTGAGCTTTCGGTAGTCCATGCATACTCTCCATCCAGTTATGGTCAGTGTGGGAACCAGTTCATTTTTCTCATTTAGAACAACCGTGGTACCTCTTTTCTTTGGAACTACATGAACAGGGCTCATCCAGACACTGTCAGAAATGGGATAAATAATTCCTACATCCAATAGCTTTATTACTTCTTTCCTCACAACCTCCTTCATGTGTGGGTTCAATCTGCGCTGTGGCTGGACACACGGCTTGTGGTCCTTTTCCATTAGAATCCGATGAACACACACCGCCAGACTAATCCCTTTGATATCATCTATCTTCCACGCAATTGCATCCTTGTTTCTTCTCAATACCTCCATGAGTTGAGCTTTCTGATCAGGGGTTAATTTGGAAGTAATCACCGGGCTTCCGCTTGGTGGTTCAAGGAAAGCATATTCTAGGTGTGATAGCAACAGTTTTAGTTCAGGTTTAGACAATGGCACAGTGGGCATTTCTGGTGGTTCTTGATGAGTGGGAATAGTGGGATCTGGAGGGAGTGTTGAAGCTTCTGTCTCGATAGAACAACCTGTTCCTTCACAGAGATTCACCTCTTCTCCCAAGAGTGCCTCCAATGTGTCTGTCCCTGTTCTTGCGAATCAGATAAACTTTGGAAATCATCTAAGAAATAACATGTGTCATCACTAGTGTTAGCTCGTCTCATAGCTTCATTCATCTTAAAAATGATTTCCTCCCCATTGATTCTAAAAAATAATTGCCCTTCTCCTACATCAATCAATGCTTAACCCGTTGCTAAGAACGGTCTTCCCAGAATAATGGGAACATGCAAATCCTTATATATGTCCATTATTATGAAATCAACAGGTAGTGTAAACTTTCCTACTTTGACTAACACATCCTCCACAACTCCCCTAGGGTAGCATATAGACCTATCAGCCAACTGGATGGACATTCTAGTTGGTTGTGGCTCACCTAACCCTAGCTTAACATACACAGAATATGGCATCAGATTTATACTTGCTCCTAGGTCACATAATGCATTCTCAATATTTAACTTGCCAATAGAACATGGAATTGAAAAACTCCTTGGATCCTTCAGCTTTTTAGGAAGCTGCTGCTTGTTCTGGAGTATGGACGAACAGTCTCTGTTCAGCTGGATCATTGATATGTTTTCCAATTTCTTCTTATTGGACAGGATATCCTTCAAAAACTTTGCATATGTGGGCATCTGAGCAAGTGCTTCCACAAAGGGGATGTTGATATTCAACTTCCTCAAGGTGTCCAACACTTTCGAATTTTGCTCTTCAAGCTTCTTGTTTACTAGCCTCGCCGGATAAGGTATAAGTGGTACATAGGGAGAAGGTGGATAATTCCTCTTCCCTTGCTCCTCCTGGTTTTGATCAGATGTCAAATTCGTTCCGGCTGGCCCTTCTTGGTCAGGAACAGCTTGTTCCTTCTCATTCTCAGCATTTTTAGAAGTACCTGCACACTCAGCACTTTTATTAGCCAACACATGAGAAGTGGTTTCCTTACCAGACCGCAGGGTGATAGCCATGACATCCCCCTTCGGGTTTGGTTCGGTATTGCTCAGCATCACCCCTTTTCCTTTTGATGATGAAGCTGCAAGTTGATGAACCTGTGTCTCCAAATTTTTGATGGAAGCCTGCGTTTGCTTCATAAATTGCATCATCATGGTCTTCATGTCCTGTTTGACGTCTTCCTTTGGTGAAACAGGCTGTTTATAAGGTTGTTGAGGTTGCCTCTGATAATGTCCTACTTGTTGCTGCTGGTATCTTGGTTGCTCCTGCTGGTTTGGCTGTCCAGTCCATCCGAAATTCGGATCATTTCTTGTGGCTGGACTGTATGTATTGGAGTACGAATTTGGTGGGTTCCTTTGATTGTATCCAGCATAATCACATTGTTCCTGCTCACCTTTTCCATGCTTGACTCCAGGGCAGTTGATGTTGAAATGAGGGCCTCCACAAAAATCACATACATCATGAAATGGTGGTTCACTATGAATAGATGATACATTAATCTTGCTGAGCTGCCTGGCAAGATGTTCCACCTGAGTGGTCAGCTTGGAAACCACGTCACCATCTGCCGTTCTTTTCCCTTCACTCCTAGCTGAGTGCCAATTATAACTTGTGCTTACAACTTTCTCAATGAGGTCGTACAAGGATTGTGGTTCAAGATCCTCGGGGTTACCATTCGCAATGGATTCAATCTGGATTTTGTACATGTTGGTGACTCCATTGTAAAAATTATGTACTTGCATCCACATGGGGATACCATGATTTGGTACCCTTCGTAACAGCTCTTTGTACCTTTCCAATGATTCGGCCAAAGATTCATCCTCTTCTTGCACGAACCGGGACACCTCATTTCTAAGTTTGATAGCCTGTCTGGGTGGAAAACATTTCATCAGAAAGGCACTGGCCATGTCCTGCCAGGTTGCGATGGTTCCTGGCTGTATGTTCTTTAGCCAGTTCTTTGTTTTATCCTTAAGAGAAAAAGGAAACAGCTTCAGCCTTATCACATCATCGGACACTCCCCTATTTGATCGGAAAGTATTACACAGCGTAACAAACTCCTAGATATGTGCATTTGGATCTTCCAACTGGTATCCATTGAATTGCACGGTTGCTTGCAACATCTGTATCATGGATGCTTTTACTTCAAACATGTTGTTCCCTTCGTTAGGCAACACAATACACAACGAGTGTCCTTCCGTGGCAGGTCTGGAGTAATCTCTGATTCTCATGACTAGAGGATTGTTATTTTCACCTTCTTCTTCTTGATTAGGTTGAACTGGTTGTTCTGCTATTCGTCCAGCCATCCTTCTTTCTCTTTGTCTCTCTCTTTGTCTTGCTCGTCGAGCTCCCACTTGGTTTCGTCTACACGTTCTTTCTAACTCAAGATCGATAGGAAAAAGTGGTGGTCCAGCTCTGCGCATAGATAGTAAGAGAAACTGCTTCTGGCTGCACTATGTGACAAACAAATTAAAAACACCTTGTTTCACAGAAAATTTCAGATAAACTTTGTTGCTTTCAATCGCCGGCAATGGCGCCAAAAACTTGTTGTCCTCTAAACAAACTCTAGCAAGTGCACTAGATACAAGTAATAAAGTGATAAATAGAGTATCGTCTCCACAGGGATTGATGTCCAAATTTTACTAGAAAAACCTTGCAGAACAGGGTGTTCGTGGTGTGTGAATTCTTTGTGTTGAGAAATATTGTGAAATGGTAACTAAGTAAATGATTCAGCGTATGAAAATGAGCTTTTGATAATGATAAAAGGTGGAATAGGCTAGGCCACAACGGAACAGGTTACTTTCAGTCTTTAAACATCCTATTTATTCATGAATGACGTAAAGTGAAGTCAAGGTCTCTGCTTTAATGCTCACTTAAGTCAACTCTCGTGTGTTCTTAAGATTCTAAGATATACTACAACCTTAAGCATCCCTAAAGTTGGTTCTTTCTTGCATTACGATCGAAATAGCATTTCTATTAAGAAAACCCTTGATACAGCCCCCTAACATTCCTGCTTCGGGGTCTGGACGTTTGATAAAAGGTTCGGTGAAGATGAAAGCAGTTCCCTATCATTCATCTAACACTAAGATACATGTATTTAGCAATGGAGTGAAAACTGTTGAAACACCTTTCCACATGATTTTGATTTGACAAAATTATTTAAGTTAATCCCATGGCTAAACATTTAAATTTAAGTGCTTTGGTTTAATTGTACTAATGTGTTTGTTCAATGTTGAGTAAGTTAAGTAATAAGAATATGAACTAAAAATCTATAAGAGAAAGACGAAGTTAGCAGATGCAAGAAGCTGAGTAAAATGCAACTTAGCTTAAGCGAAAGAAATGTCTTCTTCAGAAAAGCTTGAAGGCGAAGCCGCTGAGTCAAGCTGAGTAGTTGTCAGGTCAGTGTCAATGATCCGTCAACTTAGAAGACAAGGTCTGACAATTTTCTGAAATAATCAGAAGACTCAGCAATCTGTCGGAAGGACCTTTTCGAGAAGCATGGACCATCTGATTTACTAGAAGACAAACCTTGCGCAAAAAAACAAACTTGGCGTTAGAAGACAAAACTGGCAAACCTGGCTCCTGACGAAAACAGAAGACAGGATTGGCCTGCAGCACTGAGTGCTGACCAAGTGATGACGAATAAAGACCGTTTCCCCACAACGGCTATGTCGGGATTCAAATCATTGGAGCCTCAAAGATATAAAAAGGCCAATTCATCACTTGGATCATAAAAAAGAACACAAAACAGACAAGCAAATCTTCATCAAGTCAATTCACTTGCAAAATCCAAAATAGAAGCTGTCTGAAAAGAAAAAGCAAGCTCTTACACCAACTCCTATTTTTGTGTAAAGTCTAGAGTGATTTTATTCATCTAAAGTGTTCTTCACTAAGTGAGAACAAATCTTGTATCATTTGTAAAAGGTTAGAGAAGCTGAGTACTTGGTTATAGTACTTAGTGGTAGAGAGAAGCTGAGTACTCGGTTATAATACTCAATGGTAGATAGGATTGAGTAGAGGATTAGAGGACGGTACTCTTGCATACTCAATTGCTATTATAAAAGGTTTGTGCTCTACCTTTAAAGAGCTCAGTAGAGGATTGAAAAAGCTCGGAAGGATTTCGAGGACTGGACGTAGGCAGAGAGGCCGAACCAGGATAAGTCTGCTGAGTAACTTCTAACCCTTTCTCTTGATATATATGTATATGTCGCTTGCTTAACATTACTCAGTAAAATAATCTGTATACTCTGAAGCTGAGTAATCTGAGTACTGAGTTGAAAACTAACTTAAGTATTACTTCCCAACTCACGATTGAAACAGCTCTAGATAGTATCTGTCTAAAGCTGTCTCACACC
Organism: Euphorbia lathyris; assembly: GCF_963576675.1. Classification (NCBI taxonomy): domain Eukaryota; kingdom Viridiplantae; phylum Streptophyta; class Magnoliopsida; order Malpighiales; family Euphorbiaceae; genus Euphorbia; species Euphorbia lathyris. The sequence continues at coordinate 72,435,177 of NC_088910.1, forward strand.
ATACTCAGCCGTGCTGACCTAAAACTGAGTTAAAGCATCAAATCTTAAATTAAGTCAGCATTAATTATCAAAAAGTTATAATAGTTCCTAACCCCCCCCCTTGGAACTAACTTTACTACGTTACACGGGACCAGCAAAAACTTTATTAAACACAACATAATATATCATCATTCATTCATAAATAAGAAAATAGAAGACTACATAACCGGCCCTAACTGGTCGAGCCCGCTCAAAACGACTACTCACTCATGCTAAAGAGTGAACAGCCTAAGTCGAATATACAGAACTCCATGGAAGGAGTCATAATGTTTCTTAGAGACCTTCTCCCTCTAAAGTTGCTTCACAAAAATTGTCTATTTTCTTTCCCAACAAGTATATCTACTTTCCCTCCACTATCGGTATAAATAGGAGGAAAAAGATTACCCGTACACAAAACAAAGTAAAATATTACAAAACTAGAAAGGTTGTTCAAGAGATTTGGGGATTGCTAAAAGTGGTTAAAATGTTTTGACCCTTGAACACTCAAGGGTCGATTGGTCATGTCATCATGTTGCTTTCTGCCGCTTGTTTCTGCCCTCTCCTGCCCGCTTGTATAGTCGTTGTCCGTCATCAGGTATGCAACGTTAACCGCTAGATCAAAGGGTTCACGTCTCTCCTCTTGGTTGTTGCAAAACAGGTTGCATAACAGCCTTTTTGACTTAAGCTTTCAAATCTGCATAAAACACTCATTAGTCCTTCTTTTAAGTAATCTTACGCCTAAAACACCCCCAATTTATCACAAATAGTATGTTTAATTGTAGTCATTTTCATGCCTAACAACAGTTAGTCTCTCAATCACTTCAACCTTTACCTTATCCACCTCCATTCCTTTGCTCGAAATCTTGTGACCCAAGACGATTCCTCCTGTCACCATGAAATGACATTTCTCCCAATTAAGCACAAGTTGTGTATTTTTGCATCTCTCTAGAACAACCTCCAAATTTTTAAGACAAGAATCAAATGACATTCTGTAGACGGAAAAGTCATCCATGAAAATCTCTACTGTCTTCTCAATCATATCGTGAAAAATGGCCATCACATCGCTGAAAGGTTGTAGGGGCGTTGCATAGCCCAAAAGGCATTCTCTTGTAGGAAAATGTTCTATAGGGGCAGGTGAAGGTTGTTTTCTCTTGATCCTTCTTACATATTTGAATTTGATTGTAACCACAATAGCCATCCAAGAAATAATAAAATTGATATCACTATGCCATTTTCCTTTTCACATGGCACAAGATACATGACAAACATTTATTTTTGTGTCGTCTGATTGTTTTTTGTGACAGTATATTAAAATTATGTCATCTGAAAGCTTAACTATAAATCAGCTCAATTCACATGTGGCCTTCTGATGACATAATTCTGTCATCTAAAGGAAACACACGTTTAATTCAAAAGTTACTTAACCATCAGATGACACTTGTGATACATAAATGTCATGGTATTTAGAAAAAAAAAACGGCAAATGAAATTGCACTTACGCGGCCAACTAAAACGGATCCCAAATTTAAGGCGCTCAAAATGTTTGAGTAAAATTTCAGCTCATATATAAAGCATAACCTAGAGACTAAATTAAGTTTTGCCTTCTGCTCAGGCTTCATCTCTCTCACCCCTCTCTTTGGCTATCAATGGTTGCTTTCTACATGCAAATCAATGGGACTGAGATCAAAACACGGTAATGGTAAACCATATTTACTTCGTTCCTCGATGTATTAAAGTTTCATTGTTCCTTAATCTATCTTTTCCTCATCTGATTTACTCTTGCGGATGTGGATTTCAGCTGCTGGAATAAGGATCTATTAATTTTCAGACTTACCATTGAAAATGTTAGATCTCTCACTTAGATACATTGATTTTATTGTATTCGTTGTAAGATTCACTAATGAAAAGATTGGGTCTTTATCTTACAAGTGGGCAATATACTTTGTGATGCTGTTATGGGTGATGCTGAGATAGGTAGATCTTGCTCTTTTTATTTGCAAATATTATTAACAATAGGGATTATGAATTGATATGATTCCCTTTTTATTTCAAAATAATATTTGCATGGATAATAAGAATGCTTATGTACATGGGAATGTTGATTGAAGAGATGGTCAATCAATTAGTGCCTATAATATGGGAATGTTTCTTTAACTTATTGAGTATATATATATATGTGATTGAATGTTATCTTATTAAGTATGTGCATGAAGGTTGTATGTAACCTTGTATATAAGCTTGTATGAATATTGGTATGAACTGACTAGTAAAGGGTTGTGTATGAAGCTTGCATGTGAGTTATATTGCTATGAACTGATTTCGTTTGTATACCTTAATCAGACATGAGTATGTAAGAACTGAATTTGCATGTATGAAGCATAGTAATATAGTGAAGGGTTGTGTATGAATCATAGTGGGTTATATTGATATAAACTGATTTCGCTTGTATACCTTAACCAGAAATGAATATGTAGTGAAGGGTTGTGTATGAAGCATAGTCATATAGTGAAGCATAGTCATATAGTGAAGGGTTGTGTATGAAGCATAATCATATATGAATCATAGTAAAGGGCTATAACTGTTTCATTCACTTGAATAAGTATACTGATGTGACCACGAACATTTTTCGGCCCTAGTGATGAGTCTATGTTACACTCTAGCTAATAGTTCATGTAGGTGGGCTTCACATGACGCGTTGTGCAAGATACGAGCTAAGACATAGACCCTGTTTTCCGAGTTGTTTAGCTTGTTTTACCTTGGTTTTATCAAAATCTCTTTAGATTTATCTTTTCTGAGATTTAAAAATACTTGTCTGCCACGTAGGTCTTTAATCGACTACCAAGTCGCCGATCGGCGACCTTTGATAGTTTACGGGCAGTTTTAATCAGTTTTCTGCAGTTTTGTTCCATTTGCCACTACTAAAAAGGAAATAAACCGATGACATGGGGGACAATAGTTTTTGAAAGAAAACTATTTTGAGTGAAAAAATAAAGAAAGTGAGTGAAATTAGAAGAAACTTAGTGAAACTAAAGTGAAAGTGAGTGAAAAAGAGAGGTTTTACACCATTTCTTACCAAATAAGCCATTTTTAAAGGTTCCAACACCCAAATTCAACATTATTTCAAGTTATCTAGTAGAGGAAACACGTTCACTACAACTGCTCCTCATTAATTATCAATTATGAGGTCACTAAACTTCCCTCGGTGAATTTCAGTTCAAGTACGTGGGATACCACTTTCTTATCATTTTAATTCCTTGCTGCATGGGTTCAGGTTGCTGCTCAAGTCACAATCACGTGTACCTCGGCCTACTTCACACCAAAAACTGGAAAAGCGTTTCAGAGGTAACTTTTGAAGGGTTTTAAAATCACATCCCTACTGTTTGCAATCTTCTTTTTACTTTTCTCTTATTCTTTTCTTGATTTTCTACTTCTGACACGTAAAACAGAGGGTCTACCCGAAAGGCAGTCACCAATCGAAGACATAGTCTTCGATCAGGGACCCTTGTTATCGATTGGGGACCACCCCAGATCAATAACTACGACAGACGAGTAGACCCATGTTTTCTGTCCGGATAGGTTAGTTTCCTTTCGGCAAGTTTATTGTTTCTGTTCTTATTATTATAAATGAGGATAAAATCAATCCTAGGATATAAAGGTAGTTTAGTCATTTCTATTAAAATCTATTAGATGAATGAAGTAGGCTAAATGAGTCCTGTTTGATCTAGTCTGACATCGTACTTAAATTCGAAAGATGGTTCCCAATGTCCCGCAGCTAATGCTGTTTGATCTTGCGGGTTTAATATATTTATTTCATAGGGCTAGATCTGATGTATTAGGGCTAAATGGTGGCATTTGAGAATTGATGTAATAATTTTATATTTTAGTATTTATTTATCGCTTTTGAACGCTAAGACGATATTTAATTGAATATGGAATAGAAATATTATGATATTTTTAATAAAGACAAATGTATGTGTTTATTAATCAGACCCTTAAACTATTTAAGTCACGAGCCTAGCTCTGAAGAGATGGCATGTTGTGAGCCCGTGTGCCATCTAAACTTTTGACATGTTCCCGAGCATTAAAATTCGGGTGGCAACTCTAAAATAAATAACTTAGCCTTAAAACATGATAAAAAGGGCTAGGAAATAGTCAAAAGAATGCATACACCGGAAGGGACACGCTAAGCGTCGTCCTTAAAAATGGGAAGTGACTGTGATATGTAAAAACGAAATCACATTTTCCGAACCCCCTACCAGAGACTAGGGTAATTGGGTTCGCGACCGCTCACAGTGGCGACTCTACTGGGGATAAAGCAAATAACTTAAAAAATACTAAGGGCATGATGATTAATGAACCTAAAATTATCTTTTATGAAAATATGTATGTTGTATCACTTCACTGCACTTGCACAGTTTGCACTACTACCTTATAAGCCCCATTTTATCGATGTCTACATTCCATACGTTCAAGGAAGCCTTGGGTGTACATGTTTGCAAAACACTCATAGTTGTACCCCTACAAATCGTTAGAACTCTTGAACGAAGAGATGCATAAGCAAGTATATTATGCTGTGGGAGCCTATGAAAGTACCCCTAGCCAGGTCAGTCTGAAGCTCATATAAGCAGCCCTAGTAATTTCCCCTTAGGATACCAAAACTTCCATTTGGTTACTTTGACAGAACGAGTTTATATTAATGAATAAATTAAGCCAATTCCTAGGAAAGATGAATTGACCAATTGGTTTAGAGGAATAAGGTTAGAAGGGAGTGACATATAAATGCACGTATTGTCCATTACGCTTTTACCTTATTTGTAATTTGTATTGTAATTTTCTTTCTGATGTAAAGTACCCTTCTCTTTCTTCATTTGTAATTCATGTCATGTCATAACATTACACCAAAGAGTCCATTTAGAGTGTCCACACTAACAATTTTTTGTGGCAGCCATTTTAGGACAAAGTCATAGAGTTAGTTCATCATATCCATAATCGAGAACTAAAGTTAGTCTTGTTTGGAATTTTATCTTCGAGTCTGGAGGCATATCAAATATGCCATGACATAACAATGTGTCTTTACGACAACATGTATAGGGCAGGTTTCATCATGTTGTTAAGGCATACCCCGAATGCCATAAATGACTTATGAAAAAAAAGTTAGATTAGAAAGAGCTTAGAATTTCTCTCTCTCTAAATTAAGTAAAAAGAAAAAGAAAGATCTTATACCTCCTTACTTTTATGATCTTTAAGTCAGTCATATAAAGACATTTTAAAATGTCGTTATACCAATTATATGGCTAGTTGTCTCGTTGAATCCAAATTTGATTCATTTGTCAACAAAAATTCTATGAATTTTGTCTACCTCATTTATGGTACAATGTACCTAGTTTTGAGTCCAAACTTTCTGTGTCATTTGGTCTTCTCCGACCCCACTAGTCCAAAGGTCTCTGTCATCCATAAACATGGTTGGTAGTATGATCGTTTTGTCTTCGTCATGCACTACCTTCAAGTCCATCATACGATGTACCAGTTTCATCTTTATTATTGGTCCTCACCATTATTTAAGTCGGGTCATTTCCTATTAAGGGTTATTAGTGACAGTAAAAATTCTATTGAGTCTTAGGGGATTAGTGAAGTCATGCCAGGAATTCCTTTGAGGAACGGTCGCATCAATGAAAATAAGTTTCAAATGCCGGTTGTGCCTATCTTTGACGGAACAGGAGATCCTTATGCACACATGAATTCATACATGCGAAGAATGATTATGGCAGGCACAATTCGCCTTTCATTTTTATGAAACAATCAGAAGGGAAGCTCTCACCTAGTATAATAGACAGAAAGAAATTGTACGTCGATATTTTGTTCTTCTTATTCCTGCATTTGGAAGGGCGTTTGCACATAACATTCCTCCTCCCACAACCTTGGCATAACTAATATTTCTAAGGAAAAATCATGATGAACCCTTTCGTGACTATTATGAAAGGTGGACGGTAAAGCTCCTTCGACTCAAGAACCCACCAACGGTTCCAATCTTGATCACTATACTGTTGTGTGGGGAACTTTCACTTTTCCAAGGGATGTTACATCTTTAGTCTATTACCACCTTTGAGGTAGTTTATCAAGTTGGAATCCGACTGGAATATCTAGAGGAAGTTGATGATGATATTGATGATGCTCAATCAGACGAGGACATCATCTTAGGAACAGACGATAATGTTGAACCACCACCAGCCACTCCAGCATCCTGACGATCTACAATTCATGATTCATTTATGTCTTTCCGTCTTATGTATTTTCCCTTTCATGTATTTCCCCTTTTCATGTAAACATGTACTGTTATGTGTCAGTTTCGTCGTTTATGAAACCTTTGTGTGTTTCCATGTTATTTATCACAAATGTCCTTAGAGTCAGTTTATCGCTTTGGGTTTATCCATTCAAATAACTTGGTTCTCGATTGAAAGGAACATTAACATAACATACACACATTAAAGCATATCATGACGCATCATAATGCACATCATGCATAAAAGGCTTAGGCAGCATTTAATGAGCACTACATGTCTCAGGATCGTTTAAAATCACAGTTTGGTCTCAACAGGGCAAAGGTCGTCTAAACAGAAAATCAATAACCGAGCTGGAGTCATAGAATTTCCATGAGGGTGTGTCAACCAGTGATTTAGATGAAAGTTCAGAATCAAGTCAGGGCTATATAGAAACTCTTAGGATGGTGACAATTGAGGACATGAGACAGATGATGGAGGATATGCTCTAAGGGGTGCCTTGAAGAAGGCAGTATCTGATGTAGTTAGGGCTAACAATTCCACTTCAAATTCTGGTGGTGGCATTCCTGAGTCGACTATGCTTGAATCTTCGGGTCCTAAATCCAAAGGGAAGAAGATTCAAAAGTTAGATGAGAACGAAAATAAGATCATATCTGTTGGATCAAATAAATAAACTTTCATAGGTACAGAGGAAGAGTATAATTGCTGGAAGAAATTCTCTTCTGATTCTCTTGCCTTACTACTTTGTATTGATAGGTATTTATAGATTACAAACATGACTCTTAGTAAACCACATTAACTCACTATAAATACAGATACAGAAATGACTCTTGGATAATCCACTGAATCAAATTAAAAACTATTAATTATAAGTTCATTATTTCAACACACCCCCTTAAACTTATAATTTTTTTATCCCTTAGTAACACCAAGAACAGCTCTCAATCTGCTGAAATCTTCCAACTTCAAAGCTTTAGTAAAAATATCAGCAACTTGATCTTTGGATGGTACATGCTTGAGTTGAATTTCTTTCCTTCCAATGCATTCTCTAATAAAGTGATACTTGGTGTCAATGTGTTTGCTTCTATCATGAAAGATCGGATTTTTAGCCAACGCAATAGCTGACTTATTATCAACAAAAACATCAGTTGCTCCATCTAGAGCAAACTTCAAACTTTTTAACATCCGTCTCAACCATATTGCATGACAAACACAAGAAGCTGCTGCAACATACTCTGCTTCACATGTTGAAAGTGTAACAATTGCTTGTTTTTTAGAACTCCAAGCAAAAACAGCAGTTCCCATAAAAAACAGAAAGCCAGTTGTGCTTTTTCTATCATCAACATCTCCTCCCCAATCACTATCACTGAATCCATACAATCTGAAATTGTTATGGGAAGAGTAAAATAAACCATAATCCAGTGTACCTTTGATGTATCGAAGTATTCGTTTTGCTGCCTCCATATGAGTTAAAGTTGGAACCTCCATGTAACGACTAATGAGTCCAACTCCATATAAGATATCTGGCCTTGTACATGTCAAAAATCTCAGCCTTCCAACCAACCTTCTAAACAAAGTTGGATTCACCTTTTCTTCATCATCATGCTTTGACAACTTATTTCGACAATCCACTGGCGTAGAAGCTGAATTGCATTTATCCATCTTGAATTCTTTTAAAATAGCTTCTGCATATGACTTCTGAGACAAAAAGACACCTTCATCACTTTGCTTAACTTCAATGCCCAAATAATATGACATCAGCCCCAAATCCGTCATCTCATAATTATTTGTCATCAACTTCTTAAATTCTTCAATCATCTTTTGATCAGATCCTGTGAAAATTAAATCATCAACATACAAGCATACATACATTATTTTTCCATCCTCATTCTCCTTGATATACAAAGCATGCTCATATGGACATCTTGTGAAGCCATTCTTCTGGAAATAGTCATCGATGCAAGAATACCAAGCCCTTGGAGCTTGCTTAAGGCCATACAAAGCCTTTTTTAACTTCAACACCTTATCTTCTTGCCCTTTCACAGTATAACCCAATGGTTGATTGACATAAACTTCTTCTTCAAGAGTTCCATTTAAGAATGCTGATTTGACATCCATTTGGTGAATTTTCCATCCTTGTTGAGCTGCCAAAGAAATAACTAATCGAATTGTCTCAATTCGAGCCACCGGAGCAAAAACTTCTTCATAATCAATTCCGGCCTTTTGAGAAAAACCTTTTGCAACAAGGCGAGCTTTATACTTCTCCACTTTTCCTTTGGCATTTTTCTTTATTTTGAAAATCCACTTCACTGCTACAGCTTTTTTTCCCTTTGGCAGTGTTGCCAATTCCCAAGTGTCATTCTTCTTTATGGAATTTATTTCTTCATCCATTGCTTGTCTCCATTTCTTTTCCTGAACAGCTTCTTCAAATTGTACAGGTTCTGTATCAGCAAACAAACAGAATAAAGTAGCGTTATCTACTTCTTCAGTTTCTGAATAAATCTCACTCAAGCTTCTCATTCGAGGCTGCCTCTCTGATGAACTTTCTGGGGATGAGTCTGTCACATTTGTCTGAGATGTGGAAGGTGAGTTTGGTGGTGTGATAATTACATCTTCATTTTGACCTGCAAAATCATCATCATATACAGGAAGAAAATCATAATTTTCATCTTCTGGAATCTTCCAATTCCAAGAGCTTTCTTCTTGAAATTCTGCATCTCTACTTATCACAACTTTTCCATTCCGAGGATTATAAAATTTATAACCTTTGGAATTTTTTGCATAGCCAATAAACACCATCTTCTCACTTTTATCATCCAATTTGCTTCTCAATTCGTCAGCAACATGAACATAACCAAGACAACCAAATACTTTTACATGAGAAATATTTGGTTTCTTTCCACACCATGCTTCATTAGGGGTCTTTTGCAAAAGCTTCTTTAAAGGACTTCTATTATTCAAATAGACTGCACATGTTACTGCTTCTGCCTAAAATTCTTTTGGCATACCTTTGCACTTCATCATGCTTCGGGTCATGTTAAGAATGGTTCTATTTTTCCGTTCCACGACACCATTTTGTTGAGGAGATCTTGGAACAGTAAGCAATCGACGAACACCATTATAATCACAGAACTGATTGAATTTCTCAGATGTGAATTCTCCTCCTCGATCAGTTCGCAATGCTTGAATCTTCAAACCGCTTTCATTCTCAACTAGTGATTTAAATTTTTTAAACACTTCAAATGCTTCAGATTTGGCCTTCAAAAAATAAACCCATGTTTTCCGAGTATAATCATCAATAAATAATAAGAAATACCGGCTTCCTCCATGTGAACTCGGATTAATGGGACCACAAATATCTGCATGCACCAATTCAAGTGGTTTTGATGTGCTTGACAAAGACTCCTTTGGAAAACTCCTTCTGAATTGCTTCCCGTACATACACCCTTCACAAATCTGATTGGGATGATTTATGGAAGGTAATCCATACACCATTTGTTGCTTGCACATTTGCTCCAGTCCACCAAAATTCAAGTGACCCATTCTGAGATGCCACAGCCATGCAGAATCTGATGAGGCTTTCAAACACATAGGACGATCACTGTTGATTTTTAATTTGAACATCTTGTTTGCAGACATAGGAACTTTTGCAATCATTTTTTTCTTTCCATCTTTCATAACCAGCCCATTTCTGTTCATCTCCACCTCATAACCTTTCTCCAAAAGTTGTCCAATACTCAAAATATTGGATTTCAAAGCTGGAACATAATAAACATGAGAAATAAATTGATGATCTCCATTCTTCAGTTTGATAAGAATGTCACCACTTCCCACAACTGGAACTTTTGTTTTGTCACCGAAAGAAATACTTCCTTTCTTAGATTCATCAAGCTTATAAAAAAGTTCTTTATTTCCCGTCATATGATTGCTTGCTCCCGAGTCTAGATACCAAGACTCCTTGCTCCTTGCTTCATCTTCGCTACATGTCAGTAACAAAGTTGATTCTTCATCTTCCTCCTTGGCAAAATTGGCCTGTTCGTCTTTAAAAGGTTCAGATTTACACTCAGCAGCATAATTCCCAAATTCTTGACAATTGTAACATTGCACACGAGATTTATCACGACCATGCCAATTATTTCCACGGCCTTGGAAATTGTTGCCTCTACCACGTCCTCTTGCATTCCATTGCTGATTATTTGTGGCTTCATTATTGTGGAAATTTCTGCCACCTCTACCTCTTCCATTATATCCACGATTCCAGCCACGGCCACGGCCTCTACCTCTTGATCTTCCTCTTCCTCTTCCTCTTCCATATCCACCTTCAAATTGCTTCTTTTCTTCTTTATCATTCTAATCTAGTTTCGCCTGCAACACCTGAGCGACAGGTTCTTCTCTATTTTTTAATCTCTCCTCATGGGCTTGTAACGAACCAAGAGTTGATCTACAGACATAGTCTCCAGATCTTTTGATTCTTCAATGGCAGTCACCACGTAATCAAATTTCTGAGTCAAAGAACGGAGGATTTTTTCTATCACAAGAACATCCTCCATTTTTTCTCCATATCTCTTCAACTGATTGACAATTACCAAAGTTCTATTAAAGAACTCATTTTATCTCTCCATTTTTTCTCCTTAAAGGAATTTTCGAGAATCTCCCATGCCTCCTTGGCTGTTGTTGCAGTCGAAATTTTCACGAACATATTCTCATCCAGACACATGTGGATTAGAGAGAGTGCTTGTTGGTCTTTCTTCCTTTTCGCTTTTTGAGCATTCGTCAATTCCTCCTCATTCTCTGGCTGCTCATATCTAGTTTCTACCATTTCCCATACATCTTGGGAACCCAACAAAGCCTTCATTCTAATGCACCAATTATCATAATTTTCCTTTGATAATTGTGGATATTTGTATGGGATCATTCCATTCAACATTGTAAAGAATTTTTGCTGGCTCTGATACAAATTTGTTGGATCAAATAAATAAACCTTCAGAGGTACAGAGGAAGAGTATAATTGCTGGAAGAAATTCTCTTCTGATTCTCTTGCCTTACTACTTTGTATTGATAGGTATTTATAGATTACAAACATGACTCTTAGTAAACCACATTAACTCACTATAAATACAGATACAGACACAGGTACAGAAATGACTCTTGGACACTCTATAAATACAGATACAGAAATGACTCTTGGATAATCCACTGAATCAAATTAAAAACTATTAATTATAAGTTCATTATTTCAACAATATCCTCTGATGATGATGAGTCTGAGAGGGATCGCAAGTATAACCAACAGATGGCTGAGATAAGGAAAATCCAGCGTCGGTTTAAAGAGAAAGAGAAAAGCCTGGTCAAGGAAGTATGCATTGATGTGGATGCCCATTATAGAAAATGGGTTGATACTTTTCTTGTGGGCTTCCAAATGCCGAAGTTGCCAATCTATTCTAGGAAATGAGCTCTGTCTTCTCACATCAACTGCTACTCCCGAGTTATGGGATCTAGAGCAGCTAAGAGTCAGTTGGTCAACTTGTGTTCTATAACCTTGGCAGAAAGTGCCTTACTCTAGTGCAATAACCTTCCTGAAGTGACTCAGAATGACTGGAAATTACTTTCTGAGGCCTTTTTATACCACTATAGGTATCGAGTCAAAATAAAGGTTAAGATGAGTGACTTAGAGGTGATTAAGCAGAAGCACAACGAGCCATTTGAAGACTACTTTAATCGTTGGATGGACAAAAAGCTCCTAGTAAAAAAAACCTAATAAGGAAGATATAGTTTCCAAACTGATAGAAGGTGCTTTACCTCCTTTTCATGATGTAATGCATTATCGAGATTTTGAGTCTTATGATGAAGCTTATCATATGACTCTTCGAGTCGAAAAGTATGAAGCATCTCGTACCACAGGATCAAGTGGATAGCAGAGAAGAACTTACAATCAGGTTAATCCAGCTGCTAATTTCACAAACCCTAGTTCAGCTATTGTTCCTCCTAACAAATCTTCAACACAAGCCAAAACGCTCGATGTAGCAGCAGTCTCTGATAAGAAGATTGATTCAAGGAATAATCTGGGTATCAACCGATGGGGCATCCCTCTTAGTTCCTTGTTCTCAAAACTGAAGAAGGTAAAATTGATGGAGCCGTTGAAGCCTTATGCAAACCTCCCATAAGGCTCTGATCTTGGGAATTTCTACTTCTACCATCAGGCTATAGGTGATAACTCTGGAACTAACTTCTGCCGGAGCTCCACCTGTGGAGGGGGGGCACCGTTGGGTTCGGTCAGGGGCACTCTGATGCTTAAGTTAGTAAAGAATGTGATGATGATAATTTGTAAGCACAAAGTGTGGGATTAGGAAAGTGTACCTCAATGCCTTGGGATGTGAGGCTATTTATACTAGGATACTTGTAACCATCAAACTAGTAACTATAAAGCCTTTCATTTATGGTCTTTTAATGAGTAGTTATTACACTATTCATGTCTAGCTGTTAGCTCATTTACGGAGCTGTTTCTAGTCATTAATGGCTTCAGTTTCCCTTCGGGAAGACGACACTAACATCCTTGAGCTGATCAATATTGGATGGTGGGTCTTCCAATCTTAGCGGTTGAGGACCTCTTTAAGGCGTTTGGCCTTTACGATGCGTATCTACAAGTCAAGGATCCTCTGTGGCATATGAATTACTTCGTACACCATCTAGCTGGCGGACCTTGTTCGCTGCCGATGTCTAAATGCTTCTTTGGTCCTTTAATTATATGGAGCTTTATGAATTTTCCCCTAGATAATATCTGGATGTTATCAGAAGCCCCCCTAAAAGTATCAATTAAGTCCTTTAGGGCTTTTCGGCTTCCGTGCGTGGGGGCGTTTGGCTGCCTTTTGACGAGTGCACTGTCCTAGGCCATAGGAATAATGACAAGTGTCATTTAGGAGCACATATCCCTAGATAATGACATCATGTCTCTTTTATAAGCCGATTTTTTCCTCTTTCCTGGGTTTTTTACCCATTTCTTTTTTCGATTCCCTCTACTATGCTTCGTCTTCCTCAATCTCCTTTATTCGAGATTTCATGTCTTTATTCCGTCTTGGTTCAGTTCATGTAAGTTCTTCCTCTCCTTCAACTCATTTGATTATAGTTTTCATCTTCTTCATCGTTTTCCTTTCAGCTATAGGTTCTACCTCCCTTCTGTTAGGTTCGAGTTCCAGTACTTCAGAGAGAACCACTTCATTAGAACTAGAGTCTAAGAAGGAAGTTTTAGGAAATTTAGAAGTTGAACAGGTAGGGTTGATGGAATTAGAGACCTAGGTGCCTACTGTTGTGGCAGCTCTGGTTGTCACAACAGTGGCGCATAACCTAGTTTTTGGTGGGGAGGAGGCCAGTTCCTCAGTCCCTAGAAGAAAAAGGGAAAAGGGCCCCACAATGGAGGTTACTCCTTCAAAAATGGATATTGGCGAACTGACTGCATTGAGGGGTTTGTATCCCTAGCTAAAGGCGCTCGAGTGTATGGTGCCGAGTCCCACTCATCAACCCGCCATGCCCCAGAAGGGGTATTTTTCGGTGTATAGGAGAGCCACTTAGTGAGAGGCTTTGTCTTCCCAGTTCCGAGTGTTACAGGAGACATCCTAAACTTTTTTGGTATCCCCATCTGCCAACTGCATCCGAACAGATGGTTAGACGTCATTTTAGATTCATACTTAGCTACGAATCTAGGGGTCACTCTAGCTCCACGTCTTCATGACCTAAAACCCCATGCACCCTAACAAAATTCAAAATTATATACCAAATTTTTTGATAAAAAAATGCAAGTTTCATTATTTTGACGGCGAACCGAATCTTACTCATTCACTATAAGGATCTACTTTGTTTTGAGGTTAATTAAAACAAATGTTAATTAAGAAATTTTGGGAGATGAAGATTAATGGGAGCCAAGAAATTTTAAAGGTTAGTTAGAGCCTAAAAAACTTTCATTTTAATTGCAAAACTGGTGACATTTAGACCTCCTCTTTCCTTTCCTCATAACACCTCCCCTAGTCTCATGACCACATCTCTCCGTACATTATTACACATATTTATCCCTGTATTTGTCCGTTTTGAAACATACGCCCCTATATCAAATAAACACACAAATGTATCCTTATATTTTTCAAATAACACCAAATATACCCTAATCCAATTGGCTAATGATATGGCATTAGCGGTGCAACACGTCAATCTCTACATCACCTGTCATCTCAACTAAAAAATGTCACATTAGATCTTTAACGATTAAACATTTACGCGACGAAATTTTACGCGGTGAAAGTTTTTGCGACAAACATTTACGCGATGCAATTTTACACATCAATCACTCTAAATCTGTCGCCAAATGAGACCATACCTACATATTAGCGACGGAATTCATCCTTGATAGTTATTCTAAATTTGTTGCTTTAGCTGTAGGGACGATTTTAAGTGCCCCTATTAGTAATTTATTTATTTCTAAAATTACAGAAGTGATAAAATTGATTCCTAAGTACTTTTTTTAATGACTTTAGAACTTGAATGTGTATATACCAATTTCAAATGAAAATATAAGGGTGTTGATTAGAATCATTAAATGTAATTTTGAAATCATGTTTAATTGTTTAATGTCGACTTATTAGTATTTCAAACATGAATAAAAGTTTGAATGATTTTTTAAACAACATTTAAGTCCAACTTCCCTACTCAATTGGGTTCCTAGCTTATCACTGTTTCTCATACATTCATGGATAGAAATGGAAACATGAGCACATATCAGACTAAGATTACTCCTCGGAAGATTTGTTAATCAGCCATTTTGTGAATGTCCAGGATAACACCGCCTCCGGCAATAGTTCGTTTGATGAGGGTATCTAGTTCTCCATCCCCCTAATCGCAAGCTGCAAATGCCTCAGTGTAATACGCTTCAACTTCAGATCTTTGCTTGTATTCCCTGCCAACTCCAACACTTCTATAGTTAAATACTCTAGTATTGCTACTGTATAAATAACAACTGTTGCTCTGACCCTTCCATTTGCAGAAACCCTCGTCTTTAATAGACGGTGCACTCGACCCATAGGAAATTGTACGATAGGAGAACATTTATGCCAAAAATTCAGTAATGTAAAATCATGAAAAAAGGATTTGAACGAACCTGTCTATAAGTGAATCTAAAAGCAGGAAGAAATGATATCCTATTCATTGATTTTTAATAAGTTAATGTGCAATCACTTTCCAATGGTCACACTTGTTCATATGCTACTTTCCTCAATATTGTACCACCAAAATTCTTCCATTGCTTTGTATATCTAAACTAATGATGTTTGCTTAAATTACATTAAACCAAAATCTATTAAAGCATATCTCGGCTACAAAGCGTATTTCATATATATTGAGCAGTATATGCATATCGGTTCAGTATTTACAGTTTAAGCAACATCAGAGAAATATGGATATTGTCCTAAAAAACATACGAATTCATGCATGATAACTTGTGCGTATGTTCGATAAGATAAGTTACATAATACAGCCTGAAACTACTAGAACAAGCAGTTATTTATTTTCAATCAATTACTTCTCAAGTATCATGCTCCCCATCATAGTTTTCTTTGAATGGCTATTGTTCAATTATCTCTAAATGGCTGAGATAATAGGATGGATGGATTTATCTAGTGTCACATGTTTCGTCTCAAATGGTATTAGTAGGTATAAGTAATCCTCAGACTTCAAACAAACATTAATTAGTGATTCTGCATTATGGAGTGTGATAATTTGACTTTGTTTAAACACGATCTATAACAAGAGGGTTCCTGGGGTGTGTGTGCGAGTAGGCATTGGGTATCACATAAAGTAATCGCAGGATAGTTAATGTTAGATTAAGCATTCGTCACTCCTGATAGATATGAGATATATCTATGGCCTCTTGTGGAGAATTAACTTGAAATCCTTGCAAAGTGATAAGGTTAAGAGTCGAAATGGAGATTTCGCTTAAGCTATCTATTTAGAGTTAATTCTACATGAACAAGTAAAACAAACGTCTCATTATATTCCATAGTTATAGATTCGTTTAAGGATATAGTTGATGAAGGATCGAATTATAACGGACCTAATACGGAAAGGTAAACGTCAGTATCAACTTGGGTTCTTATCGCTCTGGGGAATATAACGATTCTGCTAGTAACATCATATGCACACATTTTGTTATACATTTAGTTGAAATTAATTTGTTAAATTAATTTCAATAACTTTATACGGCTAGTAGTGGTAAGAACCTATAGGGTCACACATGGGACTTGGAATCAGAGGATGGAATGGTAATTTGAGAGTGGAACTATAAGGGTCCAAATTTATATAGTATGGAGGTTATTTTGATTAATTGATTTATTAAGATAATTATAATTTGATTATAGTTATAGATAAATTATAGGATTATAATTCTATTAGAAAATATGAGTTCTAATTTGATTAGAATTGTAAATTATTAATTATATATATAGTATATATTTAATGACAATGTTCCTAATATTAATTAGGAAGTATAATGTGATTGTATATCCTCCCTTCCTCCGGCTGATCTTTATTTGGATCCTCGTGACGCTACCCAGGTCTCAAGCGCGTATTACTTTAGTGCTGCGGGTCTCGCCGATAGTATCCGCGATCTATTGTGTGTCAGCCATTCTAATCGATGTGTAAGTACCTATCTTTTATTTTAGTGTAGTGAATACGTATGTGATGTATGCTGGGATATTTTTTGCTTTTATGATCAATTGGCATGTACTCCGTTTTGCTTTTTCTAACCACCTTTGAGGCATTTGTGCAGCATGATCGTCAGATGTATTATGAGGGGTGGCTTAGTGATTGGGCAGGTCATGAGGGAGACCTAGAGTTACAGAGGCAGCACATGTAGTCTGAGGCGGATGCTCGTGTTAGGCATTGCCAGGAACGTCATCTAGCATCGGAGCAAGACGCCTTAGAGAGGTATCGTATTTCTGAGGAGGGTCACTTAGAGGCTGAGGAGGGCCGTCAGATGGCCGAGGAGGGCCGTTTGGTGGCGGAGGTGAGTCATTTTGCCTTACAGGAGAGTCATTCAGCCTTAGAGGTGAGACACAGGGATCTAGAGATCGCGTTTGCCAGGGGCCATCGTGCTGATGACTATGGTACTCCCAAGCACTTCGAGAACCTCCCATTCTACGAGCCCTTTCATTGATGTTTGCTTTAGTGTGGGGGATGGTACTTACATTTTGGTATTCGTAGTTTCATTACGTGGCAGGGATATTATTGTATGTATTTAGGGGACCCGTATTTTTCTTTTTAGGACAGGATATTATTTATGTACATAAAGAAATGAGATATTTAGGCATTTTGTTTTGGGTGTAAAAGAAAGTGTATAACTTATGATTGTATCACTATGCATTGTAGTCGATTATAATCATCCCAATCATTCTCCTTCAATATATTCATGCCTTATTTAGTTACAAACGATAAAAATACTTAGCCAATCATACATTATTCTTGTAATTGCTCAAAATATAACTGTTGTTACTGGGATCCCCCCTTTTGAGGTTTTCGGATCTCGGTGATTTTTCTACCTCTCCTTCTATTACCCCAGAATTTTCAAATGAGCGCCTGATTAGGTTTTCATTCATTGGGATATCCCTTGCTGTTGCATAAATCGCCCTTTGCAGGTTTTCAACCTATCGAGAATTTTCTTAATTTTTTTATTTTTTTGGTTTCACGAGAAGTTTTTCTTGAGCCTATCTAGCTTGGTAGGTTCGGAGAACTCAATGCCGTACATCGTGGTCAACCTCACCGCCCCTTTGCTTAGTACTTTCTTCATGAGGAATGGCCCTTCCCAGTTTGGGCGAAATTTTCCCCTAGTGTTTGTGTGCGTCATTCATATCTATTTCAGCACCATATCACCGTCCTTGATAGGACTGACCTTCACCTTCTTGTTAAAGGCTCGGGATATCCTTGTTTGGTACAGCTGCACGTGATAAAGGGCCTTCATCCTTTTCTCATCCACCAATGCTAACTGCTTGCACCTCTTCCTTGCCCATTCCACTTCGGGAATCTCCGCTTCTATTGTGATTCTTACGGAGCGCTTTTCAATTTCAATAGGCAATACTGCTTCTGCCCCATACACTAAAGACAACGTTGTTGCCCCAATGGAAGTTCTGACTGTCATGCGATAGGCCCACAAGGCAAATGGTAGCTGCTTGTGCCAATTTTGATGAGATTCAGCTGTTTTCACTAGGATTCTCTTGAGATTTGTATTTGTTGCTTCCTCTGTCCCGTTGGCTTGAGGACGATACGGAGAGGAGGTTTTTTCAGAAAACTCCATTTATTCTAGACTTCCGGTGTTCAATATTGCATTCCTGAATGAGATTCTTCACCTCTCCCTGAAACTAGACCCAATTATCGGTTATCATATGATGAGGCACTCTGAACCTAGTGATTAAGTGTTTCTCAATGAACCTCCTCATTTGTTTCGACCCCAACTTTCCAAATGACTCAGCTTCAACCCACTTAGTGAAGTAATCAATGGCCACAACGATGAATTTATGTCTGTTAGATGCACTAGGCCTCACTTCCCCAATTATTCGATACCCCAAGCTGCAAACTGCCATATAGGTGCTAACACATGTAATTCTATAGCCGACAGATGGTTGTAATCTCCATCAATCTAACAATCGTCACATTTCTTCGCATACTCGTGGCAATCCCTTTCCATAGTGAGCCAATAGAAGCCTTGCCTCAAGCTTTTCTTTGCCAACACTGCTCCTCCTATATGAGCTCCCCAAATCCCAGAATGTACCGATTCCATCGCCTCTTGAGCTTCTCTTTCATCTAAGCAGCTCAACTGTACCCCGTCGGTATGCCTTTTGTAAAGTAAGTCGTTAATAATGAACTATTGAGCCAACCTTCTGATTACCGCTTAATCCATTGGTTCCGATTCCGTTGGGTAGATACCATCTTTCATGAAATTCACTATGTCGAAATACCATGGTTTTTCATCCACTTCTAAGAGCATTACATCCTCGTAGCATGGCTTATGGGACATTCGAAGCACTAAGGGTTTTGAAGCAAGATTCGTGGGGTTGTCCCACACTAAACTAGCGTAGCCAAGGCATCGACTGTTTGATTCTATGCTTAGGGAATGTGATAGAAACGACATTCTTGGAACCTCTATGCTAACCCTCCCTGTTTGTCTAGGTACGGACGCAACCTCTCTTCTCTTACTTCCTAATTGCCCTGAGCCTGTTCAATGATCAGTTTCGAGTCACCCCAAATCTCCACATACGCTGTTCCGAGGACAGCTAATGAATCTAGTCCATAAATGCATGCTTCATACTCGGCCATGTTCTTAGTTAATGGGAACGATAATTTCTTCGACATTAAGATTCTCTCCCCTTATGTGATAAGTAACGCTCCTACACACGCTCCATTTGAATTGACCGCACCATCGAAGTACATTTTCCATGGTATAACCTCTATTGCATTCAAATATTCATCCAGGAAATCGTAGTTTACCTCTTCTTCTTATGTTCTTATGGGTTGATTAGCTAGGAATTCTGCTACAACTCTTCCTTTGATAACCTTCTTTGTCATATATTCGATATCGAACTCGGACATCACGAGCAACCATCTAGCTAGCTTACCTGTTAGAGATGGAGTTTGGTACAGATACTTCACGGGGTCCATCCTGAGATGATAATTACTTCGTAAGATTGGAAGTAGTGTTGTAACTTTTTCATGAGCCATACCACTATGATGCACGTTTTTTAAACCATGTTATACTTGAGTTGATATTCTAGGAACTTCTTGCTCAAGTAATACACTGTATGCTCCACTCCTGTGTCCCTTGATGTGGCGGCGCCTAGTAGTATAGTCGATGAATATGGGAATGGATAAAATATAAGTTGTTATGTGTGTGCGCTTTTAACTTTACTAGACGCTACTACATAGGGGCAAGTGTACCCCGTCGTATCAAGTAATAATCCGGTTAAGACCGGGTATCGAATCCGCGGGATTTATAACCACAAGTATTAAACTATTCGGTTTTATTCGTTATCTAAGCGATGAATCCTTTAGGTTGGTTTGGGGTGACGACTACAAACTTCTCCTAAACTATGGTGAGACAGATTTATATAACCAAAACTCTAAAGACGTGATACAGGTGGCGCTAAGTTATAAATATAATAAACAACGACTCCGAACATATACGATTGATAATTTACTCTTACAAAGACGACTACGTGCAGATCGACCGACCCGTGAAGTACTTAGACTACGCGGTTCCTCCTAAATGCGTGTCTAATGCGAGGGATCAGAAACTAGGGCTCGTAAGTTCCGTGGCTTATCAATTCCTACAGTTTCCGGTGCGTCACTTCCGGTAGGGCAAAACCTATATGGTTCCCAAAGGGTATCGGTAATCGTGTCCCCCTACACAATAATCAATTACGAATATCAAAACAAGTAATAAGTATCAACACGTATAGAGAAACGGAAATTACAAATCATATATTATAAATATGGAACGCGTAAATGCGGAATACAACCAAGCCTAGTACATAGGAAGAGTACAAGCTAATTAGCAAGTAGAAAGGGAAAAATCGGCCCTTGGAACTAGCTAACCGGACTCAAAGCCGTATCGTAGGTCTTGTAGGAGGAACTCTCGAGCTTGGTGGACAGAGTGACGGAATAAGTGAACAAGCTCTTAAGGTGGTAGAGTTTTGTTACATAAAATCTGAATGCCTAAAATGAGTGCTAATCACTCTTATTTATACACATCAAGTTCAGGGGTAAAATCGTAAATACACAAGTTACAAGTAAGATTTCACATTGTAAATGCAGGTTTCACATGGCACGCCCTGCGTGGATAGGAGCACGCCCCGCGTGTCTGTCAATTACCCATCCCGTTGATGATTTCTCTTACGCGTGGACTGATTTCAGAAGAGTTGACTCAACCACGCTCCGCGTAGACCGAAGTACGCCCCGTGTGGTTGAGCTCCTAGAACTTGATATTGCAGAATTGCTTCTTTATGCCCCGCGTATATCTGGGGACGCCCCGCATGGTTGGTGTTGACTATGTGGGAACGCGCAAGTTGACTGTCGTGACTTAGTGGGAATTGCACAGTTACGTGGCACGCCCCACGTGATGTACCTTACGCCCCACGTGCTCTGCATCATTAATCTTTTATTTGTTCGTTCTTAGCCCGTACCTGCAAAATACGACTTATGAGTACCGAATTAGCTTGATGTTTTATTTTTCTAAAATAAATCAAAAGTAAGGGAAATTCTCAAAAGTACAGAATTTATTTTTATTTTATTATTTATTTGAAAACACACTTATTTTTGTAATTAAACTTAATTATTAGCTCAAAATTAAACCGTAAATCACACTAAAAGATAGGGACAAAACGTCCCTATCATCCCCCTTCTAGTCCAACATCACTCCAATAGATTGCTCCTCAATCGCTACATACAATAGAAGTGGCTTTCCGAGCTTGGGCGGTCTCAAAACTGGTGTATTAGTCAAATAGGTCCTGATGCTCTCTCGGGCTTGCTCATATCTATCATTCCATACCATGGGTTGATCCTTTCACAATAGTTTAAAAATGGGTTCGCATATTGTGGTGAGTCGTGCTATGAACTGACTAATATATTGTACTCGACCTAGGAATCCCTTCACTTCCTTCTCATCCTTAGGTGCCTGCATTTCTTTTATGGCCTTCACTTTTTCTAGGTCAATTTCGATCCTTTTGTTACTGATTACATGGCCCACAAGATTTTTCCTGATGAAACACCGAAGAAACACTTCTCTGGGTTAAACTTTAGCTTGAATTCCTCAATTCTAGCCATAAACTTCTCTAAAGCCGCGAAATGCCCTTCTCTAGTATCTGACTTGATCATTATATCATCTACGTATACCTCCACCTCTTTGTGCATCATATCGTGGAACAATGCGATCTCCATTCATTGGTATGTTGCCCCTGCATTCTTCAAGCCAAAAGGCATAACCCTATAACAGTAAGTGCCCCATTCGGTTGTGAAAGAGGTTTTCGCTTTATGTTTTTCGTCCATCTAAACTTCATTGTATCCTGCAAAACCATCCACCTTTGTGTGGAATACACTAGACGCCGCACTATCGATCAACACATCGATGTGAGGTAATGCAAACTCATCTTTTGGGGAAGCTTTATTGAGATCTCTATAGTCGACACATATTCGAACCTTACCATCTTTCTTTGCGATTGGTACTACATTGGCCACCCATGGACGATATTTGATCACTTCAATGAGGCCCACCTCCAGCTGCTTCTTCACTTCCTCTCTAATCTTATCCGCCCATTCTGTCCTAATGCGTCTGAGCTTTTGTTTTACCGGCTTAGCATTGGGGTACAGTGAGTTACGATTTAGTTATCAATTCCCGGTATGTCATCGTATGTCCAAGCGAATGCTACTTCATGTTTTTTAATTATTCTCTCAAATTCTTTCCTCTCTTCAACAGTTAAATTTTGAGCAATTTGTATATGTTTAGGATTTTCATCTATGCCAAGATTAAAAGTTGATATTTCTATCGAATTGATTTCAAATGTAGACATGTTATATAAATGAGAATGAATGGAATAATTAGAATCAACACCAAGCAAGTAAGCCAAATCAGAATTCATTTCATTGGTAGTTTTGGTGAATACATCACCATTCTCAAACAGTGCAGTGATATAATTACTGTCTTCAGGCCATCTTGGGTCTTTGAGGTTCCGGGCTCGTCCACCACCCCCACAGTTGCTTTGACAATGATTATCTGCTCCTCATTGTCTGGCCTAGCACCATTATCTCATCTACAAAGCAGCTCGACTTCTCCTCGTCCCAGCGGATGTCGTGGTTGAAGACTTTGAATCCCGATAGAATTTTTCCCTCGGTGCTTGTCCGCGGTTCAAGAGCTCTTGAGTATGCTTTTTCGTACCCTTTACACACAAAGTACTTCTTCAGCCCGGTCTTTCCCTTGCTGCCGGTGTTGGAGGAGGTTCCTTATTCATACCCCAAACCCCTCCGGGTCTTCTGACTCTTGTAATCGGGGAACTCTGTCAATCCTTGATGTTGTGCGCCTAGACCCAAACCAGGAATGAAGCTTCCTTTCATCATCTTCAATACACCAGTGGTCATGCTGGATTCATATAGTCTAGATACTTGAAATCCAAAGAAAAGCTGAGGCTCAATCCCCAAAGCTACCACTGAACTTAGTTTCTCAGCTCGAATGGTCACTACTTCATCCCCATAGGGGAACTTGATCATTTGGTGAAGAGTTGAGGGCACACCCTCTAGCTTGTGGAACCACGAGCGCCCTAGGAGCACTGCAAAACTCATTGGGATATCAAAGACTGTGAATTTTGTTTCTTCCTTGTGAGGCCCCACTTTCAGCTTCGCTTTGAAGACCCCTTCAATGTGCCTACCACTATCATCATAGGCTCGGATCATAGTTTCCGAAGCGGTCAAATCTCCTCTCTCCACCCCAAGCTTTGTCAAAAGCTTCAAGGGGCATACATTAATAGTCGATCCATCATCGACCATTACACAACTGGTCTTCTTGCCATTAATCTCAGCCTTGATGTACAAGGGCCTATTGTGCTTCTTTCCCTCTTATGGGAGATCTTCATTAGTGAAGGTAATTTCAGTGTTTTTCTGGGCCATGATCGCCCCTACCAATGCCGATGGTTCAGTGTCAGTCAAAACGACTAAGTTTTGCGATTCCTTCATTAAATTCTCCCTGTGATACTTAGAGTGGCATAGAACTTCCCACACAGTGCACTTGGCCTGAGTTTTCTATCAATTGCTCGAGAACTTGATCATCGAACTTAGGCGTGGATCCATCTCCACCCCTCACCTCTACTGCCGGTCCTTTATCCTCAGCCACACGGCCTGACCTGGTCATTACTGTTATTTCCGGTTCTTCATCCGACTCGGCCCATATATCAATAGGCCCCCTCTAGCTAACACCTTCTTCATCTGAGAAGCTCTCCCAAATATCCACCACTATCAGGTCCATCACCCGAGGAAAATTAGGGTTATCGTAGGACGAGTCTGCTCCATAATACATAGCCTAGCCTATCACTTCTTCGTAATTCCGTAAGAACACTTTACACAGTCTCTTTCCCACGTGCGGAAGTGTATTCTTTCGGATATACATGACTTGGTCCAGATCCCCCAGTTTCAACTGACATGAGGCGTATTTGTACCTCCATCTTTTGGCATAATCCATGCAGGATTCATTTGAGAATTGCCGAATTCTTTCAAGATCTTCTAGAGACCCGGTCCAAGGTATGTATATCTCATATCTTTGTACAAAGGCATCCATAAATGACAACCAATCGCCCTTTAGCTCTCCTGGGAGATTCTCTACCATGCTAACACCTCTCATGCAAGGGTTCATGAGAAACATTCAATCATTTTGTTCCGATAGAACCATGTATCCATTATGAGAGTTCGATATAAGTTGATATGGTTAATGAGGTTCCCCAAGCCCTTGTACTTAACCATTTCTAGGACCACCCCTAGAGAATGATCCTCATCTGACTCATGTGCTTCCTCTTGAGGCACACATTCTGTATATTCCTTGATGAACCTCTTGGTCATCGTGCCCCAATCTCCCTTGACATCCATCGAAAGGGCCATATACCATACTAAAGGCTCTCGCATCAACGAGTTACAAAACAGACTCGTGATCTCTTTTTCCTTAAAACCTACTGGGCCCATGACCGACAGATAGAAATGCAAATGCTCCATAGGGTCTTTGTCACCCTTGTATTTCTTAATGAATGGTAACAAGCGCTTGATAGGCCCAATCTGTATAGTGCTGTTTTTCCATCCTTCTTTCTAGCACCACCATACTTCTTTAAGAATAACGTCGACAACTGTGCCCAATTGTTTTTGGAGTAATCAGGCAACGATTGGAACCACCTCAAGGGTTCACTGACTAGAGAGTGATAAAACCATTGAGAGATCTCCTTTATCCCAAATGGATCTATGAGCATGATAGCCATGTATTCATACAAGTGCACTTGGGGGTCTTCTACCCCACTAAACAACTTCAACTCGGGCATAATCCTCCGAGACGACCCTTCCCCGGTGTCTACAACATCATCTTCATCATATGGCATCCCCGGCTGCACCATTCATTGCTGCATCTATTTCTTCTTCAGACAAAAAAGAACGCATACAATCCGTTCCCTACCTTCGATTTCTCCTCTAAGCTCAACAGCGCCTCCTCAATCTCGTTGAATGATTCCAGAACAGTACTCTCTTTAAGTCCAGATCCTATCATACTCACCCTATGATTTAGCAAGGAGTTACACCGAGTAGAGGGGTTAGCTGATGTTGGATCGGCTATCTTCTTCTCATCGATCAAGTTCTGGATCTCATGTTTCAATCTCTCGTAATTCTCCACTGCGTGCCCATAAATGTTGTCGAAATTCCAATATCCTCTAGTTTGCATATGAGGAGTCGGTGGTAGCTTGTTGGTAGGAGTGAGAGCTTTCAATAGTCCATTCTTCTGCAATCGTCCGAAAACTTTTACATATGTCTAATCAAGCTTAGCAAACTGCCTCCTTCCTATGCTATTAAGGTTGAGCACCTTCACTGCTGTGGGCTCTGCACTTGCACTAGGCCCTCTCTAGCACTATACCATGATTTAGTCCACTTTGTGTAAGCCTTTTTCGGTTCTCCATCTCCTTCTACTGTTAGAGCACAACTATACATCTAGTTGAAGTCAGTGAATGGTATATATCTCAGCTCATTCTTGATGTTAGACAAAGTATTACCGACGACCATTCGGATTTGATGTTGTTCTAGCGGTTTCTGCTTCATGACTACTGCCTTAGCCCTCCACCTCCGCATAAAATCAGAAAGGGATTCCCCCGGGCTGCTGCTTCGTGCTTTCTAGTTCTTTCAGGATGACTTCCAATATAGTGTTAAAACTGTACTAGGCGATAAGGCCTTAGCTAGCTCCTTCCAATCTCTCTTCATTGAAGAAGGCAGTGCATGGAACCAAATGATGGCAGCCCCCTCTAGATAGGTGTTGAACAGTCCTAAAACCTATTTTTTAGTCAAGATTGTATGCTTCATCACAGCTACATACTGGTAAATATGGGCAGTGGGGTCTCTAGTTCCATCAAACTTCTTCATGTCAGGGAGTCTGAATTTCAGAGGTAGGGCGGTTGCAGCCAAATAGTTCTTGAGATTGTAAAAGTCTTGGCTGCCAGCGCCTAACCTCTGTAAGTCACGTACTTCCTCAGTGATGTTCTGCCTCCATTCCTCCTCTTTCTCCCTCTCCTTCTCGCTCTTTTTGTTTATGTACTCATGGTAGTCTTCATCATTCCCAAAATGGTGACCTGTGTCTGCATCATCATTTTCTACATGTTTGTTGTCGTTCTTACTGTTCTCAAATCCAATCTTATTCAACTTAACGAGAATCATGGCCAACTGTTCGTTGATACCGGTAACTGATGTTTCTAGCCCTATTATTCTCTCTTCAGATATAGCCATATTAACCAATCATTGAGGTGATTTGGATGCCGCTAACTGTTCCTGAGATAATTCTGACTCCACAACTGCTAATCGGGACACCTCAAGTTGCGGAATCAGTAACTACTCGAACCTTCTGATCAACCGATTATTCTCTCGTATCCAAGATCTCTCAATCATGATTACTGCACATGCAACACCCATTAGCATGTATGCATGGATAATATGCATGGTTCGTAGTGTGTGCTTTTATTACATTTTTACAAGGAAACAAGTATAAGACAATAAGAAACAAACGTTAGTCCATGTACACGTATCATAACATCGCTCTTCCATCCTTATTCCTCCACACACTTGTTGGTTCAAGTCTCTTTCCTAGGATTTTGGGAGTAGGCTCACATTGGGATAACCTGGAACACGTGATGTCGTCGATTATTGCAAAAAAATTAAAACATCCAACATACAATTGCAATTCGTTTTAGCATATCAACGTTTAGTGACTGATGTCGACCATATTGCATTGTCGTTCTGAATAACTCACTTTTTATCATCTTTCGAGATGTATTATTTCGAGTTTTGATTCCCTCTTTATGCGTGTCTAGGATTTAGATGCGGAATTATGCGAGTAAAAGGAGCAAGTAAAAGAGGATGAACATTCATGGAAAAGAGCTTCAAAGTCTTAGTTTTCAACCAGAATTCGAAGAAACAGGCAGAAATAACAGTTCGAAGCAGGAATCCTCATGAACAGGCTTCCAGTAGAACAGAACAGCTTAAACAACGGCATTAACGGGTCATTTGGAAGGAAACGGATAAACGTGCGGGACGAGCAAGCTACATGAGAGAGAAAGAGAGATAAACGTGGAAAGCAAGACAGCTTCCATCTTGCGCCAAGTGTAGGAGGATTGTTTACTTGTCCTTGTATTTACTTTTTGTGACTCTTTACCCTTGTAATTAGGGTTGATGTTAGGAAGGGGGTATAATAGGAAAGGAATCTTATTCTAATGGCACCTTGGTTTTTTCCACTCTCAGTTTTTATTCTCTGTTTTTATATTTCTGTCAGAAGAATGTTTTTGGGGAGAATAAGCTATTCACTCATGACAATGAGTGAGTAATTCCTTTTGTAGGCCTAGCCAGCCATTTAAACGGCGACTGTAAGTATTTTTTGTTAATTAATGAAGTATTTCTATCCATGATTGAGTGTTATTAGTATGCTTAAAGAATAGATTAAAGATCAAGTCTATTTTATGGTTACCGAAGATGGCACGACGGTGCTCCGACGTAACGGAAACAGCTAATCGGCATATGTTGTAGTGGACGGACACAAAAACTACCACATATTGGGGTTTCTTTATGAATGCTTCCTGTCGCTTAATGCTTGTTTGTATGTTAGCACAAGGACACTTGGTTAATATCACTTACTTAGAATCTTTGGAAATGGGACACCGGACCTTAGTGACCGATGAAGGAGAGACCCAACTCAGGAATATAGATCTACTTCACTAAACGATAAAGGTTAGGCACAGTTGTTCGTAGGCGTATGGCTAGGTCTGTGCCTGTTCATCTTGAATTCATTCCATTTATTATTGTTTAGTTAGTGTTTATGTTAAAGTGTGATATTATTCACCCACTCAATATCTGAATCTAACACTTAAGGTAACTTATTCTTCTCACTAAAGTACAATCCCTGTGGAATACGACATTTGGTCTTGCCAAATACTACACATGACCTAGTACATTTTCTAGCGTCCATATTTAACACACCAAGTTTTTGCGCCGTTGTCGGGGATTGTTTGAACTGAAGTATTGAAGAATTTGTATGCTTATTTCGTTACCTAATAACCACCTGTTTGCCCAGTTTTTGTATTTCGATTTCTAGCTTTGTATGCGAAGAGCATGTATTCCTATTCTTCCCGTAGACGTTGAGATAGAGAGAACATGCAGAAGAAGGAGAAGACTACTCAGACAAGCTAGACGCATCAGAATGGATCGTGAAAACGAAATACCAAATCAGGAACATGCAGAGAACCATGAGGAAGGTCATGTTGAAAACAACAATAACAATAATGGTAACCAGAGGTTGCAGATGAAGGATTACTCCAGACCATCCACTGAAGGCAATTCGTCATGCATCGTCATACCAAATGAAGGCAATCACATGTTTGAAGTGAAAGCTTCAATGATTCAGATGTTACAAACAGCTGTGCAGTTTAGGGGATACCCGAACGAAGATGCAAATGCTCATATCCAAGATTTCGTCACAATGTGCAACACATTCCGCACTCATATAAATGATAGTGACGAAGTAATCCGGCTCAAACTATTTGCCTTTTCCTTAAAGGATAAGGCAAAGAATTGGTTGAAGAATCTACAACCATGATTTATCATGAACTGGGAGGAAATGGCTACCCTGTTCTTGATGAAATATTTTCCTCCCAGACAAGCAATCAAGTTGAGGAATGAGGTCTCACATGTTTTTCAAGAAGAGGATGAATCCTTATCCGAAGCATGGGAGAGATACAAAGAACTGTTGAGGAGAGTACCAAATCATGGCATACATATGTGGATGCAAGTTCGTAACTTCTATAATG
Source organism: Euphorbia lathyris (assembly GCF_963576675.1). NCBI lineage: Eukaryota > Viridiplantae > Streptophyta > Magnoliopsida > Malpighiales > Euphorbiaceae > Euphorbia > Euphorbia lathyris. Next base: position 72,464,572 of record NC_088910.1, read on the forward strand.
GAGTAACCAATGCGTACAAGATACAAATTGAGTCTGTTGCCAATGGAAATCCAGAGGAACTAGAACCTCAAGCACTGTATGAGCTAATTGAAAGAGTGGTCAATACTAGCTATAATTGGCACTCGGTGAGAGGTGATGGAAAGAGAGTCACGAATAACGCAAACAGTGAGGTGATAACCAAACTGTCCTCACAAATGGAACAGCTGGTCAAAACAATGGGAAAGATGAACGTCTCAACAGTCAACACGCAGCTCTCTGCCCCTATGGAGATGCTATCACCCGATGGTTGTGATTTTTGCAGTGGACCCCATCGACCAATAGATTGTCCAAGAACCAAACCAGGTGCATCAATGCAAGAACAGTGTGATTTCATCGCTCGCCAACCACCGAATCCTTATTTGAACACATATAACTCAGGGTGGAGAAGTCATCCGAATTTTTCTTGGCAGGATAATCAGAGACAACCAGCTATGCAGCAACCTTTCAGACAAGAAAATCAACCAACATCATATCCACCACAACAAGGCAGCTCTTCTAACCAACAGTATCAGCGTCAATCAAATGCTCAACAAGAAGGAAAGCCTGATTTAGAGTCCATGATGATGCAGTTCATAAAGCAAACACAATCATCCATAAAAAATCTTGAGACTCAAATGCAACAATTTGCCACAGCCATGTCTTCAAAGGAAAAAGGCGCCCTTCCTAGCAACACTGTGACCAATCCGAAAGAAGAAGTCAATGCTATCATACTAAGGGGAGGCAAGGAGGTATCTAACATTGGTGTGAAATCTGCTGCAGGTAAAGTAGAAGGAGCAAAGTCTAGTGATCAAACACCTGCGCCCCAACAAAGAAAGGATAAATAGGTGATTGAAGATGAACCAGTTGCGCCTCAATATGAACCAAGAGTTCCATACCCAGAACGACTGAAGCAACAGAACTGTGAGAAGAGACACAGGAGTTTTCTAGAACAATTGATGAAACTGCACATCAATATACCGTTCATCGAAGCCCTATCTGAAATGCCTATGTATGTCAAATTTCTGAAGGATATGCTCACCAACTAGAAGAAATTGGAAAGCGTAGCTATGGTGCAACTAAACAGGGATAGCTCATCAATCCTACAAGCCAAACAGCAACTTCCGAAGAAGCTCAAGGATCCAGGGAGTTTTTCTATATCTTGTTCAATAGGAACACTCACTATTCAAAATGCTTTATGTGATCTAGGAGCCAGTATCAACCTTATGCCATATTCAATTTATATGCAATTGGGTCTAAGAGAGCCAAGACCAACTAAGGTCACGGTTCAACTAGCTGATAGATCAATTCGATACCCCAAGGGTATAATCGAAGATGTCTGGTTAAGGTTGGAAATTTCATTTTGCCTGTTGATTTTGTAATAATGGATATCGCAGAAGATTTGGAAGTTCCGATAATTTTGGGATGACCTTTTCTAGCAACAGGAAGAGCTGTCATTGACGTACACAAGGGACATCTTGTTCTGAAAATCAATAACGAAGAAGTAGTGTTTAAGATGCATGAAGCTGTTCGCTATGCATCAGTCTCTGATGATTCATGTTATTTCCTCGATACGCATGATGACAACTTTTTTTTGCAGGAACAATTCGATATGGAGAAACATAAAGAAGAGGAACAAGTGTTTGAATCTGAACAAAAAGGAGGTACTGCTGAAGGAACCTTTGATGAAGGAGAACATGATATTCTTCCTGAAATAGACCTCGAGGGGGGAGACGAAGAAAGATGCCCTGAACTGAAACAGTTGCCCGATCATCTAGAATATGCATTTCTGGATCCACCGAACAGTAGACCAGTGATTATTTCGGCAACATTGACAAAGGATCAGAAGGATCAATTTCTCACCATCCTAAGAAGGCACAAGGAGGCTCTAGCATGGAAAATAGAAGATATAAAGGGAATCAGCCCAACAATTTTCATGCATAAGATTTTAATGGAAGAAGATCACCGACCAACTGTGCAACCATAGAGAAGGCTAAACCCACACATGAAAGAAGTTGTGAAGGCGGAGGTGATTAAGCTCATCGAGGTAGGAATCATTTACTCCATTTCAGTTAGTATGTGGACCAGCCCTGTTCAAGTTGTTCCTAAGAAAGGGGGAACCACCGTGGTCAGAAACGAAAAGAATGAGCTCATCCCCACAAGGACAATCACAGGGTGGAGGATGTGCATTGACTACAGAAAGCTCAACGAAGCAACAAGAAAGGATCACTTCCCCTTACCTTTCATCGATCAGATGTTGGAGAGACTAGCTGGTTATCAATTCTACTGTTTCTTAGATGGATATTCGGGGTACAACTAGATCCATATCTGCACTAAAGACCAAGAAAAGACCACCTTCACCTGTCCATATGGGACCTTTGCGTATAAACGCATGCCATTTGGATTATGCAATGCTCCAGCAACATTTTAGAGATGTATGATGGCCATATTTCATGATATGATTGAGAAGACAGTTGAGATATTCATGGATGATTTTTCCATCTATGGAACATCGTTCGAAGTATGTCTAGAAAATCTAGAAGCTGTTCTGGAGAGATGCACGGAAACACAACTGGTCCTAAATTGGGAAAAGTGCCATTTTATGGTAACATGGGGCATTGTACTTGTACATAAAATATCAAGCAAAGGACTAAAAGTTGACAAAGCTAAAGTGGAAGTAATCGAGAAACTACCTGCGCCCAAAACGGTCAAGGATATTCAAAGTTTCTTAGGGCACGCTAGATTCTACAGACGGTTCATTAAGGACTTTTCAAAAATCGCACAACCACTCTCCGCACTGCTACACAAGGAGGTTAACTTCATCTTCACCGACGAATGCAACCAGGCATTCAAACATATCAAGGAGCTGTTGACCCATGCACCTATACTCACCTCACCAGATTGGGATGCACCATTCGAGCTCATGTGCGATGCCAGTGATCTTAGTGTAGGGGCTGTTCTCGGACAACGAATTAACAAGCAATTTAAGCCTATACACTATGCAAGCAAAACTCTAAACGAAGCTCAGCAGAATTACACAACAACAGAAAAAGAGTTGCTAGTAGTGGTCTACGCATTCGACAAATTTCGCTCCTACCTTGTACTTTCCAGAGTGACTGTTTATACCGACCATTCGGCATTAAAATACATGTTCACCAAGAAGGATGCTAAACCACGACTAATACGATGGTTGTTACTTCTACAAGAGTTCGATTTAGAGATCAAGGACAAAAAGGGGTCCGAGAATCTAGCATCTGATCACTATCCAGAATAGAAGCAACCACGGAGATCGAACAACCAGAGATTCTTGACCACTTTCCTGATGAAAAAATGTTTGCAATTTCCACACTTCCCTGGTTTGCTAATATTACGAATTTCTTGGCTTGCAAAATAAAACCTTTTCGATATTCCACAAATAAAAAACGAAAGTTTTATTCCGAACTTAAATACTACATTTGGGAGGAACCTTGTTGGTCCCATGTAACTTAATATGGTTAGTTCCAATGGGGGGGTTAGGAATTAATATAACTTTTTCGCTTAATAATGTTGACATAATTAAGTAGTTGATAATTTAACTCAGCTTTAGGTCGGCAAGGCTAAGTGAAGTGTGAGACAGCTTTAATAAGACACTGACTAGAGCTGTTTCAATTGTGAGTTGGGAAATAACACTTTAGGTCAGCTTCCAACTCAGCACTCTGATTACTCAGCGTCAGCTTGTACAAATTATACACTGAGTAATTTAAGCAAGCAACACATACATATATATCAAGAGAGAGGGTTAGAGATTACTCAACAGTTTATCCTGGTTCGGCCTCACCGCCTACGTCCAGTCCCTAGAATCCGTCCGGGCATTTTCAATCCACTACTGAGCTCTTTAAAGGTAGAGCACAAACCGTTTACAATAGCAACTGAGTATGCAAGAGTACCGTCCTCTATTCATGTACTCAATCCTATCTCACACTGAATACTATAACCGAGTATCCAGAATTTCTCGACCACTGAGTACTATAACCGAGTACTCAGCACCACTCTTCTAACCTTTACAATTGATACAAAATTGTTCTCACAAAACGAAGAACACTTTAGATGAATACGATTCACTCTAGACTTTTACACAATGATTGGAATTTGGTGTAAGAACTTGCTTTTTCTATTCAGACAGCTTCTCTTTTGGAATTTTTGACTTAGTGAAGATTTTGCTTGTCTGTTTCTCATGTATATGTTTGGCAATGATCCAAGTGATGAACTTGTCCATTTATATTGAATTCTGAAGCTTCAATGATTTGAAATCAGACATAACCGTTGAGAGAGAACGGTCTTCTTTCGTCATTCATGAGGTCAGCTTCCAGAATCGCAGGCCAATCCTGTCTTCTGATTTTCGCAAGAGGCAGGCTTGCCAGTTTCGTCTTCTTACGTCAGGTTCATCTTCTAACGTCAGGTTTGTCTTCTTGCCAAACGCCAAACGGTCCATGCGTCTTGAAAAGGTCTTTGATCACATTTCCGAGGCTTCTGATTTGTTGCAAAGATCTGTCGGACCTTGTCTTCTAGTAAACGAATCATTGGCGTTGTCCTGACGAATACACAACTTGATTGTTCGACTTTGCCTTTAAGATTTCCTTTGTCGGGACTGAGTTACATCTTACACAGCTTCTTTGATCGGCTTTGCCTTCAAGCGTCTCAGCTTCTGCTGTGTGTCTTTGCTTATGCTGACTTCGTTCTGTCTTTCTTTTTATGAACACTTAGTTCCTGTTCTCATTAGTTAATATACTCAACATTGAACAAACACATTAGTACAATTAAATCAAAGCACTTAAATTTAATTGTCTTAGTCATGGGGTTAACTTAAATAATTTTGTCAAATCAAAATCATGTGGAAAGGTGTTTCAACAAACTCCCCCATTTTGATGTTGGCAAAAGTATTTAATCAAGGAACTCAGTGTTGAGCATCCCCCATGATTGATGGCCTTTTTATTCTTCTGAGATTACTCCCCCATAAGGGTTGCATCTGTTGACTTAGTTCAACTCTAAATCTTCTAAGATCTAATTGAGTGAATCTAAGACTTAAGTCACTGACTTAGTTCAATTCTAAACCTTCTAAGATTTAATCGAAAAGAGCCTAAAGTCAGCTTCCGAAGAAGGTCAATACTTGGAACATATGGTCATTACTCAGTTTTGATACTTATCTACTTTTAGATATCAGAGATATTACGTTACGTTCAGGTATTAGAGTTGGATTCATTTATCAAAGTTGGAGTGTACTGAGTATTATTTACTTGTTTAATCTTTATGTTCACAAGTTTTATTTTGTTGTTCAATGAGTGGTCATGTGTTCAATCAGCATATAAACACAGCAAGTAAGCATCGCATAAATATAATTCAGTTTGGATAAAAGATGCTTATATATTGAATTACTCAGCTCAACAGGAACACGCCATAAAAAATATAAGTTACAAGCAAAGACTATAGACTATTGCTAGTTCTATTTCTTGATATTGTCTTGAACTTGATTTGACTTGGGTTTGGTTTGGGCTGTCCGTTGTTGTTGAGTATGGGTGCTCGGGACAGCAGAAGTTGAGCCAGGAGGCTTCTACTGAGTTCCGGAAGCTGGTAGTTTGGCTTTACTTTTCTCCCCCGGTTTCTGTTGAGTTCCGGCAGCTTGCTTAGCTTGGCTAGGTTGGCCTTTCTCCCCCGTTTTTCCGGCATCATTCGATTGTAGGGGAGGTACAAGGAACTTTTCTTATTGAACAGCACGAGTCAGTATGGATGAATAGTGTTGCATTTGACCCGTACTTTCGCAAAGACCCTTAAAAACTTGCAGCCATTGGCCATACTTGAAGCTGGAATCTTAATATTTGCACTAAGCATGTTGAGTAGATACTCAAGAGATTTCCCAATCCAAGTAATGGAGTCCGTCATTCGGGCATAAGATTGATAATACGTCTTAAGCAAGGCAGAATCATACGAATGATGCTGAATGTTAATGTGTCGGACATGTGCAAGGGTTGACCTGGTGCAGTGTAAAATGTCATTTGTCTTGACCTGGTCAGTGTCCATCTCTTCTTTGCTTAAGTTGAGTAGGCGAATGGTTTCACCAATCTGTTCAATAGAGCACTGAGAAGAGGAGGAGATAAGTTCACGAGCCCCGGTCAGCTCGAAGGACAGCTAGGAGAAAAGTTGATTGACCTCAGCAGAGGTTGCAGATGTTGAGTTCGCAGCTGATAAAGCATTAAGTTTTCCTTCGATGGAGTTCATGTGATTCACCATCATCAGTTGGAGTTCAGCCAGCTTCATTATGAATTCTTGCTTGGGCTGCTGAGAGACTAAGGAAGTCATGACACTCATCAGTTCCTTGAGACCCTTAAGTTCGGTCAGAAGTTGAGTGACAGAGGAGAATTGGGTTGGCTCAGTAGGAATAGACCCAGCAGCATCAGCGTGAGACTGATGAATATCTTGAAGTAGAGCGTGAGCTGAGTGGATGATTTTCCTTCCAGACTCAGAAGCATTCAGATAAGTGTAGGATTCATCAGTGTTATGCTCAAGGGCCGTATTGTTGTCAGCACCGGATGGAGGAGGTGTTTGGTGCTGCCCGGAAGTGGAGGTGCCAGCTTGATCAGCAGCTACACTTTTATTTAGGCCAGCAGCAGGAGCTGACTGGTTTTCTGTCTGCTTGATAGGAGTAGGAAGAGTTTGATCAGCAAAATTATTCACCTGCTCAGTATTAGTCTGAAGTTGAGTAGGGCTGTAAATGAGCAGAGCCGCTCATGAACGGCTCGGTGATCGGCTCGATAAAAGCTCGGCTCGACTCGGCTCGATTTATAAACAAGCCGCTCGTGAACACGATTTACTGGCTCGGTTCGTAAACGAGCCGAGCTTGAACAGGCCAAAGCTCGGCTCGAAAGCTCGCGAGCAGGCTCGATCAGAACATTTATGAACAAATTTTAGTTTTGTAGAAATATATATAGTTTTGTATTAGTTCACAAATATCTAAACTTAATATTATTTTATTTGCTATTAGATGAGTTCGTTCACAAACATAATAAATGAGTAATAAACGAACTATTTGTAAGCATCTTATTTATTTATTCACGAACTTTGCTTGTGAGCTTGTTTATGTACACAATTAAAGAGTTATTTACGAGCAAACTTCACAAATATAATTAACGATTTACTCACAAACAATTCATGGTTAGATAATTTTCTTAATGAGCAAAGTCCAAAGAGGATTTTGGGCTCGAAATAAGCTCGAAGCTCGGCTCAAGCTCGTTGAGCAAGCCAAAACTCGGCTCGGGCTCGGCTTGTTAATTTTATAGCAAGCTCGGCTCGGGCTCGAGCTCGTTAATTTTATAGCGAGCAGAGCTTAAACAGGCCAAAGCTCGGCTCGGCTCGGCTCGTTTACAGCCCTAAAGTTGAGTAGTAATTGGAGGTTGAGGCAACTCAACACTGTCTTTAACAGGTGGAATTTCCTTTGCTAACTCTTTAGGTTGAGCAGCAGGGACATCGAACACTTGCTTAGTGGAAGGTTGAGCAGAGGTGTCGGCAGAAATTGGACCCTTAGTGGCTTGTTCCTCAGCTTGAGAAACAGAGGCTTGTTTTTCCTTTACTTGGTCCGGAGTTGGCTCAGTGATGGTGGTGAAGAATTGGAACTGGAGCCCGGTCAAGTCTGTGATGGGGTCCCTTAGCGGTGATTCATCTAGCAGATCTATCACGCTGGGTTTTAGAGCCTTTTTCTTAAACCTCTTTTCTGCACTGTCCTTTGGAGTTTTGGTTGGAGGAGAAGGGTCAGTAGCATGAGAGTCAAGTGACTCAGAGGAGAAGTTGAGTCCTGAGTCAGTGTAAAGGTTTTCTTCAACCTTATCCTTCACTAGAGACTTAGCTCCTTGCTCAGTAGCTTGCTCAGCAGCAGTTGTGTTGCTCGACTCAGCAGACCCCATCTTATCACCTTGATCTTGTTCCTCCGTGCAGCCCAGTTCTTCCTCCTGGTCACACGGAGTCTTTTCCAAATCAATTTCTTGACTTTGCATGTAGTGGGATTCCTTTGTAATTACAAAGTCAAGTGGGTTAGCATCTACTGGCTTCAACCTAGAGGTTTTCTTCCTCTTTAGAGGCTGATCAGGGGTTTCCTCGCTTTCCTCTTCAGTGTCAGCTCTCGCCTTTCTTTTCTCAGCTGACTCTGGCTTTTCTTGAGCTGGCTCAGCAGGAGCAGCTTTCTTCGTACCAGCCACTAACCTGATCTTCTTTGGAGCTTTGTTAATGTCTTTGGTTGGAGGGCTTAAGGATTGGTCAGCTTTCCTCTTTCTTTCTTTTCTAGTTCGCACAGTCGGTGCTTCTTCAACCATAACCTTCTTTCCTTTCTTGGTTACCTCAGCATCCGCTTCTTCAACCATATTATCCTCAGCAGCATCTTCTTCAATCACAAATCCCTTCCCTTTCTTAGGTTTGATAGGCTAACTGTGGGTCAGCGCGAATAGTATTCCCGAGGTGATCTCAGTCCCCTCTATGTCAATTTCTCCCTTAAAGCTGACTTGGTGATCCTGAAGTATTTTAGTGATGAGCGAACCCATCCGAAGGATCCCGGTGCTGCGTTGAAAGGCTCCAATAAGGAAGACGGGCATATTGAGTGGCTGGTAGGTCAGCATGTGCCAGATGAAGCACTGCTCAAAGTTGGAGGCTGAGGAGGAGGAGTTGACCTTGGGAAACAAGAAGTTGGTCAGGATATATTGGGCTTGCTTTTGAGCCTGGCCCATACAGGTACTGGCGATTTCTCCTTTGTGGTTCTTGGGTTTGCAGAATTCAACGACGTAATGAACCTGCTTGTAGTCATTCGTGCATCGCAACTCAGCACCGTCTGCTTTAAGCTTTAGCAGGGTAGCAAGGTAAGAACGGGTGATGGTGATTGCCTTATTCTTGACCTTGGTGATCGAATGATCATCATCGTCCTCAGCGACCGCTAGGTTTTCATAGAACTCCTTCACCAGTTGCGGATAAGTTGTTGCAGGTATAGAAAAGAGGTCGGTCCATCCATTCTTGGAAATCCAATCACATAAGCGTTTTTTTCATTTATAAAGCTCCCGGAAAACCATCGGGAATGATACACGTTAAGGCCTTTAATGCTATGGGTGCAAAGGTCTCACCATAGTCAATACCTTCCTGCTGTCTGTAACCTTGAGCTACAAGTCTGGCTTTGTTCCTGACTACGTTACCTTGTTCATCTAGCTTATTGCGAAATACCCACTTTGTTCCTATGGTCTTTTGATTCTTCGGTTTAGGCACTAGATCCCATACTTTGTTTCTCTTGAATTGATCAAGTTCCTCTTGCATAGCATTGATCCAGAATTCATCGTGCTCAGCTTCCGAGAAGTTTTTCGGTTCATGAACTGAGACGAACGCAACATTATTGAGATATCTCCTGAGTTGATTTCTGATCATCAGGGTGTTCTCAGCAGCATCAAGAATGGACTTCTCTGAGTGTCCTCTTGGGATCTTGATCTCTTTTGGCAGTGTTGAGTTTTCAGGAGTTGGTGTTTCAACAATCTCTACAGGATTATATTGGTCAGCAAAGATAATTTCAGGTTCATTTTTACCTTTGGTCAGCCCTTGAGGAGGTGACTCAGTGGCTCCAATTTGGTCAGCGGAAGCTGAGCATGGGTCATCTTCGGTAGGCTGACTTGCCTTCCCTGCAGGGTCAGTTTCATCGAACTCAATATGTACAGACTCTTCTATGACCTGAGTTCGTTTATTAAACACCCTATATGCTTTGCTGTTTGTTGAGTACCCTAAGAAGATAGCTTCATCAGCTTTTGAATTAAATTTAGCAAGGTTGTCTTTAGTATTTAAAATAAAACATTTATAACCAAAGGCACGAAAATATCCAATGTTGGGTTTTCGTCCTTTCCAAAGTTCGTAGGGGGTTTTCTTAAGTATAGGTCTAACTAAAGCCCTATTGAGTATATAGCAAGTTGTGTTGACAGCTTCACCCCAGAAATACTTTGGAAGCCTATTCTCACTCAGCATTGTCCTAGCTATTTCAACTAAGGTTCTGTTCTTCCTCTCAACTACCCCAATTTGTTGAGGAGTTCTAGGAGTAGAAAAATTATGGTCAATGTCGCTAACTTCACAGAATTCATCAAACTGTTGGTTTTTGAATTCTCTGCCATTGTCACTTCGGATGTGAGCTAATTTTAGGTCTTTGTCATTTTCAAGTTTTCTAATCAGTGTCGAGAACATCTCAAAAGCTTCATCCTTGCTACTCAGCAAGATGACCCAAGTATACCGAGAGAAATCATCTACAATGACCAAGGAAAATCTCTTACCACCCAAGCTCAGCGGCTGGACAGGTCCGAAAAGATCCAAGTGTAGTAATTCCAATGGACGCTTGGTTGAGACAACATTTTTACTTTGAAAAGACTTTTTGGTTTGTTTACCTTGTTGACAAGCATTGCATAATTGATCCTTCTCAAATCTAAGTTTGGGTAATCCCTCAACTAATTGCTTTCTTGATAATTTGGCAAGGAGGTCCATGATTACATGACAAAGTCTCCTATGCCATAGATAGGAATTATCTTCCTTTGACACTAAGCATATATTTTTTGAAAACTTCTTTTCTAAACTCAACATGAAGACGTTGTCAACACGAGGGGCAGTTAAAACCAAATCATTTGTTTTACCCTTGAGTATTCGACACTCAGTGGCATCAAATACAACCTGTCTACCGCTATCACACAGCTGAGCTACGCTCAATAGGTTATATTTAAGACCCCTGACTAGGGAGACTGACTCAATAGTAGGATTTCCTCCAATAGTACCTGATCCCACTATCTTACCCTTTTTGTTGTCTCCAAAACTTACATTTCCACCTCGTTTATCCACAAGTGTGATGAACTGAGTTTCATCACCAGTCATATGCCTCGAGCATGCGATGTCAATGTACCATAGCTTTGACTTCTCCGCGCACCTCAGGCTCACCTGCAATTGAACTAGTTATCTTTAGGTACCCAATTCTTTTTGGGTCCTCGTTTGTTAGATTTAACAGGTGATGCATCATATTTGATTTTGTGATGACATACATTTATAGTGTGGCTATCTTTCCCACAACAGTCACAATAAACCACCATTTGAGGGTGTTTCCATTTTTAGTCAGCACGATGGTGCTAAGCATACCAACACTCACTTATAGTGTGTCCTCTTTTTCCACAACAGTCACACTGACTGTTCTGATGAGTGTACCGTCTTTGCTGACTAGTACCTGAATACTCAGCATTTGGATAAAACATTTTCTTAGCCGATGAACTCAACTGGTTCTGTATTGAAGTGATGTCCTTTCTCAGTTTCTTAGAATCTGATTGGACTTCCAAGACAAACCGATACATGATTTTTAGGTTTTCATCTTGCCTGGTATTGTCCTGGAGCAGATGTCGGAGGTCACTGAGTTTGACCTCTTCAATCTCATCACACCGCCTGCTGAGTGCTCTTATTTTCTTATTACACTTTTTTATCAGTGTATAGAGATCAGTCAGGGCATTAACCATTTCATTTCTGAACAAGGATATAGATGTTACCTCATTAAAGTGTTCCTCATGATCGGACTCATCGGAGAGGTCAGCTTGCTCAGATCGGCAGTCGTCAACAGCTTCGTCAGCCATAAAACAGATGTTTGCTGACTCAATGGCATCAACTTCTGATGAGGTTGACTCATCACTGTCACTCCATGTGGCCACCATTGCCTTTCTACTCCCCTTCTTTTATTTCTTCAGAGTAGGACAGCTTGACTTGATGTGCCCAGTTTGATGGCATTCGAAACAAGTAACAGGCTTGGAGCTGTCCTTCTTATGTCTGTTGTCGCTAGACTCAGCTCTGTACCTTTTTTTGAATGGCCTTTTGCTGTTCTTGTCGCTTTTCCTAAACAGCTTTTTCATTTTCCTAGTAAACATGGCCATCTCCTCATCATCTGATGAGTCAGCTTCGGTTGAGTCGGCTTTCATGACAAGAGATTTTTGCTTCTTGTCCTCAGTTTTCTCTTTAGCCTCAAAGTTTTTCATGGAGATCTCATGGGTCAGCAGAGATCCGATGAACTCATCATATTTGTACGTGGTCAGGTCCTGAGCTTCTTCAACAGCTGTCTTCTTAGCTTGCTAGCTCTTTGGGAGACTTCTCAAGATTTTCTTCACCTGCTTTTCTTCTGTGAAGTTCTTGCCGAGTCTCTTAAGCTCATTTATGATGTTGGTGAATCTTGAGTTCATTTCAGAGATGTCTTCATTTTCATTCATTTCGAATAGCTCGTATAGCCGCATGTGTTGATTCACTTTGGACTCCTTGACCTTACTGGTTCCTTCATAGGTAACCTCTAGCTTCTTCCAGATTTACTGTGCTGACTCACAACCTGAAATTTTGTTGTACTCTGCAGCATCTAACGCACAGTGAAGCATATTGATAGTCGAAGCATTATTTTGTAATTTCTTAAGGTCATCATCTGACCATTTATCCTCACTTTTGACGGACTTTACACCATCAATAGTTTCATAGGGAACAAACGGGCCTTGGACTATAGCTAGCCATGCACTCATGTTTGTTGCCTAGATAAAGTTTTTCATCATATTCTTCCAGAATGTATAATTTGACCCGACGAACAGTGGAGGCCGACTAATAGATAATCCCTCGGGGAGTATCTGTGTTGTTTGATTTCCTAGAAGGAAACGAGTGATGTTCTCATCAGCCATTACAGGGATCAGCTCAAGATAGTTTTATCTTGAATAGTGAGCTACTGCGCTCTGATACCACTTGTTGGTCTCGTGTAACTTAATATGATTAGTTCCAAGGGGGGTTAGGAACTAATATAACTTTTTCGCTTAATAATGCTGACTTAATTAAGTAGTTGATAATTTAACTCAGCTTTAGGTCGGTAAGGCTGAGTGAAGAGTGAGACAGCTTTAATCAGACACTGACTAGAGCTGTTTCAATTGTGAGTTGGGAAATAACACTTTAGGTCAGCTTCCAACTCAGCACTCTGATTACTCAGCGTCGGCTTGTACAAATTATACACTGAGTAATTTAAGCAAGCAACACATACATATATATCAAGAGAGAGGGTTAGAGATTACTCAGCAGTCTTATCCTGGTTCGGCCTCACCGCCTACGTCTAGTCCCCAGAATCCGTCCGAGCTTTTTCAATCCACTACTGAGCTCTTTAAAGGTAGAGCACAAACCGTTTACAATAGCAACTGGGTATGCAAGAGTACCGTCCTCTATTCGTCTACTCAATCCTATCTCACACTGAATACTATAACCGAGTATCCAGAATTTCTCGACCACTGAGTACTATAACCGAGTACTCAGCACCACTCTTCTAACCTTTACAATTGATACAAAATTGTTCTCACAAAACGAAGAACACTTTAGATGAATATAATTCACTCTAGACTTTTACACAATGATTGGAATTTGGTGTAAGAACTTGCTTTTTCTATTCAGACAGCTTCTCTTTTGGAATTTTTGACTTAGTGAAGATTTTGCTTGTCTGTTTCTCTTGTATATGTTCGGTAATGATCCAAGTGATGAACTTGTCCATTTATACTGAATTCTAAAGCTTCAATGATTTGAAATCAGACATAACCGTTGAGAGAGAACGGTCTTCTTTCGTCATTCATGAGGTCAGCTTCCAGAATCGCAGGCCAATCCTGTCTTCTGATTTTCGCATGAGGCAGGCTTGCCAGTTTCGTCTTCTTGCGCCAGGTTCATCTTCTAGCACCAGGTTTATCTTCTTGCCAAACGCCAGACGGTCCATGCGTCTCGAAAAGGTCTTTGATCACTTTTCCGAGGCTTCTGATTTGTTGCAGAGATCTGTCGGACCTTGTCTTCTAGTAAATGGATAATTGGCGTTGTCCTGACGAATACACAACTTGATTGTTCGACTTTGCCTTTAATATTTCCTTTGTCGGGACTGAGTTACATCTTACTCAGCTTTTTTGATCGACTTTGCCTTCAAGCGTTATTCCACATAAGACTTTTCTTTTAACGAGGCTGAGTTACACTCAACTCAGCTTCTACTGTGTGTCTTTGCTTATGCTGACTTCGTTCTGTCTTTCTTTTTATGAACACTTAGTTCCTGTTCTCATTAGTTAATATACTCAACATTGAACCAACACATTAGTACAATTAAATCAAAGCACTTAAATTTAATTGTCTTAATCATGGGGTTAACTTAAATAATTTTGTCAAATCAAAATCATGTGGAAAGGTGTTTCAACAAACCTTACCTATTTAAATTATGTGCAGGCCAGCTCATGCGAAGGGGTGTGACCAAGGAAGAAGGCACAGAGATTTTGCACAAATGCCACGCAGCAGAATCAGGTGGACGTTTTGGGGCAAACCGAACAGCTGCTAAGGTATTTCAAGCAGGTTTCTTCTGGCCCACTATATACAAAGATGCCCAGCGATTCCTTCAACAATGCAATGAATGTTAGCGCACAGGCAACATCTCTGCTCGAAACTGTTTGCGAGATTTTTAACGTTTGGGGCATCGATTTTATGGGACCATTCCCCATCTCCTTTGGGAATCAGTATATCCTGGTTGTAGTGGATTATGTGAGTAAATGGGTGGAAGCATGCGCGTACCCTTCAAATGACGCAAACGTAATGATTAAATTTTTAAAACAGTTGTTCACTAGATTCGGAGTGCCGAGGGCCATTATAAGTGATCAAGGTACTCATTTCTGCAACCAACTATTTGAAAAGCTCCTTCAGAAATATGGTGTCACACATCGTATAGCCACACCATACCACCCCCAAACAAGCGGGCAGGTGGAGCTATCCAACAGGGAGTTGAAGCGAATTTTAGAAAAAACAGTCAATTCTTCACGAAAGGACTGGTCACTAAAACTAGATAATGCATTATGGGCCTACCGAACAACATATAAGACACCCATAGGGATGTCCCCTTTTCGGCTTCTGTTCGGAAAAGCATGGCACCTCCCTGTTGAGTTAGAACATAGGGCATACTGGGCACTAACATTTTTAAATTTTGATGATCAGGACATTAAGCAGAACAGATGTGCTCAATTGAATGAGATGGATGAATTCCGACTGTTTGCCTATGAAAACGCACTCAAATATAAGGAACAGACGAAAAAATGGCACGATTAGCGTATTCAATCGAAGCACTTTCAAGAAGGCGAACAAGTCCTCCTTTACAACTCACGCCTACGCCTGTTCCCCGGTAAACTCTGCTCGCATTGGTCCGGACCATTCACTATACACCGCATATTCTCTCATGGGGCGATAGAAATCCAGAACACCAATGGAGAGATATTCAAGGTTAATGGACAGCGTCTGAAGCCCTACCTGGTTCATGAACCTCCCAGAACAGTGGGCATCACCCATTGTTTGAGCAAACCATGACAAATCGAAAAGTGGGGGTAAATAAAATTTAAATTTGTTTCTTAATATAGCTTAATTTTAAATTATGCAACGTAGTTAATTTTTTATTTTATGCTAACCTTTTCAATTCCAGTCCACTTTTTGAATATGCCTCTAAGTACATAGGGAAGTATGAACAATCATTTCTCTCACCAACCCTCACCACACGCGAGACAGCCACCGCCCGAGCCGTCTTATCCTTTAATGAAGAATTGTCAGGCGGCAGGACCTCAGTCACAACGGTCACATGCATTAATGTGGTTACTCCTCTTTCCAAACATGGCAAATTGATTCCCTATTCTCACGGTGGAATAAGAATGGTAATTGGTCCAAACGGTTGCAACCATCCTTGATGGTTCATTCTCCTTCTCAATCGTGTATAAAGGTCTCACATTTCTACTGAAACATCACTTTTCCTAACCTAGAAAACCACCAACCGATCGTTAATACTTCACCATGGCACGAAAGAACACGAGGTCTGCCACTACCACCAAGGGCAGGGAAAAGAAACCTGATGTGAGCTCTAGTACGCAAAACTCTCTTGTCCTCTCCAAGCAGCTTTTAACCTTCTCCGATGAGATTGAACAAAACAATTATGAAACGTTCCAAAACACGGAGTTGTGCGCCACCAGACAAATATGCTGGGAAAGCTTGCGCGAGGTTGGTCTAGACGCATAAGTCAAGCAAATGATTGAAGGTGCCAATTTGGATAAATTTCTGGCCATCGAGGAGTTCACATATCACGAACTCACGATGGAGTTCATCTCCACTTTCCAACGCAATGTCAAGTACACTGACCCAAATCACCACAAGCGCTACCAATTTCGGCTGATGGGGAACCATATGAACTGCTCCATCAAAAAAATGAATGTATTCCTTGGCTTGGTCGACCAGACCAAACTTGAAAAAGAACCCCTACTTATCGGCGCATAGAGAGATCCCCCAGGACTTCGACGCTAACTCCTTTTGGCATGCAATCACTGGTCACACCGATTATAACCCCAGTTAATCCAAGGCCTCAGGTATCGATAACTATTCCCTGAAATATTTACACCGTATACTCGCTAGTTCACTTTTTGGCAGGGTCCATCAAGCCACTGTGCCATCCGCTGACCTGTTCGCTCTAGCCTGTTTACGAGACCGAAAGCCGCTGAATGTTGGGTATTATTTTGCTGAGTACATTGTCTCACTGCAATAGAAGAAGAATGTTGCCGGCCTGTTTTGTGGACCATTCATCACCACCATCACCGACTAGTGATGATGATAAAATCTACCGCATTGCCGCTCGGATGAGCATGGAGACCATCCTCATCAACATGCGCGTAATGGAACAAAGAATCAACTCATATGACCAAGAAGTGGAGATCTTACGAGCCAGAATAGGTCTCATGTATCCGGCGAATCACAGAGGAGCCCCATAAAAAATAATGAACCCATTGAAGAAGGACCCACACCAACTACTACGAAACCCAATGCTGACGAGGAGGCAGAGTCCTCCCAGTCCCCAACAGTGTAAATGTCTCACTCTCTTTCTCTCTATCCTTTGTTCGACTTGTTGCTGCTATTGTTTTCGCGCGATCTGTTGGCGTCTGTCTCCTACCCAATTGTCGTACATTGATGACAATGTTTTGGTTAGGTTGGGGGTAGGGGAACAGCGTCTTAGCAACTGTTTGACTGTTCGATATTGCCGCACTATTTTTCTTTGCTCTGTTATTTTATTCCCACTTATATTTTTTGTTTGTTCCTCGCTTCACATCAGCAGCACCTCATAAAAACAAAAACAAAGCACAAACACCATACTCACCCTGTAGTTAAGTGCCATGCGTTTTTGTATTTTTGATATTGTGATAATCGATGATGAGTAGTTGAGTTAGATCAATTTAGCATGTGAATTCCATGATCATGTTAATTGTTGACCAAGTACAAACAGCTAGTGAGGCTTGTACCTAAATCATGCACACTGTTGCAATAATTTTATTGAGGTGTGGGCTTTGGATATTTTAGGTAGGTTAGATTTTACCTTGTTTGCCTTTCAGTAGAAAGAAATGAATCCTGGCACAAGAGGATGAACATCCAACTACTCACCACAAAACACCCATATAAACATCCATAGCTAGAAGCTGGATATTGAAAGAGGGCCCTGTTTCCAAAAACCTATCAAAGGGGACATAGTCACATAGAAAAAAATCATTGTCAAAATAAAAGAAGGAAAAATTTCACCTCTCAAGTGTTCAAAAGAAAAATGAAACAGGAAAAGCCTAGAAACAATGATAAACCAGCTCTCCAAGCTAAACCGATCCAAACATTCACCACAAAACACTTGTTCAAACATCAATTTCACCCAATCGACCATCCAAACCACCCCTCACCCTTGTGATGATTCCGAAAGTGCCAAGAGAAGTTTTGAGTATCTGTTAAACAAGAAGGCAAGTCAAAACTTATTATTTTTATGCATTGCTGTCGAGTGACTTAAACACCCCCACGATTTGAGGGCAAACACTGTGAGCAATGAGCGAAATCCCAGAAGTACTAGGAAAATGATTAACTGCTGACCAAGGGATTCACTAGCTAGTTGAATCAACTTTAATTACTCATCATAAGAATATTATAATTATTAGAGATACGTTTAGATGCATCTACTTGACTGTTTCTTTGCTTGTGATATTTTTACCTGTTCCTTCATTTTCATTTTGATGTGTTGCTTGAGGACAAGCAAAATCTTAAGTTGGGGGTAATTTGATGCGAGTAAAAGGAGCAAGTAAAAGAGGATGAACATTCATGGAAAAGAGCTTCAAATTCTTAGTTTTCAACCAGAATTGGAAGAAACAGGCAGAAATAACAGTTCGAAGCAGGAATCCTCACGAACAGGCTTCCAGTAGAACAGAACAGCTTAAACAACGGCATTAACGGGTCATTTGGAAGGAAATGGATAAACGCACGGGTCGAGCAAGCTACAGGAGATATAAACGTGGAAAGCAAGACAACTTCCATCTTGCGCCAAGTGTAGGAGGATTGTTTACTTGTCCTTGTATTTACTTTTTTGTGACTCTTTACCCTTGTAATTAGGGTTGATGTTAGGAAGGGGATATAAATAGGAAAGGAATCTTACTGTAATGGCACCTTGGTTTTCGCAACTCTCAGTTTTTATTCTCTGTTTTTATATTTCTGTCGGAAGAATGTTTTTAGGGAGAACAAGCTATTCACTCATGACAATGAGTGAGTAATTCCTTTTGCAGGCCTAGCCAGCCATTTAAACGGCGACTGTAAGTATCTTTTGTTAATTAATGAAGTATTTCTATCCATGATTGAGTGCTATTAGTATGCTTAAAGAATAGATTAAGATCAAGTCTATTTTATGGTTACCGAAGATGGCACGACGGTGCTCCGACGTAACGGAAACAGCTAATCGGCATATGTTGTAGTGGACGGACACGAAAACTACCACATGTTGAAACAGCTTTCCACAAGATTTTGATTTGACAAAATCACCCATGATTAAGAAACAATTAAATTTAATTGCTTTGATTTAATTGTACTAATCTGTTTGTTCAATGTTGAGTATAAACTTAAGTACAAAAAGAAATAAAGAATAAGACAGGACGAAGTCAGCATGAGATCAAAGAGCAAACTGAGTAGAATTGAACTCAGTATCAAAGAATAGGAGCCTGAAGTTCAACATAGCGAAGTGAAATGAAACTCAGCATGGAAGTTGACAACAAACGAAGACAATGAATAACAAAGTAGAAGCTGAGTAATCTTCAGGACAGCATGAGAGATCCATTCACTAGAAGACAAGTCTTGAAAACCTTCTGCACCAATAATTGAATCCTCGGAATTACGCAGAAGACACATTCCGAGATGCATGTGTCAACAGATTATTGCTAAAAGACAACTGCCACAAAAAGACAACGACTGCAGGAAGAAGACAAGTCTGACGCCTGAAGAAATCAGAGGATAGGATTGGCCTGCAAAACCTGAAGCTGACCAGACGCTGTCTCCTAAAAGAGTCGTTTTGGACTTAACGGCTAAACATTTGAAATGATCCTCATCCAGGTCTTCATCTATATAAAGACAATCAAACTCCTTGGATCATTGTCGAAGTACAAAAAGAAAAATACAAGAGAGAAAAACAAGTTCAAAGCACTCAAAAACAAGAAAGAGATCTTACACCCATTTTCTATTCCTGTGTAAATGCTAGATCGATTGTTTGTAATCATATAAAGTGTTCTTCATTTGAAAAAGAACAACTTGTATCAATCGTGATATTGAGAGTGTTGTGCTGAGTGTTTGGTTGTAAACATTCAGTGGTAGAGAAATCTAAGTACTAGGTTGTGGTGCTTAGTAGGAGTTGAGTAGAAGAATAGAGGACGGTACTCTTGCATATTCAACTGCCTTGTAAATGGTTTGTGCTCTACCTTTAAAGAGCTCAGTATTGGATTCCAAAATCCCGGAGGACTCTGGGGACTGGACGTAGGCAGAGAGGCCGAACCAGGATAAGTCGTACTGAGTAATTTCTAACTCTCTCAATATATATATATATATGCATGTGTTGTCTGTTGAATTTACTCAGCATATAAATCATTTAAACTGATACTGAGTGAATCAGAGTGCTGAGTTGGAAGCTGACCACAGAAAGTGTCAATTCCCAACTCACGAGTAAAACAGCCTTAGTCAACATCTGACCAAAGCTGTCTTACATTAAGATCGGTCGTGCTGACCAAAAGCTGAGTTAACAAACTCATCAAAATTATCAAGTCAGTATAATTAAATTAGCAAAAAATTATATTAGTTCCTAACCCCCCCCCCCCTTTGGAACTAATCACACGGGATCAACAAGTGGTATCAGGGCCTAAGCTCACTACTCTAAAATATAACTATCTTGAGCGGATCCCCATAAATGGCTGAGAACAGCACCCGTTTCCTTCTAGGGAACCAAACAACACAGACACTCCTTGAGGGATTATCTATTAGTCGGCCTCCCCTATTCTTTGGATCTAATTATACTTTCTGGAAGAATAGGATGAAGAACTTTATTTAAGCCACAAACATGAGTGCATGGCTTGCAATAGTTCAAGGCCCATACATTCCATATAAAACTGTTAACAATGAGAAAGTCATTAAGAGTGAAACTGAGTGTTCAGAAGATGACCTTAGAAAACTTCAAAATAATGCTTCGGCTATCAATATGCTTCACTGTGCTTTAGATGCTGCAGAATACAATAAAATATCAGGTTGTGAGTCAGCACAGGAGATATGGAAAAGCTCGAAGTGACCTATGAAGGTACAAGCAAGGTCAAAGAGTCAAAGGTGAATCAACACATGAGGTTATATGAGTTGTTCGAGATGAACGACAATGAGGACATCTCCAGCATGAAGGCTAGATTCACTAATATTATAAATGAACTAAAAAGACTCGGCAAGAACTTCATCGAAGAAGAACAAGTGAAGAAAATCTTGAGAAGCTTACCTAAGAGCTGGCAAGCAAAGAAAACTGCAGTAGAAGAAGCTCAGGACCTGACTACATACAAGTATGACGAGCTAATCGGATCTCTGCTGACTCATGAGATCTCAATGCAAAACTTTGAAGCCAAAGAGAAAGAAAAGTCAAAAGACAAGAAACAAAAGTCACTAGTGATGAAAGCTGACTCCAAAGAAGCTGAGTCAACTAATGATGAGGAAATGGCTATGTTCACTAGAAAGATGAAGAAGCTGTTCAGAAGAAGTGACAGAAACAGCAAAAGACCATTCAGAAAAAGTGACAGGTACAAAGCTGAGTCCAGTGACAAATACAAGAATGACAGTTCCAAGTCTGTCACATGCTTTGAGTGCCACCAAACTGGGCACATCAAGTCAAGCTGTCCCAACCTCAAGAAAGAGAAGAAGGGAAGCAAAAAGGCTATGGTAGCAACATGGAGCGACAGTGATGAGTCAACCTCATCTGAAGGTGATGCAACTGAAACAGCCAACATATGTTTCATGGCTGATGATGCTGACCATTCTCAATCTGAGCAAGCTGACCTCTCCGATGAAACTGACCAGGAGGAACACAACAATGAGGTAACATCTTTACTCTTGCTTAGAAAAGAGATGGTAAATGCCCTGAGTGATTTATACACACTAACCAAAAAAATGTAACAAGAAAATAAAATCACTCAGCAGGCGATGTGACGAGATTGAAGAGGTCAAGCTGAGTGACCTCCGATATCTCCTCCAAGACAATTCAGATTTACATAGCAACATGCAAATAATGCATAAGTTTGTCACGGAGGTCCAATCTGAGTCAAAGAAACTAAGAAAGGACGTTACAACCTTACAAAGTCAAGTAAAAGGCTCAAATAGAAATAAACCCCATGCTGAGTACGCAAGTACTAATCAGCATAAACAGTTCACTCAGTGTGAGTGTTGCGGGAAAAGAGGACACACGAAAGATGTGTGTTGGTTCAACAAGCGGATTGTCTAATGTGACTTCTGCGGAAGAAAAGGACATACCACTAAGGTATGTTGGCATGCTCAGCATAATAATGCTGACCATACTCAGCATCACCCTCAAAGGGTAACTTATTGTGACTTCTGTGGTAAAAATGGCCACACTATAAAAGTATGTCGTCACAAACTAAAATATGACTTTGCACCTGTTTATACTAACAAGAAAGGACCCAAAAAGAATTGGGTACCTAAAGATGAATAGTTTAAAATGCAGGTCAGCCTGACATGCGTGGAGAAGTCAAAACTTTGGTACATAGACAGTGAATGCTGAAGGCACATGACAGGTGATGAAACACAATTCATCACACTAGAGCTTAAACGAGGTGGTAGTGTAAGCTTTGGGGACAATAAGAAGGGTAAGATACTCGGCTCAGGTACTATCGGAGGTAACCCAACTATTGAGTCAGTCTCCTTAGTTAAAGGTCTCAAATACAATCTGCTGAGTGTAGCTCAGCTTTGCACAAGCGGCAGAAAGGTTGTATTTGATGATACTAAGTGTCAAATACTCGAGGGAAATACAAATGAATTGATTTTAACTGCCCCTCGTGTAGACAATGTATACATGCTGAGTTTAGAAAAACAGTTTTCCAAAAACATATGCTTAGTGTCTAAAGAGGATAACTCCTGGCTATGGCATAGAAGACTTGGTCATGTAAGCATGGACCTTCTTGCCAAATTAGCTAGAAAGCAACTAGTTGAGGGACTGCCCAAACTTAAATTTGAAAAAGACCAATTGTGCAAAGCTTGTCAACAAGGCAAACAAACTAAGAAGTCATTTCAAAGTAAAAACATCGTCTCAACCAAGAGACCATTGGAATTACTACACTTGGATCTTTTCGGACCTATCCAGCCACTCAGCCTGGGAGGTAAGAAATTTTCCTTGGTCATTGTAGACGATTTCTCTCGGTACACTTGGATCATCTTGCTGAGTAGCAAGGATGAAACATTTGAGATGTTTACCACACTACTTAAAAAGCTTGAAATTGACAAAGACCTAAAAGTAGCTCGTATTAGAAGCGACAATGGTGGAGAATTCAAAAACCAACAGTTCGATGAATTCTGTGAAACCAGTGGTATTGACCATAATTTCTCTGCTCCTAGAACACCTCAACAGAATGGGGTTGTTGAAAGGAAGAACAGAACAATTGTCGAAATTGCTAGAACCATGCTGAGTGAAAATAGGCTTCCAAAGTATTTCTGGGGTGAAGCTGTCCACACAGCATGCTATATTCTCAATAGGGCTTTAGTTAGACCTATTCTTAAGAAAACCCCATATGAACTCTGGAAAGGACGAAAGCCCAACATTGGCTACTTTCGTGCCTTTGGGTGTAAATGTTATATACTCAACACGAAAGACAATCTTGCTAAATTTGACGCTAAAGCTGACGAATCGATCTTTTTGGGATACTCAACAAACAGTAAAGCATATAGAGTATATAATAAACGAACTCAAATAGTAGAAGAGTCTGTCCATATTGAGTTCGATGAAGCTGGCCCTGCAGGGAAGTCAACCCAGCTCGAAGAAGATGAACTTAGCTCAGCTTCCGCTGATCAAAATGATGCTCCTGAGTCATCAATATAGGGGCTGACCAAAGGTAAACAAGAAGTTGAAATTACCTTCGCTGACCAATCTACTCCTGCAGAAATTGTAGAAACACTTGTTCCAAATAACTCAGCATTGCCCAAAGAAATAAGAATTCCAAGAGGACATTGAGAAAAATCCATTCTTGATGCTGCTGAAAACAAGGTAATGACAAGAGATCAGCTTAGGAAGTATCTAAGCGATGTGGCTTTTGTATCAGTACATGAACCAAAGAACTTTGCTGATGCTGAGCACGATGAATATTGGATCAATGCTATGCAAGAAGAGCTCGACCAATTCACAAGAAATGAGGTATGGGATTTAGTACCTAAGCCTAGAAATCAAAAGTCCATAGGAACTAAGTGGGTCTTTAGAAACAAACTAGATGAGCATGGAAATGTAGTCAGAAATAAGGCTCGACTTGTAGCTCAAGGCTATAGTCAGCAAGAGGGTATTGACTATGGTGAAACTTTTGCACCAGTTGCTAGGCTAGAAGCTATACGTATATTATGTGCCTATGCCAGTTTTATGAACTTTAAATTATATCAAATGGATGTTAAAAGTGCATTTCTTAATGGCTTTATAAACGAAGAGGTATATGTTAACCAACCTCCTGGGTTTGAAGATCCAAAATTTCCAAACCACGTTTATAAACTCAAGAAGGCCATGTATGGCCTGAAGCAAGCTCCAAGAGCTTGGTATGAGAGGTTGACCAACTTCCTGCTGACCAGGAACTATGTTAGAGGAAAAGCTGTCACAACCTTGTTCATTAAGAAAAAGGGTAAACATACCCTACTTGCACAAATTTATGTAGATGATATAATATTTGGTGCTACTGATGAATCTTTGTGTAAAGAATTTAGCAAACAGATGCAAACTGAGTTCGAGATGTCCATGATGGGTGAACTCAACTTCTTCCTTGGACTTCAAATTAAGCAAGGTAAGAATGGCATCTTCATAAGTCAGTCCAAGTACACCAAAGAGATGTTAAAGAAGTTCGATATGGAAGATTGCAAACCCATATCAACCCCTATGGGTACTGATACTGTCCTATGCAAAGATGAGAAAAGTAAGTCAATAGATAGTAAACTTTATCGAGGTATGATAGGCTCCTTACTTTATCTCACGGCTAGTAGACCTGATATACAGTACTCAGTATGTTATTGTGCAAGATATCAAGCTGACCCTAGGGAACCTCACTTAATTGCTGTAAAAAGAATTTTTAGATATTTGCAGAGCTCAATCGATACAAGTTTATAGTTTCCAACCTCAAATGACTTCACACTCATTGGATATACTGATGCTGACTATGGACGAGATAAACTAGAACGTAAAAGTACTTCAGGAGGATGTCATTTCCTTGGAAGCTGTCTAGTATCTTGGTTCAGCAAGAAGCAGTCATCAGTTGCCTTGTCTACAACTGAAGTTGAGTACGTAGCTGTTGGAAGCTGTGTTGCCCAAGTTCTATGGATTAAGCAACAGCTTGAGGATTATGGAGTAAAAACAGAAACAATAGAGATCAAATGTGACAACAAGAGTGCCATTGATCTATCCAAAAATCCAATCCAACACAGTAGGATGAAGCATGTCAGCATAAGGCATCACTTCATCAGAGATCACGTACTAAAGGGAGAGATCAAGCTGACCTACGTACCAACAGATGAACAGCTTGCAGATATATTCACCAAGCCATTGGCACGTGAACAGTTCAACATACTAAGGGAAGCTATCGGTATGTCTAATCCTCTTCAATAACTCTATGTGAAAAATTGAATGTTAAGTGATTGCCATGCTAAGTGAATTCAAAATTAGTAACTACTACTTACTGGGCTTAAAATGTAGAAGATCACTCTACGCTAAGTAGATATACATGTTGAGTGATTATCCTATGCTAAGTTACTAAGAGATAAGAAACGCATCTACGTAGAACTAGGAACTCATTATCCCAAACGCTTCGCATTCTAGCAAAACTGAGTTAAAAGGCCACTTGCACCATTTAATGCAAACACGTGTAATAAAAAAGGCACCTGGGATAACGCAAGCAATAAAGGCAAAGCCCATGCGCCAAACGTGTCATAAATGACAGAATCCCTGTCGATTGAATATCCCAAGGAAAAACGGCTAGTCCAACGAATAGGATCGATTTAAAATCTCTATAAATAGTGGAAGATTTCCCACTTAATCATCTTTACGCTTGAATCCTTTGGCATTCCAATCTCTCTCTCTCTGAATATTCAAAATCCCTCGAAAAACTCTGAGAAGAACATGTCGAACCCTCAGAATGTCTCCGGTGGTGATTCCGGCAAACATCACACCGATGAAAATCCAAAATCTCCTCCACAGCTTAACCAAACTCCGAACAAAAACCCTCAAGCTCTTCAAAGAAGCCCAAGGAAAGGAACATGGTCAAAGTTCACAAGAAAGTCAACAATCTGGAAGTTCTGAAATGTAGATGGTTCTCTCCCAGCTTCATCACCGCTGAAAAACCCTTCTGTGAATGGATTGAGAAGAATGAATGGGTAGGACTCTTCTCTCTCCCTGGGAAAACCTATCCTAGGTTAGTTAGGGAATTTTACTCCAATCTTTATGTCGATGAAGAAGATCCTGATTACTTGGAAACTTCCGTCAAGGGGCACAAGATAACAATCACCCCATCCTACTTAGCAACCTTACTCAACCTGCGAGAGGAAGGGAAAGAGTTTAGGACAACCAAAGAAACGCTTGACCATGTCAAAGGATTCTGCAAACCAAATAATCACAAAGGAGAGATACCCAGCACCTGTATGGGGAAAAATCAGAAGATGGCTCATTACATATTGACCAACTTCATCTTCCCAAAGCTCAACTCAGTATCGTCGGCCTCCAACTTCGAGCAGTGCTTCATATAGCACATGCTGACCTACAACCCACTCAATATGCCGGTGTTTCTAGTCAGTGCACTTCAACGAGGAGGTAAGAAACTCAGACTGGGATCCCTAATCACTAAAATCCTCGAAGATCAGAAAATAGAAACAATCAATGAAACTCAGAGTTTGGGAAATGAAATTACAGCGGCTCTGCTGTTTGGGTTAATATTCAACCAGCCTTTGAAGGGGGCTGAAGATGTTGAGGAAGATGAAGAAGAAAATGATGCTGAACAGGAAGTGGAACCAAAGAAAGGAAAGAAAGTTGTTGTTGAGTCTGCTGAGCCAGCAAAGACAAAGAAGAAGAGAAAAGCACTTGAAACGTGCTCAAAAGATGTTGATACTGTCCCAAGGAAGGTACGAGCTGTATCTAAGGGGAAGAAAGTTGATACTGACCAAACACCTAGGTCAGCAAAGAAACGAAAAGGGCAAGTTGAGCCCGAAGAGGAGAATGAAGAAACTCTAGAACAACCTCTGCAGAAGAAAAGAAAAAGCTCTGCATTGAAAATTGTTGAAGCTGACCCCCTCGATTGGGTTGTCCCTCCAAAGTCACACTTCGTCCAAAGTCTCGGGATTGATCTTGAGCAAACCCCTATTGAGCGAGAAGAGGAAGAACAGATAAATAATGACGCTCAGCCTGATATTGAGGAAGAAGAGCATGCTGAGCAAACACCGACTGAGGATAATGCTGAGCAAGAGGAGAATCCAAATATGGCACTTCAAACAGTGGATGTTGAGCTCACCGAACATGACATTGCAAAAGATGAGATCAATGCTGAGCTTAGAGACAACTCCTCTTCTGACTCAAGTGAGGATATTCAAGCTGACCCTTCACCTCCTCAAGCTAAGACATTCAAAAGGCTAAAGAAGAAAGCCTACAAAGCACCTTTTATTGATCTGTTGGGTGATTCTCCACTTCGGGACCAAATTACTGATCTATTTGACATCCAGTTCAGATACTTTTCTAATGATACTGTGTCTCCTCCTATGGAACCTGCGGAAAATCAAGCCTCTGTTACTCATACTGAGGAACAAGCCAAGACTCTGGAAAATCCAAATACTGCCGAGCAAGAGCTCGAAGTCCAAGATGCTCAAGATGGGGAGCAAACTATGGAACAACCTGCTCAAATTCCACATCACATTGAGCAGGTCAACATCTCTGTAAGTCCTTCACCGCAAACTCAGAATACACAAGATGTTGAGCACTCAGCTCCTCGTACTGAGCTACCACAAGGCCCAACCATTGACCAACCCAACCAATCTGATAAGTAGCCAACTCCACAACCATCAAGTTCAACTTCAATTCCTGCCTCTAAGTCAAATCCTGCTGGCACATTGGCCTATCTGAGTGCTACTGAGTCTGGCCGCAGAATCATTGCCTCTGCTCAGTCTCTTCTTTAGGATTTGAATCCTATTCATACAGATGCTGCTAGGTCTGCAAATCTTGAGTCCTCCCAAATTACATCCATCACTCCACTTCTGAACGAAATTCGGAGCCTCAAAGATCTCATCAGTGTTATGACCACGGTCCAGACACAGCAACCCAAGCAAGACCAGATTGCCAAGATAACTGAACTATTGCTCATGATGGTCAACCACATGAATGCACTTGAAGGAAAAGTCCAGAGTCTATCTGACGTAAATCCAGGGTATGCTACTTCTACTGAGCTCAAATACTATTTTGCTAAGCTGACAATGAACCTGGCCAACATTGGATCTACGGGTCATCCTGAGTATGCCACTTCTGCTGAGTTGGACCAACACTTCTCAAAGTTGACCTCTGATCTGAACTGCACACGTGAATTGATTTCCTCCACTTCTCAGTGTACCATTGATCAACTGAGTGAAGCTGTGCGTCTACTCAATGTCAATAAGGAAAAGATGGATGATGACCTCGTCAATACTGGTGCACTTCTGACCTTTTCACAAGCCATCCTTAAATCAGTCCATGATCAACGCAAATTCTTTGACTCAGCTGTGCTCAAAATGTACCACCAATCCTATGCTCAACTCACTGAGTCCGTCTCCTGGATCAGCAAATGATGGTGTTCCCGTTATAGATGGCCTAAGAGAGAGTACAAAGAGGTTGAAGCGTTATTCCAACGCCTTGTCTGCTGCTGCTAGAAATGATACTTTCATTCCTCCTCCACCCGATGATGGCAAAACGGGGGAGAACAGACAAGATGGAACTCAACACGCAGGTGGTGCATCAGGCAGCAAAGACAAAGGAAAAGTCAAGTGTCAAGCTGGGGAGCAAGCTCAAGCTACCTCAAGGAAGAAAAAGTAGCTTAGTCATACTTCAGGACTTAGTACGTGCTTTGTGATTGATTTTTTTTTTATGTGCTTAATGTTTTTGTATGCTTAATGGGTTAAGCTATGATGAGTACCATTCTATCTGAATTATCTAAATATCATGCCTAATATTATGTGCTAAAAGCTGATCGATGAAAATTGAACAAACAAGTAAAAGTAAACATACTCAGTATACATTAAACACCAAAACAATCTGTGTATCAAACAGAGTATTTAACCATTTCTGAAATCTGACCTAGACTCATTTAAATTAGATCTTGGAAGGTCTAGAATTGAATTAAGTCAGTGTAAGCAATGCCTTAAGTATATTCAATTAAATCTTGGAAGGTTTAGAATTAAGTTAGGACAATAGATGCAACCTTTACGGGGGAGAAATTTCAGAAATATGAAAAATAAATCAATCATGGGGAATTTCAAAACTGAGTTCCATAATTATGTATTTTGCCAACATCAAAATGGGGGAGTTTGTTGAAACACCTTTCCACAAGATTTTGATTTGACAAAATCACCCATGATTAAGAAACAATTAAATTTAAGTGCTTTGATTTAATTGTACTAATCTGTTTGTTCAATGTTGAGTATAAACTTAAATACAAAAAGAAATAAAGAATAAGACAGGACGAAGTCAGCATGAGATCAAAGAACAAACTGAGTAGAATTGAACTCAGTATCAAAGAATAGGAGCCTGAAGTTCAACATAGCGAAGTGAAATGAAATTCAGCATGGAAGTTGACAACAAACGAAGACAATGAATAACAAAGTAGAAGCTGAGTAATCTTCAGGACAGCATGAGAGATCCGTTCACTAGAAGACAAGTCTTGAAAACCTTCTGCACCAATAATTGAATCCTCGGAATTACGCAGAAGACACATTCCGAGATGCATGGGTCAACAGATTATTGCTAAAAGACAACTGCCACAAAAAGACAACGACTGCCGGAAGAAGACAAGTTTGATGCCCGAAGAAATCAGAGGATAGGATTGGCCTGCAAAACCTGAAGCTGACCAGACGTTGTCTCCTAAAAGAGCCGTTTTGGACTTAACGGCTAAAACATTTGAAATGATCCTCATCCAGGTCTTCATCTATATAAAGACAATCAAACTCCTTGGATCATTGTCGAAGTACAAAAAGAAAAATACAAGAGAGAAAAACAAGTTCAAAGCACTCAAAAACAAGAAAGAGATCTTACACCCATTTTCTATTCATGTGTAAATGCTAGATCGATTGTTTGTAATCATCTAAAGTGTTCTTCATTTGAAAAAGAACAACTTGTATCAATCGTGATATTGAGAGTGTTGTGCTGAGTGTTTGGTTGTAAACATTCAGTGGTAGAGAAATCTAAGTACTAGGTTGTGGTGCTTAGTAGGAGTTGAGTAGAAGAATAGAGGGCGGTACTCTTGCATATTCAACTACCTTGTAAACGGTTTGTGCTCTACCTTTAAAGAGCTCAGTATTGGATTCCAAAAGCCCAGAGGACTCTGGGGACTGGACGTAGGCAGAGAGGCCGAACCAGGATAAGTCGTACTGAGTAATTTCTAACTCTCTCAATATATATATATATATATATATATATATATATATATATATATATGTGTGTGTGTGTGTGTGTGTGTGTGTGTGTGTGTGCATGTGTTGTCTGTTGAATTTACTCAGCATATAAATCATTTAAACTGATACTGAGTGAATCAGAGTGCTGAGTTGGAAGCTGACCACAGAAAGTGTCAATTCCCAACTCACGAGTAAAACAGCCTTAGTCAACATCTGACCAAAGTTGTCTTACATTAAGATCGGCCGTGCTGACCAAAAGCTGAGTTAACAAACTCATCAAAATTATCAAGTCAGTATAATTAAATTAGCAAAAAATTATATTAGTTCCTAACCCCCCCCCCCCCCTTTGGAACTAATCACACGGGACCAACACCACATATTGGGGTTTCTTTATTAATGCTTCCTGTCGCTTAATGCTCGTTTGTATGTTAGCATAATGACACTTGGTTAATATCACTTAGAATCTTTGGAAATGGGACACCGAACCTTAGTGACCGATGAGGGAGAGACCCAACTCAGGAATATAGATCTACTTCACTAAACGATAAAGGTTAGGCACAGTTGTTCGTAGTCGTATGGCTAGGTCTATGCCTGTTCATCTTGAATTCATTCCATTTATTACTGTTTAGTTAGTGTTTATGTTAAGTTTGATATTATTCACCTACTCAATATCTGAATCTAACACTTAAGGTAACTTATTCTTCTCATTAAAGTACAATCCATGTGGAATACGACACTTGGTCTTACCAAATACTACACATGACCTAGTACACTTGCTAGCATCCATATTTAACACACCACGGAACAGGTTATTTTTTTACTCAATCGCTTTCGTTTAACAATAGTTCCTTCCTTTTTTCACTCACGTAGGTTTTGTGTCTCGATTTATGGATTATAACGGGAATTTTGGATTTTTCGAGAGACGTAACCATGCGTTTGTTTGTATTGTATCGCTTTGGATTTTCTTAGGGAATGTAATCATTGTGTAATGTGATCGTTTCTAGCGCGAATAGTTCGTTTTCTCATATTAATGTGAAGAAAGACGGTGAGTCTATTTGAGCGAACGATGATATTTCCTTTTTCGGATTTTTGCTAGAAACGAATATTATGTCTTCCAATTTACGGGATATATCGTCCTAGCATGGTTATAGAAGATGTATATCGATGCTCGTTTAATCACATGCTTATTCGAAAAGGGCTATTACCATCCTTGTTATTTAGGCGCATATCAAACAAACACACGAATTGGGCCATACTTCTTGCGCGCTTTGATAGTAGTCGAGATAATCGAGACATTAGTCAAAGGTACAGTCTCGTTCGTATGACACAACCACATGGTTTTAGTTTAATTTTGCTTGGATAATTTTGGATGATTCGTATACCAAATCGAGGCGTGTGTTCGATGGGATCGGTTCATTTTCTTTAACTGCGCTTAGGATTGATATATGTTGTAACAACGGAATGATTTTGGTCGTTTTACCTTTTAATTACTTTTACGGATACGTCTATTTCTCTTTGAACGAATCAAGGTGTAACGTAAGGGATCGTGTTTATTCGGAAGGGACGGGCCATGTTTATGAAACTCTTTACTTTACAACGAGGTTGTTCAAAAAAGAAACGTTCTTTGTTTTCGTTCATCATAATTTCGTTTTATCCTAACGTATTTAAAAAAGGGAAAAGTATAAAAATAAACCTTGTGGTTACACCTGTTTTCGATTGCAGCCTTGTGGTTTAAAAATTTGCAAAATGGCACATTGAGGTTCATTCCGTTAGCAAACACATACCAAATTGACTAACGGTGTTAAAAGTCAAAGGGAAAAGAGTTAATTTTATCCTTATATTTATTTATTTTATAAATTAACACCCCTTATTATCTAATTATCACAAACAAACCCCTAAATTTAAAATAAAAATCAAATACACTTTCTTCTCCATCTCTCTCTAATTTCTTAATTTTTTTTTTTGTACTTTCTCTCTCTAAAAATACAAAATCAACTTTGATTAACATAATCCCAATATTAAGTTAAAACCACAACGTCTTATTCTTATTGGTGATAAATAACAAATCTTTAAAACAAAAAGGGATGGAGAAGAGAGAGAAAGATCTCCAGCCCTTCATTAACATCCCCCCATTATTAATGTAACACGAAATATTAGCATGGTATCCTTTCTTATTAGCAGATTGAATATGTGAATCATTAGTCTTACTAGTAACCGGCGATAATGCCGACCCCAAGACAGGAGATAAAGAACCTTCTTCCGATGACAATGAGATCGGTGGGGAATTGGATCTATCCCATTGATAAAGAGAACCATTATTCTTCAAGAGCTCTGCAAGGACAATTTTCAGATGGGGAAAATTTGGAGATGCGACAATAACATCTCCCGGAATGTGACCATTGGCATCAGAGATACCGGGATCAGCACCAGCAAGTAAAAGCAGCTTTAGAACATCAACATCATTAGTAGATCCACCAGAAGCAACACAATGAAGAGCACTGCTCTTATCAGGACTGTAAGAGAAATTTACATCAACCTCAGGTAGAGCAAAAATGAGCTTCACAACATCAATACTACCGTATTAAGCAGCAATCATTAGCGGGGTTCAATGTTCAAGAACCCTCTTATTCGACACCCTCTGGTGACTACTATAACAGAATGAAACCGCCCTGATCTCGGATTCATCATATACCAATCGCTTGAAACCCTCAACATCATTATTTGCTGCACACTCAAGCAATACCGAAAACGAAACCCCTGATTCAACTGTGTCAATTGAGTTATTCATATTTGTAGAGATTACCAGGGTCCTCTATTAAACATGCTTCATTGAACTAGAACAGCAATTGATTGTGAGAAGAGAGAGAAAGAAGAAGAAAAATAAGAAAGAGAGAGAAAGAAGAAAAATAATAAATTACAGATAGATGAAGGTGTATTTGATTTTTATTTTTAATTTTGGGGTCTGTTTGTGATAATTAGATAATAAGGGGTGTTAATTTATAAAATAAATAAATATAAGGACCAAATTAACTCTTTTCCCTTTGACTTTTACACAGTTAGTCAATTTGGTATGTGTTTGCTAACGGAATGAACCTCAATGTACCACTTTGCAAACTTTTAAAGCACATGGGTGCTATTCGAAAATAGGTGTAACCACAAGGTTTATTTTTGTACTTTTTCCTAATAAAAATGAAATTTAATGACAAACTCGGAGCCACAATAGCTATCTCGACGAGGCGTTGAATTCGATGGCGGCTTGAGGTCCACGAGCACTGCAATCGGTTGGCAAGGACGAAATTGATCTAGCAAATTTCTGATTGTATTAGGCAAGTATGGGGCAGATTTGACCTTCACTTTGGAGGGGCCGTATGAAAACTTACAAACATGGAATCGAGTAAAGTAAAAGGTTAAAATCAAGTTCATGTGGTCTAGATTGAGTTCATGTGAAAATCTGGGACAAAAACGAATTATAGACGCTCGGAAACATAAAAAATAAAAAAAGAGACAGTTTGTGATGAAAAGTTTGAAATAGAAATTGTAAAAAATTTGAGGTGCAAAGATTGGCTTGTAAATAAGCTAGAAAATGGAATTAAAACTAAGAACTATGAAGAACAAAAGAAGAATTAAGAACTAAGCATTGTTTGATAAGAAAAAGAACTAAGCATTGAGAACTTTTAAAGGGGGTTTTTGATGTGTTGAATGAGTGATTTTTTTTGGAATTTTATCTATAACATTTTGTAAGAGTATTTGAGGTAACTAATCCAACCTAATTTTCTTATTTTTCTCAGAAATTGCTCACCATTTGACACCTCATATAACTTCCATAACGTCTAACTAATTTGTAGTTTTGTAGTTAGAGATAATGTAGTGCTAGATATGAGTGTAAGTAGGGTGTTTTGGTCTCGTGGGTTAGCTTGTAGTGTCGTTCGGTGCGCGTTAAAAAAACCAGATGGGCCGAATTGAACTTCCAATACTAAGTTCCAAGAATAAATC
The DNA here is from genome assembly GCF_963576675.1 of Euphorbia lathyris. NCBI lineage: Eukaryota > Viridiplantae > Streptophyta > Magnoliopsida > Malpighiales > Euphorbiaceae > Euphorbia > Euphorbia lathyris. Next base: position 72,498,820 of record NC_088910.1, read on the forward strand.
TCGACGTTACGGGTGTAGGTCTCGTCGAGACCTACACGAAATATATTTTTTTTTATTTCTTTTCTTTTATATAAGTTTTATTTGTATTTATTACGTTTTTATTATTTACAACTTTACTCTAAAATTAACTAGATATTTTATATTCAAGTAAATAAACAAAATTTATTTATTGACTAACAGTAAGTTTACTTTATTTGATATAAAGGCTGATATAAAGACGGATATGTCAAAATGGATAAATAGAGACATTAACCCTTATTTAATGTTACACCTCTCCTTTCATTATTTAATCTTTTTCTCTAAAAAAAATTCTCATAAATCACATTAACCCTAATTTAACCCCATTTTGAAGTTTATGATAACTTTTATTAATAACCATGTAACAACCTACGTTAATTTAACCCTATTTTGGAAGTTAATGTTAACTTTTTATTAAACTGACTGTGTTTATATCTACTTTAAGACTTTCTTTGAGGGTTTAGAGGTTAATGGAAATGGAAGTTAAAGGAAGTAATGAAAGGGAAAGGAAAGTGATGGGAAGGAAAGTTAAAAATTGACTTTGTTTGAGAATTTATAAGATGTAAATGTGGTTAAATGTTTAACTTCGTTTGAGAGTTTAAATATGGAAAAGAAGAATGGTTAAATTTACTATGAAGAGACAAAACAATTTTAAAAAACTTTACGTTACTCTCATTAACCTTCAATTTTGAGGTTAAAGTTTGAAGGTGAGAGAAAATAAACATTTAACCCCATTAACCTCGATTTACTCTAAAAAAAAAATAACTCTCAAACAATATTAATTTAATACTTAACCTTCCATTACTCTAATTTACTCCCATTAGCCACCTCCCAATTAAAGGCTAAACCTTTGTTTGGAACACTGTTATAAAAACCGGACCGGACCGGTCGGTCGGACCAGTCTAACCGGAAATCGGCCAGGAGTCCGGTTCGAGTTAGTCCGGTTTGTTGAATCTTCAACAAACCGAACTGGTCCGGAATTGAACCGAAAACCGGAGGTCGGACCGAAAACCGATGTAACTCCGGTTTTTTGAAGATCTATTAAAAAAAATAAAAAAAAAATAGAGATCTCATGGAGAAAAACAGAAAGGCACACAAATTCTGGGAAGGAATTCCAGAGAAAGTAGACGCACGGAATCACCAAAGAGATGTGCAAAGAAAACAAAGAAATGGAGATGTTCTTCATTTTGTTGTTGGGAATTCTGGGCAAAAAAAACGAGGAAATGGAAGTTAGAGGAAAGAGGAAGAAGGAAAGGGGTAGAGATGAAGTTAAAGGAGAGAGAAAAAAGGAAAGGGAGATTGATGTATGTGAGGTAAAAAAACACTATTTCTATATTTCTAGGACAGTGGGTAGCACTATTTCTAGGACAGCTAACACTATTTTTTTTTTAACAAACTAGTAATTCTCTTTAACTACTCTTTCTCACATATTAAATTACCAACTTTGTTCTTTATAATACAATTAAAAGATTCAAATTTCATTAATTTCAAATGTCATACAATATGCCTTTAATAAAAAAAAAATAATAGACGGATTTTTATTTAAAAAAAATAAATACAAATCAATTTTTTTTATAATTTATTTTTGATATAATACTTTAAAAAAATAATTTAAAATTAATTATATATATAAATATTATTTATTTATTTATTACGTCATCCGGTCCGACCATTTCGAACCATCCGATCCGACCAAGTGATCCGTGACCCTTTTATAAATCCGGTTTGATATCCAGTCCGGTTCTGATAACATTGGTTTGAAAGCTTGAAGATTAATGGAGGTGAGAGTTAAAAGAGGTAATAGAAAGGAAAGAAATATGATGAAAATGAAAGTTGAAAATTAACCTTGTTTGGGAGTTTATAGGATGTAAATGAGGTTAAATATTTAACTTCGTTTAGGAGTTTTAATATGAAGGAGAATGAAAGTTAAATTTACTCTACAGAGACAAAAAAATTTAAAAACTTTACATTACTCCTATTAACCTCATTAACCTCCATTTACTCTTAAAAAATTAACTCCCGAACAAAATTATTTTAATATTTAACCTTGTATTACTTCCATTTACTTCCCTCCTTCCTCCTTCCTACTTCCAAGGGCTAAGAAAAACTCTCAAACCGTCCTCAAATCGTCATATCATGCGCTAACTGTTTGCGGAAATTTGCTTTCACGCTATCTTGCGGCCTATAAGACTTTGCACCGGCCTTCCCTGACCGTTATGTGGATTGATATATGCTCATGTTAGCAACAATCTTCGGAGCATGTTAGTGATGATGGTATTTACTTAAAAAGACTTCGAACTTATCGAATTTTTTTACATAATTACAGTTAATTAACGCACTAATAATATTAACAAAAAAAAAAAAAGTAGACAAGGAATTGTAGATTCTATAAGAAATCGAAAAAAAATGAAAATTATTTTCAATTCATCCATTGATTTTTTTTTTTGAGATTTTTTTCACTACTCAGGTATGGTAAGCAGCACCGGCCGCCATGCTCTCCTTAAGAATCTATACCTAAAAGTACCTGATATCGGTCTGAGAGCGCCGGCTCCACATCGCGGAGTACTCAAACCTCCAATTCCATGCCCACCTCTAGTACGGGCAACCGGTAACAAGTCATCATCATCGTCGGGATTATGATGCTGATCTTTGTCTTGAAACGGAGGCGACGACGACACAAACAAATCCTTCAATTTCCTCCTAACTCTCTTTTTCTGAGGCGGATCTTTGGGAGGGTCATCACGAGGAGGAAGACGGCGGCGGTGGTCAGAGGAGCGAGAAAGAAGCATGCGGAGAGTCATGCGGCGGCGGAGGTGGATGACGGGGCTCGTAGTAGGGCTCTGAGTGGGGCTTCCAGATACTGCACATTGAGTGGCGAGAAGCTTGAATTTGTGAAGAGTAGCCATTGAAATTGTTGTGGATTTGTGATTAGTGCAAGAAGTGAGATCTGAAATGAAGATGAAGGGGTTTTTCCATTTTCTTTTTAGTTAAAGCGTTTTGGAGTATTCGTAGAAGATGGTTAAAAAGTAGAGCGGCTTTGGAATTGGAATGTACAAGGGCGGATGGGGAAATTCATGGGTTTTGTTTTCTTCCATACTACTTCTTACATGCTTTACACGTGGCAGATTTATCTGGAATTGAATTGCAACTTTACTACCGTATACTTGCTGACAGACAAATAAATCTTCAATGATATCAGAATGCAATTAATATTTATAAAATTAATAAATTTATAACCAAAATTTTGTTACACTAAATCATACGAACTTCAGGTGACCTCCCATTAAAGTGTACATCCGGTTTTTGTGACCGGTCAACGCTGGACAACTATGTCACGTCAGCATTTTTCATTGTAGAATTAAAAAAAGTGGAACTCATTCTTTATGGAATGATTAATATAGCCTTATTCTTCATAAATTTACTAAAATACTCTCATATTCTTCCTTCAACCCCTCCCTCCCATTTCTATTGCGATAAACACAGACACTGTTGTTTCTGAAAAAAACATAAGTACTATTTTCAGAAAACGATAATTCTGCAATTTACCCTAAAAAGAAATAGAATTTACATAAAAGATGAGTTTGGAGGATAAACTGATGTACATGTTTTCCAATTAGAGAACAGTTTAGAATTGTTTTTTGCAATCCAGTTATAATTAAGAAATCTTGGAAGAAAATCCCAATTAATTTTCAATTTTGATGTTTTTTTTAAACTAAACAATAAACTCCATTTTCTAATTTTTCTTGGAAAATTTCCACAACAAAGCCCTTGTTTCCATGTTTCCACAACAAACAAGGCCTAATTATTTTAATACAACATGTTGTGCTTGGTGGCAACTTACTTTCCCAGTGTCATCAAATCCGATTTAATGATTCAAGAGGAACTTTTGACTCTAGATAGTATTTTCTTATTATACAATATGTGACAATATTAATCTTCATTAGTCACTATATGATTTTTTTTTTAACTGGATGCAGGTCCCAAACTCATTGATTTCATTGGTATCATCTGTCTTACGAAAAGGAGAAGATGATATGACTCAGCTTTATGCATTGAGGACAATTGAGAACATTTGCAGTTAAGGAGCAAATTGGGCCGCTCGTTTTGCTAGCTCAGATTTGATCAGTAATCTATGCTACATATATAAAGCAACAGAAAAGGGGAAACGCTGAGTTTGGAGCGCTTTGTGTGTTGAATAATTGGAGGACATGTCGTAATGTTTTCTCAATTTTGGATCATAATGAAAGAGGAATGGTAGAGAGAGGAGTGAGAGAGAAGATGTAGAGAGAGAAATGGGAGGGAGGGGTTGAAGGAAGAAGATGAGTCTATTTTAGTAAATTTATAAAGAATAAGGCTATATTAGTCATTCCATAAAGAGTGGGTCCCACGTTTTTTTAATTCTACAATGAAAAATTCTGATGTGGCATAGTTGACCAGCATTTACCGGTCACAAAAACCGGATGTACACTTTAGTGGGAGGTCACCTGAAGTTCGTACTGTTTAGTGTGATAAAATTTTGGTTGTACACCAAAGTGTGATTTGGGGTAAAGATTGTACACCACGTATGTAATTTACCCTAATTATGGAAGTGTATATAATTATGGAAGCTGATAGAAAGCAAACAAATTGTTTTGGAAGCTGAGAGAAAGCAAAGAAATTGTTTAGAAAGGGTTTATTACTAATGTGTAAAAATATCATGACACTTCTAACATTTCAGTCTTATATACATGGTTCTGTGATTTTGCCATTACGTTTTTTTTTATTGAAGCTGTTGTGATTCCGTTTCATTTAGCATTAATTGTCAAACTGAAATTAATTGTATAAAACACAAATTGATCTATTGGTTTTGGAAATGAACAATCATCCAATAAATGCATCCGTTCACCTCCAAATACCCAATTTATATAACAGGGATGCGAGCACAAGGAGAAATCCAGAAAGTTTTTGAGCGGTTTCTAAAAGCATGTGGAAGCTTTTCAAATGGCATTAAGGATGATACCGTTTTGGAATAGTTATTCACATTGTTTTTTAGAAATATCTCCAAGACTTCATGCCAAACGAGATCTTAAAACCATTGTGAAAGACGATTTTCGGGGCTGAAAATTTGAAGAAAGATGAGCAAGAGGAGACAACGGAATGAAGTCAATAATATTTTGAGAATGTACCATGAAAGTCTCAGCAAGCTCTTGCGGAATGAATTCAATAAATTAATTCACCAAAATACAGCAGATCTTCTTCAAAAAGAGCAATAACTTCCTTAATTGAGAAAAACAGATTGGAACTGTTCCAGGTGTTGAGCACAAGACAAACCTATTTATTGTTGGACTCCATCTTCAACATGGATCATTTTGTTTAAAAGAAATCAAAAAGAAAATTACAACTTTTTCCTCATCTCACCTCTCTATTCTGTCGACTAAAAAATCCCCAAATAATTCATGACCCTAACCTATCCTTAAGTCAAATGCAATTAGAAAAATTTGCTTCCTGCCTGCTGCTGTGTTGCATCTCCCTCCTTCAACTTGAAGGCTTCAAGTCCAAGAACGACATCTTCTGTTCTTGTATCTCGAAGACTCGAACCAAACCGAAGAAGGTTGCTCTTCTTTTATTTGAATTGTGTTTTTGTTGTCTCGAAAAATTATGTTTTACAGGGACGGTTTGAGTTGTTTGCATCAGGGACAGTTGAATTGAATTGTTATTAGGCCATCTCCAACGGTGTTCTCTATTTAGCCTACTCTATCTTCATGTTTCTCTACTCTATCTTTAAATATAGAGTTGCTACAGTAAAAGTTCTCCAACCATATACTCTATTTTACCCACTCTTTAAAACTTTTATTATTATTATATTCATTTTTCACATAACATTTATATTCTTTATATTATTAATCAAAATATATCCATTTATTAATTATTATCATGTTTAAATGTACAACACAATAAAAAATCAAATAACACTACAATTAGAAATGTACAACACAATAAAAAATCAAATAACACTACAATTAGAAATTAAATAACATGAATATGTCTAAAAAATAATATCTAAATAATAAATATAAATGTAAAAAAATAAAAAAATGAAATTAATACATTATAACAAAATATAGGAAATAAATGTTATATAACATAAATACATTATAACTTGTATTGATAACATTCAATAAAAGGATTTAAAAAAAAATAACATTTGGTAATATTAAATTAAACATATAAAAGATTTAAAAAAAAAATTATTAAAATAATCTAACTATGCTTGCGGCAAAGATGCCGCAAGCAAATCCAGCTCCGTTGGAGCTGGATTTCTTTATATTTCAAGGGCTCTCTTGATATATAGAGAGCCCTTGGAGATGGCCTTATGTTACTTATTTGAGTTGTTTGTTCTGTTATAAATTATAATATAAGACTTTAGTTTTTTTAGTTGTTTCTTTAGCACTCTATAATCTAAGACTTGTGCATTGTTTTGTGTATTTTTTTTTTTTTGTTGTTATGTATTTTATGTATTTTTTGCTGTTATTAATAGGGATAGGGGTAGTTAGTTTGCTGTATTTTTATGTTTTTTTTTTTTTTTTTGCTGTTATGTTATTAACAATAGAGATGGTTTGCATAATCAACTTATCTGATCCAACTTAACATTTAATAAGGAATTAACATTTAACTAATCCAACTTAAAAAGGAATTAGCATTTTAGCATAATCAACTTATCTAATCCAACTAAAGTTATCTAATTTAGAATTTAACTAATCTAATCCAAATTTTAGCATAATGAACTTATATGTGTAATGCGAATATTTAGGGATAAGGTACCAAAATAGGTCTATAGTTTTAAGGGAAATATCAATTTAGACTCCATATATAAAATAACACCGATATAGGTTTAACCTTTAAAAAGGATACCAATTTAGGCCTCTATAACGGAACGAGACACTTTATTGTAAGTTCTGTCAATTGTATATGAAAGAAAAAATCGAAACTTAACGAAGTAATAAGAATGATGTGTCCAATCCGTTATCGATGCCTAAATTGATACCATTTTTTATACGTTAAGCTTATGTTGGTGTTATTTTGTATGTGGAGCCTAGATTGATACTTGCTCAAAAACCATATGCATATTTTGGTACCTTATTCCAACTTTTTCTTTACGTTGTTATTAATTTTTTGAACAATTTTTTATGCTGCATATATAATTTGCCCACACTATCTAGAAATCTCGGATCGGTTCCTGATCTTCAACATGCCAATGGTATAGATTACGTGGATAAAGATGGGACTACAACATTGGCGACAAGCGTTATTGCAAGTAATGTATATAAAAACACCATGAACTCTTTTGGTGAGTTGATTCATACATGAGAAGGTGGAAATTCAAGGGTTCAGTGCTAATTCTCACATCTATGTATGTGATGTTTTTAAACAAAAATTCTATAACCGATCTCTTAATATTTTGGCTACTTTAGTTTTCCATTGGAATTTTGCATTTCTATTTCTCTGTGATTGTCAATGTGTACAAAAAAATATATATGTAACAATATTAGGCTATGGGAACTGTATATAAAAAAATGGGTAAACTTCAAATAAAACCCATGTGGTTTCACTAATTTTCAGATAAAGGACTGTAGTTTACTTTTTATTAAAACGAGGATTGAGGTTTTCAATTTTAGCAAAATAAGGACTTTTTCGATTGATACTATTAAAATCACCCTTGACGACTTCAAAAATGACATATTTTAAGAACTACTAATATTCTAAACAACTTTAATTCTTTAACTTTTTTATTTTGAGATTGTTTAGATGATGTTTGGTGAAGAGAGAAAGTTAATGTTTAGAGAGAGAAAGTTCTAAAAAAGATGATTTTCGAAAATCGAAAATGTAGTTCCATAAAAAATATGACATTGAACAATTTTAATTCTTGAAAATTTTCATTTTCAGGTCGTTAAATATGGTTTTAATAGCATTAAGCCAAGTGCGAAACTTCAATCCTCGTTTTGACAAAAAGTAAACCGCAGTCCTTTATTTGAAAATTAGTGAAACCATATGGGTTTTATTTGAAATTTACCCTAAAAAAATTTATAGTTTGGAAATTGGATTTTGTTCAACCGAATGTATAGAATAATGTTGTCAGTTCATAAACTGTGATTTTTTATATATCACTGTGCTTGAAACGGCTATCTTTTAAGGTTGTCCTTGCTCAGGCCTTCTATCCCAGCGCCACTCATTTCGGACTGACACAAAAGATGTAGATGGGGCTCTAGATCCCAAAGTATCTATTCTTAAGAGAAATTCTAATATTTACAACCTTGATTTAGGTTTATTATCGTAAATTTATAGATCAATCCTAAAATAAAATTAATGTATCTCCTTTATTATTTCTCCAATATGTAAAATTCGCAATTGTTAATTAATTCAGTTTGATTATAGATGACTTTTGTTAAAATATTTTAATATAATGTCATTAATATATTCTAATACAGTGTTCCAATTCCGTTTTTCGTCTAAATATTTCATTCATTATAATACCTTTTTAAAGATTCATTATAATACTTATTGTATTAAGATTCTTAGATCCAAGTTGTTATGGTTAATGTTATAAAAGGTAGCTAATGAAAGATGTTAGGAATTTCATTCATGATCTGTACATGTTTATAAACGTTTTGAAATATAGTAATGTTTTCTTCTTTAATCATATATAAAATAAAATATGATTTATTTAGTGGATTACTATTCATAGCCACAAATTCCTACATTTAGCCTATTACAAAGACGAAAATACCCTTCCCCAAATCCTCTCAACTCTTAAAATCCTCTCAAATTCTAAATTCAAATCCGGACAAAAAGTATGGATCGGGGGAGGAGCGGCAAAAGAAAAGGATTAATGGTACGTAATTTCGACTCGAACGATTGCTTTTTTTACGGTTTTTTTTATTGAAATTTCTGCTTTTTAATTTTCAGAATCGCGGGCTTGGGGCGTATGGGTATCACGCCTCTACCTGTGTAGGGGGCGTGGCGTGATATGCCCCTACATAGGTAGTTGCGTGATACCTATACGCCTTTCATGTGGTGGAGGCGTGACACCCATACGCCCCCACCACAGGAATGGCGTATTAGAATCACGCCCCACCTTGTAGGAGCGTGATGTTCATACGTCCGTGGGGCTGAAACTTTTTTTAAAATTTTAATAATAATAATTTATTTTTTTAATAGTTTTACTTTAATTATTATAACGTTTAAATTATTTGTATTTAGTTAAAATAATATTTTTTTAGAATTTAGTTAGAATAATATTTTCTTTTATAGTTTTAATTTATTTATTTAAAAATAATATTTAGTTAGACGAATATTTAGTTAGACGAATAATATTTGTATCCAGTTTCTAATTTTATAAAATAATGTGGTCAATACGCGTAGAGGGAGAGTGTAGCCGGGAAATCTATCCCGCCAGCAGTGAGGCAGCTAGATATGGATGCCGGTGATACACCATGTCATACGAGAGCGCGTGGTGTTGATGTATCAGGTCGTAGATGGAGAGCGGCTGAGACGCAGCAGTTGCGGGCGGTTGAGATAGATCAACATGAGTTGGATCAGCCCGAGTTGGGGGGAGAGGAGGCGGATGATGCGGGAGAGAGAGATCCTGGTTATGACGTTGTTGATGAGTATTTTCAAGAGTTAGCCGAGGCCTAGGGACGGTAGGGATCTGATGATGATGATGATGTGCAACCGACTTAGGGCTCGAGCAGACATCGCAGGGGTGGTCTGCTAGTACATGTATTATTTATAGTTTAATATTATTTAAAATTTAATATTATTTTTAGTTTAGTATTATTTATAGTTTAATATTATTTATAGTTTAGTATTATTTAAAATTTAGTATTATTTTTAGTTTAGTATTATTTATAGTTTAGTATTATTAAAAATTTAGTATTATTTTTAGTTTAGTATTATTTATAGTTTAGTATTATTTAAATTTAATATTATTTCAGGGACCAGAAAATGGTCCAAACCTACTAAGGACCGTAGTTGGATTGTTTTGGGGCCGGTGGACGGCGGTCCTAGTGATGGTTTCGTGATTCCTAGTTTTTTAGGACACGTTGTCTCACGGATATTGGGAGGGCATCATCGACAGTTTCTTACGTGCTACAACAGATCAGTAGCATGTTCCACATTACAGCGATGGTATCAGAGTACGACACCCGAGGTAAGAATAATTTGCTCAATAAATTATTTTACTTATTATTTTTAACCCTAACCCTCAAATATTCAGTAATTGTATATGTGTCATGTTTACAGCTGAGGGCTATGGTGGACAGGACTGGGTTGTCTCACCTCCCATCCACCATGTTCAAGAATTTGGATGCGCCTCTGATATCTACGTTTGTGGAGCAGTGGCAGTTCGATATGAACTCCTTTCACATGCCATTCGGGGAGATGACTATCATTTTGCACGATGTATGGCAGATTCTCCGTATTCCAATGGAGGGTCAGATGATCTCCGATAAATGTAGTGTTGAGCGGCTGTAGGCCATGTGTATGATTATGCTTGGGGTCACTCAAGAGGAGTTGTTATCGCCGCTATCGCACTACTGGAGTGGTGGAGGTGTTTTTACGGATGCTATGGAGGGCCTTACCCAGCCTAGGGAGGATCGGGATATCGGGACTCGAGCCACAATAGAACTTATTGTTTTGATACATTTTAATACATATTTAATACTGCATGTATATTATTTAATTATAATATTAATAATTTTTTTTGTAGGGACATGAAAGGAAAAAAAGAAAACAAAGAACCAGAAAGCCTAGCTTGGGATTAGCCTAGGGAAGCTAACCCCCACCACATCTTCCATAAGAAAAGAGTGAAGATAATTAGGAGGATAAGAAAAGGTAGTGACGCCCATCATCCTCTCATGCCAAGCAGTCGCCAAACGATCCGCTACCCGGTTCTGCTCTCTGAAGATGTGGCTGAAATTTATGAAATCAAAGGAAGAACAAAACCTTCTAATTCCTTTGATAAGATTATGGCTATTTAAACAAATAGCATTTTTCTCGGAAATCATTTTGATAGCCTTAAGGTTGTCAGATTCAACAATCAATCTTTTTAAACCCAGACTCATGGCAAGTTTAAGGCCAGAGAATATCCCACAAAGCTCAGCCGAAAAGGACGAACCCAAACCCAGATTCTGAGTAAACCCAGACACTCAGGCACCCCCATCATCTCTCAGAACACCTCTTGTAGCAATCTTACCATCCTTCAGACAAGATCCATCAGTATTTAATTTCACCACTCCTTCCCTAGGCCTGCACCAACCAAGGAGGTGAACAATCTTCTTCTGGGTGGACCTTGCAAGAGAATCTCCTTTGAAGCAATCAGTAATGTTTGACATTTTTGCCGAGAAGAACTCAGTTAAATTAGGAATAGAAACAGTTTTCCTTCCAAAGATCTCCTCATTCCTCCACTTCCAATCTGGTAACAAATAATAGCAAAGAAAATATCACCATGCTCAATGTTAGCCAACAACTTCCCACTAACTCCATCTGTGAACCAGTCATGATCAGAGTGAGCCAAGAAAGTAGAAAGCAGGTGGTGAGGGAGAACTTTTCTCCACACCTCTTTACTTCTAGTACAGTCCCTAAGAGCATGGCAAATAGTTTCCACATGCCCTCTGCATCTGCTGCAAGCACCTGAATCCATCAGATGCCGTCTATTTCTATCCGAGTTAGTGAGCAGCCTGTCCTTAACACCAAACCACAGAAAGCTCCTAATGCGGTAAGGAATTTTTAAAGCCCAAATGATTTTCCAAACTTCAGAATGAGGACCCGTACCATTTTGGTTGAAAGCCTCAAAGGCAGACTTGCAGGTATACACCCCATTGTTTGTCAGTGCCCAACAATGACTATCCATATCTTCCTCCCTGTTACTTATCTTAACCCCTCTAATCCTTAGGAGCGTATCCAGACTAAAAAAAGAGTCAAATTTAGACCAAATCCAATCCCCCTCAGCATCCACCACATCAGCGATCTTCCAATTGCGGATATTACTAGGCAGCGGGGAACTACACACCTCTAATAAAGATTTGCCTCCAATCCAGATGTCATTCCAGAAGCTGATGGACTTCCCATTCCCCACCTCCCAACCTATCCCAGAGCAAAACTCTGAAAACACAGAACCGAGGTCTTTCCAAAGAAAAGAACAATTGACAACTCTCTCATTGGGGCCCCCAAAAATCTTATCTTTTCTATATTTACCACAAAGGAGACGAACCCAAAGAGAAGAGGGGAGTTGCCACATTCTCCATAGAAGCTTCATTAATAAAACTTTATTATTGTCTTTGGCTTGTCTAATCCCTAGGCCTCCCATGCTTTTAGGTTGGCAAACCTCCTTCCAATGAACAAGGTGGATCTTCTTCCCCTCCGCCGAGTTCCCCCAAAAGAAACGCCGATTGATCTTATCAAGATCATTGAGAACAGGCTCTGGCAATCTACAAGCCTGCATAATATGATTAGGAGCCGCACCGTTGACAGATTGAATCAAAGTGAGACGGCCAGCAAGAGAAAGAGTATTAGCTTTCCAAATGGCACAATTCCCACTAGCTTTGTCAATAGTCTCTTCAAAGGATGCTTTAGAGACACTGTCACTATGGAGGGGGACCCCCAGATACTTACCCAAGGAATTGGTCAAAGGAATACCTGATATTTCACTTAGCCTTTTGCAGACACTCTTACTCATGTTTTTAGAACACAACATCCTAGATTTTTGGATATTGAGCTTTTGGCCAGAAGCAGCGTAGAAACAGTTAAGGATGTCCATAACCACACCGATTTGCTCCTCATTCCCTTCCACAAAGATCATAACATCATCTGCGAAGAACAAATGGGTAATCGAAGGGCAGAACCTGTTGATGGAAACAGGGTGGAAATTACCATTACCCACAGCCTCTTAGATCAGGTGAGACAACCTTTCCATAGCAATAACAAATAAGAAAGGGCTCATAGGGTCCCTGATAGGGGTCAAAACCCCCCATCTTTGGGTACAGTTTTAGGACGGTTTTTAGCGATATTTCTTGTATAAGCGAGCAATTCTCGCATTTATATGCTTTTGTGTGAGTTAGTTAGAAATTGGAAATGTTTTATTAACTTTTCATTGTTTAGGCTCGTTTTCTGGTAATTTTAGGCAAATATGGCCAAAATAACATGTATGTCAGATTTCCATTATCTTTTATAGCTAATTGATCCGCCAAAAGTCGCACCAAACGGAGTTTTTACTTAAAATAAGCGATTGGCGGGTCAATTTAGCCCTTGGACTAATGTTGTTTGGAGTTTCATGCATGTCCAGGAACGAATTCGGGTGAAAAACGCATTTTGGGACATTCGACAGACACGCACGGGCGTTTTGGGCATTGCTGCACGACGAACTGGCCTCCGTAGGCCAGCTCGCGACGAGCTGGCCTTCATAGGCCAGCTCACCGAGCAGGCCCTCAGGCAGCTCGGCGAGCTGACCTGCGGGAATCAGTCAAAAAACTGATTCCCGGCCCCACGAAGTCCCGATCGGCCCCACGTCTTCCCACCTGCAAAAGGACATGAATTAGGTCAGAAAGAGGGCTCAAACCGCGTCTATAAATAAGAATTTCCAATTGTAAAATAATCATATTTCATTCTTGTAATTACTTTAGCCTTCACCCTTGAAGATTCCTCTCCACCTCCTCCATCTCCTTCAACCTCCATTGAAGCACCTTCGAAGCTCCGCTCACCGAGGAATATTCAAGGTCCGTCCTTAAGACCTAGGAAGCCGGCTGCAGAGTAGACAGGTTCCCTGAAAGGGATTTTCGTATCACCTTTTATCTTTCCTTGTTTGTACTCTTTGATACAGTCTATGAATCCTAGGCTAATTGTATCCCGTGACAATATTCTTCGCCTTTAATGATATTTTAGCTCTTATTTTGTTTTATGATTATTTGTTTAATCTTTGTCTTACGCTTTATTCAATTGGTTTAACTAATTCAAAAGCCCCAAAATCTAGTAGGCACATATTGCGAGCTAAATCTGACCTAGTCAGAGCCTAGGAGATTGACGACCTCTTAGTTGATTAAGCCCAAATTGCTGAGCCTTAGATCTAATTTCGTCCTTATAAGGGAATCACGCACTAGGAACTTCAGGAGGGTAAGTAGGGTTAATCGCCTTGAATACAAGTGACTTAGATTAGGTTTTTAATCTATTGACATAATAATCTATCTTCATCATTATTGTTCATACCATGTTCCTTCGGGTAATTGCATTAGTGAAAGATCACTTAGGAGTAGTTTAACTTAATTAGGAGTAGAATAACTTAGTTCGAATTAGATAACTTAGCTAGGAGTAGATTAACTTAAACAAAACCAACTCAAAACCCACACAGCCTAGATAACACCTGAGACCAAGTAGCTCGATACTTGTAGTAAATAAATCCTGTGGATTCGATACCTGGACTTTCCAGATTTATTACTTGATAACGACGGGGTACACTTATCCCTTTAGTGAGCCTTCTCAACGGAGGCGCATCAAGTTTTTGGCACCGTTGCCGGGGATTTATTTCTTCTGCAATATCGAACCAAAGGTTGATTTGTTAGTTTAGGCATTCCTTGTGAATATCCTTTGTTTATATCATTTATACATGTATACTTAGCTGTTTACATTCATACTTGTTTATAATTATACTCATTTATACATATACTTGTTTATACATACACTTGTTTATATACGATTCTTTTTGTGAATATCCTTGTTTATATCGTTTATACTTGTTTACACATAATTCTTCATACCTGTTTATCTATACTTGTCTACTTTATACTGGTTTATATTTATACTTGTTTACACTTATACTTGTTCATATTTTGACTCATACTTGTACATACTTGTTTATCTCTACTTGTTTGTACCATTTATATCTATCTATGTACTTGTTTACACCAGTCTATATCTGTCAATATAGATCGATAAGAATACTTGTGTAAAATTATGTGATCTTGTATGATAGCACTGTAAAATGTACTAGATGTTTATACTTTCCTTCCATAGGGAAAATTTCTGCTTTCATTTATTTCTTGTATTTATTTCTTCTCAGCATATGCCTACGCGATCAGCGGGAATACCGTGTGTCCCTCTTAACTTTGAACTTGAACGTACTCTTCATATGAGCAAACAGATTGGAACTATCAAGCCAGACGAGATCATTAAACCTATCAAGATGGCCGAGACCAATTCTCCTAACAACAACCGGAATACCGAGAATACCGGACCGGAAACTGACACTCGTTTGAGGACCCAAAAATCATGAGAAATGACTGAGTAAGGGGGAGAAATCGGGTTCTCCTCGGTTTAAATTCAAAACTTGAACAATCATTTCTTTCAGTTCCTTTCCCTTTTTGTTAATTTTGATTGTTTGTTTTCATCATTCTCATGTTTATTGTTGAATTGTCAAGTTTTGTGCCCCCATATGCGTGTTTATTAAAAAAAACATGTTTTTCGCCCAAGAAGGCCCAGCTCGCCGAGCTGGGCACCCCAGCTCGGGCGAGTAGGGTGCTGCCGCCCTGCTCGCCGAGCTGGTCGGCCGAGCCAGCCAGCTCGGCCGACGCGGGGCGGTTCGGGATTTTGAATCCCGAACTAAAAAAAAAAGAAAAAAAATATAAATGTTTTCTTTTTAAGGGGATGACTATTCATCCCCTTCATCACTTTCTTCTTTTTTTTCTTCTTTCTCTCTTTCTTTCCTTCTCTTTTCTTTCCTTTTTCCTTTTCACAACCCCAACCCCCAACTCCACAAATCTAACCCGAATTCAACAAACAAGGTATGGATTCTTACCTGTTTTTGTTTTCTAACATGATTCTAGGATTAGATTTTAGTTTGGAGCATTGATTTTTGAAATATGAGGTAACCCTAGGTTTTGGGGATTTTTTATCTCTTTTTAAATTAATCACTTGTTTGCTTGTTTTTCTTAATCTTCTTGCAATGTATGATATTGTTATGATCAATTTATGCTTTGAGTATGATTTGAGTTCTTAATTTATGAGTTTTGGAGGAATTGCTCAAATTGGGTAAAACCTCTATTTTAGCTCAAAATTCAAGTATGCAATTTATGGTACATTTTAGCTCAAAATTCAAGTATGCAATTTATGGTTGAAAACTTATCAATAGGACTCCTTTTCACATTCTTAGCACGTTTGGGTCACTGGGCCTCATTGATTTTGCATGGATTAAGAGCTACGGGTTAATCTTAGGGACCGACACCTTGCATTTTGGTCCCTAAGTTTCTAAACTTCAACTTATGCCTATAAGTTGGATATTTGGACATGTGGGTTTTAACTATATGAATATGTTCTAACTGCTCCGTTTGGTCTACCTCTCAGGTGCTATGGGCAGGAAAGGTAAGGCTAAGGTCGTGGTTGACAATGATGCCGACTCCGACATTGAATTCAGTGACGTCTTACAAGCTAAGTATAATCCTCCTTTTGGGTTAGTCAATGAGCGTGAGGCGCTATTATATGATCGGTTTTCTAAGCAAGACCATGCTACCCGAGTCATTATTGATCAGAAATACCTAACATCTCTAGGGTTGGAAGAGGATTTCAAGGAAATCCTAAAATTCCAAGGCTGGTTTTACCTAGCCACAAAAAGGACTCTAGCATATGATAACTACACCGTGGAATTTCTGACCACCTTGAAAAAGGAACTGCCTATAGGAACTGATAAATATTCCTTCAGACTGAACGGTAAACCTTATCGTCTCAGTGAGACTGTGATAGCAGCATGTATGGGAGTCTATAAACTCACCTGGAGCAGTCTCGGGTTTTGAGGAACCCACGACATTGAGCAAAGCCTGGTACCAATTAACGGGGTCATCAGATTATGACTACCGCACTGCTAGCCCAGTCTCTCTCCTAGACCCAATGTTGAACCTTGTACACAAGTTTGCAGCACACAACTTGCTAGGCAAAAACGAGAGCAACAAGGTCTCGAGCACAGAAGTGCTCATATTGTGGTGTGTGGCCAATCATAAACCTGTTGATAATGTGAAAGCTATCTTTGAAGGTTTTCAAAGCCAAACAAGTAGAAAACGCGGCTCACTTGGACTTGGATACTTGGTAACCACTTCCTTAATGACCAATTCAAAGATTTGGACATCAAGGAAGACGGTTTCCACCCTACATTGCTTAACTCCAAATTTTTGGGAAGATCTACTTTTTACGAAGTCTTGAATAGGGACCCGTCTGGAGGAGCAAGCTCAAGCGGAAGGGCGCGGAAACGAGCGCGGAATCCACCACAACAGGGAGAGGAAGAGCACGAAGAATCTGAGGAGGAAGAAACTGCAGCTGCAGCAGCAAGGGACCACACGGAATATCAAGAGCCGGGGATGCAGGCCCAATTCCAAGCAGTGAACACAATGATGGCAGAGATGAGGGACCTTAACCTCCGAACCTTTAACACTGTTCAACAAATGGACCAACGATTCACCAATTTTGAACAGAACATGGATCAGAGACTTACAGGCCTTGAGTATGTAGCGAAAGACTACTGTGAGCGCTACAACATGCCATGGCCATACCCCCCCGCCGATCAGTAAGTTGTCTTCTCCACCCTAACTTCTTTCATATGCGTTTTAGTGTTTTATATGCAATGTTGGAACTTATTGCATGATTTAAGTGTGAGGAGGAGGGGTAGACAAACTTACAAAAATTTG
Organism: Euphorbia lathyris; assembly: GCF_963576675.1. Lineage (NCBI taxonomy): Eukaryota > Viridiplantae > Streptophyta > Magnoliopsida > Malpighiales > Euphorbiaceae > Euphorbia > Euphorbia lathyris. Next base: position 72,516,534 of record NC_088910.1, read on the forward strand.
TTTAATTTTTAAATTTTTGTTGCGTCGTGTCTAGTTTAGTTTAGCATTTTCGGGTTTTATTTATGTTTTTGCATGTTTAGGACCTAAAACCGTGAACCTCCTTCGAATCTAAACTTCGTTATTTTTCCTCGAGGGCTGAGAACCGAATCTAAAATTGCATGACAACTAGTTTAGGTGTGGGACACAATCCTTGTATCTGTAAAAGCATAAGCTAAAGTTTGCATTTAGACCCTACTTTTGAAGAAATGCTAAAATCATTACTTAGGTAGATAACTTAAGAATTGAAGGCATGTGATATTAAACTTGAGTTTGGGGAAAACTAGTAAGCACAAATTTGAAACCCAAGAACTGTGAGTTGAATTTGAGCCCAAGAGCGAACATCAAAAAGCTCTTTTTCTTGACATTTTTGTGTGAATGCTTTGGCCCTGTTTGGGAATTAGCTGTTAGCTGATTACATTAGCTGTTAGCTGTTAGCTGATTGCATTAGCTGATTTGACTAGCTGATTTGATTAGCTGTTTGTGTAGACCTGTTTGGTAAAAATTAGCTGATTGATAATAGCGGTTTGTGCAAAAAGACGAATAAGGGCATTAATTTTGGCACAGGAGAAGAGGGAGTCTATCTATTAGGGTTAAAGAAGTCCATTAATTTTAATATTGCAAAACGCTAATTGAAAAAGCTCCTTTTAAGAGCTTTTTCTAAATTAGCGTTTTCATCCCAAAACTCTCACCCAAACCTCTCTCCACCAAACACTCCAATTAGCGGTTTCAATGGTCAAACCTCTAAAGTTGGTCAAAACCGCTCTTTTTATCCCAAAACGCTCTTTACCAAACAGGGCCTTTGACTTGTGGAAAGATTATAGATTTTGCACCTAATACTGAGTTGAACCTACATGCAATGATTTGAGATGGTAAACGATGAATCAGCCTCATTAGAATTAACCCTTTTCTTTACCTTATTTTCTCTTTTTCATCCACTCTAGGAAGCCCCTTTGAGCCTGTATTTTTGTAGTTTATAGATTTTTCTTTCGTTATAACCCAAATTTTTGCAAACCATCACTTGGTTTGTTGCTTAACCCGAGTTTTTGCAAAGCTCGCATTGAGCCTTTGTTTTCTTCTAGCGCTTTATCCTTGTTTATGGCACCATAGTAGCAAGCCAAAAGGCTAAGAAGTTGATAACAACCACTATAAAGTATGAAGGACCAAAACTAGAATATTCCCTAAAAGGGGGACCAAAGGAGATATTCACCAAAACGACAGCGTACCACGATCAATGGAGAAGCAATGGCGTATCGAGCAAGACATCCACGTAGCGAATCCCGTAGATTCCGCCATACGCTACCCATAGTTAAACCTATGGAGACCCGCCATCACATCTCGATCCGCCCTCCAAACGGCAGGGTTAACTCCCAATAAATCTCATTAAAAGCTCATTAATGAGATACTTCAATGAGATTCGTAACCACCATTAATGGACATTAATGGAGGCTTTCCAGTAACCAAGGAGTTACAACTCTACGACTATAAATAGCTTGCATCACAAGCTATTGAGGTACACACACAATATTCTAACCCTACTTTGTCATTACAGTTTATTCTCTTAAGAAGTTTACTGACTTTGGCATCGGAGCTTCCCCCCGTCGAACCCAACGACACCCCCCACAGGGAAGGAATCCGATCAAGGATTTTTCCACAAGTTATCAATTGGTGCGGTGATCGTGGATCTCTAACAAACAGAAGATCACAAAATCTTGATTGTATAGAGTTTCACAAAGAACAAAATAATGGAGTCAACGGAACAGAAATCTCAATCTCAAACCTTGGCTCAATACGTTCAAACAAATCTATCCAAAGATAGAGTTCTGTACAGATTGGTGGGAAAGAGTTTTCTACATTAGATCTGAAATTTTATGATGAATCAGATAAGTTTCTTCCCCTTTCTTATTCCATTTTTAATTAAAGAAAATTAAGATCCCTCGCCTTTATAAAGTACTATGAATATCATTACATGTTATTATGATAAATCTAATAAATTGTGAAAGATAAAGTCATAGACACAAATCTTTCATTAAACCTTGCATGCTTGCTATGCCCTCATATTTTTAAGCATGACAAGTGTAATATGCCATTATCATTGAATTAGTACAAGATGCATGTATAAAATCCGTAATCTTGGAATTTTATAGAAAAAAATCCATCCATTCAAGGTGATTTTCAGTCTTTTGGATGAACATGCATATAACTATTAGAAGAAATTACAAAAAAATCATATGTGGTTTTCCTTATACAATTCAACATCTATGTATGGCTTTTCTCATATATAGTACTTTTAATATCAGAAATTCATATTTTTGAATATTGTTTCGACAAACAGTTATTTCATTCCCTTTTTTATAAGGATGTGTTTATTCATAATAAAAACTGTTTATATGACATTGTTAGAATTTCTTTTACCAACGTAAGAGAGTTGAACATATTGAATCTATTTCTGATTATCATGTAATTGTCCCTAACTATTAAGGCCATTCTGGGATGATGAATTACCAAATTGGGTAAACAAAACTTTCATGTCCTTAGGATATTGAATTTTGGGTAATTTCCCTTACACCCCGAATTGGAGAAGAATCATGGTACATGTATTTTTCTTCCAAAACTACCCTTCGTCTTTTATTTTATTTATACAAATGAAAGGATATAAGCGTAATTTTATATATAACTATATTATTAAATTATCGCTTCCCTTACTTTAATTACATCACATCCAAACTATGCTTTAATGATATCTGAATGCCATTAATGCATGGATGCAAAAAATTGATTGCAAGTAAATAGCAACTATGTAAGATATCTTACCCAATATTAAATGTCATAACTTTTATGATGTCCGAAATAAATATGCTATCTTGGATATTAATGTGCACTGAAATACAAAAAGGCATTGTTTTTAACCATTGTCATTATGGTATGCATTATCAAAAATTCATTGCGATATTTATGTGCAGTAGTAATCTTTATGGTTATAACCGTTATATGTGATATTATTAATTATTAATGCAATCACAATTAAAATTCCATCATGAATGTGTTTGACATATAATATTTACTCGGTTTTATCCTTTGACTAAGTTCATTCTAGAGTCAGGAACCAACGTAAAGGAATTACTAAATTGATTCCAAGATGAACTAAGAATTCCATAAAGAGACATTGCATTGTACATGATATTTGCCAACAAAGTCAATGCAAATAGTCTTTCATTATGAAGCCAGTTCCATGGATCAAGCCATTGATCCCCAAGATAAGTGAATATAGCTTTTATGCCTTACCACAGTCTTTTAATAATGGACAGGATATGCCCCACTTCTGGAGTTCTTTATGTACTAACCCACAAGTACAAGGGAATCACTAATACTGCAACCAGCGCCTAACACTGGCATGAAAAGTAAAGCTCAACCCAAAGAGGTGTACATTCGAAGTCACTTTAGAAAAACTCCTTGACTACATCATTAGCCAAAGAGGAGTTAGAGCAAATCCAGATAAAGTAAAAGCCCTACGAGGAGAAAGGTGAAAAGAACGCCTAAATGAAAGCCCCACAATGGGTGAGAAAAGATCCAGAGGTTGAACGGGCGGATCACCATACTAGAAAGATTGTCAACAAGCATATCAAGGCATAAAACAATTTCTAGCAGAACCACCCTTGATGAGCAGACCAATCTGAACGGGAGACCTGCATTTGTATCAATCTATCATGGATAAAGCTATGTGCACCGTGATTATTCCAGAAGAAGAAGGTCAACAGTTCTCCATCTATTATGTTAGCAAAATGTTGAAGGATGCAGAGATAAGATATTCGAAGTTAGATAAAATGGCTCCAGCGGTTGTGACAACATCCATCCGCGTTGAACCGTAGTTCCAAGCATAACCTTAACATGATCAAGATCAAAATCAAGAGCTGACTTCGCCACCACTGAACACATGGATGATGAGATTGAAAGGCGAGTG